>NC_052167.1:25068567-25744522 GCF_902713615.1 Scyliorhinus canicula
TTCTCCTGCTCTCTCTGTGCTCCTGCTCTCTCTCTGTGTTCCTGCTCTCTGTCTGTGTTCCTGCTCTCTCTCTGTGTTCCTGCTCTCTCCGTACACCTGCTCTCTCCGCGCTCCTGCTCTCTCTGTGCTCCTGCTGACTGTGCTCCTGCTCTCTCTCTGTGTCCCTGCTCTCTCTGTCCTGCTCTCTCTGTGTTCCGGCTCTCTCTGTGTTCCTGCTCTCTCTGTGTTCCTGCTCTCTCTGTGTCCCTGCTCTCTCTGTGCTCCTGCTCTCTCTGTGTCCCTGCTCTCTCTCTGTGTTCCTGCTCTCTCTGTGCTCCTGCTCTCTCTGTGTTCCGGCTCTCTCTGTGTTCCTGCTCTCTCTGTGTTCCTGCTCTCTCTCTGTGTTCCGGCTCTCTCTGTGTTCCTGCTCTCTCTGTGCTCCTGCTCTCTCTCTGTGTTCCTGCTCTCTCTGTGTTCCTGCTCTCTCTGTGTTCCTGCTCTCTCTGTGTTCCTGCTCTCTCTGTGCTCCTGCTCTCTCTGTGTTCCTGCTCTCTCTGTGCTCCTGCTCTCTCTGCGATCCTGCTCTCTCTGTGTTCCTGCTCTCTCTGTGCTCCTGCTCTCTCTCTGTGTTCCTGCTCTCTCTGTGTTCCTGCTCTCTCTCTGTGTTCCTGATCTCTCTGTGTTTCTGCTCTCTCTCTGTGTTCCTGCTCTCTCTGTGTTCCTGCTCTCTCTGTGTTCCTGCTCTCTCTGTGTTCCTGCTCTCTCTGTTTTCCTGCTATCTCTCTGTGTTCCTGCTCTCTCTCTGCTCCTGCTCTCTCTCTGTGTTCCTGCTCTCTCTGTGTTCCTGATCTCTCTGTGTTCCTGCTCTCTCTCTCTGTTCCTGCTCTCTCTGTGTTCCTGCTCTCTCTCTGTGTTCCTGCTATCTCTGTGTTCCTGTTCTCTCTGGGCTCCTGCTCTCTCTGTGCTCCTGCTCTCTCCGTGTTCCCGCTCTCTCTGTGTTCCTGCTCTCTCTCTGTGCTCCTGCTCTCTGTGTTCCTGCTCTCTCTCTGTGTTCCTGCTCTCTCTCTGTGCTCCTGCTCTCTCTGTGCTCCTGCTCTCTCTGTGCTCATGCTCTCTCTGTGCTCCTGCTCTCTCTGTGCTCCTGCGGACTGTTCTCCTGCTCTCTCTGTGTTCCTGCTCTCTCTGTGTTCCTGCTCTCTCTGTGTTCCTGCTCTCTCTCTGTGCTCCGGCTCTCTTTGTGTTCCTGCTCTCTCTGTGTTCCTGCTCTCTCTGTGTTCCTGCTCTCTCTCTCTGTGCTCCTGCTCTCTCTGTGTTCCTGCTATCTCTCTGTGTTCCTGCTCTCTCTGTGTTCCTGCTCTCTCTCTGTGCTCCTGCTCTCTGTGTTCCTGCTCTCTCTCTGTGTTCCTGCTCTCTCTCTGTGCTCCTGCTCTCTCTGTGCTCCTGCTCTCTCTGTGCTCCTGCTCTCTCTCTGTGCTCCTGCTCTCTCTCTGTGTTCCTGCTATCTCTCTGTGTTCCTGATCTCTCTGTGTTCCTGCTCTCTCTCTGTGTTCCTGCTCTCTCTGTGTTCCTGCTATCTCTCTGTGTTCCTGCTCTCTCTGTGTTCCTGCTCTCTCTGTGTTCCTGCTATCTCTCTGTGCTCCTGCTCTCTGTGTTCCTGCTCTCTCTCTGTGTTCCTGCTCTCTCTCTGTGCTCCTGCTCTCTCTCTGTGCTCCTGCTCTCTCTGTGTTCCTGCTCTCTCTGTGCTCCTGCTCTCTCTGTGCTCCTGCTCTCTCTGTGTTCCTGCTCTCTCTCTGTGTTCCTGCTCTCTCTCTGTGCTCCTGCTCTCTCTCTGTGCTCCTGCTCTCTCTGTGTTCCTGCTCTCTCTGTGTTCCTGCTCTCTCTGTGCTCCTGCTCTCTCTGTGTTCCTGCTCTCTCTGTGCTCCTGCTCTCTCTGTGCTCCTGCTCTCTCTGTGCTCCTGCTCTCTCTGTGTTCCTGCTCTCTCTGTGCTCCTGCTCTCTCTGTGTTCCTGCTCTCTCTGTGTTCCTGCTCTCTCTGTGCTCCTGCTCTCTCTCTGTGCTCCTGCTCTCCTGCTCTCTCTGTGCTCCTGCTCTCTCTGTGTTCCTGCTCTCTCTGTGTTCCTGCTCTCTCTGTGTTCCTGCTCTCTCTGTGTTCCTGTTCTCTCTGTGCTCCTGCTCTTTCTGTGCTCCTGCTCTCTCTGTGTTCCTGCACTCTCTGTGTTCCTGCTCTCTCTGTGCTCCTGCTCTCTCTGTGTTCCTGCTCTCTCTGTGTTCCTGCTCTCTCTGTGCTCCTGCTCTCTCTCTGTGCTCCTGCTCTCCTGCTCTCTCTGTGCTCCTGCTCTCTCTGTGTTCCTGCTCTCTCTGTGTTCCTGCTCTCTCTGTGTTCCTGCTCTCTCTGTGTTCCTGTTCTCTCTGTGCTCCTGCTCTTTCTGTGCTCCTGCTCTCTCTGTGTTCCTGCCCTCTCTGCTCTCCTGCCCACTCTGTGCTCCTGCTCTCTCTCTGTGCTCCTGCTCTCCTGCTCTCTCTGTGCTCCTGCTCTCCCTGTGTTCCTGCTCTCCCTGTGTTCCTGCTCTCTCTGTGTTCCTGCTCTCTCCGTACACCTGCTCTCTCTGTGTTCCTGCTCTCTCTGTGCTCCTGCTCTCCCTGTGTTCCTGCTCTCCCTGTGTTCCTGCTCTCTCTGTGTTCCTGCTCTCTCCGTACACCTGCTCTCTCTTTGTTCCTGCTCTCTCTGTGTTCCTGCTCTCTCTGTGTTCCTGCTCTCTCTGTGTTCCTGCTCTCTCCGTACACCTGCTCTCTCTGTGTTCCTGCTCTCTCTGTGCTCCTGCTCTCTCTGTGTTCCTGCTCTCTCTGTGCTCCTGCTCTCTCTGTGTTCCTGCTCTCTCTGTGTTCCTGCTCTCTCTGTGTTCCTGCTCTCTCTGTGTTCCTGCTCTCTCTCTGTGCTCCTGCTCTCTCTCTGTGCTCCTGCTCTCTCTCTGTGCTCCTGCTCTCTCTGTGTTCCTGCTCTCTCTGTTCCTGCTCTCTCTGTGCTCCTGCTCTCTCTCTGTGTTCCTGCTCTCTCTGTGTTCCTGATCTCTTTGTGTTCCTGCTCTCTCTGTGCTCCTGCTCTCTCTGTGTTCCTGCTCTCTCTGTGTTCCTGCTCTCTCTGTGTTCCTGCTCTCTCTGTGCTCCTGCTCTCTCTGTGCTCCTGCTCTCTCTGTGTTCCTGCTCTCTCTGTGCTCCTGCTCTCTCTGTGTTCCTGCTCTCTCTGTGCTCCCGCGCTCCCTGTGCTCCTGCTCTCTCTCTGTGTTCCTGCTCTCTCTGTGTTCCTGCTCTCTCTGTGTTCCTGCTCTCTCTGTGCTCCTGCTCTCTCTGTGCTCCTACTCTCTCTGTGTTCCTGCTCTCTCTGTGTTCCTGCTCTCTCTGTGCTCCTGCTCTCCCTGTGTTCCTGCTCTCTCTGTGTTCCTGCTCTCTCTCTGTGCTCCTGCTCTCTCCGTGCTCCTGCTCTCTCTGTGTTCCTGCTCTCTCTGTGCTCCTGCTCTCTCTCTGTGCTCCTGCTCTCTCTGTGTTCCTGCTCTCTCTGTGCTCCTGCTCTCTCTGTGTTCCTGCTCTCTCTGTGTTCCTGCTCTCTCTGTGCTCCTGCTCTCTCTGTGTTCCTGCTCTCTCTGTGCTCCTGCTCTCTCTCTGTGTTCCTGCTCTCTCTGTGTGTTCCTGCTCTCTCTGTGTTCCTGCTCTCTCTCTGTGTCCCTGCTCTCTCTGTGCTCCTGCTCTCTCTTAGTGTTCCTGCTCTCTCTGTGTTCCTGCTCTCTCTGTGTTCCTGCTCTCTCTCTGTGTCCCTGCTCTCTCTGTGCTCCTGCTCTCTCTCTGTGCTCCTGCTCTCTCTGTGTTCCTGCTCTCTCTGTGTTCCTGCTCTCTCTCTGTGTCCCTGCTCTCTCTCTGTGTCCCTGCTCTCTCTGTGTTCCTGCTCTCTTAGTGTTCCTGCTCTCTCTGTGTTCCTGCTCTCTCTGTGTTCCTGCTCTCTCTCTGTGTCCCTGCTCTCTCTGTGCTCCTGCTCTCTCTCTGTGCTCCTGCTCTCTCTCTGTGTTCCTGCTCTCTCTCTGTGTTCCTGCTTTCTCTGTGTTCCTGCTCTCTCTCTGTGTTCCTGCTCTCTCTGTGCTCCTGCTCTCTCTCTGTGCTCCTGCTCTCTCTGTGTTCCTGCTCTCTCTGTGTTCCTGCTCTCTCTCTGTGTCCCTGCTCTCTCTCTGTGTCCCTGCTCTCTCTGTGTTCCTGCTCTCTCTGTGTTCCTGCTCTCTCTCTGTGCTCCTGCTCTCTCTCTGTGTTCCTGCTCTCTCTCTGTGTCCCTGCTCTCTCTCTGTGTTCCTGCTCTCTCTGTGTTCCTGCTCTCTTTGCTCCAGCTCTTTCCGTGCTCCTGCTCTCACATGCTGGGACAAGGTGAAGAACCCAGGAGCTCTGAGACAAGGTGAAGAGTGAAGATGTGCTAGAACAACAAAGAACAAAGAAAATGACAGCACAGGAACAGGCCCTTCGGCCCTCCCAGCCTGCGCCGATCCAGATCCTTTATCTAAACCTGGGACAAAAGATGTCTTTGTGTGGCTGAAGGTAGAGAAGTCAAAATTGAGCAAACTTGTGAGTGAGGAGACGGCTCGTACTGACTGCTAAGTCTGTCTGGTTATTTTTAAAATGCACATTACATCACGGCAGTGGCTGACGAAAATATCAACCAGCTGTACTGTAGGCAAACATGATATGGATATCCCTATCATATTGCAGATTATATAGCGGGCCACATTCTGTTGTCAGAATAATGGTGAGGCTGATGTCACGCTCTGTTACTTATGTGAGAGAGTACAGCAACTTTAACCAGCGGACGAGAAGGCAGTTAGACACAAAGGCTCAAAGATGCCTGCTCGTGCTGCGCTGCTCTGCTGCTGGCTTCACTGAAATTAAATTGCGCCATCTGACTTATCGGTGAAATCCTTGAAAGGTCTGGAGCTGCTTTACTTGTGCGGCAGACGCAAAATCTACTCATTGAAGAGAGTCATTCAGCCATTTCAAGCCTGGGTCCGCTGGCTGTGTTTGCCACTGATTCCTGATTCCAGGGGATGGCGGGACTGACGTGCGAGGAGAGATTGAGTGGGTTCGGATTGTATTCGCTGGAGTTCAGAATGACAGGGAGTCTCATAGAATCCTGTAAAATTCTAACAGGACTGGGACAGGGTAGATGCAGGAAGGATGTTCCCGATGGTGGGTATGTCCAGAACCAGGGGTCACAGTCTGAGGATACGGGGTAGACCATTGAGGACAGAGATGAGGAGAAATATCTTCACCCAGAGAGTGGTCGGCCTGAGGAATTCGTTACCACAGGAAGTAGTTGAGGCCAAAACATTGCAAGTTTTCAAGAAGCAGTTAGATATAGCGCTTGAGGCAAAGGGGATCAAGGGAGGAAGGCGGGATTAGGTTGGTGAGTTGAATGATCAGCCATGCTCATAGTGAACGGCGGGGCATGCTCGAAGGGCCGAATGGCCTCCTCCTCCTCCTATTTTCTATATTTCGATGCAACGGCATGGTCAGAGTTACTGACTGTCAATCACACACTGAAAACTAAATATTACAAGTGTAGAGTCTCATTCCTTCAAACTTGAATTGTTATTGGAGATCACATTTTATTTTGTTTACTTTGTTTCACTTTTCTACTTTTCACTCTCGCTCCAAATCAAGCCCTGTTTTCCCTCCCTTTATTTCCTTTTCTGTAACTGATTTCACCCACTCAAACTCACATTTCCGTCTCAGTCCCTGCGCTGCTAATCTCACACCCAAGGAGAGACAGAGTCTCATCTAGGATTGATGAGACAAGAACATTTGGTAACAGTCAAACCTCATTAAGACCCAGCAACAACACAAAACATGGTGGCAGCGCTGAGAGCCACAGCCTTAAGGAACTGTGGCTGTAGATCAGTGACCCAAGATCAAAGCCAAAAAGGGGACCGTGATAAACGCAGTATGTTGATAGCTACTGAGCCGTCACTCTTCCTTCCACAATCTTTCCAACACATTGAGGGTCCATAGTAAGGACAGTGCTCTGGAGGAGGCAGTATTAAATAGCTTTGGGTTGACATCAGGTCAGTACACCTCTGTATGTGGTAGGGGCCACAGCAGATGCTGTCCTGACATGGCAAGACGTTGAGGAAGCTTCAGCATTGTACAATGAGGAAATGGGGATGATGATAAATATTTCTTCAATTCAAGAACAAGGGCAGCACGGTAGCATTGTGGATAGCACAATCTCTTCACAGCTCCAGGGTCCCAGGTTCGATTCCGGCTTGGGTCACTGTCTGTGCGGAGTCTGCACATCCTCCCCGTGTGTGCGTGGGTTTCCTCCGGGTGCTCCGGTTTCCTCCCACAGTCCAAAGATGTGCGGGTTAGGTGGATTGGCCATGCTAAATTGCCCTTAGTGTCCAAAATTGCCCTTAGTGTTGGGTGGGGTTACTGAGTTATGGGGATAGGGTGGAGGTATTGACCTTGGGTAGGGGGTAGGGTGCTCTTTCCAAGAGCCGGTGCAGACTTGATGGGCCGAATGGCCTCCTTCTGCACTGTAAATTCTATGTAAATTCAGTCAGAGGAGACAAACAACGGGTGAATCTATTGATTCCTTCTTTAAAGATTTACACCGATTCGTGAGCATCTGTGGAGCCCAAACGCATGAACTGATTTAAGACCGCATTGTGGTCAGCAAGCTCAGCAATGCCCGATTTGCGGCAAACAATGAGGATTGGACCGACGAGGCTGGCTGAGACGCTAAGTCATAATCAGGGTGTTATTCGGCCAGATGTTGGGGCTCAGGAAGGGTTGTTCCAGTACGTAGGCCCGTCTACTGAAAAGCCCGCTAGAACCATTAACCGGGGCAGGGTGGGTTCTTCCACCGATGCTCCAGATGGTTCCATAGGAGACAAGACTGGCAGAGAGACTGCCTGGCGGGAGGGGCGGGCGGGGGGGTCTCCGACGGGGGGGGGGACTGGCCGACAGGGGGTCTGTCGGGCGGGGGGGGACTGCCCTGCGGGAGGGACAGGGGGGGGGCTCCGGCGGGGGGACTGTGCGGCGGAGGAACTGAAAGCTTTTTCCTGTGCCAGGATCGGCCAGTTATGCCAATCAAAAACGACATTCAAGGATAGCGAGCTGGGCCATGCTCCCACCCACTTTGAGGTGACATAATAACAATCATCTTTATTACATAGTTTACATAGAACATTCAGTGCAGAAGGAGGCCATTCGGCCCATCGAGTCTCCACCTTAAGCCCTCACTTCCACCCTATCCCCATAACCCAATAACCCCTCCGAACCTTTTTGGACACTAAGAGCAATTTAGCACGGCCAATCCACCTAACCTGCCTGTCTTTGGCCGCTGGAGCATTGGGAAACCGGAGCACCCGGAGGAAACGCACGCATACACGGGGAGAACGTGCAGACTCCGCACTGTCAGTGACCCAACAGGGAATCGAACCTGGGGCCCTGGTGCTGTGAAGCCACAGTGCTACCGTGCTGCCAAGTAGGCTTTTCCCAAGTAGGCTTACATTAACATTGCAATGAAGTCACTGTGAGAAGCCCCCAGTCGCCACACTCTGGTGATGGTAACAGAGCATCTGTCAAGTGGATTGTTCAGGGAGTGGGGTTCCATGCCCCGGGAATGGTCCTGGCATTTCGCCAATGGCTAAGGTGTCAAGATTCCGCCCGTTTTGTGCGCGAATGGCTTCTGTTCCATTTATCAACACTAACATCCCATAACATGATGAGAATTAAATTCACAACAAAAAAAAAAATGTGACTTTCACCAGCTGCTCAGTAACATAACCTTGGCTGAGTGTGGTAACTTGAGCAGGCTGCATCTGTTAGTCTGTCTCTGGGTTGCCCCGTCACTTCCTTGCAGTGGACTCGGGCTCAGCGATATCCCCCTGTGTCCGAGGGGACTGCGTTCACACTGCCGCTAACCCAGCCAAAGCCTGCACCTGACCTGTACATCATTGGGCTGGTGCCGAGTTGAATATTTCCAAACTGAGATCTGACTAAGTGTTTTTGTCAGACGAGGGTGTTGAGAATAATGTAATCAGAGTGGACGAGTGGAGCTAAGATGCAGACAGATTATCATAGAATCCCTGCAGTGCAGAAAGAGGCCATTTGGCCCATTGGGCCTACGCTGGCCCTCTCAAAGAGCCCCCAAACTAGGCCCACTTCCCCACAACCCAGTAACTCCACTTAACCTTTGGACACTAAAGGGCAATTTATCGTGGCCAATCCACCTAATCTTTGGATTGTGGGAGGAAACCGGAGCACCCGGAGGAAACGCACGCAGACACAAGGAGAAAGTGTAAACTCCACACAGTCGCCCGAGGCCGGTATCGAACCCTGTTCCCTGGTGCTGTGATGCAGCAGTGCTAACCAATGTGCCAATGAGCCACTCCAAATCTCAGGTAGAAATCAGGTCAGAACGTATGCGATGGATAAGAACCAGATCTCAGGTTGTTACTGATATAGAGCAATGAAATGGGGTTGGTTAGGCTGGGGTTGTTCTCCTTAGAGCAGAGGAAGCTGAGGGGGAACCTGACTGAGGTGTACAAAATTATGAGGGACATAGATAGGAAGGAGCGATTGAGGTGTATAAAATTGAGTGACATGGATAGGGTAGGTAGGAAGAAACCTTTCCCCTTAGCGAGGGGTCAATAACCAGGGGGTATAGATTTATAATAATCTTTATCGTCACAAGTAGGCTTCATAGCAATGCAAGGGTACGGAGCAAGTGCTGGAAAATGAGATTGGGATAGATAGGTGCTTGACACGATGGGCCGAATGGCCTCTTTCTGTCCTGTAAAACTCTTTCAGTCTATGACACACTTTCCTTTCCCAAGCTTGGAAAACTATATTCCCTGGGCAGCAATGCGCTCCAGGTCTCAGTGAACTGGGAAATAGAAACATTACAAATACAGAATGTCGATACGTTCGAATTGCCAGAATGGTTGTCTGGACAGGGTTGTTTCCATTATCAGAAACAGTCTTTCTCAGTTAATGAAGGGATACGGCTGCTGTCGCCGGCATTCGCATATTTCTATTGACCCAGGAATTGGAGCAGTGGTCTAAAAAACTTTTTTTTCCCGGGGACCCATTTTTACCAACTGGCCAATCATCGGGACCCAACCCGACCGACCTTCGGGACCCACGCCGGCCGACCTTCGCGACGCACGCTGGCCAACCTTTGGGAACCAACCCGGCCGACCTTCGCGACCCACGCCGGCCGACCTTCGCGACGCACGCTGGCCAACCTTCGCGACACATGCTGGCCAACCTTCGAGGTCCACGCCGGCCAACCTTCGCGACCCATGCCGGCCGACCTTCGCGACACACGCTGGCCAACCTTTGAGGTCCACGCCGGCCGACCTTCGCGACCCACACCGTCCGACCTTCGCGACGCATGCCGTCCAACCTTCGGGACCCACGCCGGCCGACCTTTGGGACCCACGCCGTCCAACCTTCGCGACCCACGCCGGCCGACCTTCGGGACCCACGCCGGCTGACCTTCGCGACCCACGCCGGCCGACCTTCGCGACCCACGCCGGCCAACCTTCGCGACCCACGCCGGCCGACTTTCGCGACCCACGCCGTCCGACCTTCGCGACCCACGCCGGCTGACCTGAGCGACCCACGCCGGCCGACCTGAGTGACCCACGCCGGCCGACCTGAGTGACCCACCGTTTTCTCTTACCTTGTTTGCTGCTGATAAAAAATGGAGGAAATGGTTTTGGGTCCCTTTGGCCCTCGTACACGCTCCTCCAATGGAACCTGTCGGATGAAGGTGAAGCCTTCCGGTGTCGGAAAGTATGGAGTCTCCATCTGTCCAAAGTTCTGCATTTTTTTTTTCAGTAAAATTTTATTAAATAAACCCCCCCGAACTTGTAAAAAAAAATAAAAAATTAAATGAATTTAAAAAATGAATAAAATGAATTAAAAAACCCCAAACTTGTAAAACAAAAAGCTGCGACCGTTTAAAAAAATAGCGGCTGCACTGCGCATGCGTGCCAGGTCATCGGCGCGCATGTACATAGTTTTGTGCATGCGTGCCGATGATCGTGCGATGCGCAATGCGGACAAATTTTTTTTACATGTTCGCGGCCGTTTTAAAGGCCGCTTGCAGCCGCGTTATTAAGTCAGCTGCTGTGCGGGGATTTGCGCGATCGGGAGCGCCGCAAAGGACGGATCCACGACCCTCCCGACACCCGCCCGCAGGTTGCGCCCCACAGTTTGAAGAACACTGAATTAGAGGAAACAGCAAAAGGCAGAAATAATTCTACCTAACCATCGATCGGAACATCTGCACATTGCTACGTCCTGTCGCCATCTTGTGGACTGAGGGAGTAATTCGTGAAAATGTCGAGCAGCCAGAGGCAGCAGCAGTGTGCACGTTTAAAAACTTCGACAATTCGAAGGGCGGCGCGGTGGCGCAGTGGTTAGCACTGCTGCCTCATGGCGCCGAGGACCCGGGTCCGATCCCGGCCCTGGGTCACTGTCCGTGTGGAGTTTGCACATTCTTTCTCCCCGTGACTGCGTGGGTCTCACCCCCACAACCCAAGAAGATGTGCAGGGCAGGTGGATTGGCCACGCTAAATTGAAAAAAAAAAGAATTGGGTACTCTAAATTAAAAAAAGAACCGTATACAATTCAGAAGGGGGTCCAGAAAGAGATTCAACACATTAACTCGTAGAGCACACCATTCTGTTTAACAACAGAGCAGATTTTAAGCATTTAACCCAGAGAAATGTAGTGTGATGCACGTGGGTAAGATGGACACCGGGAGCAATGCTGAAAGTGGCTGATGGATAAAAGGATCGAGGTGTCATTGTGCACAGACTATCCAAGGTTCATCATCAATGAAGGGAAGCCATAGCGGCACGGTGGAGCAGTGGTTAGCACTGCTGCCTCACAGCACCAGAGACCCGGGTTCATTTCCGGCCTTGGGTGACTGTCTGTGTGGAGTTTGCACTTTCTCCCTGTGTCTGCGTGGGTTTCCTCCGGGTGCTCCGGTTTCCTCCCACAGTCCAGAGATGTCCGGGTTAGGTGGATTGGCCGCGCTAAAATTGCCCCTTAAGTGTTCACAAATGTGCAGGCGAGATGGGGTTACGGGGGCAGGGGAGTGGGCCTGGGTAGAGTGTTCTTTCATAGGGTGGGTGCAGACTTGATGGGCCAAATGGCCTCCTGCTGCACTGTAGGGATTGTATGATTCTCGCAGTGTGAAGGGTTAATGCCGATAGCGAACAGATTGATTTCAGATCTCGTGTCATTGGAAGTCAGTGAGTGATGGTGCCCTGTACGTGGCTGAATGTAGTTGATAAATGTTCGGGTGTTCCTGGAGCCTTGGTTCCGGTTATCGATGCCAAACACACCACTTATGAGACTGCAATTCCTAGCTTAAACACAGTGGGTGGGATTCTCCATTGTTAGACGTCAAAATCGGGAAACACGGTTGGGTGGAGAATAGGTTCCGACACCTAATTCGTGGAGGGCGCTGATTTGACACCAAATTGCATTTCTCCGGCGCCTCGACAGCGCCGTCAATGTGTTCTGGGAACGCACGTACAGTAAACACCCTTTGCATATCGTTAGCGGGCCCGACCTGCGATTCTCCTCCTCCGATGGGCCAAGTTTCCGATGGCGAGGTTCACTTGAGCTTTTAAAAATTGTGAGACCGGCGGCTGAGGGAGAGGGGGGTTTGGAAAGTGTCCAACATCGCCATGGTGTACTGACGGTGGTGCCGTTAGCTGGGGGGGTTCTGCCAGAGCCGGGGACGTAACGGGGGGGGGGGGGGGGGGGGAGGAGGTGGACTGTGTGGGGTCGGGGTGGACGGGCACGGAACACCATTGCTGCAACCGGAAAGGCAGCCAGTATGAGGTAACAAGCAAGTTAGACAAAGGAGAAGCAGTGGACGTGATTTATTTAGATTTCCAGAAGGACTTTGACAAGGTGCCGCATCGGAGACTGTTAAATAAGTTAAGAGCTCATGGTGTTCAGGGTAAGACCCTGGCATGGATAGAGGATTGGCTGACTGGCAGAAGGCAGAGAGTGGGGATAAAGGGGTCTTTTTCAGGATGGCAGCCAGTGACTAGTGGTGTGCCTCAGGGGTCTATCACAACTTTTTACAATACACATTAATGATCTGGAAGAAGGTACTGAAGGCACTGTTGCTAAGTTTGCAGATGATACACAGATCTGTAGCGGGACAGGTAGTATTGAGGAAGCTAGGGGGCTGCAGAAGGACTTGGACAAACTAGGAGAGTGGGCAATGAAGTGGCAAATGAAATACAATGTAGAGAAGTGTGAGGTTATGCACTTTGGAAGGAGGAATTTAGGCATAGACTATTTTCTAAATGGGGAAATGCTTCGGAAAGCAGAAGCACAAAGGGACTTGGGAGTCCTTGTCCACAATTTTCTTAAGGTTAACGTGCAGGTTCAGTCGGCAGTTAAGAAGGCAAATGCAATGTTAGCATTCATGTCAAGAAGGCTAGAATACAACAGCAAGAATGTATTTCTGAGGCTGTATAAGGCTCTGGTCAGACCCCATTTGGAGTATTGTGAGCAGTTTTGGGCCCCGTATCTAAGGAAGGATGTGCTGGCCTTGGAAAGGGTCCAGAGGAGGTTCACAAGAATTATCCTGGAATGAAGAACTTGTCGTATGAGGAAAGTTTGAGGACTCTGGGTCTGTACTCGTTGGAGTTTAGAAGCATGAGGTATTGTAACTTACAAGATACTGCGAGGCCTGGATAGAGTGGATGTGGAGAGGATGTTTGCACGTAGGAAAAACTAGAACCAGAGGACACCATCTCAGACTAAAGGGATGATCCTATAAAACAGAAATGAGGAGGAATTTCTTCAGCCAGAGGGTGGTGAATCTGTGGAACTCTTTACCACAGAAGGCTGTGGAGACCAATTCACTGAGTGTCTTTAAGACAGGGATAATAAGGGGATCAATAAGGGGATCAGGGGTTGTGGGGTGAAGGCAGGAGAAAAATATCAGCCATGATTGAATGGCAGAGCAGACTAGATGGGCCAAGTGGCCTAATTCTGCTCCTATGTCTTATGGGTATCCCTCGCAGGGCGCTCCCCTCCGACCCATCAGCAGGATGGGCGCACTCCAGCGCAACCAATGCCATCTTGTTGGCTGGGATGAGTGTGTGCGGGGACTGTAATGTGTGTGTGCGGCTGCAGCTTGTCAGCCTCCCGAGTGTCAATCACGGAGCCGGCAAATTCCACACCGTTTCTCATTGGAATTGATTGTGTTCCACGTGGTGCCAGTGCTAGCCCCTCCACAGTCACAATCAGTCCAGGTGCTGTCATGAAAGTCCACGAATTCTAACCCTGCGTTAACACTTTCCAGCCCCTTCAGTTACCCATACAGGGTTAAAGATCTGGGCCCATTTACTTGCGAGCAGTGCAGACTTAAGAGACAATCGAGTGGATGCATTCAAAATAATGACGTGTCTGGATTGTGCACTAACTGATTGATTCATTTCAGTTTGACAGGTTGAGGAGGACCAGGGCAGAGATGGGTAAACTACACAGGAATAGGAATGGATGAGATGTTAAGCGGTGGTGAACCTCTGGGATACATTACACGGGTTACCTGGGGTGCCCTGACTCTGACATCGTCAAGAGGAAGCACGTGTTGTACCTGCAAAACCTCAGGTATTTTCTGTGGTGATATGTAAATACACAAGGGGTTAATATAAATACATGTAGACTAGCTAGACACTAGAGGGAGCACCAGAGACAGGACACACAGACACTCAACCAATAGGTCAGTTAGATAGGAGACGACCAACAGGCATTCACGATACACACAGAGGTAACACTACCACGGGGGGGGGGGCCATTACGCCAACCATTATATAAAGGACACAACACACATGATCTTCCTCTTTCCAGTGGAGGCACTCAGTGAGTACAGACACAGGGTCGATTGAATATCACACCCAGCATGTGGATTGTAGCAGACTGGTTCGTCAGTCTGAGTAGCTATAGAAGGATCAACAGTAGAGGCGAATCCGAGTAAGAGAATTGTAGATAGTATAATAAACGCGTTGAAGTTATCTCCACGTCTGAACCTTCCTTTGTCAGAGTGAACATCAAGGAAGCCGCTTATGCTACGCCAAGAGCATAACAAGACATTTTCAACCTGTTTACTTATTCAAAGGTTTTACCGAAGGTATCTTTATTTACGAGGAAACAAACCACAAACACAAGTTCAAAATTCACCGATATTTATTAACATAATTAACCCTTAGATTACCCGCAAAATACTCGAGATATCCAAGATCAGTGTCTACTAGCGGTAAAGATGGCTTGGTAAGCTATGCATCTGATCATTGGAATTCCTCTGGCCCGTCTTCACGGGGGTGGCTCTCACTGCATTCCTTCTGGTCTGGTCTTCACTTCTTCGATCTGGTCAATGTCACCTCGCACGCTGAGTCTTGGCTCCCGAGGGGTCCAGAGAATGCCTGCTGTCATCCCCTTTCCTTCACACCCTTTTGCCATTTCCTCTGGGGTTCCCGCAGGGCTGATCTCAGATTCTGGGGTTGGGAGAAGCAAATGGGGTGGGGTACTCCTATTCCGGTCCCCCCCCCCCCCTCCGCCACACTGGGCTGGGATTCCTATCGGCTCGGAAAGGGTTCATTTTCCCCCCTCCTCGTGGGTTTGGGTTTATCTACCTCCTGTACCTCCCTTGCCCAGGTCATATTCTGGCTCCCCCCCCTTTGTCATGTGTGTCGTCAGCTGGGTCAAAATTTTCGCATGCCTTCTGACTCCCTTCGGTGGCACGAGACGTGCGTTTGGATCCACATGGATCGGTTGCGCTCGTTCAACTGGGCTTAGTCTAACTGGCCAAAAGCAGTTGTAAATTGAATCCACAGGCACGTGGCGGGTGTTCCTGTCTCTTTTGTCTACACTTGTTCAGGCCGTCCACTGGGTCTCTTCTCTCATATCCCACAGCAGCCAAAATTGCCGCCTTCATTTCTTGTGGGGTCACCCCCGGCTACATTTTGGGAGTTGGGCAAGGTGGAGCATATCGCTGGGGTTAAGCACATTCAGATTAGTTTCACTTGCCCTGCATCATCTAACCAGTGGAAAATCCTCTGTTGGTTTGTTTGCGATAAAGGCGACTCTGCATTCCCTGTTGGTTCAAACACCTCAATTGTTTTAGCGAGCTGTACTACGGTGTACGGAGTTACATGGGTAACATTAGCTGCATTCTGACCGTCTCGCCGGCCAGCGGATTCTCTATTCTCTTTCCCTGCCTGGGCAGGACCTTTATTGCAGTCTGCAGGTTGCTACATTTCTCGTCTAGCTCCTCCACTGCTAACCACTGTGCTACCGTGCCGCACTTAAATTCAACCCAAGTTTATTTTCAAACACGAAAACAGACACCCCCTCCAAATGATCCCAACTAGAATATGCCTAAGATTCTTAATGCTACCCGTACCGTTGAACTGGATCCAATCCTCTGAGTCTCGGTCATCTCAGGGCCTTAGTCTGTGAAGGTGGGCCTTGCTCGCTGCTTCCTTCTGTCCTCTGGTCCACCGTTGTCTTCTCTGCTGCCTCTGCGTCGATTCTTCGCTGGGGAGGGTCTGTGGATGCCTCCTTCTTGTACCCCTCTTTGCGCGCCCTTCCAGAATCATCTTGGGCCCTCAGCCAATAAGGTCGTTGGGCAGGGGTTGCAACCAGGAACTCCCCCAGAGGTCCATCCACCTGTGC
Source organism: Scyliorhinus canicula (assembly GCF_902713615.1). Lineage (NCBI taxonomy): Eukaryota > Metazoa > Chordata > Chondrichthyes > Carcharhiniformes > Scyliorhinidae > Scyliorhinus > Scyliorhinus canicula. Next base: position 25,084,303 of record NC_052167.1, read on the forward strand.
ATTGTCCGCACGTAACCGTATCCCATATAAGGTGAAGCCAGAAAGTCTGGCTTCAACTGGGCAATCCTCGATCCATTTGAATGGGACCGATTATCTCCTGATGTCTGGATTACAGGGCAAGGCTGTCTCTCACTGCCGAGTGCCCAGTTCGAGTTGGGCTGTTTTTGACTTCCCAATCGGCCTGTCTACGGTTCGGACTGTGGTTTTCAAAAAGTGTCCAATTCTGTTTCGGGCCTAAGTTTCAGGCCTTTGGCCAGTTAAGCACATTGCAGATTGGTTGCACATTTTGTAGCTCAAGTCAACTCCCATCACATTGGGAGCATAAAATAAACTTTCAGGAACTTTGAAATCATTTTCACCCTGGTGCAATGTTACAACTATTAAGGTTAGTTTCACGTGATAAGACTTTATTAAATAAAAGTATTGCAAACATGTTATTTTTGAAATTGCAGGAAAATGACTTTCTAATCTTTAATAAAATATATTAATATTGCCTCTTCCTGTGCATATAGAAACATCTGTTGCATATAGAACACGATGTGCCTGATTATAACTTTAATTTTATTCTTCACAGAAAACAAAGGAAATGCAGAGAAGCCCCAGGTTAATCCATTGCCCCTTTATTGTTTGCTGTTTTGTCAGAGGTGTTATGCTTGGCTCTGATTAGCAGTGATGATACACTTCGGAAAACAAATTCACAGAAATCTCTCACGTCGGTTTTACCGTCACTTCCTCCTGGTGGGGTTATTGTTTGACAGTATGGCAGCTACTCGAATGAAGATGTTCAACGTATCCATATAAATCCCCATACATCTACAACAAAGAAGCACATAAGATTAACACTGATAGGCCAAAAATGTGCCTAGTACAGATCTCACTGTCTCTCCATTGGCGTCTAGATGTCTGTCATTAGCAGAGTGTGTCAGTCAAGAAGACAAAGTTAACCGGGATACCCTCTAATCATAGAATTTATAGTGCAGGAGGCCATTCGGCCCATCGAGACTGCACTGGCCCTTGGAAAGGGCACCCTAATTAAGCCCATACCTCCATCCAATCCCCGTAACCCCACCTAACCTTCTTTGGACACTAAGGGCAATTTAACATGGCCAATCCACCTACCCTGCACATCTTTGGACTGTGGGAGGAAACCAGAGCACCCGGAGGAAACCCACGCAGATACAGGGAGAATGTGCAGACTCCGCACAGTGACCCAGGCTGGGAATTGAAACTAGGACCCTGGAGCTGTGAAGCAACTGTGCTAACCTCTGTGCTACCGTGCAGCCCAATAACTCTTGACCATTGACACCAACTGGAAAGTGTGTGCGCGCATGGCAGATGATCACGGAGGCTGATCTTGACCCATGGTTGAATAACCCAGCTATTTAAGCCTAGCATGTAAAGGATGCCACTTGGACAGGGCCCCGAGGGCAACCTGCTCTTGGTGGCACACTCCTCACACCCACCGGTGACATGCAATGCGCTCAGAGACTAAGTCTGCTCGGTGATATTTTGGCAAATGTATATGCCCCCAACACCTCTGCAGCACTTTGTCTCAACAACTACCTGACTGACTGATCTGGATGGGACAGAATATCCTTCAACTAAATATTGGCAAGACCGTATTCAATTCTTGCAAGAAACCCGGTATTATCTTGATCATGGAGGAGCTAGAGGCATCAATACTAGGACGAAAACAGGCCCAAGTTAGGAGCGAGCGTAACTGGGTTTAACGCACCCTGACTATAACTCATAACACTCGTGCTCAGGAGGGTTTGAACACAAAAGGGACAATAATACGGGAGAGTTTGCCTTGGAGCTAAAGATCTAGAAAAGATTAGCGAATGGAGCAAGTCTCCTTAGTGAACATGATGGGAGAATTAAGATAACTGGCGGCTGAGAAAACCCAAAATGGAAAAGGAAGAAAATACCCAACACACGATTAATTTTTAGCAGCCTCATGGGGGGAGAAAGTCACAAAATAAGATAGATAGCGAGCAGGTGGAGTATCAAACATCAGTCTGAACAAACCATTAGGTTGACCCAGTTACTGCAGTGGCATGGCCAAGCCTAGTTTTAATGTTTTCAGCCACAACTCAACACTGGTTCAAACACTGAAAAGGACAAAGCTTTCAGCCAGACACTCACTGATCTAAGAAGTCTGTGGACGACACAGAGTTGGCTGCACGGTTGATAATGAAGAAGAAAGCTAAAGACTGCAAGAAGCTTTCAATGGGCTAGTCAGTGGCAAATGAAGTTGAATCCAGTGAGGGTTTGGGGAAGGCTAACAATACACAATAAATGGCAGGATACTAGAAGTGCCACAGTGCGGGTTCTGGGTGTACTCTGATCACCGCATGAATGGAAAGGGTGAGTATGGAGGAGATTTACCAGGGCGTTATCTAGGCTGGATAATTTTAGTCTCGGGGAAAGATTGCACAGGTTGGGTTGTTTGCTTTTGAACAATTAGGGCTGAAGGGAGACTTAATTGAAGTATAGAAAGATAGGAGGGGTTTGGATAGCGAAGACAGGAAGGTCCTTGTTGAGGGGTTCATAACTGAGGGTAAAAATAGATGTAGAGGGGAATCAAGGGGAAATGATTGCACCAAGGGGGAGGAAGTGATCTGGAACTTACTACCTGAAAGGGCAATACAGACAGAAACTCTCATAACATTTAAAACATATGTGGAAATACAGCTGAAGTGCTGTACGCTACAAGGCTATGGACCAAGAGCTGGAAAGTGGGATTAGCATAGATGGCTATTTGCCAGCTGACATGGATACAATGGGCTGAATGGCCTCCTCTGTGCTGTACGAGTGTGTGTGTGTGTGACAGGTACTATGGCATAAAGTTCCATTGCTCAATGTTGTTACGGTCAGTGATCAGCATCGTGGAGGGTACATGCACTCAGTTGGATAATATATCCAATATAGGGCAGCAGGGTAGCATGGTTGTTAGCATAAATGCTTCACAGCTCCAGGGTCCCAGGTTCGATTCCTGGCTGGGTCACTGTCTGTGTGGAGTCTGCACGTCCTCCCCCTGTGTGCGTGGGTTTCCTCCGGGTGCCCCGGTTTCCTCCCACAGTCCAAAGATGTGCGGGTTAGGTGGATTGGCCATGCTAAATTGCCCGTAGTGTAAGGTTAATGGGGGGATTGCTAAATTGCCCGTAGTGTCCTAAAAAGTAAGGTTAAGGGGGTGTTGTTGGGTTACGAGTATAGGGTGGATACGTGAGTTTGAGTAGGGTGATCATTGCTCGGCACAACATCGAGGGCCGAAGGGCCTGTTCTGTGCTGTACTGTTCTAAATTCTAAGGTGGATACATGGGTTTGAGTAGGGTGATCATGGCTCGGCACAACGTTGAGGGCCGAAGGGCCTGTTCTGTGCTGTTCTATATGCATCAATATACTTGACTTGGCTGCAAAGAAAATACAAGTATTCCGCTCAAGACTCTCCAGGAAACCAGAGTCTGATATCGGGATTGATCGTCACCCAAGAATCCATGATTACCAAGTAACTGAAAGGCCCAATATCTGAAATATACACAATTAGCCTGAAAAGGTTTGGGGCATCGACTAAATTGGTTTGCTCAGTAAAGATGCTCCTTCAAATACCCTAGACTGTTGTGGAGATGTTGTACCAGTATTTCATTCCCACTCATAACTGCCCTTGAATTGATTTCCTTCCCTAAAGGACATTAGCAAACCACATGGTTTTGACGACAATCAACAATGGTTTCACGGTCACCGTTAAGACCTTTAATTCCAGATTTTTATTGAATTTATCTGTTGTGGTGGATTCAAACCCCAGAGCATTGCCCTGGATCTCTGGATTACAAGTCCAGCAACAATGCCACTGCCTCCTCCAAGGTGAAACTGTCAAGAGTAGCTGGTTGTGTGTGACTCGTGTTTGGGACAGGTTGTTCAGTTCTTAGCATATAGGTGTCCATGAAACTTGGGATGTGTGGATGTTAACAGTAACGAATGGACACCAAATGATGTGGCCAATCATTCATCAGAAAATCAAGCTGATGGTTAGCACTGGGACTGCGGTGCTAAGGACCCGGGTTCGAATCCCAGCCCTGGGTCACTGTCCGTGCGGAGTTTGCACATTCTCCCCGTGAATGCGTGGGTCTCACCCCCACAACCCAAAGATGTGCAGGGTAGGTAGATTGGCCACGCTAAGTTGCCCCTCAATTGGAAAAAAAATAGTTGGGTACTCTAAATTTGAAAAAAAAAAGAAAATCAAGCTGATGGTTACTCATCTACGGTTAACTACAAAAACGGTGAAATGCTTTTAGGTAAAAAGAAGAGGATCTTTAAAGCAGTACTTGGTATCCAACTGGAATACTGCAGTTGATGAGAAGGTAGATTATGATGCAGGGATCAGTACATCCACAAAGGCGATATCACCACTGCTAATGCTAGTCGTGAATTGTAGTCAAGGTGGTTCCTCGGGTTTATTGATTTAACTGGCAACCTCCTGGATTAACAAGTTATTGAAAGTGCCAAAGCTTCTCTGTGCTTCGGATCCTACTGGCCAGTGTAAAGAAACGGTGAAAATCAAAGATAGTAGAGGAGGTGACAAAAGGTGGTAACGCATCGTTAGGAGAGACAGGAGGTGAGGCGGAAAGGTGTCGGGAGGGAATTCTAGTGCTCAGGACCCAGGCAGCTGAACACACAGCTGCCAATTTGGGAAAAGGGGGTTAAGTGAAAGTTAACAGTCCAGAGTTAGGGAAAGTGCTTGGATGGTTGTAGAGCTGGAGGCTACAGGGATTGGGAAAGGCAAAGCCATTGAGGTACTTAAATATGGGAAGCAGAATTTTAAGTCATGATGTTGGGGATCAGAAGGCACGGTGGGTCAGTGAGCACATGGGAGAGGGCAAACAGGATTTGGTGCAATTTAGGATATGTGAAAGTTTTGGATGAGCTCAAGTTTTTGGAGGTGAAGGTTGCAGATGGGAGTTCGCTAAGATAATGATGGGATTAGTTAACCTGGAACCAACAATAGCACAGATGAGGTTTGCATAAGCAGGTGAACAGAGGGAGAGGCAAAGTTACATAGCTGAAAGGGCAAAGAGGATACGGATTTGCTAGGATGCCAAGATTGTGAATAGTCTGTCTCAGCCTGAAAACTGGCCACGTAAGGGGATGGTGTCAGTGATGAGGATATGGAGTTTGCGTGCCAGGGTTGACAGTGGTAGCGTCAGTCTTTCTGGTGAACCATAAGGAGTTTCCACTCAGCCAGACTAAATGTTGGACAAGCAATCTAACGCAAAGCCATTGGTGAAGTCAAGAAAGGTGGTGTGAGGTAGAGTCAATATACCTGTGAAACAAATATAGAGAAGAGGAAAAGGAGTCTCATGCATGGCTCTTTGGTTGTGGGATTACTATGGAATAAGTCTCAGGAAATTTCATTTGTGTAATAAGTCAAACCAAGCCTAACCACCTACCCTCCTGAAACACTATTGAATGTTCTGGTGGGGGGGGTCCTGATGCCCTGATCAACAGTTATCTCTCAAACAACATCACTAAAAGATGTGCTGTTGGGTGAATTGGACATTTTGAATTCTCCCTCCGTGTACCCAAACAGGCGCCGGAGTGTGGCGACTGAGGGCTTTTCACAGTAACTTCATTGCAGTGTTAATGTAAACCTACTTGTGTCAATAATAAAGATTGTTATTATAATACAGACGATCTGGTCATCAATCTCATTGTAGCTGTGACCCCTTGCTCTGCTCATACTACAACGCCTACACTTCAAAAGTACTTTATTGCCGTAAAGCACTTCCCGAAGAAAGGCAAGGCACCATTTAATTGCAAATTCTTTTTATTATTCCTTACATGAAAAGCCAAAGGGAAAGAAATTTAGTACTCACGCATTAATGGGATCAAATTTCCGAACGCCATACACTGGGTAGTTTTCAGCTCGTTTAATCACTGTTTGGCTATCATACAGCAGGAACATGCCAAAAAGCACCAGGCCTCCATAGATAGCCACAGAATACAGACCAGCTCCGAAGACAGAGGTGGGAGGCAGGAACATGGAACCTGAAAGAATGCATGAATTTACCAATGCGCTCAGAGGTGAATCAAACCCTTAAAAATGCACATATTTCTCAAAGTTACCCACCTACGGAGGAAGCAAAAACCAATCCCAGGCCGATAGCCAGCGGTCCACCCATATTCAGGAACTTCTCGCTTGGGGCACACATAGCCACGGTGGAGAGACCACCCACAATCCCCACTGTGTACCACGCGGCTCTCATCAGGATGGGGCCGCCGAGAAGGGTCAGCGGAGCAACCACAGCTCCCATCACACCTGAATAGAAACAAAAACATGACAAATCCCAATCCCAAATCCCACCAAAATTCAGCTGACGCAGAAACCTCCCCCCTTTTCCCTTCATAATTACGACTCGAATGCTCATACATCTAAATGAACAAGAAAGCACATTGTGTGAACATTCATATCGCTTTGCGATGATAATTCTTTGACATTTTAACCTGTTTACTTTAAACTAAACAGTTTTAAAACATTTCTCACCGGCATGTAACATCCAGGCAAGGTGCTTAGCATTTATCCCTTCTTCATAGGGTATAGATCTCACCAAAATACCTGCTCCTATCATTGCTGCAAACGTCACCCCTATTGCCTGTGAGAAAAAGAACCCAATGAATTTCAGGGGATGCCAACTAGAACACAAATCATCTAGAATGCCACATACTAGCCAGATCTGGGAAACGGATAATAATCATTCAAATATGATCCTTGACAACAAACTGGCATAAATGGTTGCTGGTAGGCGGTTTAAGTCTTACTCGGAGCTACTGGCGAATCACAAACTAGATGACACTTTGGGCATAAATGACTTCAACCGCAATTTCTCAAAACATTTCTCAATGACAGAAGTTTGCGAGCATGCACCTGACAAAAACGTACAGGGTAACCAACTTTCATATTTCAACAATTGTTAGTCTGAATTATTGGATTTACACTGCTCCAGTGACAAATGGGGTATTGAGATCAAATCATTAAGATCTATCAATGAGATACTAATTGAAAGTGCTGATCTGGGAGACTTCTCATTATGTGTGTAAAGGTAAGCACACATGAAGTTCCCCCGACAATTCTGTTTACAACTTCTTTCTTAATGCACCGATACACTGTAACTTACCGCTGTAAAAATTAATTTAGGGCAACACGGTGGCACAGTGGGTTAGCCCTGCTGCCTCACGGCGCCGAGGTCCCAGGTTCGATCCCGGCTCTGGGTCACTGTCTGTGTGGCGTTTGCACGTTCTCCCCATGTTTGCATGGGTTTCGCCCCCACAACCCACAAGATGTGCAGGCTAGGTGGATTGGCTACGCTAAATTGCCCCTTAATTGGAAAAAAATGAATTGGGTACCCTAAATTAAAAAAAAAATAACAAAAAAAAAATTAATTTAAACACTCAAGGAACAAGTTTTTAAAATATACAGGCCGGAAAATATTAAATGATAAAGATACCCCTGTTGTAGCAGCTACAGCTAAGATGGCGGCCAGCTCCCCCGCACTTCTGTCAAATCAAAACTGAGCGAAATTCTAGTTACTGAGCTCGGCAAATCCCAACAAAGTTTGGCTCTGGGACTCAAAGATTCATCGCAAGAATCGATGGGTCCTATTCATTCCTCCCTTGACACCATTCATTTAGCTGCCAAATCTCAAGCCAGCACCCTTACAGATATCGAGACGGCCCTTCTGGGCTACGGTGACAGGATCAGTACACTGGAGTCCAGGCTGACTGTGGCGATGAAGGAGAGCATGCCATTGTGGGGCAAAGTCGATGGCGAACCATCGAGACATCAGCGCAGACTGGCAAGGAGGCGTGCAGCATTCAACACCGTTAAGTACACGCTGGACAAGAAAGGATTGATTTCCCCCCCGCCCAGCTCTGCATCAAATTTAACGGAGAGGATCACTTCTTTAACGCACCAGATGAGGCAGACTCATTCCGTACACGTACACACGCAAACGTATGGACGTACACACACACGCAAACGTACGGACGTACACACACACACATGTGCGCACACACACACTCGTACCCACACACGTACGTGTACACACACACGTACACAATGATTACTTTTTCAACTTGCTGGAGAAGGCCTTGGAGATGAATCTGAACAAGAAACCTGATCTTTATGCTTAATTCTTAATGGGCGTGCCCAAGAATGTGCATCTTAGATGGGATAATGTGGATAGGGCGGGGGGGGCCTGGGTGGGGTGCTTTTTCAGAGGGTCGGCGAAGACTCGATGGGCCTCCTTCTGCACTGTTGGAATTCTATGGTCTGTTTGAACTCTGTGGAAGTTGCATTATGATACTGTGTTGTACTTGGATTACCTGCTCCTTTCCTCTTCTGGAAATCAATAAAAAGAATTTAAAAGAAAATGGTGATCTGGTAAGTTAGATTTCAATTATGTCAACCACACCCAATGTGAGGAATTTAAACACTTCCTTGGGATCCTCTACGTAGCAGCAAGCACAACCTGCAGCCTGAGCAAGATAATGGGCTCAAACAATATAATGTAGTTTAGTACTGCTATGCCTCATTAACTGTTAGCTCTGCTGCCACCAATATGCATATATGCGGGTGGCCATCATGTGTTACACGTCCGTGCTGTGAAGTCTATTTGGGCAGTTCAGGTCAAAGTGCTTCAAATTTGGGCCAGCAGATACCAGCAAGATCAGGTAGTGTCAAAAACATCACAGCAAAAACAGAAAATGCTGGACAATCTTAGCAGGTCTGACAGCACCTGTGGAGAGAGAACAGGGCGAACGTTTCGAGTTTGGATGTCTCTGTCAGCTCATCCAGACTCGAAACGTTAGTTCCGTTCTCTCTCCACGGACCTGCTGAGATATTCCAACATTTTCTGCTTTTGTTTCCGATTACAGCATCCACAGTCAACTGCTTTTACTTTTATATCCATGTTGAATATCAGAAACTTGGATAAACTCAGGACACTTTCCAGTACAAGAAGTGTTCACTTCGGTTCCAGGATAGGTTACACAGTCGGGGTAAATGTAGCAAGAAGCATCACGGCGCCGAGGTCCCAGGTTCGATCCCGGCCCTGGGTCACTGTCCGTGTGGGGTTTGCAATTCTCCCCGTGTCTGCGTGGGTTTCACCCCCACAACCCAAAGATGTGCAGGGTAAGTGGATTGGCCATGCTAAATTGCCCCCTAATTGGAAGAACTGAATTGGGTACTGTAAGTTTATTCAACAAAAATACAATGCAAAAAGCCAATAAAGAGCTTAACATCTAAATGAATGGCTAAAAGTTAAAGCACCTCACAATAAAAAAAAAATAGAGCAAGAAGCGAAGCTGACGAAATATTTAACAGCTAATCAGAATTGTCTGGCTCAGTAAAATCCTGTGCAACATGTGGATTTTGGGGTGGCACAGTGGTTAGCACTGCTGTCTCACTGCTCCAGTGACCTGTCTTCAATTCCGGTCTCGGGTGACTGTGTGGAGTTTGCACTTTCTTCCCCTGTCTGCATGGGTTTCCTCCAGTCCAGGTTAGGTGCAGATTAGGTGGACTGGCCATGATAAATTGCCCCTTAGAATCCAAAAGGGGTTACTGGGTTATGGGGATAGGGTGGGCTTAAGTAGGGTGCTCTTTCCAAGGTGTAGACCTTAATGGGCCAAATGGCCTCCTACTGCACTCATAATGAATAACACCTAAATATTCAACAATTTTAAAGCATTGGTATGCTTTTCTTAAGAGGGAAGATGTTTCTTAACATCTTCAAATTACCCTTAAAAGCACTCAGGCATCAAACGTCAGCACATTATCACTGAGGCTTTGTTAAGTGACTTCATTATTAAGAAATCTGAAGCAATGCTCGATTGCTCTCAACAACTTACCAGGAGGGAATTCTTCATCATGAGGTTCATGATGGCTGGTGATCTGCTGATTGCTGCAGCAGACAATGCCGTCAACCCTATACTTCCTGAAAAGTACATGTAGGTGGAACGGATCCGCTCCTTCACATACTCTGGCCAGATGCTGCAAGATACATCATCAGGTTAGTGGCATTTCATACGGTCACATTCTTAGATGCACATATTTCCCATCCTCCCCTCCAATACATCTAGTGAGTAAAGAACCACCACTTGATCAAACAAAGCGAAAGGTTCCAGTTTCAAAGCCGAGTTTTGAAAAATTAGCTGATTTTAATCACCGTCGTATTTGAGTACTGCAGATGTCACTAGTTAGCGAGGAGAAAACTATTAACCATGATCCATATAACTAATGGTAACCAAGTGGCCAATGATAGAGAAACATTCCAAAACTACAGGAATAATCACAGTTTTAGTTTTAAATTAATCGCTATTGTGGATTTCTAGTTTGATTTGGACGGGAAACATGGTGCTAATTTCGCTCCAGCCTCTGGTTCCCATGTTTTTAGTTTTAAAAAGAAAATGTAGATTTAATTTTGGATTTCATGTTTTTATTTCATGCTTTTATTCCAGTCTTTTCAAGAATTTTTTTTTCTGGAAATGCCATTTTTTCTGGTTCATCTCCCGACAGCCCAGGACCAGGTGGAAAACCTCCAGTTTAAACAATAAACTTTATTCACTTGCTTCAGGTTCCAACCTTCTGCTCCAAAGGTTGGCAGCCACCGAGTAGCTCTGCTTTAGTAATAGAAATCATTAATTTAAGCCTCACGTCTTTACTCCAAAGACCATTTTCAGTGATAGAATTAACGGTTATCTTTGTTGTAAATGCAAGAATTGTCACAGTTTGTAGATCTTAGGCAAGACTGACATCAAGCCTGTTTGGAATGTCTTCTATGCCGTCACACCGATATCAATGACTGGCATCACAGATGAGGAATAGCCAGGAGTCTGGGTATTGGAGTGACGTTGGCACATTTTTCACCCCCTATTTTCACTCGCCCCATACCTGAACCAGAAAGACAAGAGGCCAAGGCTCCAGTCAGGCTGAATGCAGTGAAAGACCTGATCCAGAAAGACAAGGCTGTGGCAGGAACAAGTTCTCCCAACTCTTCCCCATGCCTCCTAGCAGCTGATGTTTAACAACACAAAATGGAAATTTGCAAGGGGAATAGAACGTAAAACAGGGATGTTTTGCTACAGTTGTACAAGGCATTGGCGAGACCCCATCTGGAGTACGGTGTCCAGTTTCGGAATCCTCATTAAGAAAGGATATAAATGCATTTGTGAGGGGGGGGGTGGGGTTACCTTACGAGGAAAGGTTGGACGGACTGGACCAGAATCCACTGGAGTTCAGAACATTGCGGTGATCTTATTTGAAACATAAAAGATCCTGAGGGGACTTGACAGGGTGGATGCTGAGAGGATGTACCCCTTGTGGGACAGAGCAGAACTAAGAATCACAGTGTAAAAAAAATAAGGGTTCTCCCATTATAGACAGATGGGAATTTTTCCTCCCGAGAGGATTGTGAATCTTTGGAGCTCTCTTCCCCAGAGCGGTGAAGGCAGTCAATTAATAGTTTAAAGGCAGAGCTAGATAGATTCTTGACTAATAAGGGAGCGAAAGGTTATCAGAGGGAGAGGGAATGTGGGTTTGAGGCCATAATCAGATCAGCCATGACCTTACTGCATGGCGGAGCAGGCCCGTGTTTGGGGGGGGGGGTCGAATCCTGCTCCTAAATACAAGTCCGTCCCTCTGAGACCAGTTATCAGGCACAACAAAAAGCCCTGGCAAACATCCACGGATAAATGGAATGGGGTGATCAGATATAACCTAGTTTCTCTTATCTTGTGAGTACATGCTCTCCTCTGCTCTCCAGCCTGTAATGATCCTGGCAAAGGAGTTGAACTCTGTTGTTTTTCTGTGTGAACAGTGTCTTAAAAATCACAATCACTATACTCATCTTGAAATGGTAACGTTGCTACTTAGTAAACAGATTTAGATTGCTACCTCCCGCTGCACAAAACGTTTCAAACATGATTGGTCAACTTTGCCTGTAATAAGTCATGATGCTTCCAGACATTTACTCAACAGGAAGAGATCATTTTGTTCTCTCTGTCTGATCCCCGAATCAAATGGGTATCAACTAAACATTCCCCACACCTACATTTTTCACTTGATACTCAGCTCAGAACTTTGCTCCCAACTCCTTTGAACTTGTTAATAAAATCATTCGACAATACACTCCAAACAATTTTGCACAAAGTATTTGAAGCTAAACTGTCTTTTCAATTAGCAGAATTAGTGTGGGCAAAATATTAATTTTCCCTAAATTTAATTAATTTTAAAAGAGCTCATGTGCAGACTAAGACTTAACCACTACAGTGGGAGGGTATTACATTTGTTTTGGAAAATACAAGGAACCCAGGAGTCTGTGAACGAAATGCTACTGAGCCACACACTCTGAAATGACCCGCCTTGGATTCCCATGCTGATCACAGCTCGGGAGCAGTGGACCCCCTATGTTTGGCCTCTGGCTTGGGTGGTGCAGGCCTGGAGTGCAAAAGCTAAGTGTTCCACTGCTGATGACCCAACCAGTGATCCCAACTGCAGGGAGCAATCAAATAGCCTAACAATCAACATCATGCTCAAACTTTAATTTCCATTGTCTCAAGGTGGATGATGGGTCTGGCCCACAGCAATGACTCTTAACTGCCCCCCTCAAGGACAATTAGGGATGGGTAATAAATGCTGGTACAGCCTTCGAAGCCCATGCCCCATGAACGCAGCAGCGTGAGGCATGTGGTGGTGAAAGAGGAGGGCATGACATATTTACCTAATGGCAACAAGTGAATGGTGTACATTACATGTAGGTAAACAATTCAATGGTTTGAAGTTAACATCCTTGAGAAGCTCAATCTAAATTTATGACAAGTTTTTTCTGCTACTCATGGCTGCTGGCTGAGGGTTACATACGTACACAGCTTTCTCAATGGCTCCGATCTCACTGGACATTCCCAATCCATAGTAACAAAGTGCCCCAAGACCAACTGCTGCTCCTCCAGCCACAAACAATCTTCCGGTGGTTTCAACTGAAAAACAATAGTTGAGGTTTGTCAGAATGCACTGCGTAAAGCAAACGGGATACCGGTAAAATCAAACAGTCTGGCAAGCACAGCAGGCAACACAGTGTTGTCCACACACAGTAAATGTAGATTTGAGACTAGCCTGATAACTAGGCCGCCTGGCGCCCATGGATACTGAGGCAGGGTACATAGCAGCACAATGCTTTTCAAGGGTCACCAAAACAGTGAATGTTACTGAAGTCAGATTAGCTGAAGCGCATTACAGGAATGTCAGGAGCTGGTTTAGCTCACTGGGCTAAATCGCTGGCTTTGAAAGCAGACCAAGGCAGGCCAGCAGCACGGTCCAATTCCCATACCAGCCTCCCCGAACAGGCGCCGGAATGTGGCGACTAGGGGCTTTTCACAGTAACTTCATTTGAAGCCTACTTGTGACAATAAGCGATTTTCATTTTCATTTTTCATTTCATTTCAGATGAAATTTTTCTGTGCATCTAACCTGAGCGCGCCTCATACAGTAGACAGAATTTGGATCTTCATTTAATCCATGCTCTGTCTGACCTGCATGCTCTCCATATTGACACTTTTTGAAAAGAAGAGGGAGATATCTAAATTTAAAAAAATGAAATGACTGACTTGCAGAACATCACAAACATGTAAAGGTGCGGGAGAATAGGTAAACCAGGAAGAAGCGATTGGTGATCAGTTAAAGGTATCTGAACAAAGTAAGGAGGCTACAATTTTTTCATCTGGGAGAAGAGCAAGACAGGAGTGACAAATTAGTTTTGTTTACAAGGAAAGAGGGGAGAAGAAAATTGAAGAGGAGCAATGGTCACAGTCAGTCGTAAAGAATAAGTCTAGAGAAGATTACAATGGATGAGAGAGATTGGAGTAAGAGTATTATTTAGCTGCTGACGAGCTTGGTTTGTTGATCCTGTCCAGGAACGCAGTCTTGGCGCTGGATCAGCGGCCAATATCGGGAAGAGCTCAGCAAGTTTTAAGCTTAAGAGAAAAATGTTTTTTTTGGCAGAAATAGGGAGACCAACCTACGTGTAGGGTATGCTATCATATTATAGGGAGTGTTGTGATGGCTCCACTGATAATAAGAGGCAAACTAAGAAAATCAAGACATGAGCATTAAGGGTATGGGTGGTCACTGAATGGGAGATCGGCATGAAGAAAAACAATTTGTAAGTAATATGAGTTCCCCTGCTGCATGGACATCGAGATGAAGTGATTCATTGCGCTCAGAAAAAATGAAGGCGCTGTTCTCTGAAGAAAGTAAACAAACATAGGATTGGATCATGGAGGAGATCCCTGGTGTTAAGAATGAGAGGTGAAACATCAAATTCTTAAGGGGCTTGACAAGGCGTTTCCCTTTCCTGGTAACACCTTCTCAGGACAAGAGGCCAACCATTTATGGCTGAGATAAGGAGGAATTTCTTTCCTCAAACAATACTAAATCTTTAGAATTCTTTGCCCCAACGATTCTCAGTCAGCGAGTACATGGATTCTCAGTCAGCGAGTACATGGATTCTCAGTCAGCGAGTACATGGATTCTCAGTCAGCGAGTACATGGATTCTCAGTCAGCGAGTACATTCAAGAGATGGTTTCAGATTTTTGAAAATTAAGTGTTATGAGAATAGTGGAGTTAAGATCGCAAGTTAGACACGTTAATAGAATCATAGAATAACTACAGCGCAGAAGCGGAAATTCAGCTCGAGTACGTGCCAACCCTCTGAAAGTGTACCTTAATAATAATCTTTATTGTCATAAATAGGCTTACATTAACACTGCAATGAAGTTACTGTGAAAAGCCCCTAGTCACCACATTCCAGCGCCTGTTCAGGTACACAGAGGGAGAATTCAGAATGTCCAATTCACCTAACAAGCACGTCTTTCGGGACTTGTGGGAGGAAACCCGAGCACCCGGAAGAAACCCACGCAGAGAAGGGGAGAAAGTGCAGACTCCGCATAGACAGTGACCCAAGCCAGGAATCGAAC
This sequence comes from Scyliorhinus canicula, assembly GCF_902713615.1. Classification (NCBI taxonomy): domain Eukaryota; kingdom Metazoa; phylum Chordata; class Chondrichthyes; order Carcharhiniformes; family Scyliorhinidae; genus Scyliorhinus; species Scyliorhinus canicula. Next base: position 25,099,328 of record NC_052167.1, read on the forward strand.
CTGGGACCCTGACGCTGTGAGGCAACAGTGCTAACCACTGCTACTACGCGGCCACACTTTACCTGGGTTTACCATCCAACCGCTCCCCGTAGCCCCACTTAACATTTTGGACATTAAGGGCAATTTAGCACGGCCAATCAACCTAACCTGTACATTCTTGAAATTGGAGCAAACCCATGCAGACACTGGGAGGAAGTGCAAACTCAAACTCCACACCTATTGATGAACGGTATAACAATTTTGGAAGGGCCTACCCATGCTTCTATTTCTTATAATATCTGTTCTTATCACAGGCATGCAAGAGTGTAAGAGAAATAACAAGGAGCTGAGAAATACTGGAGTAGTGAGGCAATCAGAATTAAACACAACACAGAGCGGACAATAGGCGTTCCATTTCTCAGTGTCCGATATCGTTGCGCATTTTAGTGCCGAGCTGTCTCAAGTACATTTCTTGACAATAAGCCAACATCCAATTATATCAAACACTCTCACTTACAAACCCATAGATACTTTCCCACAAGGATAATCTCAAGTCATGGTCTTACTTTTGGCTGCAGTTTCCAACGAAGGGCCCATCACCGTTTCCTGCATCTTTTCACGCATTGTCTTTGCCCGTCGAACGCCAATCCGAGTCTTGCTGGCGTAATTCTGGAACAGGAAAAATGGTTGCCGTTACCACTTCAGTAGCGATGCATTGTGAAGTGAAAGTGGGAGACACAGCTGAACAAAAGTGGAGAGGGAGGGGGGGTGGGACCCCTCCAAACACACCCCAAACTCCATCACAGACAACCAATTGAAAATTAGTAACTGCCTTTTCTGGGCTTGTAATCCTGAGTTTTACACCCAGCATGAATTCAGCGGATAACTAACACTAGTGTACACTTCTGTGCTGCATCTCTGTGAAGCTTGTGGACCATCAGCCTCTGGAAAGCAACTCTAGTTAGCTCTCACTGCACTGGGACACATTACAGACAATATTGCATTTTGGTGTTTGCAATCCTAAGAGTTCAATCTCATTGAAGAGGAGCCATCCTCTTTGCTCATTTGTATTCTGCAGGAGAGGTTGTCCTTCAGCAACATTATCCACAACACAAGATCAGTAATTAGAGATTACTGACAATATCCATCTTCCATTCTCCAAGGCAGCCAATGAGCTGTCTACCTGCATGTTCAAGTGTTAATAGGCCAACACGGTTTGCAAATCAACACTGACGAGGCCAAAGCCATCCTGTTTAGTCCCTGCCAGGAACTCTTTAGCTCCTGATCTAATCCCCTTTCAAAGGATGCATATTCAACCTCAAACATTAAGTCTTGTGTCCCATTTGGCTCATAGCTGAGCATCAAACCACACGAATTCATCATCAAAATGACTCGAACATAGCTCGTCTCCAGTTATATTGCAACCCCACTGAAACCATTTGTATCTAGAATAGAATCATAGAATTTACAGTGCAGAAGGAGGCCATTCGGCCCATCGAGTCTGCACCGGCTCCTGGAAAGAGTACCCTACGCAAGATCAACACCTCCACCCTATCCCCATAACTCAGTAACCCCACCCAACACTAAGGGCAATTTTGGACACTAAGGGCAATTAACCATGGCCAATCCACCTAACCTGCACATCTTTGGACTGTGGGAGGAAACCGGAGCACCCGGAGGAAACACACGCACACACGGGGAGGATGTGCAGACTTCACACAGACAGTGACCCAAGCCGGAATCGAACCTGGGACCCTGGAGCTGTGAAGCAATTGTGCTATCCACAATGCTACCTACCGTGCTGCCCATCTGATGTCTGCAAAGTGATGTTGCCTGCCCACCCCAATACTTCTCTTGCGCTCTACCGTAGAAAGATTACAAGACACAAGAAATAACGGCAGGAGGAGGCCATTCGGCTTCTTCCTGCCTGCTCTGCCATTCAAGATTCACAAAATTTGAATGAAGAAATTTATCAGCTCAGTTCTTAATGGGTGATTCCCCAGCCAACAAAATGCTTCATCTGCTACCCTTAAAAGTCCCCCAAGAATTTACAATTAAACCATCTCTCATCCTTCTCAAATCCAAGAAATATGGACCTAACCACCCAGTCAACCTTTGTTGCATGCCTTCCAAGGCAAGTATATCCTGCCTTAGATGAGACCACCAGACCTGTGCCCACGGCCCGATTAGGTTTCACCAAGGTCTTGTGCAATTTGGCAATAAAAGCCAACCTATAATACGATTTCCAACTTTGTGACTCAAAGGCACCCAGCTCCTTGTGAATATTAACATTTCTGTCTTGATACTGGTGAAGAAATCCGCTTTTCCTATCAAAGTGGATATCACAATTCCCCACGCTATATTTCATGTGCCACATTCTTGCTTAATTGGTCGAGATTCTTCAACAACCTCGTCTCCTCAAATTATTTTCCCCACATAATCACACTAGGTCATCTCTTAGCCTAAAGATTGTCAACAGGTGAGGTCCACACACTGATCCTTATGGCACCTTAGTCGTGCCAGCCAACCTGGCATTTACTAATATTTAGACAGGGAATTTTAGAACTCTAGGTCAGAAGGCTAAAGGCAGTGGTGCTAATGATTGGGTTGAAGAATGGACAAGGCCAGATCTGGATGAATAGAGATGTATGAAAGCTGTAGGCCGAGATAGGGAAAGACAAGGCCACGGAGAGGGACTTCAACATGGGGTTGAGAATTTTATAAGAGGGGCTCGTGGAGCAGGGAGCCAAGTTATGTCCGCCAACAAGCACAAGCATGAGGGGGGAATTGAACTTAGTGCAGGTATGAGAGGCAGCAGAGTTTTAGATGAGCTGGCAGTTGCGGAGGGTGCAAAATGGGAGGCCAGTCAGAGCAGCAGTCGAGTCAGGAGGTTACAGAAGCATGATGATTTGTAAACTGAGAGGAAAGGACACTTATTCAGAAGTGATTCCACTGACAACTAGAGATCTTTGATATTAAACCAAACTTTATTACTAACACAGAATTTACTCCATTAACATACAAGGAAAAAACAACTTTTCAATTAACAGTTAAACCGTTGTAAAAAAAAAAGGTCTTTAAGCTTACTTTCCCATCTACTTATACTTTCAATGAGGCAAAATCCACACTCAGAGGTCACATGTCACTTATTAATAAAGTTAACACTTAGTGGCTTCCAGATTTATTCACAAAGTCCTTAGAAGAGAAGCTTTCAGAAGAGTCTGAGAAACACACCTCCTTTCCTCAGAACCCAGAGTAGAACTCAAAAAATGAAACCACAAACAACAGACACAGGGCAGGGCTGAAAACAAAACTAAAACAGGCCCAGCCCCTACAATGAGTAACACCAGAGGCTGCCTAGCTGTTAACCCCTTAAGCACAGCTTTAGCAGACATATAATCTGGATACCTTTACCCAAATTACTTTAATAACATTACTGCAACAGACATATAATACATTCATCACAGAGTAGACAGTCTTTGTGAATGAGAAAACATGGGTGTCAAGTAGGATGCCAAGACTGGGAACAAACTAATGTAGCTTGAGGCATCGGCCAGGGAGGTGGGCTGAGTGGCTAGCAAGAGAACAGAATTTGCAGAAAGGGCTGAAATCAGTGGCTTTAGTCTTACAACACGGAGCAGTGGAAGGGCTGAGACAAGTGATAGTGAGGTTAGAGCTGGGTGTTGTGATCATGCAAGAAAAAAAACAAAGGGGGCCAAAGGGGTTGCAGAGCCTCAGGGGGTGGGATGGGAAGTCACTGCAGGGGAATCTCTGGCAATGACAGGATAGATAAGACTGGTCAAAAGACTGGACATTGTGGGCAGCATGGTAGCATAGTGGTTAGCACAGTTGCTTCACAGCTCCAGGGTCCCAGGTTCGATTCCCTGCTGGGTCACTGTCTGTGCGGAGTCTGCACGTTCTCCCGTGTCTGCGTGGGTTTCCTCCGGGTGCTCCGGTTTCCTCCCACAGTCCAAAGATGTGCGGGTTAGGTGGACTGGCCATGCTAAATTGCCCTTAGTGTACAAAAAGGTTAAGTGGGGGTCACTGGGTTACAGGGATAGGGTAGAGACATGGGCTTGAGTAGGGTGCTCTTTGTAAGGGCCGGTGCAGACTCGATGGGCCAAATGGCCTCCTTCTGCACTGTAAATTCTGTGATGTCAAGGAACAGCCTTCTGCAATTTCCCTTAAAACACACATTGTCCTGATTTGGACACCTATTAAAGAGAACATAGAACATAGAACAGTACAGCACAGAACAGGCCCTTCGGCCCTCAATGTTGTGCCGAGCCATGATCATCCTACTCAAACCCACGTATCCACCCTATACCCGTAACCCAACAACCCCCCCTTAACCTTACTTTTATTAGGACACTACGGGCAATTTAGCATGGCCAATCCACCTAACCCGCACATCTTTGGACTCAGAGGACACAGCTTATTAGTTATTATTAAAATCACATTACTTTAAAGCTAGTGCCAACTGTGGCTCACCTGTTTGGGCTGTAGGAGCCATTGAGTGGTTTTCAGGTTGCAGCTCCTCCATGCTGGGCTCCCCTGAGTGAGAACAGGCCGCAGGCTCAGGGCTGGTAAATTCCTCAGACAAGTGACCCTCGCCACCAACATGATGTCACAGCATGGAAATCTTTATGGTAACTGCAACAAGAAAAAAGCAGAGGGACTTTGTTAGGACCCGACAAGAGATTGTACTCGCCTTACAATGGCGGTCTTCGGTGAAAAACTCCATGTTAGAGAATCTACGATGAGTACAATGAGAACTATTGAGAGTTCAGTGAGTTATTATTAAAATGAATATTTTCATCGAAAGTAATTTGTGCTTCTCTCAATTCTGGTCAATTCAGATCACCAACCAGCTTGTAACTCAAGATTATTATTTCTATGAGAAGGATATTGCTTAATAATACGTAGTTCAACAGTTCAAATATTTCTGTGACCATAGCTTGTTTAGTAATCAAGTTTAATTACAGGTCATCACTACCTACTTCTCCCTGTTGTACAGTTACAAACTCAAATCGATATATCATAGTTTTGTAAGACAGGCAATTACAAAACAGATATTTTGGAAAATTGCAGAAGTCAGAGGTACTGGCCTTTACTGCAAAACACAACTGACGTCAGAAAGAAAGGTAGAGGAAAATTAGACGGCAATAATGCCAAACTCGAGTTTTAAAAGCTTGCAGCTGCAGTACAAAAGGAAGGACACGGGATAATGGGGAACTTCCTAGCTTCAGTGTTAGATGAAAAACAGAGCAGTGAGAATAATTTAAATGTGTTATCCGTCAAGGAATAAGACATTCTGGAAAGCAGATTTACAAGGTATTCAATTGGCCCAGTAATTGGCTCAGCTCTGCTGTATTTCCTCAAGTGATGTTGCATGTAAGGGACATTAAACAAGGGACATTAAACAAGGTATTTGCAATGAGTTTAGTGGTTCACCATCCCAGGGTGCTATACAAACAACAACTGGAAATTCTCCCAGGACTGAATCCTGACCAGAGTGCCCCCAAAACTTATTAATTTCATTACTGCTCGTGCAATGTCACTTTTTGCACAAGAATGACCGCAATGCCTACCGGCCTCACAAGTAAATAACGCAGCAAATCTTGGCTTTTCTAAAGGCGAAAGTGATGTATTGATGCAAATATATAAAAAAGAATCATTTGCTTCTAGTTACTGGTAAATAAATTGGATCGGACTATCAGGAGGAGACAGTTAAGGTTTTACAGCTTCCAAATTGAAGTCAACAAACAAATTGATGCAAGAGACATTTAGCTTGATTCTGCATTAGGAGGAATGCCTGATGCCGAGGTCTGAAAAACATGATGCAACACAATGTCACAGTCAGCCGCTTCACACATCAACAATCCTGCCATTCCAGAAATACAAGAGTACACACACATGCAACACGCACAATTCTATTGTCTCAACAGATATGGGGCGCGATTCTACGCTGCCCAGGCCGGGTGGCCACACTGGCACCCCCCGCGATTCTCCCACCCCCCCCCAAAATGGTGTGTCGCGTTTTACGACACACCGCTCGGAGAATCGGGGGTCGCCGTGGCGATTCTCCGGCCCACATGGGCCGAGCGGCCTGACGTTCCCGACCTGTTCACGCCGGCGGCAACCAGACCTGGTCACTGCTGGCGTGAACATCGCGCGAAAGGTAAGTTTGGGGCCTGTGGGGGGGGGGGAGCGGAGAGGGGATCGAGCACCACGGCCGTGCTCGGGAGGGGACTGGCCCGTGATCGGTGCCCACCGATCGTCGGGCCGGGACTCTAAGAGACGCACTCTTTCCCCTCCGCCGCCCCGCAAGATCAAGCCGCCACGTCTTGCGAGGCAGCGGAGGGGAAGACGGCAACCACGCATGTGCGGCTGATGTCACGTGGGCGCCACTGGCCACGTCATCCTCGGCGGCCAAATTCCCTCCAATGCTGCTCCTAGCCCCCCCCCCCCCATCACTCCCGGTGGGGGGGGGGGGGAGAAGAGGAATAGGGGGCGAGGAGTGGCCACCGACGCCGTCATGAAACACTTCGGGTTTCACGCCGGTGTCGGCCGTTGCGGAGAATCGCGCCCGTGGAGTAAATATTAATGGGCCATGAGAGTATGAAAAGAGTGCGCACACACACAAGGAAGAATGGGTTACGGGGGGGGGGGGGGGGGGGGGGGGGGGATCATAGATTATCATAGAATTTACAGTGCAGAATGAGGCCATTCGGCCCATCAAGTCTGCACCGGCTCCTGGAAAGAGCACCCTATCCCCATAACCCAGTAACCCCACCCAACACTAAGGGAAATGGGACTAGCTGAGCAGCTCAGAGGGCTAGCACAGACTTGGTGGGCAGAATGGCCTCCTTCAGCACAGTGACAAAGATCCACAGAGGCTGAGAATGAAAACTGCGCAATATTCATCAAAATGGGAAGGGCTGGGGGGGGGGGGGGCACCTACACACACACCTCACCCAGGGTGGGGACACACACAGACATCATCTCCCTCACCCTCACCCTCACCCTCACCCTCACCCTCTCCCTCTCCCTCACCCTCACCCTCACCCTCACCCTCACCCTCACCGCTCCGGCTCTCCGCTGTCTTTCTGGAATGTTCCCTCTGTCTCTGTCTCTCTCTATCTCTGCGCCTGCGCACCAGCCGAGCTTCCCCCTTCCCAGGAGGCCGCGGGGCCGCGCACGCGCTGTTTGGTCACCGGGGAAACGTCACCGCGGTCGCTGCCTGTGATTGGGCCCCAGCCACAAACCGGGGTTACCCTGGGCAACCGCTCTCCCCCCCCCCCCTCCCCCCCTCCCTCCCCCACCCTGACCCGTCACCCTGTCCCCCCCCCTCCAGCCTTACCCTGACACATTCACCCCAACCCTGAGCCCCCCCAGCCTTACCCTGACATCCCCACCCTCAACCCCATCCCCCACCCTAACACCCCAGCCCCCCCAGCCTTACCCTGACCCCCTCATCCTGACCCCCGCATCCCGCACCCTGACCCCCACCCCGACTCCTCACCTTAACCCCCCCAGCCTTACCCTGACACTCTCACCCCCCACCCTCACCCCTATCCCTCACCCCATCCCCACCCCTCACCCTGACACCCTCACCCCCCACCCTGAGCCCCCCCAGCCTTACCCTGACATCCCCACCCTCAACCCCATCCCCCACCCTGACCCCTCACCCTGACACCCCCACCCCCCCACCCTGACCCCTACCCATCCCTCACTGACCCCCATCCCCCACCCTGACAGCCCCATCCCCACCCTGACCCTCACCCTGACACCTCCACCCTGACCCCCCAGCCTTACCCTGACTCTCACCCCCCACCCTGACCCCCATCCCTCACCCCATCCCCACCCTGACCCCATCCTGACACATCCCCATCCCTCACCCCGACCCCATCCCCATCCTGACACATCCCCATCCCTCACCCCATCCCCACCCTGACCCCCCATCCCTCACCCCATCTCCACCCTGACCCGCACTCCGACACCCCCATCCCTCACCCTGACCCCCCCCCACCCTGCCCACTATCCCTCACCCTGACCCCCATCCCTCACCCTGACACCCCATCCCTCACCCTGACCCCCCACCCTGACCCCATCCCCCACCCTGTGCCCCCACCCTGACCCCATCCCCCACCCTGATCCCCATCCCTCACCCTGACCCCCATCCCTCACCCCGACCCCCATCCCTCACCCTGACCCCCATCCCTCACCCCAACCCCCATCCCCCACCCTGATCCCATCCCTCACCCTGATCCCCCAGCCTTACCCTGACCCCCACCCCTCACCCCATCTCCACCCTGACCCTCATCGTTCACCCCATCTCCACCACTGACCCCCACCCTGACCTCATCCCATCCCCACTCCACCCACTCTACCCACCCTCCACTCCAACTCCCACCCATGCCCCAGCCTTACACCCATCCTGACCCCCACCCAACCCCATTACACAATCCCAGCCCATCACTCAACCCCATTCCATCCCTCACCCCAACCCCCACCATCATCCTATCCCCACATACTCCCCCCATCACCCTGCCCATCCCTCACCCCATCCCCACTCCACCCACCCCTCCATTCCAACTCCCACTTCCCCACGCGCCAGCCTCACACCCATCCTGACCCGAATCCAAACCATAACCCCAACCCCCACCCAATCACCTACCAACCCCCATCACTCAATCCCATTCCATCCCCACCCCTGTCTCAGCTGGTTAGCCCACACTGATGCTGTTTCATTGTGTGTTTTGGGTCTAGAGCTGGCCCTTTGAGGCTTGACTATTCTTCCAAAGTAAGCGGCTTGAGACAGTTGTTCATTGGACCCATTAGCCTTTATTTACAACTTCTATACACATCTTTGGACCTCTGCTCCCTCCAGATCTCTGTTACTCAGTCCTGTGGCGTTACATGATCATTACATCAGCATCAGGTGCTTCTGATGTTAACTATTGCTCTACAATTGCAGCCCAGGCTGAAAAGGTGCATTCCGAACGCAACCCTTCTAGACCCAGAAGAGTTCATTCATATTCAACTTGAAACGTTAACTGTGTTATTCCATAGAATCCCTACAGTGCAAAAGGAGGCTATTCAGCCCATTGGGCCTGCACCCACCCTCTGAAAGAGCACCCTACCTAGACCTACTCCGCCGCCCAATCCCCATAACCCCACCTAACCTGCATATCTCTCCACGTAGATTCTGCCAGGCATGCTGAGTTTTCCAACATTGCCTGTTTTGATTTAGATTTATTATCATGTGTACTGATGTACAATGAAAAGTATTGTTCTGCGTACAGTCCAGGCAGATTGCTCCATTCATGAAAAACATAGGGCATATGATAAATACACAATGTAAATACATAAACATAGACATCGGGTGAAGCATATGGAGTGTAGTAGTACACAGAAGAGAAGATGCATATAGAGCTCAGTTCAGTCCATGAGGGTCATTCAAGAGTCTGGTAACAGCAGGGAAGAAGCTGTTTTTGAACCTGTTAGTGCGTCTTCTCAGACTTTTGCCTCTTCTGCCCAGTGGAAGAGGTTGGAAGAGAGAATAACCTGGGTGGGAGGGGTCTTTGATTATGCTGCCCGCTTTCCCAAGACAGCGGGAGGTGCAGAGTCAATGGATGGGAGGTAGGTTTGTGTGATGGACTGGGCTGTGTTCACGACTTTCTATAGTTTCTTATGGTCTTGGGCTGAGCAGTCGCCATACCAGGCTGTGATGCAGCCAGAGAGGATGCTTTCTATGGTGCATCTGTAAAAATTGGTAAGTGTTAATGTGGACATGCCGAATTTCCTTAGTTTCCTGAGGAAGTATAGGCGTTGTTGTGCTTTCTTGGTTGTAGCGTCGATGTGGGTGGACCAGGACAGATTGTAGTTGATGTGTACACCTAAAAATTTGAAGTTGTCAACCATCTCCACCTCGGCACCATTGATGCAGACAGAAGTGTGTACGACACTTCACTTTCTGAAGTCAATAACCAGCTCTTTAGTTTTGCTGACGTCGAGGGAGAGATTATTATCATTGCACCATGCCACTAGGTTCTCTACCTCCCCATGAACTCTGTCTCTCATCGTTGTTTGAGATCCGACCCAATACGGTCGTGTCATCATCAAACGTGTAGATGGAGTTAGAGTCAAATTGTGCCACACAGTCGTGTGCGTTCAGGGAATAGAGTAGCGGGCTAAGTACACAGCCTTACGGGGCCCCAGTATTGAGGACGATCATAGAGGAGGTGTTGTTGTTTATCCTTACTGATTGTGGGCTATGTGTCAGGAAGTCAAGGATCCAGTTGCAGAGGGAGGAGCCAAGTCCTAAGTTTTGGAGTTTTGATATAAACTTGGCTGGGATTATGGTGTTGAAGGCGCAGCTGTAGTCAATGAATAGGAGTCTGATGTAGGACTCCTTGTTGTCGAGATCCTCCAGGGATGAGTATAGGGCCAGGGAGATGCCGTCTGCTGTGGACCGTTTGTGGCGGTATGCAAATTGCAGCAAATCTCGGCATTCTGGGAGTATGGAGTTGATGTGTTTCATGACCAACCTCTCGAAGCACTTCATGATAATAGATGTCAAGGCCACCGGACGGCAGTCATTCAGGGGCGTCGCCTGGTTCTTCTTTGGCACCGGTATGATGGTGGTCGTCTTGAAGGAGGTAGGAACCTCGGAACGGAGTAGGGAGAGGTTGAAGATGTCCGTGAACACACCCACCAGTTCGTCCGCATGGGATCCGAGTGCATGACCAGGGACTCCGCCAGGACCACACATAAGGGCAGCACGGTAGCCTAGAGCTTAGCACAATTGCTTCACAGTTCCAGGGATCCAGGTTCGATTCCCGGCTTGGGTCACTGTGTCTGCACGTTCTCCCTGCGTTTGCGTGGATTTCCTCCGGGTGCTCCGGTTTCCTCCCACAGTCCAAAGATGTGCAGGTTAGGTGGATTGGCCATGCTAAATTGCCCCTAGTGTCCAAAATTGCCCTTAGTGTTGGGTGGGATTATAGGGATAGGGTGGAGGTGTGGGCTGGGTAGGGTGCTGTTTCCAAGAGCTGGTGCAGACTCGATGGGCCGAATGGCCTCCTTCTGCACTGTAAATTCTATGTATTCCCACATTGCCAGAGTGGCTATAGTTCAAAAGTACTCCGTTAGCTGTGAAATGCTCTGAGGTTGTGAAAGGCACGATATAAATGCAGGCCCTTTATTCTTTCTTTTTTTTAATAAACATTTTATTGAGGTATTTATGGTATTATAACAGTAACAGAAGAAACAGTGTACACACAATTATAAACATAGTGAAAAAGCCGTCTTCCTCTCTCACAGGCCTCACCTTTTCTAACCCCCTACTCTAATCTAAACTAACCCCACAGCCTCCCCCCCCCCCCTCACCCCTTCTGCTGCCGGTTAATTTTCCCTAAAGAAGTCGACGAACGGTTGCCACCTCCGGGTGAACCCTAACAGTGACCCTCTCAAGGCGAACTTGATTTTCTCCAATCAGAGAAAGCTAGCCATGTCCGATAGCCAGGTCTCCGCCTTCGGGGGCTTTGAGTCCCTCCAAGCTAATAGTATCCATCTCCGGGCTACCAGGGAAGCAAAGGCCAGAACGTCTGCCTCTTTCCCCTCCTGGATTCCCGGGTTTTCCGACACCCCGAAAATCGCTACCTCTGGACTCAGCGCCACCCTTGTTTTTAACACCGTGGACATGACATCTGCAAACCCCTGCCAAAATCCCCTAAGCTTCGGACATGCCCAGAACATGTGGACATGGTTTGCTGGTCCTCCCGCACATTTTGCACACCTTCTTCCACCCCAAAGAACCTGCTCAACCGGGCCACTGTCATGTGGGCCCGGTGAACGACCTTAAATTGTATCAGGTTGAGTCTGGCACAAGTTGTGGACGCGTTGACTCTTCTCAACGCATCCGCCCAGAAACCATCCTCTATCTCTCCTCCTAACCCCTCTTCCCATTTGTGTTTCAGCTCCTCAGTCTGCATTTCCTCTGACCCCATGAGTTCTTTATGGATGTCCGAAACACTCCCCTCTCCCACCCATACTCTAAAAAACTACCCTGTCCTGTATCCCCCTTGGTGGTAGGAGTGGGAAGGTTGAGACCTGCCAGCGTAGGAAGTCCCGAGTCTGCAAGTACCTAAACTCATTCCCTCCTGTCAGTTCAAATTTCTCCTCCAGTTCCCTCAGGCTGGGAAAGCTCCCCTCTATAAACATATCCCCCATCATCTCGATCCCTGCTCTCCGCCATATTTGGAACCCCCTATCCATACTTCCCAGGACAAACCGGTGATTATTACAGATTGGGGACCAGACCAATGCTCCCGCCGCTCCCACATGTCGCCTCCACTGCCCCCAGACTCTCATGACCGCGACCACCACGGGGCTGGTGGAGAAACGTGCCGGCAGGAACGGCAGGGGCGCTGTTACCAACACCCCCAAACTAGTGCCCTTACATGATGCCGCCTCTACTCGCTCCCACATCGACCCCCCCCCTCCCCCCACCCACTTCCTAATCATGGCTATATTCGTCGCCCACTAATAATTACTAAAGTTTGGGAGTGCCAGCCTGCCCTCCCCCCGGCTGTGCTCCAACATCCCCTTTTCAACTCGCGGGGTCTTTCCCACCCATACAAAGCCCGAGATCACCTTGTTGACCCGTTTTAAAAAACGACCGAGGAATACAGATGGGGAGGCACTGAAACATAAACAGGAATCTCAGGAGAACCGTCAGTTTCACTGTCTGTACCCGCCCAGCGAGAGACCGCGGGAGCACGTCCCACCTTCGAAAATCTTCCTTCATTTGGTCTACGAGTTGGGCCAGATTAAGCTTGTGTAGCCGTTCCCATTCCCGCGCCACCTGGATGCCTAGATACCGGAAGCTTACCCCTACCACTCTAAACGGCAGCTCCCCCAATCGCCTCTCCTGCCCCCTTGCCTGGATCGTGAACATCTCACTTTTCCCCATGTTCAATTTGTAACCCGACTTGGAGATACCTTTAACACATTTATTAAACTGTTAACAATTCTCCTACTTGGATTCGACTCTCCTGTTAATCCTGCTCTCGCTACTCAGACTGATGAACCAGTCTGCTACAATCCACGTGGTGGGTGTGATCTGTTTCAAATCAACCCTGTGTACTCACTGAGTGTCTCCACTGAAAAGAGGAAGATCATGTGTGCTGTGTCCTTTTATATGGGTTGGCGTAATGCCCCCCTGTGGTAGTGTCACCTCTGTGTGTATCGTGACTGCCCATTGGTCATGTCCTATCTTAATGACCTATTGGTTGAATGTCTGTGTGTCATGCCTCTGGTGCTCCCTCTAGTGTCTAGCTAGTCTACGTGTATTTACATTAACCCCTTGTGTATTTACAGTGATGCATATCACCACAGTCCACGCACCACGAAGGGTCCCAGCCTCCACACAGAAAGCGATGAAAGACTCCACAGAGAGACAACTGCACGATTCCACACAGGGAACGCTGCAAGACTCCACAGAGGGAGTGACCCAAGCCTCCACAGCGAGCTCTTGGACAGACTCCATGATTGAAGGAACGCAAGACTCCAGAGCGCAGTCCTTGCATGAACAAGACCATGAGGGTCTAGTAACCTCCTCTGAGTGATCAGCAGCAGACGATGCAGGTCTGCCATGCTCAAGTGTACAGCAAGAAGACTATGAAAGTCTACCACACTCCAGAGAACAGCAAGAAGACTATGACAGTCCACCCAGATTGTTTGAGCCACCAGAAGAAGACTCTGACAGTCTACCCAGCTCAAGTGACCGACAAGAAGAAACTGAGGCTCGACCCACTGTATGTGTGACAAGTGACGATGGCATCCCACTTCCCATACCAGATGTGCAATGTGACAGACCTCAGCTAGTGTGTACAGAGGCACTCGACAATCACAGTGAGACTACTGGTGACTCCGGTGACACCACGTTCATTCAATCCTCATCCGCTCGAACCTCTCCACAAGCAAATTAATTCCTGAATGTTTTGACTCCGGACAGGGAGCATCGACAAGCCAAAGCTGATTCAGGTGAGACAGACCAGACTCCAGACGGGGAGCATCGACAAGCCAAAGCTGATTCAGGTGAGACAGACCAGACTCCAGACGGGGAGCATCGACAAGCCAAAGCTGATTCAGGTGAGACAGACCAGACTCCAGACGGGGAGCATCGACAAGCCAAAGCTGATTCAGGTGAGACAGACCAGACTCCAGACGGGGAGCATCGACAAGCCAAAGCTGATTCAGGTGAGACAGACCAGACTCCAGACGGGGAGCATCGACAAGCCAAAGCTGATTCAGGTGAGACAGACCAGACTCCAGACGGGGAGCAACCACAAGCCAAAGCTGATTCAAGTAAGCCGGACATGACTCCAGTCGGGGAGCGCCGCAAACTCAGTGACGGCACGCTCAAGGAAACAGCAGATGCCACAAAGCACGCTGACACGAGTAACTCCGTGAAGGACTCGTATTATCCACAGGGTGTGGTCCTTGAGCGCAGCAAACACGACAACAAAACCAACCAACACAACAACCACATCAAAGACAATAACGAGAAGCGTACCAAAGGCAACAACGTCAACAACAAGCACGACAAAAACAGCACCAATGGAACCATGACTGGTACGACATTGTACAACTCTGCCAATGTGGGACACTGTTACTGCTCAGCACAGTACAATGACATACCATGGCAGGACGATGCATCTTGCAAATTCATGTTTGCGACACTACCAACAGGCAACCCAGCTTTCAGGACAGATACCATCCAGAATTGCTACCATAAGCATTGGGAAAAAAAAGAAACAGACTCCAAATCAGTCAATGAAGTGATTTGAACACTTGAACACCTCCTGATGACCAAACACCAGGACACTGACGGCGTTCACAAGGGAATGACAACGTAACCATTGGCACTTCCATACCAGACCCTATAATTCATGAACTATTGGACTCATAACTTTTATTTTGCATTGTCTTATCCTCAAAGTCATTGCAACTATTATTTGGTCTTGTATACTATTGTACAGTCATCACAGTCATCATAACTTGTACATAGCATCACTTACCTACCTGTATTTGTTCAAGTTTCAGTAATCACTGTGCAGAAAATATGTAACACCAAAAAAGGGGGATGTGGTGATATGCATCACTGTAAATACACAAGGGGTTAATGTAAATGCACGTAGACTAGATAGACACTAGAGGGAGCACCAGAGACATGACACACAGACATTCGACAATAGGCCAATAAGATAGGAGACGTCCAATGGGCATTCACGACACACACACACAAAGGTGACACTGCCATAGGAGGGCATTACACCAACTCATATCCAAATCCAAACCGCCCCAGCACCTCTCACAAATAATCCCATTCCACCCAGTCAAACGCATTCTCTGCGTCCATTGTGGCCACAACCTCGACGTCCCTGCCCTCTGGGGGCATCATGATTACATTCAACAGCCTTCTTACGTTGGCCGCCGACTGCCTCCCCTGAACAAATCCCGTCTGGTCCTCCCCAATCACGTCCGGAACACAGTCTTCAATCCTTGAGGACAAGATCTTAGCCAACAATTTGGCGTCCACATTTAGTAGGGAGATCGGTTTGTTGGACCCGCATTGCTCCGGGTCCTTATCCCTCTTCAGGATCAATGAGATAGTGACACCGTCGGGGGCAGACACCTCTCTCCCTTGCTTCATTAAATGTCCTCATCAGCAGCGACCCCAGTATCCCAGAGAACTTTTTGTAAAACTCCACGGGGTACCCATCGGGTCTCGGGGATTTACCCGACTGCATGGCCTTCAGCCCTTCTGCCATCTCTTCCAAACCGATCGGGGCCCCCAGCCCTTCTACCAACTCTTCGTCAACCTTCGGGAACTTCAGCCTCCCTAAGAATTGCCTCATCCCCTCCAGCCCAGCTGGTGATTCCGACTCATACAGCCTGCTGCAGAATTCCTCAAACGCCTTATTGACCCCAGCTGCATCTCCGACCCGGTTCCCATCCCTGTCCCTTTCTCTCCCAATCTCCCTGGCCGCCTCCCACTTTCTAAGCTGCTGCGCAATCATTCCGCTGGCCTTCTCCCCATATTCATAGATCGCCCCCCCCTCGCCTTCCTCAGCTGCTCCACCGCCTTCCCTGTGGTTAACAAGCCAAAGTCCGTCTGTAGCCTCCGTCGTTCCCTCAGAAGCCCTGCCTCTGGGGTCTCCGCATACCTCCTGTCGACTTGTAGTATTTCCTTTATCAGTCGGTCCGTCTCTGCTCTGTCTGCCTTCTCCCTGTGGGCCCGTATCGAGATCAGCTCCCCTCTAACCACCGCCTTCAGCGCCTCCCAGACCACCGCAGCTGAAACTTCCCCCGTGTCGTTGACTTCCAGATAGTTCTGGATGCATCTCATCAGCCACCCACACACATCAGCTAAAAGTCCCACCTCCAGCCTCCAGTGTGGGCGCTGGCTACCCTCCCTGCTCACCTGTAGGTCAGCCCAGTGTGGGGCATGATTCGAGATCGCTGAGTACTCAGTGCCCTCTACCCCCGTCAGTAAAGCCCTGCTCAGGATAAAAAGTCAATCCGGGAGTACACTTTATGCACATACGAGCAGAAGGAAAACGCCTTCATTTTCAGCTGCCAGATCTCCATTGATCCCCCCCCCCCCCATCTGTTCCATAAACCCCTTTAGCTCCTTTGCCATTGCCAGCACCCTGCCTGTCCTTGAACTAGATCGGCCTAGCCCTGGGTTAACAACAAACCCCCCCCCCCATAACCAGCTTATGCAAATCCAGGTCCGGGATCTTCCCCAGCATCCTCCCTATGAACTCCATATCATCCCAATTCGGCGCGTACACATTCACGAGTATCGCCAGCAGCCCCTCCGGCTTCCCACTGAGCATAATGTACCAATCCCCCACATCCGCAACTATTCTTCCCGCCTCGAATCACACTCGCTTACTAATCAGGATCGCGACCCCTCTAGTCTTAATAGTCCAGCCCCGAGTGGAAATCCTGTCCGTCCCATCCCTTCTTTAGTCTGACCTGGTCAATTACTCTTAAGGTGCATCTCCTGCAACACTGCCATGTCCGTTTTCAGTCCCCATTTACCCCTCTTACCGACCCATTTAGCCCTCTTACGTTCCATTGGGTTGGGTGGCTTCTTGCCCCCCCCCGCCCTCTCCCCCCCCCCCACCCCGCCGCCGATTAGCTATCACCTTTCTTGAGCCAGTCTCCAGCCCACGCCCCACGCATCCGCAGGCCCGCCCCTCAGCAGCCTCCGTCCCCGACCTCCCTGTTGTCCCGCAGCAGAAGTCCCTCCCCCGTCAGCAGAACATTCCCCCCCCCCCCCAGTAACAGCACTCTACACACAGCCCCCTTCAGCAAGCATAACATCTGCTCACCCCCCACTGCGCTTCCGTGAGCTAGCCCGCCCAGCTATAAAAAGGACAAGGCACAGAGGCCCTGCCTCCTCCACTGGCAGAAACCTAGAGAGCAAGACAGGGTTGATTAACAGCAACATCACACCCTAGCACGTGGTCTAGAGCAAGCTTGGATAGTTAGCAGAGTGGACTGAGTTACTAGAGGCAGATTAGCAGAGTATCAAACTCATTTAGGAGCATGGTTAATCGCTCATAAATACGTTGAATTTATCTCAGAGTCTGGAGCATTCTTCAGCAAAGCCTACATCAAGTAGCAGCTTATGTTACACAACAGTCCTCTCTCCCAGTAGCTTCTTAAACATACCCGCTATGTATGCCCCTGTGTTCGTTCCTTCGGATCCCCTCCGGGAGACCCACGATTATCAGGTTCTGCCGGCGGGGCCTACTCTCTAGGGCCTCCACCTTCTCCTGCAGCCTTTCCCGCTGTTCTCTCAGCAGCCCCACCTCCATCTCCACCGCAGCTTGGTGCTCCTCCTGCTCAGCCAGCGCCTTCTCCCCTTTCTAGATCGCCCGATCCTGAGCATCCAGTCTGAGTTCCAGCCGCGCAATCGATTCCTTAATCGGGTCCAAGCAGTCCTGTTTCTGCTCGGCGAAGCCCTCCTGAATGAACTGCATCAGCTGCTCCGTTGACTGTTGGGTCATCGAGCCAGGACTCCGGTCGTCCGCCATGCTGTCTCCCGTTGCAGCCTCAGCACAAGCCTTGTCCGTTTGCCTATTTCTTCCTTTGCGAGCAGTCCTGGTCCGCTTCTCCATGCACTGATGTAGGATTCCTCGTCACAGTTGCATCCAACATCAATTTTCCACTTCAGATCCGACAAAAAAAAACCGGGGAAGTCCAAAGTTCCCACCCAAGCGGGAGCCACCTGTGCGACCTACTCCTTCATAGCCTCCACCGGAAGTCCCCTTTATTCTTTCTTAATATATAAATACATCCCAGAGCACTTGACATGTGTTGAGGTGTTTGCCTGTCCGTCCCAATATTAGAACATAGAACATAGAACAGTACAGCACAGAACAGGCCCTTCGGCCCTCAATGTTGTGCCGAGCCATGATCACCCTACTCAAACCCACGTATCCACCATATACCCGTAACCCAACAACCCCCCCCCAACCTTACTTTTTAGGACACTACGGGCAATTTAGCATGGCCAATCCACCTAACCCGCACATCTTTGGACTGTGGGAGGAAACTGGAGCACCCGGGGAAACCCACGCACACACGGGGAGAACGTGCAGACTCCGCACAGACAGTGACCCAGCCGGGAATCGAACCTGGGACCCTGGAGCTGTGAAGCATTTATGCTAACCACCATGCTACTGTGCTGCCCCTAACTTTCACAATTTCATACATTCCGATTCAGTGGAACAGAACTGCCTCTCGTGATCTGAACCAGTGTCCTTCACATGTGTCGTCAGGTGCACTTCTCCAATGGTCCAGCAGGTGGACTGAAGTACCGGGAATGAGGCAGATCTCTGAGTGACAATTCAGGTTAAAATCCACTCCACTCTACCTCGGGCCTCCTGTCCTCGGCCTAGTTATCCTCTCGGTCCCGACCGCCCCGAGCTTAAGCTGACGAGATCATGCTTCCAATCCACACCCAATGGGACCGATTGCTTTAATGATTTTTTTTTTTTAACTATCGCTTTGCTCCCAGGGGGTGGCAGAGTTTACCCGCCCCCCCCCCCCCCCAATTTTTCCCTCAGTGAGGGAATTCACCGTTAACCTCGTGTCTGCCAAACGGAGTACTGCTTTGACGTCCTGCGGAGGAGGAGGCCAACAGGTTTGCGCGGAAACACGACGTGGGAAGTAGCCTCATAGAACATAGAACATAGAACAGTACAGCACAGAACAGGCCCTTCGGCCCTCGATGTTGTGCCGAGCAATGATCACCCTACTTAAACCCACGTAACCCGGGGGCCTTAGGGATCCAAGAGGGGCAGGAGTGGGGGGACGGGACGGAGGAGAGAAATTTATGGGATTATTTGGGGAATCCAACCGTTGAGTAGAGCCACTACACTAGCGAATAGGCCGGTGTATGGAGGTATAGGGAAGGAGGAGGCCGCAGTGCACCTCTCTGGGGAGGAAGCAGAAGATCGGGGCAAAGAAAAAGTAAGCAGGGAAGAAATGGGACAATAGAGTGAGGGGTAAAAGCCAGGAAGGAGGGAGGGGGATCATACGAGTGAAAGCAGGTGAGGGAAGAGGAGAAGGGGGAAGGTTGAAGGCTGGCGACATAAAGTTCGCACTTGGCAACGGTGAAATAGAGGAAGCAGACAGCGGCCATCTTGAATGGCCTGAGATCGAGAGCAGGATCGAACGCACAGGGCCGGGCCCACAGGATGAGTACGGCTTGTTGAGGGGAGTAGGCCCCCACATCAGAAGAGCTGCATGAAACGTGAAAGGGCTCGACTGGCCGGTGAGACGATCCAGAGGTCCTTGCCCATTTGGCACATACACATTCACCAATGCAATCGGAGTCCGCACTCGCACCCC
Source organism: Scyliorhinus canicula (assembly GCF_902713615.1). Lineage (NCBI taxonomy): Eukaryota > Metazoa > Chordata > Chondrichthyes > Carcharhiniformes > Scyliorhinidae > Scyliorhinus > Scyliorhinus canicula. The sequence goes on from NC_052167.1 coordinate 25,119,248, forward strand.
ACTCACTATCACAAACTCCCCCCCCCCCCCCCCCCCGCCCCCCCGGGTCCTGCACCTCCCCATCCCCCGTAAACCCAGTTTTCTTATTCAGAACCCTTTATTCTTCAAAAAACTATCTATCTTTATCTTGAAAACTAGTCTTAAAAACGATCTTTATCTTGAAAAAATGCGAGTGAACGGAAGTGAAGTGGGGGGGGGGGGGGTTGAGGTTATTGGGGGGAAGGGACTGGGGGAAGGGAGCGGGGAGGAGGGGGGTGTTGGGAGAGGGGGATAGGGGAGGCGAAGCAGCAATTAGGTAGGGGGAGTTGGCCATGGAGGGGTGGTGGGGGGCCATCTTGGATGGGCCTGGTTCAGAGGGGGGATGTTGGGCGGAGCCCGAGGATGATGACGGAGGACTCTATGGGGGAGGGGAGACGGGAGACGGGGAGTCGTGACATGGAATGTCTGCGGGCTAAGTGGGCCGGATAAGCGGTCCCGAGTGTTCGCGCATTTGAAACGTTTGAGAGCAGGGGTGAATTTCCCGCAGGAGACGCATCTCCGGGTGAAAGTTCAGATGAGGCTGAGGAAGGGTTGGGTGGGGAAAGTGTTCCACTCGGGGTTTGACTGAAAGTCAAGGGGGAGGTCGCCATACCACTGAATAAGAAAACTGGGTTTACGGGGGCTGCGGAGGTGCAGGACCCGGGGGGGGGGGGGGGGGTTTGTGATAGTGAGTGGGGTGCGAGTGCGGACTCCGATTGCATTGGTGAATGTGTATGTGCCGAATTGGGATGATGTCAGGTTCATGAAGAGGCTGTTAGGAGCGATCGCGGAGTTAGACTCTCACCAGCTGATTATGGGGGGGGGGGGGGGGGGGGGGGGGGGGGGATTTTGATTGTGTACTGGAGCCGAGGATGGATAGGCCGAGCCCTAAGTCGATGGGGAGGTCGAGAATGGTGCGAGGTCGGGGAGAGTTCATGGCGAGGATGGGGATGGTGGTTCCGTGGGGGTTTGGAACCTGGGAGAGAGGGAGTATTCCTTCCTCTCGCGAGTGTACAGCGAATATTCCCAGATTGAGTTTTTTCTGGTGAGCCGGGCGTTGCTGATGGGAATGGAGGGAGCGGAATATGCGGGAATAGTGATTTCGGGCCACGCGGCGCACTATCCCGATGTGAGACTTTGTTCTGGTCAAGTGCAGAGGCCGGGGTGGGGGTCGGATTCGGGGGTTTTCGGCCGACAAGGAGGTGGGAAGGTGGCGGGGGCGACTGAGGATGATGCCAGGTTCATGAAGAGGCTGTTAGGAGCGACCCCGGACTTGGACTCTCACCAGCTGATTATGGGGGTGGGGATTTTAATTGTTCGTGACAGATCCATTGGAAAACCTGGGCAGAATCATGGGCCCACTGAAGACATTTGGGGCCTTTTTGGGCTATAAATGAATGTTGGGAAAAGCAAGGTGTTCCCAGTAAACGCTTCGGGGAAGGGGGAGAACCTGGGAGCTCTGCCGTTTAAGGTGGTGAGAGAGATGTTCCAGTATCTGAGGATCCAGGTAACGCATGATTGGGCCATGATGCATAGGTGGAAGGTGATGGACTTGGTGGAGGAGGTTAAGGGTGGTGGAACACTCTGCACCTTTTTAAAATTCATTTAGGGGATGTGGGCATCGCTGGTTAGGCCAGCATTCATTGCCCATCACTAGTTGCCCTTCAGAAGGTGGTGGTGAGTTGCTTCCTTGGACAGCTGCAGTCCTTGAGGTGTAGGTACACCCTGTCTGCTTTTAGGGAGGGTTCCAGGATGCTGCCTGATGCCCGATCAATTGCGCAAAGGCTAGAGTTGGATACAACTGAGGCTTTATTGCTCTAAGATGTGTGGCCTCCCACAGCAGCTGGCGAAATGGCTGCTGAATGAGAACACGCATATTTATACTCCGCCTACTGGGCAGAGCCAGCAGGCAGGGACTGCCGTCGAACCTGTGGTATAGTCCGACCTTACATCACCTAATACAGATGTAACAGTGGTTTACCACATTGCCCCGGCGACAGTGAAGGAGCGGCCGATATATTTCCAAGTCAAGGTGGTGAGTGACTTGGAGGGGAACCTCCAGGTGGTGGGGTTCCCAGGTATCTGCTGCTCTTGTCCTTCTAGAATCTAGAATTGTTTCACCTTTTGTGTCTCTCCTAAGACTTCTGGCAAAGAGCATTTCCTCTCTGGGTCCTTGATAATCTATAAATCTCACATATGCTAATAGAATGACTTCATTATCTCTTAAGGTAGATTCATCAAGTTGGAGGGCAAACTGTTTTACTTGCAAATTAGCTATTAATTGTTTTCCTACATCCTGTGCCCTTTCATCAATGCGTTGCGACAAATAAAAAAAAGATTAATTTGCACCAAATGCAACATATATTTATGAACCAATACTTTTAATATCTTGTTGCGACGGAGTTTTGCACAGAACTGAAGTGACCTGCTTGGGTCATGTCGATATTTATAGCTCCTGAGAGTTGATAGTTTCAACCAAAATCGTTTCTGCTACTAAAGAAGTTAATGCCGTTAATCCTTCCTTCATTAGCGTGGTAAACTAATCCAAGGGAGATTAGTGGGACAATTAGGGCCACAGCAAATGCACCTTTTTGGTTCTGAGCTCCTTCAGCCCTCAAGGTAAATTAGATAGATTATAATCTCTCTTTGACCTTTCTCAGTGCGAGAGAGAGAGAGAGAGTCTAATTTGTTCTGAAATAGAATTGCTCTATGGACCACTAAAATATCACCGTGGACCCCCAATTCGGTATTTTATTTGTGTGGACCCCCAGTAATGTTGCATGGACCCCCAGGGTCCATGTGGACTCCGGTTGAGAACCATTGTTCTAGATGGTAGTAGTTGTGGGTTTGGAAGGTGCTGCCTAAGAAACCTTGGTAATACTGCAGTGTGTCGTGTGGAAGGTACACACAGCTGCCACTGTGCGTCGGTGGTGGAGGGAGTGAATATTTGTGGAAGGGGGAGCAATCAAGCGGGGCTGCTTTGTCCTGGATGGTGTGGCAGCATGGGCACGGGTAGCTTCTTGAGTGTTGTTGGAGCTGCACTCACCCAGGCAAGTGGAGAGTATTCCATCACACTCCTGACTTGTGCCTTGTAGATGGCAGACAGGCTTTCGGGGGGGGGGGGGGGGGCTCAGGCGGTGAATTACTTGCTGTAGGATTCCTAGCCTTTGACCTGTCCTGGTAGCCACAGTCTTAATATGGCTAGTCCAGTTCAGTTTCTGATCAATGGTAACCCCCCCCCAGGATGTTGACCTGACCTTGGTGGGGAGGATACCGGTGGTAAAGATGAACATACTGCCTAGATTCCTGTTTGCGTTTCAGTCCTTCCTGATTATCCTCCCCAAGGCCGTTTTCGGAAGGTACATACTTTAACCTCGGAGTTTGTGTGGGTGGGGATGGGCCGAGGGTTAGTAGGACTCTGTTACAAAGGCAGAGGCAGGAAGGGGGACTGGGGCTCCTGGATTTGCTGCATTATTATTGGGCAGCATGGGCACGGGTAGCACAGTGGTTAGCACAGTTGCTTCGCAGCTCCAGGGTCCCAGGTTCGATTCCGGCTTGGGTCACTGTCTGTGTGGAGTCTGCACGTTCTCCCCGTGTGTGCGTGGGTTTCCTCCGGGTGCTCCGGTTTCCTCCCACAGTCCAAAGATGTGCAGGTTAGCAGGATTGGCCATGTTAAATTGCCCTTAGTGTCCAAAAAAGGTTAGGTAGGGTACAGGGTTACGGGGATAGAGTGGAGGTCTGGGCTTGGGTGGGGTGCTCTTTCCAAGGGCTGGTACAGACTCGATGGGCCTCATGGCCTCATTCTGCACTGTAAATTCTACGATTCAATGGGTAGAGAATGTAGAGAAGATGAGACGATGGGGTGGGGGTAGGAGGGAGGGGGCAGATTGGGTCAGGTTAGAGGAGGAGTTGTGCGAGGGGACGGGCCTGAGGGTCCGTGTGACGGCCTCGCTCTCGGTCTCCCTGAGGACGTACACGGGCAGCCCTGTGGCAGGGTCGTCCATAATAATGTGGAACCGGCCGAGGAGGAACTTTAAACTGGGGCACATCGCCGCGCTGACTCTACCGTGTGGGAATCACAGGTTTGTGCCGGGGTTGGGGGGGTGGATGGGATGTCCGGGGTTGGGGGGGTGGATGGGATGTCCGGGAGATGGAGGGAGGAAGGGCTGGTGAGGGTCAGGGGCATATTTGCGGAGGGCAAGTTTTCTGGGCGAGAGGAACTGCGGGAGTAGTTCGAGCTGCCACGGGGGGAGTTAGTTCAGATACGGGCAGGTGCGGGACTTTGTGCGCAAGGAGCTGCCCTAATTTCCTCCGGTACCGGAATATACGCTTTCGGAGAAAATGTTGCTCCCGGATGAAGGGGGGGGGGGATGGTAGGATTGGGGACATATGTGGATGGTTGGGAGAGAAGGGCACGATCTTAGTGCAAAGGATGAACTGGAAGTCGGAGGAGGAATTGTTGAGGGAGATACGATGGGGTCTTTGGTGCGAAGTAATGCGCTGAGTGAACTCCACCTCCTCCTGCGCAAGGATGTGTCTTATCCAATTTAAGATGGTGCACAGGGTCCACATGGCTCGGGCCCGGATGAGTGGGTTTTCTCAGAGGTAGCGGACGGGTACGAGAGGTGTGTGTGTGTGGGGGGCATATGTTTTGGGCGTGTGAGGAGTTGGAGAACGTTTGGGAGGCGGTTTTTAGGAACCGAACGAGGATTGTTGGGTTTGAGATGAAGCCGGACCTTATGGTGACGATCTTTTGAGGTGTCAGAGGTGCCGGAGGGGAAGGGGGCCGAAGTCGTGGCCTTTGCCTCTCTGATTGCCCGGCGACGGATACTTTTATAGATTGTAGAACATACAGTGCAGAAGGAGGCCATTCGGCCCATTGAGTCTGCACCGACTCACATGCCCTCACTTCCACCCTATCCCCGCAACCCAATAACCCCATCTAACCTTTTTGGTCACTAAGGGCAATTTATCATGGCCAATCCACCCTAACCTGCACATCTTTGGACTATGGGAGGAAAACGGAGCACCTGGAGGAAGCCCACGCAGACACGGGGAGAACGTGCAGTGACCCAAGCCGGGAATCGAACCTGGGACCCTGGCGCTGTGAAGCCACAGTGCTCGCCACTATGCTACCGCGCTGTCCACGGAGGTCGGCTCTGGCGCGGCATGGCGGGGCAACTTGTACGTGTTTCTCAGGTCGGAGAAAATCAAATTTGCCCTGAGGGGGTCGGAGGAGGGCTTTGAGGTACGGCGGAGGCCGTTCATGACCATATTTGAGGAGCTGTTTGTCGTGAGGGGAAGGGGTGGAATAAATGTAACAAACTGCAAACACCGTTGAATGTTAAGATTGTGCTACTTTGTTGAACATATTTGGAACAAAATACCTTATTAAAAAAGATAAAACTATGGCCAAAACCCCTGACCGAGACACCCACTGACTCATCATGGGGGATGTGGGGGGTGGACCTATGGAGGTTCAACCAGCCGATAGACAAAGAGTTCTCCTTCTTCTCCCATCTGCTCACGTCTAGACTTTTCATCGTAGGCGAAATGGTGCCTCCAGGGGCAGTGAGGATAAAATACGCCACGATTGTAATCTCCGACCACGTGCCTCATCACACAGCCGTAAAGTTGGAGAAGGACCAGGCCCAACAACCCCCCCCCACCCCTCACCAACCCCCCTCCTCACCACTCCCCCCTCTCCCGCCCCCCCATGGAGGCAGCTCCTCGCCGGTAAGAAATTCCGCACAAAAATATCCCAAGCCATCGACGGTTACGCAATCTGCAACCAAGGCGGCTCGGTGGCACAGTGGTTAGCACCGCTGCCTCACAGCTCCAGAGACCTGGGTGAAATCTGGCCTTGGGTGACTGTCTGTGTGGAGTCTGCACGTACTCCCCGTGTCTGCGTGGGTTTCCTCCGGGTGCTCCGCTTTCCTCCCACAGTCCGAAGACGTGCAGGTTAGGTGGATTGGCCGTGTTAAATTGCCCTTAGTGTCCAAAAGGTTAGGTGGGGTTACTGGGTTACAGGCATGGAATAGAGGCGTGGGCCTATGAGTCGGGCCGGTGGAGACCCGATGGGCCGAATGGCCTCCTTCTGCCCTGTCAATTCTATGATTCGATGACTCAGAACGGGGAGGTCTCACCCTCCACATTCTGGGAGGCACTGAAGGCGGTGATCAGGGGGGAGTAACAGACTGTACGGCCGTCAGGGACAGGAGAGAAAGCGCAGCTAAGCAGTGGCTGAGCGACTCCAGATTGGAGGGAGATCGGCCGTACTCCACGGCCCCAATCGGGGAGCGATTGGCGGAGAGGAGGAAAAAGCTGCAGATGGAATTCATCCGCACTCCACGAGGAAGGAAGGCAGTCCACCAGTCACGGGGGGGGGGGGCCTTTCTACATACATGGAGACAAAGCCAGCCGCGTGCTGACGCATCAACTAGGAAAGCAGGCTGCCGCTAAAGAAATGGTGCAAGTTAGGGACGGGAATGGTAGGATGGTGGCAGCTCCAAACAAGGCTCGCTAGGGCGATGCAAACTTGCCTGTACACCTCCGAGCCCCGGAGCGGGGCGGGGGGTGAGGGGGGGGGGGGGGGGTGAGAGATGAAGCTGTTCCTTGACAGACTGGAAATACCGGTGGTGGAACTAGGGCTGGAAGCACGGCAGGGGCTGGGTGAGATCGTGGGATGCATTAATTCCATACCTTCAGGGAAGGCCCCGGGACCAGATGAGTTCCCGGTAGACATTTGCAAGACATTTGCAAACAGCCTCTGGTCCTGCACCTGTGGGACTCGCTGTCGAAGGGGACCTTGCCGAACACGCTGGCCCAGACCCACAATCTGACTGATCCCCAAAAGGAGACAAAGACCGGACAGGGCCCGGATCAAACGGACCCACGTCTCTCATAAATACTGACGTGAAAGTCCCAGCGAAAGCACTGGCAAGGAGAGCTGCCTGCCAGAAGTGATCGCGGAAAATCAGACCGTGTTTGTCAGGGGCAGACAGCTAACAACGAACATCCAGCGCCTGCTGAATGTAACAAAGACCCCGGGAGCAGACAGCCGAAGTGATTGTGTCCCTGGATGCTGAGAAAGCCTTCGTTCGGGTAGAATGGAGGCACCTCATGGAGGTGCTTGGGTAGTTTGGGTTTGAATCAGGGTTCACCACGCGGGTGAACAGAGCTCCCTCGGACGAATGCCACCGGCTCCCAGGACCTTCGGCTGCACAGAGGAATGAGACGGGTGTCCGTGGTCCCCGCTCCTGTTGGCACTGGCAGTCGAGCCGTTGGCCATCGCCCTACGATCGGGCAGAGTGGTGGGCGGGCATTTGAAGAGGGGGCGGAGAGCTCAGAGTTTCACTCTATGCAGATGACCTGCTCCTTGACGTGTCGCACCCACCCGTACCCACATGTTCTGGTCCTGCTCTAGACTTTGTGCGGCAACCTGGTTGAGGTGTTGCCTTGAGCTGCAACACTAGGGGGAGCACTTCCTGCACATGTGCAGTTATCTTCTCCGATTGGGAATTCCAGCTGCCAGCGTTAAAAGAAACGTCTTTTTTATTCCTTCATGGAAGACGGGTATTGCTGACAAGGCCAGTTTTTGTTACCCATCCCTTATTACCTTTAGAACATACAGTGCAGAAGGAGGCCATTCGGCCCATCTAGCCTGCACCGACCCACTTAAGCCCTCACTTCCACCCTATCCCCGTAACCCAATAACCCCTCCTAACCTTTTTGGTCACTGAGGGCAATTTATCACGGCCAATCCACCTAACCTGCACGTCTTTGGACTGCGGGAGGAAACCCACGCACACACGGGGAGAACGTGCAGACTCCACACCCAGACAGTGACCCAGCGGGGAATGGAACCTGGGACCCTGACACTGTGAAGCCACAGTGCTATCCACTTGTGCAACCGTGCTGCAGTGCACCTTGCATATGCCTGTGTGGAGTTTGCACTTTCTCCCCGTGTCTGCGTGGGTTTTCTCCGGGTGCTCCGGTTTCCTCCCACTGTCCAAAGATGTGCAGGTCAGGTGGATGGGTTATGCTAAATCGGCTCCATGTGAGGTTACAGGGATAGATCATAGAATTTACAGTGCAGAAGGAGGCCATTCGGCCCATCGAGTCTGCACCGGCTCTTGGAAAGAGAACCCTCCCCAAGGTTAACACCTCCACCCTATCCCCATAACCCAGTAACCCCACCCAACACTAAGGGCAATTTTGGACACTAAGGGCAATTTATCACGGCCAATCCACCTAACCTGCACATCTTTGGACTGTGGGAGGAAACCGGAGCACCCGGAGGAAACCCACGCACACACGGGGAGGATGTGCAGACTCCGCACAGACAGTGACCCAAGCCGGAATTGAACCTGGGACCCTGGAGCTGTGAAGCGATTGTGCTATCCACAATGCTACCGTGCTGCCCACAATGCTGCCGTGCTGCCCGTGTGTTGGTGTTTGGGCCTGGGTAGAGTGTTCCTTCGGAGGGTCGGTGTCGACCCGATGGGCCGAATGGCCTCCTTCTGCACTGTAGGGATTCTATGGTACTCACTATTGCCACTGTGCGTCGGTGGTGGAGTGAATATTGAAGATGGTGGACGGGCTGCTTTGTCCCAGATGGTGTTGAGTTTCCTGAGTCTTGCTGGTGTCCCATCCATCCAGGCAAGTGGAATGTATGTAATCTCCTGACTTGTGGCTGATCGATGGTGGACAAGGTTTGGGGAGTCAGGAGATGGGTTACTCCGAGTTCCCAGTCTCTGGCCAGCTCTTGCAGCCACAGCATTTAAATGGTTTCTGGTCAATGATACCCTCCAGGCTGTTGATAGTGGGGTATTCAAGGGCATTACGGCCGTTCAATATCAAGAAGGGAAGGCTAGATTCTTGCTGGAGATAGTCATCGCCCATCAACAGTGTGGTACCAACGTCACTTGCCTTTTATTGGCTCAAACCCGATGTTGTCCGGGACTTGCTGCATGTGGACGAGGACTGCTTCAGTATCTGAGGATTTCGAATGATACTGAACATTGTGCGAACGTCAGCAAATTCTGACTCCATGATGGAAGGAAGGTGGGGACACTATACAGGTATCATCAGGTACCAATGCACGAATGATAACAGATCATCTGCTTTCGTGATATTTGTTGAAAGGAAAGATACCGGCCCCACTCTCTAATCTGAAATAGTGCCGAAGGACATTCTACCTCTACCTGAGAGGGCCAGCAGAGCACCAGTTTAATGTTCTGTTTGGAGCATGGCACCTTTGACAGTGCAACAGGTCCTCGCCGCTGTTCTGGAGTGCCAGCCCTGACGTTGTGCCCAAGACTCTAGTGAGGCACTTGAACCTTGAACCTTGTGACTAGATTTCCAACACTGAGCTGTCGGCTCTGATTATTCAGAAACCTTGGACGGGATTCTCCGACCCCCTGCCGGGTGAGATGACCAAAACCACCTTGCTTTAATAAATTTGGGATTATCCGACAATTTGGCAGAATGTGCATCCTCTGACACTTCGTAAAGGGGGTTGCATACAACCCACATGACCCACAAATAATGAACACTCAAGACTGTAATTAAGTGCAAAATTTGAGAATATTTCCTGACGTCTGTACCGGCACACTTAACTTTGACAAGCGCGGGGCAGCACGGTGGCTCAGTGGGTTAGCCCTGCTGCCTCACGGCGCCGAGGTCCCAGGTTCGATCCCGGCTCTGGGTCACTGTCCGTGTGGGGTTTGCACATTCTCCCCGTGTCTGCGTGGGTTTCGCCCCCACAACCCAAAGATGTGCGGGGTAGGTGGATTGGCCACTCTAAATTGCCCCTTAATTGAAAAAAATTAACTGGGCACTCTAAATTTTATTTTTTTTTTAAACTTTGACAAGCGCAATAATTCACAAAAACACTTAAAATGAAGAAGGGAGCTGCAATAAGTGCGGAAAATATGGAGAGACATTGAGAGACCAGGGGCGGGATTCAACTGAGAAGTTTGCAGGTGTAGTTTTGGGAAGGTTTGGTGGGGTGTTTCCTGTCGGCCTTTTGGGTGAGAACCAGGCTGGTCATTTTTTGGGGGGAATTTCTCCCCAGTGAGGGTGTGGTTCAGATTCCACCAGGCGGCGCAGTTCAGGTGATTCGCGCGAGGTTTCGCGCCGAGCGCAAAGCCTAATTTGGGCCACTCCCGCCATTCACCCGGAGCCGGGAGGTGGTGTTACAATCGTGCCCCAAAGCATTGGCGTGCGGCTAACAGAGGTTCAGAGAGAGAGAGAGATCGCAAAGACAATCCCCCAGCCCCAATAGGATTTCTCACCGAAGCCGCCCCACGCCGGTGTTACGGTCCCCTACGGGGACAGAACTTGTCCTGCATCCGATTCCCTTCCTGCACCTCAGAGTATGAACGACCCAGGCGACCAGGGGCCGGAGCTTTCTCCCAATTGCAGGAAGTCCCCGCAGGATATAGACACCGACCTGGAAGCAGTTCGGGGAAGGTGACCCTGCATAGACGACACTGGCGACGAGGGTGGGATGGAGCTGCCGTCGGCGGCAAGTGCTGAGAACTCGGGAGTGTTTTTCAAATACCTCAGGAGGCCGCTTGCCAGCCAGTAGGGGCATGGCACAAATAGGAAACTGTGACCCTTTTGACGCCAACTCGGATAATTGGGCCAGGTACGTCGAAAGACTTCAAATTATTTTTCGCACTAACGCCATCACCAGCGACAGACCCTTACTGACCAACCTATGTACTGATAAAGAACCTGATTTACCCGGACAAGCTGGATGGACTGTGTTCACCATGCTAATCGACCGGGTGGGCCGTCACCTAAATCCACAGCCCCCAATCATGGTCGGACGGTACCACTTCTATAGCGCGTCACCGACGCTGGCCGATTCCACCGGGGGATACTTGATCCCCTTACAGAGACTCACTGGCCCCTGCGAGTTTGGAGCTGCCTTGGCTGAATCACTGCGGGACCGCTTCGTTTGAGGACTTCAGGACCAGGGGACGCAGCGGAACCAACTAATGGAGACACCCCGACCCTCAACTGGACCGCCGACACAGCACTCTCCCAGCAAAACACCGACCGCGGACTCCAGGAACTTCAGGATTGGCAGTCCTGAACACTGGGCGTCGTCAAGACCGTTGATCGACGAACGCCGAGGTGACCGTCCCAGAGTGCACGTCACCACAGGCCCCACAACCACCCCCGCTGTGATCCAACCTGGAGTGACCGCAGAGGTTCCCCCCCCCCCCCGCCCCCCGACTCAGCGTTCCTGGATGGTGGCTGGTATCGAGCGGGACACCAAGGCCAGGAATGAGGCTCCAGACGATCACGTGAGGGTGCCGTTCCCTGGCATCAGACCAGTCGTGACCCCCCGGAGAGGCCGCACGCATTTCCTGCAGGACTTGGAAGTTGAGGAGCCCCCCCCTGCCACTGCTCTGTGTGACTGGCCCCAAGAAAGGCACCTATCCGGGTGACAATGCTGCTAAATGGACACCCAACACAGATGGGACTGGAGACCGGAGCGGCGGTTTCTGTCATCACCTTTCGCACATTTACGACCATCCAAAATGGATCTTTAGATGTTGGAGCTTCATGACATGGGGACCCGACTGGCGCATATACCGGGAAGCCCTTAGAAATCGAGGCACTGCACACTTGCCCTTGGCAGAGGAGACCAGTCCCTGTGCCTACCATGGGCCCAGCCTATTGGGGCGTGATTGGCTGGGTCACCTACCAATTGGTAATGCGTGTGCCAGATGTACCCCCTTGTGGACCAGGGGGAGTGCTATCCAAGTTCACATCGGTTTACACCGAAGGTCTCGGGACCATTAAAGGAGCCATGGCCACGATAAACGTCTTTGTTTTTAAATTTAGAGTACCCAATTCATTTTTTCCAATTAAGGGGCAATTTAGCGTGGCCAATCCACCTGCCCTGCACATCTTTGGGTTGTGGGGGCGAAACCCATGCAGAGACAGGGAGAAAGTGCAAACTCCACACGAACAGTGACCCAGAGCAGAGATCGAACCTGGGAGCTCAGCGCTGTGAGACTAACCCACTGCACCACCTTGCTGACCTGCAATAAATGTGGAAGAAAACGCCCGCCCTGTGCCGTACACATTTTGTGCCAAAATAGACCAGGAATTGGACCATTTAGAACAGCTGGGGATTATTCGTCCTGCCCACTACGCCGATTGGGCTACGCCTGTAGTCCCCGTGTTGAAGCGGGGCGGGCCGGTGCGGTTCTGTGGGGACTACAAAATAATTGTAAACCAGGTATCCCGCCTTGACCGTTACCTGGTCCCTGGAATCGAGAATCTCTACCCCCAGCTCAGTGGAGGAAAAATGTTCACTAAGCTGGATACAAGCCACGCGTTCTTGCAGCTGGTAGCACGGTAGCATGGTGGTCAGCATAAATGCTTCACAGCTCCAGGGTCCCAGGTTCGGTTCCCGGCTGGGTCACGTCTGTGCGGAGTCTGCACGTCCTCCCCGTGTGTGCGTGGGTTTCCTCCGGGTGCTCCGGTTTCCTCCCACAGCCCAAAGATGTGCGGGTTAGGTGGATTGGCCAGGCTAAATTGCCCGTAGTGTCCTAAAAAGTAAGGTTGGGGGGGGGGTTGTTGGGTTACAGGTATAGGGTGGGTACGTGGTTTGAGTAGGGTGATCATTGCTCGGCACAACATCGAGGGCCGAAGGGCCTGTTCTGTGCTGTACTGTTCTATGTCTATGTCTATGGTTCTCGAGCCAATTCCTGGAAATACGTGACGATCAATACACATCGTGGATTGTACAAATATACACGGTTGATGTTCGGAGTCGCCTCGGCTTGTCCGATTTTCCAGAGGGTTATGGAGAATATCTTTTGAGGGTTTTCAAGGGTGGCTGTCTACGTGGACGACGTTCTCATCACGGGACCTCGCATCAGGAACACCTGGAGAACCTAACCGAGGTCCTCAAGCGATATTCTCGGGCCGTGGGGAAGAAGTGTGGTTTCCACGCGCCAGAGGTCACATATCCCGGCGACCGAGTGAACAGCAAGGGACCTCCATCCGGTGGAGGACAAGGTGCGGGCGATTCACCAGCCCACCATCCCTCATGGCGAAATAGAACTCCGCTCCTTCCTCGGCCTGGTCAACTGTGATGGGACGTTCATGCCCAGGGTGGGCACTCTGCTCAGCCCGCTCCACCAGCTGCTGGAAAAAGGGGGTAGAGTGGGTCTGGGACCCACCCTTCCCATACCAAAGGCGGTGAAGCAACATCACTTCAACCCGAACAAACTCCTACCCCTCACCTGCGACGGCTCACCACAGGGGCGTCAGGGCGGTCCTGGCACACCGAATGCCCAATGGCTCGGAGTGGCCTTTGCGTCCGGCATGCTGGCAGACAGCGGGAGGGTTTGCGCACAGATAGAAAAGGAAGGCTCGGCCATTGTGTTTGCGGTGAGGAGTTTATGGCCGCTCGTTCACGGTATTTACTGATCACAAACCCCTGCTGGGGTTACTCAAGGAAGTTCGGATGATTCCACCGAGAGAATAGGACCGGGCTTGGCATTGGGCCCTGCTTCTGTCGGCCGACAGGTACACATTTGAGCATCGCCCGGGCACAAGACACATTGAGCCGCCAGCCTCGACCCATAAAGCCGTCGGCTCCCACCTTTGCCGCGGTGGTGATAGCTGCAGTCTATTTCTTGGCCACTTTGCCAGTAACGGTAGCACACATCAGAACGATCCCTGAGTTATCAAGGGTCCGACACACAGTCCAATACGGGGCACGACAGACAGGCAGCCTGAGAGCCGACGCTGCCAAGCTGCCCGAAACGAGTGTCGAAGATGGCATCCTCCTGTGGGGAACGTGCGCAGTCGTTTCCGAATGGGGTGCACACCCCTGTTGACCATGACGGGGTGGCCAAAATGAAAATGTCGGCACGCATTTTCTGGGTCACTGTCCATGTGGAGTTTGCACTTTCTCCCCATGTCTGCGTGGGTTTCGCCCCCACCACCCAATGAAAACCCGGATTGGATGCCGAGGTCAAGTGGGTGGCTCGCAATAGCGTTCCATGCCAGGAACATCGGAAGGCCCCACCGGGAGCCCCGTTTCCACCCCTGGGAGTGGCCCAGGAACCCGTGGTCCCCCGTACGCATCGACTTCGCAGGCCCGTGTCAGGGATCCACGTACCTCATGTTAGTGGACGTCCGCTCAAAGTGGCTCGAAATACACCAGGTCCCCATGGCGACCACGGACAGACTATGAGGAATTTGTAGCCCACGCGGACTGCCCGAGGACTTGCTGCCCGACAATGGGGCGGCATTTACAAGCCAGGAGTTTGCATCGTCCATGGCCACGAGTGGCACCAGGCACTTGCGGACAGCCCCTAGCACCTGGCCTCCAAAGGGCTGGCCGAGCGAGTGGTTCAAACATTCAAGCAGGCCATTAAGGAGACGACCCCGGGGTCTTGGGAGGGTGGGTGGTACGATTTCTCTATAGTTACCGTATGATGCCTCACGCCACAACTGGCATCGTGCCGGCAGGGTTTCTCATGTTGCGACAACCCTGGTCACGTCTCAGCCTCAACCTCCCCGACGTCAGGGCTCGGGTCCATCAGTGGCAGGACCGCTGGGAGACGGACTCTCACAGGTGCGCACCTTCACGGCAGGTGGCGCAGTTTATGTGAGGAACCTCGGGACCGGAGCCATGTGGATCCCTGGGGCAGTCCTGCAGGCAACGGGGCCAGTCACTACACGATCCAGGTACAGGGCACCAAGACACACCGCCACCTGGACCACGGCGTTACCAGGAACCACCGGCACGAGGCTCGGAGTTCCCATGCAGGACCCAAACTCTATCTTCTGTATGGCCAAGGAGGAGCCTGGGCCAGAGAGGAACTAGGACACCACTCGCCCGTTCCGCCTCCTGTTGAACGTCAGGGTGCCGGGGAAGCAGAGGTGCCCGTGGATCCGGCCAGTGATACGTGGACAGTGATGTGGATCCAATATGGACATTGGACCGCCCAGCAACGGTAAGCCGGCGCCGATTGTACCGACAGCTATGACGATCATCGTGGAAAACGGCAGTGACCAGTGCGCTGCGCACCTCCCGGCCTGGCTGTACCACCCCTCGATCTCTGCCCACAGCCCAAGCGGCCACGGTACCCTCCACTGCGCGGCACGGTAGCACAGTGGTTAGCACTGTTGCTTCACAGCGCCAGGGTCCCAGATTCGATTCCCGGCTTGGGTCACTGTCTGTGCCGAATGCACGTTCTCCCCGTGCCTGCGTAGATTTCCTCCGGGTGCTCCGGTTTCCTCCCACAAGTCCCGAAAGACGTGCTTGTTAGGCAAATTGGACATTCTGAATTCTCCGTCTGTGAACCCGAACAGGCGCCGGAATGTGGCGACGAGGGGATTTTCGCAGTAACTTCATTGCAGTGTTAATGTAAGCCTACTTGTGACAATAATAAAGATTATTATTATACCTGAAGACATGGACATTTCCTGGACTTGGGGGTGAGGGCTGTGACGACCCCCCCCCCCCCCCCCCCCCCCACAGGGATGAAACTTGTATAAAATCTGATTCCCCTCCTCCACCTCAGAATATGAGCCGCCCAGGTGACTAGGGCACCAATTGGAGGAACTGCCCGTGGGCTCTGAACCCCGACCTGGAAGCAGATCGGGAAAGGTGACCCTGCAGGGAGTGGAGGGGAATGATTGTCGTATCCACAGAGAATGCCAACGCCTGGGAGAATTCCGGCCATGGGTTTGAGGTGTCGGGAGCACTTCAAGCGCAAGGAATAAAGAAAGGGAAACAAACAGAGGAATGATTGAGAGAACAGTTGGCTCAAGAATGGGAACAACACAAATGTGATACCCGGAAGGAAATGGAGACTTGGAGAAAGTGGGACAGAAAATAAAAGGAAGCAGAGCCAATTCTGAAGGAGAATAGATGACCTCGATCAGATAAGGAAATCGAAGTTCTGTGGTAAGTATTATGGGCAGCTGAGGTGTAATAAAGAACAACAAACAAAAACAGTTCAGGATACATTGGCGATGAAAAGGTGAACACAAAAGTGGAAGAGGCCAGCACAAATCATAGGAAACCTGCAGTGTGGAAGGAGGCCATTCGGCCCATCGAGTCTGCACCGATCTTATGAAAACGGACCCCACCCAGTCCCACTCCCCTGTCCTGGGTCCGTTGGACACTAAAGGGCAAATGATCATGGCCAATTAACCTGACCTGCCCATCTTTGGACTGTGGGAGGAAACCGGAGCACCCGGAGGAAACCCACGCAGACACGGGGAGAACGTGCAGACTCCGCACGGACGGTCACCTGAAGCCGGAATCGAACCCGGGTCTCTGGCGCTGTAAGGCAACAGTGCTAACCACCGTGCCACCAAGCCGCCCTTACTCAATTAAACTTATAACATTAGAGCAGGCTGACTGTGAGATCAGGAGGGAGGTTTCTGCCTTCTGGATGCAATTGACCTGTTCAATAATCAACGGATGCTCCCTGACTACCTCACATCAAGCCCCACTCCCCACTCACAAAACTGACATCCACGTCGACCGTGCTATGGTTACGGAGAAGATTTCCGGACGAGAATGACCCACCGAGCCTGAAAGTTCAGCCCCATCCTCAAGGGAGGCCAATGAAGGCCACAAAATAAAATTTGATTCCCTCCCGTTTTCCTCCCCCAGTCCAAAGGTGTGCAGGGTAGGCGGATTGACCATGATCAATACGCGGGGGGGGGGGGGCATCCGAAGTGGGCAATGACTGCAGCACGGTAGCATTGTGGTTAGCATAAATGCTTCACAGCTTCAGGGTCCCAGGTTCGGTTCCCGGCTGGGTCACTGTCTGTGCGGAGTCTGCACATCCTCCCCCTGTGTGCGTGGGTTTCCTCCGGGTGCTCCGGTTTCCTCCCACAGTCCAAAGATGTGCGGGTTAGGTGGATTGGCCATGCTAAATTGCCCATAGTGTAAGGTTAAGGGTGGGTTGTTGGGTTACGGGTATAGGGTGGATACGTGGGTTTGAGTAGGGTGATCATTGCTCGGCACAACATCGAGGGCCGAAGGGCCTGTTCTGTGCTGTACTGTTCTATGTTCTATGTTAATGATGAGATTTTGGGAGGGATTAGATCCTCGTTAGCTGAGGGTATGGCCAGCAATGGCAGGGCGATTATAGCGACGGGCGCTCAAGGGAGCAGAGTTGGAGGAGTGCCGAGACATCGGAGGATTGTAGGGCCGGAGGGGATCGCGGAGATGGAGTCGGGGTGATGGGGGATGGGGGGAGGGAGTTAGCGGGGGGGGGGGGGGGGGGGGGGGGGGGGGGGGGGGGGGTCAGAGAAGGATTGAAAAAAGAACGAGAGGGTGAGGGGGGGCAGATATAGCGAGCTGCTACTGTCCGAGTAGAAGGAATTCTAACCAATCGCATGATGCCATTTGGACTGAGCTGAGGCTTTCCATCTCTCTGCCGACTGAGCTGTCTGGCGTCTCGACTCTTTCAGCCAGTTCCCTGTCATCATATCAGTCGGCTTACACTCAGAATTAGATTGTATTCGCCAGCTTCCCCCCCCCCCCCCCCCCCCCCCCCCCCCCCCCCCCAAAGCTATCTGGTCAGAATTTGCTCGTGTTCCACCGTGTGGCTAACTCACCCCCCTGCACGCCTCCCTCCTACACCAGGGGCTGGTTTAGCTCACTGAGCTAAATCGCTGGCTTTTAAAGCAGGCCAGCAGCACGGTCCGATTCCCGTACCAGCCTCCCCGGACAGGTGCCGGAATGTGGCGACTAGGGGCTTTTCACAGTAACTTCATTGAAGCTTACTCGTGACAATAAGCGATTTTCATTTTTTCATTTCAGGGTGAAGTGATAGTCCAAAGAGGAGCTCGATCTCGTCTGGCATACCGCCTTGGAAACACTTATCAAAGTAAAGACTAGGTAGGCCTGAGGAGGCCTGCGCAGATTTGGGAAATGGATCCCTCATGAAACACGACAGAGCAGAATAAACTCTGTACTTTCGTTTTTTTCCCAATTACTTTACTTGGAGAACTTTACTTGGAGAAGAGGGAAGAAAAGGATGGTCGTGCAGATTGGAAGGCGTTTTCACAGCATGAGCTGTGAGACCATTAATCAGCCTGAAAACCCCTTCCCCTAAATCACACACTTCTCCGCTTTTGATCTTTGCAGTCTCTGTATCCCAGATAAAATCTGGTTCTCTTCCATGTCGCTGTTATAACCTGCCTGCTCTCCACTGGCTGGGGACTAATGGCGTAGATAGAGTGAGTGCCCTTTTCAGAGGGTGGGTGAAGACTCGATGGGCCGAAGGATCTCCTTCTACACCGTAGGAACTGCATGATTCTACGCTACCGATAGCCCCGTAGAGATATCTAATCGGACAGGTGACCAAAACCTTGCTCAAACAGACGGGCACACGGGGGGGGGGGGGGGGGGGGGGGCAACCGAAGTGGGCAATGACGAGATTTTGGGAGGGATTAGATCCTCGTTAGCTGAGGGTATGGCCAGCAATGGCAGGGCGATTATAGCAACGGGCGCTCAAGAGAGCAGAGTTGGAGGAGTGCCGAGACATCGGAGGATTGTAGGGCCGGAGGGGATCACGGAGATGGAGTCAGGGGTGACGGGGGCTGGGGGTGGGTGGGGTGCAGGTCAGAGAAGGATTTGAAAACAAGAACGAGAGTGAGTGGGCAGATTATAGCCGAGCTGCTACTGTTCCCGAAGTAAAGGAATTCTTTCCCAGTCTGCATGCTGCCATGGGACTGAGCTGAGGTTTCTGGCTGCTGTCCGTCTACTTTCAGCCCAGTTTCCTGTCATCATATCAGTCGGTTTACACTCAGGATTAGATTGTATTCGCCAGCTTCCCCCCCCCCACAAAGCTGTCTGGTCAGAATTTTCTCGTGTTCCAGCTTGCCGCAGGTGAAATTAGTGCTGAAGTAAAGATTAAAGTTCATTGTATCCACATGTCAGCATTTTTACAGTGCGACGCTCTCACACCTCGATGATAAGCTGCTGAAAACAAGGAGTGACTTGAAATAGGTCAGCAGGAACACCGTGTGGCTAACTCACCCCCCTGCACGCCTCCCTCCTACACCAGGGGCTGGTTTAGCTCACTGAGCTAAATCGCTGCCTTTTAAAGCAGACCAAGGCAGGCCAGCAGCACGGTCCGATTCCCGTACCGGCCCCCCCGGACAGGTGCCGGAATGTGGCGACTAGGGGCTTTTCACAGTAACTTCATTGAAGCCTACTCGTGACAATAAGCGATTTTCGTTTTTTTTCATTTCAGGGTGAAGGGATAGTCCAAAGAGGAGCTCGATCTCGTCTGGCATACCGCCTTGGAAACACTTATCAAAGTAGAAACTAGGTAGGCCTGAGGAGGCCTGCGCAGATTTGGGAAATGGATCCCTCATGAAACACGACAGAGCAGAATAAACTCTGTACTTTCGTTTTTTTTTTCCAATTAAGGGGCAATTTAGCGCGGCCAATCCACCTACCCCTGCGTATCTTTGCGTTGTGGGGGCGAAACCCACGCAGACACGGGGCGAGTGTGCAAGCTTCACACGGAGAGTGACCCAGGGCCGGGATTCGAACCCGGGTCCTCGGCGCCGTGAGGCAGCAGTGCTAACTACTGCGCCACCGTGCTATCTACCCAGTCTGTTCAAGAAATTCACCACTCCTATTCTCCTCCCAAACCTAGTGACGCAACAAGGCACGCTTTTGTTTGTTTACACAGCTAGCAATTCCCGGAACAGGTCGCTAGTCTGTCGCGAGGAGGCTAATAGCTTGGGGGGGGGAGGGGGGGTGGGCAGTCCACATCAAGTGTGGCCAACCAGGAGTCACTCCCTCTCTGACCGCCAGCCATTGGTGTGTTTGGAAAGATTTTTCATTACGGACACACTTCCCTTGGCTGTCGAGGCCTGGGGTGGGACTTGAACCCGGAGATTCCGGCTCAGAGGTAGGGACCCTAACCCACTGCGCCTGAAGACCTCCTTTAGTTAAGAAAGCAGTCATCTAAAGTCAACCTCTGTGAAATAAACTCTGAATTTCTTTTCCTCATTGTAGGATAATAAAGCCTCAACATATCAAACCAAAATTGAACCTGCACAGAAACCCTTGAAAACTATCTCATTCACACATCTGGATTCAAACACTGTTCCAATATATTACTCAGTATATATTATGACAATATAAACTCGGTTTGTTCTCACTGGAACGACGGAGGTTGAGGGGCGACCTGATAGAGGTCTACAAAATTATGAGGGGCACAGGCAGAGTGGATAGTCAGAGGCTTTTCCCCAGGGCAGAGGGGTCAATTACTAGGGGGGCATAGGTTTAAGGTGCGAGGGGCAAGGTTTAGAGGAGATGTACGAGGCAAGTTTTTTACACAGAGGGTATTGGGTGCCTGGAACTCGCTGCTGGAGGAAGTGGTGGAAGTAGGGACGACAGTGACATTTAAGGGGCATCTTGACAAATACATGAATAGGATGGGAATAGAGGGATACGGACGCCAGGAAGTGTAGAAGATTTGAGTTTACATGGTCGGCCCAGGCTTGGAGGGCCAAAGGGCCCGTTCCTGTGCTGTACTTTTGTTTGATCTTTGTTCATTACGGCCCCAGAAGAGACCCCAATAATTGCTAGTATACCGAAGAGAAACCCCAAAATTATATTTAATTTGTAAGATTGTGAGGAAAGGGTACTTCGCTCCAAAAGTGATTTAATGCACACAGCGCCTATACTTCCTCAGGAAACTAAGGAAATTCGGCATGCCCACACCGACTCTTCCTAACTTTTACAGATGCACTGGAGAAAGCATCCTATCTGGCTGCGTCACAGCCTGGTGTGGCAACTGCTCGGCCCAGGACCGCAAGAAACTTCAGAGTCGTAAACACAGCCCAATCCATCACACAAACCCACCTCCCATCCGTTGATTCCATCAACACCTCCCGCTGCCTGGGGAAAGCAGGCAGCATAATCAAAGACCCCTTGCACCCGGCTTACTCACTCTTCCAACTTCTTCCATTGGGCAGGAGATACAAAAGTCTGAGAACACACACGAACAGACTCAAAAACAGCTTCTTCCCCGCTGTTACCAGCCTCCTAAATGACCCTCTTATGGACTGACCTCATTAACACGACACCCCGTATGCTTCATCCGTTGCCGGTGCTTATGTAGTTCAATTGTATATCTTGTGTTGCCCTATTATGTATTTTCTTTTAGTCCCTTTTCTTCCCATGTACTGAATGATCTGTTGAGCTGCTCGCAGAAAAATACTTTTCACTGTACCTCGGTACACGTGACAATAAGCAAATCTAATCCAATCCAACATAGGGATATGGTTTATTAAAACCAATTTTATTACTAACTCAGTATTAATAACTTTAACCATATATATAGCTTTCAATTGCCAGTTAAACAATTCTTATCAATGCAAGGACACAATAACCCTTAACTGTTATCTTTAGTCCCACTCAAACAACTCTATCATCAAGGAAGAAATAGCGAGGCATCTGGATAGAAATTGTCCCATTGGGCAGACGCAGCATGGGTTCATAAAGGGCAGGTCATGCCTAACTAATTTAGTGGAATTTTTTGAGGACATTACCAGTGCAGTAGATAACGGGGAGCCGATGGATGTGGTATATCTGGATTTCCAAAAAGCCTTTGACAAGGTGCCACACAAAAGGTTGCTGCATAAGATAAAGATGCATGGCATTAAGGGTAAAGTAGTAGCATGGATAGAGGATTGGTTAATTAATAGAAAGCAAAGAGTGGGGATTAATGGGTGTTTCTCTGGTTGGCAATCAGTAGCTAGTGGTGTCCCTCAGGGATCCGTGTTGGGCCCACAATTGTTCACAATTTACATTGATGATTTGGAGTTGGGGACCAAGGGCAATGTGTCCAAGTTTGCAGATGACACTAAGATGAGTGGTAAAGCGAAAAGTGCAGAGGATACCGGAAGTCTGCAGAGGGATTTGGATAGGTTAAGTGAATGGGCTAGGGTCTGGCAGATGGAATACAATGTTGACAAATGTGAGGTTATCCATTTTGGTAGGAATAACAGCAAACGGGATTATTATTTAAACGATAAAACATTAAAGCATGCCGCTGTGCAGAGAGACTTGGGTGTGCTAGTGCATGAGTCACAGAAGGTTGGTTTACAGGTGCAAGAGGTGATTAAGAAGGCAAATGGAATTTTGTCCTTCATTGCTAGAGGGATGGAGTTTAAGACTAGGGAGGTTATGTTGCAATTGTATAAGGTGTTAGTGAGGCCACACCTGGAGTATTGTGTTCAGTTTTGGTCTCCTTACTTGAGAAAGGACATACTGGCACTGGAGGGTGTGCAGAGGAGATTCACTAGGTTAATCCCAGAGCTGAAGGGATTGGATTATGAGGAGAGGTTGAGTAGACTGGGACTGTACTCGTTGGAATTTAGAAGGATGAGGGGGGATCTTATAGAAACATTTAAAATTATGAAGGGAATAGATAGGATAGATGCGGGCAGGTTGTTTCCACTGGCGGGTGAAAGCAGAACTAGGGGACATAGCCTCAAAATAAGGGGAAGTAGATTTAGGACTGAGTTTAGGAGGAACTTCTTCACCCAAAGGGTTGTGAATCTATGGAATTCCTTGCCCAGTGAAGCAGTTGAGGCTCCTTCATTACATGTTTTCAAGGTAAAGATAGATAGTTTTTTGAAGAATAAAGGGATTAAGGGTTATGGTGTTCGGGCCGGAAAGTGGAGCTGAGTCCACAAAAGATCAGCCATGATCTCATTGAATGGCGGAGCAGGCTCGAGGGGCCAGATGGCCGACTCCTGCTCCTAGTTCTTATGTTCTTATGTTCTAACATCCATCTCAGGTCAAAATCCTTTAAATGCAGTTAGCTGACTCAGACTTGCTGTGAAGAGTTGTACTGCTTAAACCACTTTGAGAAAGGTGGATCCTTCAGCTGCAGATTCTTGCCTGTCTCAATTTAACTGCCTGTTCTGCGCACATGCAAATCTTTAACCTGCTGTCTGGCAATCAGCTGCTTCTGATCTGCCCTCAATTAAATCTTTAACTGAACCATTTGGAAATAAGCTGCTTATTTGCCTACAGACAGATCTTTATCTGTACTATTGAAAGCAGCTGCTTGCCTTCTGTTCACAGCTCAATCTAAAGCTAAACTCAAGCCCCAGGGACTGTTTGAGCACCTGAACGACAGTATGTTACTAAGCTGAACACATCTCTACTCCCCAGGGAACCTTCTCAGTACAAACAGAAGTCCATTAGCCCAACCTTTTATGATGCTTTAATTGCACCTCTTGTGGCCACAAAGACTCGCAAACCAGGATTTAAAAACAATTCTACTGCAACAGCCACATACGCACCCAGGTTTTTACCCGCACTGTACCAGATTGGGTGGCACGGTGGCACAGTGGTCAGCACTGCTGCCCCACAGTGCCATGAACCCAACTCTGAATCTGACCTTGGGTGATTGCCCGTGTGGAGTTTGCACATCCTCCCCGTGTGTGCGTGGGTTTCCTCCGGGGGCTCCGGTTTCCTCCCACAGTCTATAGATGTGCAGGTTAGGTGGATTGGCCATGATAAATTGCCCCTAAGTGTCCAAAGTTAGGTAGGGTTATGGGCATAGGGTGGGGGGGATGGGGCCTAGGGCTTCAACCTTGACTCACTGAGACTACCCTCTTTCTGCGGGTCGGTGCGGATGCGATGGGCTAAAGGGCCTCCTTCTGCACTGCAGGAATTCTATGATTCTAATAAATACACATAATACAATAAACCTGGTATTCCTACGTCCATCACAAGTAGTCTCAGTGAGACGAGGTTGAAGCTCTGTCCCAGAACCATGAGTTGACATCAGATGGTTGAGGGTGTGCCCTCACTTCATCACCTGGGTTTTGCCTGCTCATCATATCCTCCTTCCATTCATGACGAACCTAAAGATGGTTCCAGGTAACAGGTTGGTTGGATGAGTCATCGAATCCTACAGCGCACAAGGAGGCCATTCCACCCATCGAGTCTGCACCGATCCTCCGAAAGAGCACTCCACCCCACCAAGGGGCAATTTATTGTGGCCGATCCACCTAACCTGCACATCTATGGTCTGTAATCCGGAGCACCCGGAGGAAACCCACGCAGACAGAGAAAGTGCAAACTCCACACAAAGAGTCACCCGAGACTGGAATTGAACCCAGGTCCTTGGCATTGCAAGGCAGGAGTGCTGTCCAACGCGAATAAGGTAAAGGTAAAGTCGCCATAGTTTCAGATGACCATAGGCTGATTTTCCCTTTGAGGGGGGGGGGGACAGCTGACGGGTGGTGGTTTAATCAGAGGGTCACCACACCACACCTCAGTCGAGGGGCGAGGTTGGTCATGAATAACCTCATCCGGGCATTGTCCATTTGTTGCCCATCCCTAATTGCCCTTGAACTGAGTGTCTTGCTCGGCCAGTTCAGAGGACAGTTAAGAGTCAACCACATTTCTGTGAGTCTGGAATGTAGGCCAGACCGGGTAAGGATGGCAGATTTCTTTCCCTGGAGGACATTACAACAATCGGCAATGGTTTCGTGGTCATCATTAGAATATTAAATCCAGATTTCTATTGAATTCAAATTTCACCATCTGCAATGGCGGGCTTTGAACCCGGGTCCCCAGAGCATCGTCCTGGGTCTCTGGATTATTAGTCCAGTGACAATAGGGTGCCACGGTAGCACAGTAGTTAGCACAGTTGCTTCACAGAGCCAGGGTCTCGGGTTCGATTCCCGCCTTGGCTCACTGTCTGTGCGGAGTCTGCACGTTCTCCCCGTGTCTGCGTGGGTTTCCTCCGGGTGCTCCGGTTTCCTCCCACAAGTCCCGAAGGACATCCTTAATAATAATAATCGCTTACCGTCACGAGTAGGCTTCAATGAAGTTACTGTGAAAAGCCCCGAGTCGCCACATTCCATCCCCTGTCCGGGGAGGCTGGTACGGGAATTGAACCCGTGCTGCTGGCCTTGTTCTGCATTACAAGCCAGCTATTTAGCCCACTGTGCTAGACCAGCCCCTTGTTAGCTAATTTGAACATGCTGAATTCTCCCTCTGTGTACCCGAACAGGCACCAGGGTGTGGCGACTAGGGGCTTTTCACAGTAACTTCATTGCAGCGTTAATGTAAGCCTACTCATGACAACAACAATAATAATAATCGCTTATTGTCACAAGTAGGCCACAAATGAAGTTACTGTGAAAAGCCGCTAGTCGCCACATTGTGGCACCTGTTTGGTGAGGCGGGTACGGGAATTGAACCTGTGCTGCTGCCTTGTTCTGTGTTACAAGCCAGCTGTTCAACCCAGTGTGCTAAACCAGGCCCCAATAAAGATTATTATTATTCTATAACGCCACTGCCTCTCATGATATGAGGTTTGATTCTGAGGTAGACTTGGGGCCTGCCTCCTTGCCTTGCCCGGTAGTAAAATAGTAGCATGAACCACGGTCTGGTGAATCCCGAATAACCGAGGGTACTTGGAGAAGAGGGAAGAAAAGGATGGTCGTGCAGATTGGAAGACGTTTTCACAGCATGAGCTGTGAGACCATTAATCAGCCTGAAAATCCCTTCCCCTAAATCACACACTTCTCCGCTTTTGATCTTTGCAGTCTCTGTATCCCAGATAAAATCTGGTTCTCTTCCATGTCGCTGTTATAACCTGCCTGCTCTCCACTGGCTGGGGACTAATGGCAATCCCACAATCCTTTGGGAGTATGAGCTTCCCCAATGAGGGGGGGGGGGGGGGGGGGGGGGGGGGGGCAGAGAAATCATCAGCAGATCCCCTGCAGAAATAAAGCTGGCCACTTTGGAACCAGCTAGAGAGGAGTGAGCAGCGAGGGAGTTGCTGCTGCTGTTGTATGAAATGAAAATCGCTTATTGTCATGAGTAGGCTTCAATGAAGTTACTGTGAAAAGCCCCTAGTCGCCACATTCCGGCGCCTGTCCGGGGAGGCTGGTACGGGAATCGAACCATGCTGCTGGCCTGCTTGGTCTGCTTTAAAAGCCAGTGATTTAGCTCACTGAGCTAAACCATGTTATTGTAAATAAATGTTATTTCTTTCTACCCTTCAAACCCGTGCTGGATTCTTCGTCGGCCTCACAAAATTCGCCTTCAGCTTTCGAATCTGGAGCCATTGGAGGCAAATGGGTGAACCCAAAGCAGTAGGCAGATTCTTGTCAAGCAACGAGATTAAGCGAAAGGGGCCAAAGGCAGGTATATGGGGTTAGGCCACAGATCGGCCATGTTCTCATTGAATGGCGGGACAGGGCTCGAGGGGCTGAATGGCCCACTCAGGAAAGGAAGGCACAGGCAGGAATGAATCCCAAAGAGGCAGAACAAAAAAGTCAGATCGAGAAACTAATTGGGAGACACTAAAGTTCATGAAATCTGGCAGTAATATTGAAAGACTGTTTTCACTGGATGGTGAACTGGTTAAGAAATACGCATAGCCTTGGATTCGGCCCAAAATGCAAAAAGGTCTTTGCTTGCAAACTTAATTGGAATGAGGAATATATTATGGCTACCGACAGTTGAAGCCAAAATACCCACAGTGTGAAAAAAGGATTGCGTTCAATGCTTGAATAACGAAAACATCAAAAGATACAAGAAAAGGAGCAGAAACGTGGGGCAGAGCAGATTGCACCAATGAATGGGGAGAGGGGAGTAGGGGGGATGGGTGGGGGCGGGGTGGGGATGGCGGGAAACAACCGGCAGCGCCGATACACAAGGTCAAATGGCCTCGCCCCAAAAAGTACAGCATTCTTCAGAATAAAGTAAGGTCCTTGAAACAGAAAAATGCATCTGAATTGATTACACCAACCGTTAAGCGGAAGACTATTATTGAGAAAACAGGGAGAAACAGGGAGAAAATGGCTACAAATAGAAGCTAGGACACAGTAGCGCAGTGGGTAGCACTGTTGCTTCACAGCACCAGGGTCCCAGGTTCGATTCCCGTCTTGGGTCACTGTCTGGGCGGAGTCTGCACCTTCTCCCCGTGTCTGCGTGGGTTTCCTCCGGGCGCTCCGGTTTCCGAAAGACGTGCTTGTTAGGTGAATTGGACATTCTGAATTCTCCCTCTGTGTACCCGAACAGGCGCCGGAGTGTGGCGACACGAGGCTTTTCACAGCAAATTCATTGCAGTGTTAATGTAAGCCATTGTGACAACAGTAAAGATTATTTATTTTTATTTATAAAATTCCAAAGGAGGAAAGGCAACTCCAATTTTTGGAAAAGACATCTGTATTCAGCAGGAAAATAAGGGGAACATTTTGAACTCAAGCTGTACCTGGTAATAGAGAGAAAAAAAATACTACATAGAGAGGGAATGAGAGCAGTAACTTAGAGAGGAATTGACCCCGGGAGGAGCAAGCTAAGATACAAAGAGAACACAATTCAGTGGGGCCTGAAATGTGAGAATGCACCTCTATGAGTTAAGAGCTCAGTGAAGAAAGAGCATTAACTGCACTAAACTCCAGAGAAAAGCTACAGAAACAAGAACCAAAGAGTCATTCAATATCTTTGCCATTTTTGTTTACCCTTTAGGGACATTTCATTCTGTAGTTTATTGTTAACAAACTGGACGTATTTTAGAATGGACAAGACCTGTCCTCTGGAGACTTGCATTAATGGGCCAGTGTCTCAACAGAAGCAGCCATTCAATTGAGTCCATCAGGATTATGCTATTCCCTGAATATTGTGTTAATTGGATCCACGCCAGTTAGTGAAGTTTTTAAAAATAAATTTAGAGTACCCAATTTTTTTTTGTGCCAATTTAGCATGGCCAATCCACCTAACCTGCCCATTTTTTTGAGTTGGGGGGAGGGGGGGGGGGGGGGGGGGGGGGGGGGGGGGGTGAGGGCCACGCAGACACGGGGAGAATGTGCAAACTCCACACGGACAGTGACCCGAGGTAGGGATCGAACCCAGTTCCTGGGATTCTCAGTTATGAGTCTGACCCAAGACCTCACGGTAACATCTTTGCCCCAAGCTTTGGCACCTGCTCGGTTACAGCACCGTCCGAGGGAGGGTGTGCAAGGGCGTGCGTATCACCCGCGCCGTGACAGGAGCCAACACCTTAATCCGCTCTCTGATCAACGTCGACGTAGCCTCCATGCAACAGCGGCAACACAAACAAAGCAACAGGAAAATCAGCACTGAGGCACTTAAAGACTCTGATAAGAGAGCCATTCAGTGAGGGCCTCACTGCCAACCTGCCGATCCCCAGTGACCCAGAGACACAGTGTCCACAGCCCCTGGTCTGCCCGCAAGGTCTCTATAATCAGCAGCTCTGAGGAGACACTTAGTCACTCGACCAGGAAACACCAGAGACCGGTTTGATGCGTCTGGGAGATCCAGGAGCTGATAAACAGCAATTGCAAGGATTTTCTGAGCCTCCCAACTCGAGAACAGCTAGAATTTACAGTGCAGAAGAAGGCCATTCGGCCCATCGAGTCTGCACCGGCTCATGGAAAGAGCACCCTACCCAAGGTCAACACCTCCACCCTATCCCCATAACCCAGTAACCCCACCCAACACTAAGGGCAATTTATCATGGCCAATCCACCTAACCTGCACATCTTTGGACTGTGGGAGGAAACCGGAGCACCCGGAGGAAACCCACGCACACACGGGAGGATGTGCAGACTCCGCACAGACAGTGACCCAAGCCGGAATCGAACCTGAGACCCTGGAGCTGTGAAGCAATTGTGCTATCCACAATGCTATTGTGCTGCCCACGGTAGCACGGTGGGTAGATGGTGGGTGGAGAAAGTGCAGGAGGTCCAGACGTCAGGTGACAGGCCTGATGCATGACCATGGTGGCCCAGATGGTCCCACACCCCACTGATGGCCAAGGGCGGAGAGATGCTCATCAAAAACAGAGAAGCATATAATGTGGTGACCAGAATTGGACACAGTGCTCCAGCTGTGGCCTCAAAGTTCTATACAACTCCAACATGACTTTCCTGCTTTTGTAATCGATGCCTCTATTGCTAAAGGCAAGTGTTACATAGAACAGAACATAGAACAGTACAGCACAGAACAGGCCCTTCGGCCCTCAATGTTGTGCCGAGCCATGATCACCCTACTCAAACCCACGTATCCACCCTATACCCGTAACCCAACAACCCCCCCCCCTTAACCTTACTTTTTAGGACACTATGGGCAATTTAGTTTGGCCAATCCACCTAACCCGCACATCTTTGGACTGTGGGAGGAAACCGGAGCACCCGGAGGAAACCCACGCACACAGGGGGAGGACGTGCAGACTCCACACAGACAGTGACCCAGCCGGGAATCGAACCTGGGACCCTGGAGCTGTGAAGCATTTATGCTAACCACCATGCTACCCTGCTGCCCCTGTTCCATGTGTCTTTTTCACCAACCTATTAACCTGCCCTTCTGCCTTCGGAGATCTACGGACAAACACGTAGAGGTTCCCAGTGTCAGGCCATCATTGAATATTTCTTTGTCACATTACTCCTTCCAAAGTGTATCGCCTCAAATTTCTCAGGGTTAAATTCCATCTGCCACTTTTCTGCCCATCCCGTCGATATCTTCCGATAACGCAAGACACTCAACCTCACTGTTAAGTACCCGGCCAATCTTTGTGTCATCCGCAAATCTAATGATCCTACTCTCCCCACGTAGTCATCTATGTCATTTATATAAATGACAAACAGTAGGGGAGATAGCACAGATAGAGGTCAAGAGGAACTGGGAGTGTTCTTAATTTTGAGTCATTTTGAGAAATTGTGAGTGGAGCCCTTCTCTGAAGGATAGGTCCAAATTCATGAGGAATTAAAATTGTCAGACCTGTCTGGGGAGGCTAGTGGAAGGCATCGGCAGTGCAATCCTGAAAGAGGGAGAGCTCTGGAAGACCAATTGCCAGACTGGGCAGCGGAGGAGAATCAAAGTGAATTGCTGAGAGCTGTGGCACTCAGCTTGATTTTGTGCCAGGAGCAATGAATGAACTCATTGAATCCCGGAAATCAGAGAGGAAATCTAGGGAAATTAAAAACAGAATGGGAAGTGGTCGGTGGAAGCTTTCGGGTTTATGAAATATAAAAAGTGTGGGATTTTTGCGGCCTCCCCCGCTGGTAGGATTTTCGGAGATCTGAATGGCTCGCTGCATCTGCCTCAGGAGAACCCACCACAGCGTGGCTGGGAAATCCCAGCCAGAGTTAAATTAATAGTGCTTGCTTTGTTTAGTTCCTCTACAGTCAAAGGTTTTGCTTAATACGTAAAAACTTGTGGCGTAGCTGAGAGTTAAAATTTACTTTTCTTTAAAGTGAATGATCTCCTCCGAGATCATAGCAATTGCTAACTCACCCCACCAGAGCAAGTCAATAGCCCCAGCCAAATGCCTCCCCCCCCCCCCCCCCCACCAAGTTGGTTGAAGCAAAGTTCCAGATTTAGAACCTCTCTCCACTCTTGTTTTGGCGAATTCTAGAAAAAGAGAAGATAGTACAGCTAAACACGCGGCTGAACAGCTGTTGTAGGAGGGAGGGTTTCAGATATCTGGACCATTGGGATCTCTTCCAGGTGGGACCTGTACAAGAAGGACGGGTTGCATCTAAGCTGTAGGGGCACAAATATCCTGGCCGGGAGGTTTGCTAGTGTCACACGGGAGGGTTTTAAACCAGTGTTTCAGGAGGATGGGAACCGGAGCAATAGGTCATAAGGTGAAATAACTGAGGGGGAACTAGAGAATAGGACCAGTAAGACTCAGGAACGTTGCTGAATGCAGCAGGACTGGTGGTCTGAAGTGCATTTGTTTCAATGGGAGAAGTATAACAGGTAAGGCAGATGAACTTAGAGCTCGGATTAGTACTTGGAACTATGATGTTGTTGCCATTACAGAGACCTGGTTGAGGGAAGGTCAGGATTGGCAGCTAAACATTCCAGGATTTAGAAGTGTCATGTGGGATAGAGAGGGATGTGAAAGGGATGCGGGAGTTGCACGACTGGTTAAGGAGAATATCACAGCTGTATTGCAGGAGGACACCTCAGAGGGCACGTTCAGCGAATTGTTTACACAGAGGGGAGTGGGTGCCTGGAACTCACTGCTGAAGGAAGTGGTGAAGCAGATATGATAATGACGTTTAAGGGGAGTCTTGACAATTACATTTTTGAAACAAAATTATAAAATAAATTTAGAGCACCTCAATTCTTTTTTTCCCAATTAAGGGGCAATTTAGCATGGCCAATTCGCCTCCCCTGCACATACTTGTGTTGTGGGGTTGAGACTCACACAGAGACACAGGGAGAATGTGCAAACTCCACATGGCCAGTGACCCAGGGCCAGGATCGAACCCGGGTCCTTGGTGCCGTGAGGCAGCAGTGCTAACCACTGCGCCGCTGTACTGCCCATCTTGACAAATACATGAACAGCATGGGAATGGAGGGAGAGAGGCCCCAGAAGTGTCAAAGGTTTTAGGTTAGTCGGGCAGCATGGTTGACGCAGGCTTGGAGGGCCGAAGGGCTT
This sequence comes from Scyliorhinus canicula, assembly GCF_902713615.1. NCBI lineage: Eukaryota > Metazoa > Chordata > Chondrichthyes > Carcharhiniformes > Scyliorhinidae > Scyliorhinus > Scyliorhinus canicula. The sequence continues at coordinate 25,150,756 of NC_052167.1, forward strand.
GTTTCCCGTGCTGTACTTTTCTTTGTTCCCTGTTCTTTGTATGTTTCCCCAATTGTAACATTTTAAACTAAGAGCCAGCATGTCATGATCTACTTTGCTTATCCAGTTCTCTCTGTGCCTCCTCTCCAATGGATTTTTTAATAAATAAATATTTTATTGAGATATTTTTGCTATCGTAACAACAACAAAACGAAAATTATACATGAAACCATAAACATAGTTCAAAAGCCGTTTACCTTTCGTGCAGGTCCCAGCCTTATTACCCCCCTACTGCAACCTAAATTACTCCCCCCCCACCCTCCCCCCCCCCCACCCTCCCCCCACCCACCCCCCCCCCCCCCCCCCCCCACCCCCCCACCCCCCCCCCCCCCCCCCGCCGCTTCCCCGTCTGTTGACGAATAATTTTCCGCGAAGAAGTCGACGAACGGTTGCCACCTCCGGGCGCACCCTAGCATTGACCCTCTCAAGGCGAACTTGATTGTCTCCAAACAGAGAAAGCTAGCCATGTCCGATAGCCAGGTCTCCGCCTTCGGGGGCTTTGAGTCCCTCCAAGCTAATAGTATCCGTCTCCGGGCTACCAGGGAAGCAAAGGCCAGAACGTCTGCCCCTTTCTCCTCCTGGATTCCCAGGTCTTCCGACATCCCGAAAATCGCCACCTCTGGACTCAGCGCCACCCTTGTTTTTAAGACTGTCGACATGACATCTGCAAACCCTTGCCAAAATCCCCTAAGCTTCGTACATGCCCAGAACATGTGGACATGGATCGCTGGTCCTCCCGCACATTTTGCGCACCTGTCTTCCACCCCAAAGAATCTGCTCATCCGGGCCACTGTCATGTGAGCCCGATGAACGACCTTAAATTGTATCAGGCTGAGCCTGGAACATGTTGCGGACGCATTGACTCTACTCAACATGTCCGCCCATAGACCATCCTCTATCTCGCTTCCCAGCTCCTCTTAACACTTGCGCTTCAGCTTCTCGGTCTGAGTCTCCTCTGACCCCATCAGCTCCTTATAAATGTCCAAAACAATCCCTTCTCCGACCCACCCTCTGGAAACTACCCTGTCCTGAATCCCCCTCAGTGGTAGGAGCGGGAAGGTTGACACCTGGTTACGTAGGAAGTCCCGCACCTGCTGATACCTGAATTTGTTTCCCCTCGCCAACCCAAACGTCTCCTCCAGCGCCCTCATACACGAAAAGCTCCCCTCTATAAACACATCCCCCATCCTCTCAATCCCTGCTCTCCGCCATAACCGGAACCCCCATCCATACTTCCTGGGGCAAACCGGTGATTATCACAAATTGGGGACCAGACCGATGCTCCCTCTGCTCCCACATGCTGCCTCCATTGCCCCCAGACTCTCAGGGCCGCCACCACCACGAGGCTGGTGGAGTACCGTGCCGGCGGGAACGGCAGAGGCGCATTTACCAACGCCACCAAACTGGCGCCCTGACAAGAATCCGCCTCCATACCGACCCCGCCCCCCCTCTCCCCCCTCCAACCCCCACCCCACCACCCACTTCCTGATCATGGCTATATTAGCCGCCCAGCAATAGTTGCTAAAATTTGGCAGCGCCAGCCCGCCCTCTCCCTGACTCAGCTCAAGCATTACCTTCCTTGCCCGCCCAGACGAAGCCAGTGATCACTCTGTTGACCCGCCTAAAAAAAGGACTGCGGAATAAAGATGGGGAGACACTGAAATACAAATAGGAATCTCGGGAGGACCATCATTTTCACCGTTTTCATCCTCCCGGCCAGAGACAACGGAAGCGCGCCCCATCTCCGAAAATTGTCCTTCATTTGGTCCATTAGCCGGGCCACACTCAACTTATGCAGCCCGTCCTATTCTCTCCAATGGATTTTGGCACATTAGTCGCCACTGTATCAATTTTATTGGGACCTGTAGCAATCCACAATGTTCCATTGAAACTTCAAATCCTACCGGTCTTAAAACATGGAGCTTGAAGTTCCAATTGTTTGGAGAGGTAAGATATCATCCAAGTGAGCTGGGACAATTATTGAAACTAATTTGGAATTGAGCAAGCAATGTCTCGATTATGCTGGGCCACTGGGGCATAAAAGGCTGAGTTAATCAGTCTATATATCAAGTAGCTAATGCAGCCAGCGTACATGCTAACAATACACAGCAAAGGTGACAGTGACCTGTCTGGTCTTTAACTTGGAGACAGGCTAGGTGTGCTATTGTTCCGACACCTCTATCCATGTTAATAAAGAGACAGGAACAGGATAAGGGGTGAGGCTGGGGGAGCAGGAGGAGGTTTGGGGTAGGGAGTGGTGGATAGAGATGGGATTTGGCGAGGAGGGGTAGGGATGGGGGTCAGGAGTGGAGTTGGGGTGGGATCTGGCGGGCACGAGCGACGGGTAGGATTGGGCCGAGGTCACCGCAGCTGGAGCGGAGACAAGGAAAAGAGGGATGGGTCATGGCGACAGGATGGGAGCCGGTGGTACAGCCACCACGGTAGCTCAAGTGGGAGTCAAGCCCCAGTGCTCCGCTTTCTCTTACCAGCGATGAAAAATGATTAGAAATTTGAATAACGCCAATAGGAAGGGCAGCGAAACGGGAGACACGGATCTAGCGCGAATGGCAAAGAAACCAAAGGCGACACGAGCAAAGTTTTTGGGCGAGATTCTCCGCAAATGCGGGGAATCGTAAAGGCTGCCGTGGCACAGGCCGTGACCCACGGCAGCCTTCACGCCCACTTCCGGGGCCGATTCTCCCCCCCGGGGCGGGGCTAGGAGCGCGGACCCGTGGGTCACGGCGGCGCAGCCTTGACGACGGTCGTCAAGGCCGCACGTCAAGCGTCACGCCGGCTGACGCGGCCGATGACGTCAGCCGCCCATGCGCAGGTTGGACAACGCCAACCCGCGCATGCGCAGTTGCCGTCTTTCTCCTCAGCCGCCCGGCAAGACGTGGCGGCTTGATCTTTCCGGGCGGCGGAGGGGAAAGAGTGCGTCCGTTTTGGACGCTGGCCTGACGATCAGTGGGCACCGATCGCGGGCCTGTCCCCTCCCGAGCACAGTCGTGGTGCTGCCGTGCCAATCGGGGAGGGAGAAATGCGGGAGGGCGTGAAAAATGTTGGGAGGCCCTCCCGCTATTCTCCCACCCGGCGTGGGGGATGGAGAATCGCGCCTAATTTACACAATAAGTGGTTAGGATCCGGAATGCACTGTCTGAGAAAGTGGTGTGGGCAGAGTCAATTGTGGCTTTGAAAAGGAAGCAAATCTTTCCAAGACTATGGGGACAGGCTGGGAGAGTTTGAATTTGACCTTGGAATACTTGTGACGTTGCCTATACGGCAGCTGGCGACTCCAGAGCTTAAATAATTACATAGAACAGAGCCTAGCAGTGTTAAGCACACGTCGAACTCGGAGGCGTGTTAATACACTCCAATAAACGCGTTTTACGCCCATAGTAAAACGTGCAACATTTAGTGGCGACTCCGCCGGGACCCTGTTGTAAGTGGAAACACCACAGTGTCCAGGACCCTGAAATTTGAATTAGAACTCCAAATTGCAGAGAAAGAAAGAGATCACAAGTATTCAAGGTGTTCAAAATAATAAGCGAAATTCGGAAGTGTGTTTAGTGCATGCGTACTAACAGGGCTGTAAGGTAAAACTGAAAGCTTTTTGTTGCGACAAACTTTCGGTAGTTTTGTAATCGGAAAATAGCGTAAGCCGTACCCTTTCTCGAAACACCACCCCAGCAACCCCCTGTTCCAAATTATAAAAAGAGAGTCAGAGGAAATGGCCATGCAGGCAATGGAACGCCTGATGGATCCAGCAAAGTTTGTGGTCGCAGCGACCAGCAGCAGTAGCAGAGTAGGCCAGTGTCCCACGTGGGAGCTGGAACTCCGCAAATATTTACAAGGAAAGGGATGGCCCCTTTGGAAAGAGTTTTGTGCAAATGAGGAGACAGGTCCCGGAAGTATAGGTCATACTTGGTGGGAGAACCTCTCTCAGATACACAAAAAGAGTTTAAGTAAAGCACGCAAGCCGATGGCGATTGTGTCCTGCTTGGCACAGTTGCGAGGCGCAGAGGAGGTTATCAGGACGCTCCGGGCAGATTTAGAGGAAAGGAACCGAATGAGTAAGGTCGATGTCAGGGACGTCGAGAAAGAAAACCTGGATCTTAAAGGGAAGTTGGCAGAGAAGGGTAGAGAGGTGGATGATGCCAAGAGGGCTCACCAGTCTTGTCTAGCTCATCTGAACAGTTCCCAGACCCAGTATGAGAAAGCCTATCAGGACGTGCAACGTGCCGTTCTGATAAGACAGGAATCGGAAAAGCAGGTGGAGGCATTGCAGAGGCAATGTTCCGATCTCAAAGCAGCTTTGAGAGCACTCCACGCTGCAACGACCGAACAAAGACAAAGCACAGTTGACCACGCGAAATGCAGAAAACAGATTGCGGAACTGCAATCTCTGCTTTCGGTGCAGAATGGCTTCCAAAGCACCTTTGGAGCTCAGTTAGATGGGGAAAACGCCCCAGATTGGCAGGAATTAAGCGAGACAGCGCAGCGTTATGTTCAGGGAACATGTGCGCCCGCAGCTCAGCAGAAACGACAGGCACCCCAACCCCCCACAGCTCAGATCATAACCGCACCCATGAATCCCGTAACCACACAGAGGAAAGCCGAATCAGAAGGCGCCCCAGACATAACTTACACCACCCCTTTAACAGTAACCCAGCTAAGGGACGCTTGTGAAAAGATCACTCCGTTCCTCCCCACCGCAGACCCCCACCAGTTCTTTGCGAAAGTAAAACAGCAGGCTACCATGTACGGCCTGGATGAGAGAGAGCAGGTTAAGCTCACCGTGCTGAGCTTAGACCAGAGTGTAGTGGCAGCCCTCCCCGACCCACAAAACGTGGCAGGAGGCAGCCTAGAGGAGATGCACACTGCTATTTTAGATGCCATCGGGTACAATAGAGGTGACCCCGTAGAAGGCTTGAATAAGTGCAGGCAGAAGAGATCCGAACACCCCACAGCATTCGCAGGAAGGCTGTGGATTCACTTCAGCGCAGTTTTCGGACAGCTAGATAGAGCGCATTTAACCCGCGAAAACATGGTTAAGTGGACGCGCACAATTATCTCACACGCAACAGAAGCAGGACAGAGCGCTTGCAATAATTACGACCCCTCAGAAGAGGCCCATAACGAGAAATGGGTCCTCAAAAGATTGTCCCGCGCTTGGGAGCAATCGCTTCAGGCAAAAGCAAAGGTTAGATCCCCAGAAGAGGCTCAGGCTGCTGCAGATATCCAAGCAGTCAGAGAGCACCAGAAGCCCGCATGGGTAAATGAAGGCAAGAGCAGCCCTCAACAGAAAGGACAGGAATGCTATAACTGTGGACAGTTAGGGCATTGGGCAAAAGAGTGTAATGCACCCCAGCGATCTCAGAGAGGCCAGCAGACAGGCACTCTGAACCGCAACAAGGCAAAACCCATCCACAATGTAGCAGTACAGTCAGGACCCACCAATGTGGACGAGACGAACTGACGGTGTTCGGGCTCCCCCACTTGGGTCTGTGACACACTATGGGACTCATCAGGGAGGCCCGTAGTCACGGCAAAAGTCAAAGGGAAGCCCATAGAGTTATTGTGGGACACAGGAGGATCCCGCACCACCATTAACTCCACAACCACGGCACACGCAGACACGTGGCCGACCACCTCCACCATCACACTTAGCGGGTTCACCGGACACTCGCAGCAGGGACATATCACAGCACCCGTAGCGATCCAGCTAGGGAACATTTCCACAAGACACCCCGTAGTTTTAGTAAATCTTCCCCGGACAGCGGAGCACATCCTGGGGATAGATTTTATGAACGCCCACAGCTTGTCGTTCGACCCAGTGAACCAGTGTGTCTGGCGAATGGCGAGATCAGACAGAGCCCCAGCCACCCTCACAGTAGGAGACTACGCTAATCGGATTAGCGCAGTGAGAGAGTACTCATTCGACCTGACTACACTCCACACCGACAGACAAATTAAGGCCCTACTAAACAAACACAGGACAGCATTTGCAAGTCACCGTCATGACTGTGGCAGAATGACTGGACAAGTTCATGTTACCGGACAGGACCCCCGACCGCAAAAGCAGTATAGATTTCCCCTCGAGGCAGAGGTGGAAATAGAAAAGGTTATAGGCAGCTTGTTGGACCAAGGTGTACTAAGAACGGTAGCCTCCACCAACAATGCCCCTATTTGGCCAGTGAGGAAGCCCGATGGATCATGGCGTCTGACCATCGATTATCGGGAACTCAACAAAGTAACCCCCGCAGTAGCCCCAACGGTAGCTACTAGTCCCGAGACCATGCTCAAGCAGGGTCTCAACGCCAAGTACTTCACGGTATTGGACATCAGTAATGGATTCTGGTCAATACCATTGGCAAAAGCGTGCCAATACAAATTCGCATTCACTTTTAAAACTCAGCAGTACACGTGGACATGCCTCCCACAGGGATTCCACAATTCACCCTCCATTTTCCACCGACAGCTGGCAAGTGGATTAGAAAAATTTTCCCGACCCGAATGTCTGGTACAGTATGTAGACGACCTACTACTGCAGACAGACACAAAAGCAGAGCACATTTCGCTTCTGGCCGAACTCCTGGAACTCTTAACTGAAATTGGCTGTAAAGTTAACCCGAAAAAGGCCCAAATATTGGAAAGTAAAGTGATGTATTTGGGATCAGTCATCACGCACGGCAAACGCGAGATCGAATTCAAAGAATTGATTCGATCGTCAAATTGCCCCTTCCCCAGAATGTATCAGCCCTCCGGTCGTTTTTAGGACTGGTTGGCTATTGTCGGAACCACATCGACGGATTCGCGACAAAAGCCGCCCCACTTTCAGACCTCCTTAAGAAAGGAGCCCCCTGGGAATGGCTTCCGCAGCATACAGGCGCTGTGGAAGAGTTGAAACGAGCCCTTAGTGCAGCACCCGCGCTGCTAGTCCCCGACCAACTTTCACCGTACGCAATAGAGGTAGCGAGCACCGATCTGACCCTCTCGGCCGTGTTGCTTCAAGAACGGCACGAGCAGCTAAGACCAGTGGCTTATGCCTCCCGACTGTTAGACCCAGTAGAACAAGGATTTTCAGCCTGTGAGAGGCACCTCCTTGCTGTCTTCTGGGCAGTGCAGTATTTCTCATACATCACCGGACTCAACCCCATCACCATTCTAACCGAACACACACCCACACAGCTACTACTAGACGGTCGACTGAAGGACGGTTCAGTTAGCCAGATTAGGGCAGCTAGGTGGACCCTACTTTTACAAGGACGGGACATTACAGTAAAACGGACACGCACACACACATACTTAGCCGACAACCTCCAATACCCCGGACAGCCCCATGACTGTGAAATTGTAGCTCCCCTGCACAACACAGGACCCTTTTTAGCCAAAACACCCCCCAGGAAGATAGGGAACCCAAAACAAAGCCCCCAGCCCACAGACACGTGTGGACCCTTGAGGATTTATGTAGACGGTTCCTCCACAGTTTTAAGGGGGAGTTGTTGGGTTACGGGTATAGGGTAGACACGTGAGTTTGAGTAGGGTGATCATTGCTCGGCACAACATCGAGGGCCGAAGGGCCTGTTCTGTGCTGTACTGTTCTAAATTCTAAATTCTAAATGGTGAGCGTATCACAGGATGCGGCATCTATGTAGAGGACGCGCAGGGGCGCGCTCTCGAAGAAATCGCTCTTAAGTTACCAGGTCACTTAGGCGCGCAGGCAGCAGAGCTAGCAGCCATAGCGTACATAGTGGACCACCCCGATTCTTTCCCCAGCCCAGCAGACATATATTCAGACAGCTTATATGTCTGTAACAGTTTAACCGATTTTCTGCCCCTGTGGAGGACACGAGGTTTTGTCTCCGCAGACGGGAAACCCCTTCCATCAGCCCCTCTACTCCAGCATATTTTAGCGAAAGCGAAGGACAGGACCTTCGGCATTATAAAAGTTCGCAGCCACCATAGGTCATCACCACCTGGGAATGTAAAAGCCGACGCGTTGGCTAAGGCAGGTTCCAGGAGAGGACACTTATGGACCCCCCCAGCTAGCGCACCAGCTAGCGCCCCTGTGAGCGCAGTCCAAGTCTCACAGACTGATATTAAAGATCTCGTGGCAGCACAAAAACGGGACGGAGACCTCAGGGAGGTTTTCAAGGGAAACTTTGTGCCTGCTTACGAGCACTTTAAACACGCACTGACCACACATGAGGGTGTGATCATTAAGGACCGACTTTATGTGGTCCCACAGCAGGACAGGAATCAGATGATTGCCTTGTTCCATGACGGACACGGGCATCAGGGAATTGATGCAACAACGAGGCACCTCAGGCAACTCTGTTGGTGGCCTGATCTCAGGAATGATGTAACGCACTACATAGAGAATTGCCTGATTTGTGCTCAGAATAACCCGGAGCGGTATTCTAAGAAGGCACAACTTCGGCATACTCGCCCAGTTAACGGCCCTTGGACAAACCTCCAGATCGATTTTATAGGTCCATTGCCCCCTTGTAGGAATGGCTATAAATACGTTCTGGTGGTGATAGATACCTTTACCAAGTGGGTAGAGGCATTTCCCTCACGAACAAATACAGCAAAGACAGCTGCAAAGATCCTGACCCACCACATCTTCACGAGATGGGGTTTACCCCGAAGTATCGATTCGGACCAGGGATCTCACTTTACAGGACGGGTCATGAGGAACGTCCTGACAATATTCGGAATCAAACAGAACTTCCACATTGCGTATCATCCACAGTCCAGCGGGATTGTGGAGCGCATGAATCGGACCCTAAAAACTACCCTTAGGAAAATGGTTCAAGAGAACAATTCCACATGGGATTCAGTGCTCCCCTTTGCACTTATGTTCATAAGGAACACTGTCTCCACATCGACAGGATACACACCACACACACTCATGACCGGACGCCCTATGAAAGGTACAGAATTCCTTTTAGGACTGGACATGACAAGCCCCGAAGTGACGGCCCTCACACATGAAAAGGCAGTTAAAGAACTAGTTGAGACTGTGAGGTCTGCACAGCTCGCAGCCGCAGCCCAGCTAGGGAAACGCCGACAGCAACGGACTGCCTGTTTCAATAAGACCGTACACACCACAGAATTCCAGGTTGGGCAACAGGTAATGTTATCTGTTTATAACCCCAGCAGTTTTTTGGCTCCAAAATATTCCGGCCCCTACTCAATTTCGGACAAAATTAGCCCCTCCGTTTACAGGATAAAGTATCCTAATGGGAAGACCGCGTGGTTCCATATAAACCAGTTAAAGGCATATGGAACACAGGCCAACCATGCCCACCATGTCCTGCTAGACGCAGCAGAACACTTCACCCCGCCCACCAGAGACACTTTTCCACCATCCCCCTCACAGACCAGTACATCAACGGACTCGCCCACGACTCCGCCCACAGACCACTACAGACCACGCCCCGACACGCCCACAAGCTGCCACAGCAGAGACAGTAGGACAGACACTGACTCTGAAGACAGCGACAGCACACAGCCATACAGCCCACATTGCACCACCTACGACCCCGACTCCAGTGACCCCATGGAAGTCACTTACCTTAAAAACCCAGAACCACCACCCGACCCCGACTACCCCGACAACACACTCGACGCTACACAATGGCACAGGGACAATTCCTACAGACTTGTCCGCAATGACGAGAGTGACCCCCGGTCACACAACTCCAAAATAGCATGCCTGATCCACACAAGGGTGTGGGATCCGGGAGAGCAGGACGACACGGTGTCTGACTCCCGACACGGCAACCCCTTTGTGACCCTGTTCACAGAGGTAGAATCAAAGTGAGGTGTCCAGATGATGTAAGATAGGAATCGTTTGAGGGAAACGATGTCCTTTCTGATGGAACCTGCACGTATGTTTGTCTTCGTTTTATGTTTGTTTGTTCTCAGGATTGTACAATGTTTCAGTTGGAGGATGGACATCTTCTTTTCAGCTGAAAAGATTGTGACCACCTCACATACACGTTAGCTTGTCTGCCGAAACTTCTGAGAACTTCGGTTTGATTGGAGATCTTTTCCAAAGTTGTAAGGCCACACGCCAAATAGCTTGTCCGCAGATATTTCTGAGAACTTCAGTTGTATCCTCTGGTGAACCGACACGGTTCACGACTTGTTCCCTGTTTTCAGAACGGAGCATCTTGGCTCCCTTGGTTTTTTTAGGTGCCCCTCTATTCGGCGAAATAGAGGCTGCAAGTCATGGTAAACACATTCGTACCCGTTTTTCCAGGTTACTCAGGCAGTGGACAAACGGCACTGAGGACCCGCCCTGTCTGAGAACCAACCCTTGGTCAGCCAAGCTCGGGTATGGCACAGCACGCCCTACCCGGGGATCCCATCCAACTCGTACCCGTAGCGGCCCATACGCAACTCATTCGGATGTTTCTTTCCAAATTTGTTTTCATTTTAGGTTAGGTAGCCCTTCGGCCGCCATCCCACATGCTATTTACATCCGGAAACATTCGGATGATAAATCAGCAAAGCCTGCGAGACGGCTCGCAGAAGGAAGGATTGTTAGGTGTATGCTGGTCTTTAAATTCGCTTTTTGAAAAAAAAAATGAGGGGAGTCACAGGGTGTGACTTAGCCAGTCATTTTAAAGGGTCAATTGGGTTTTGAAAGACAGATGCACTAACAAGTAAAGGTCTTAAACTGTGTATTGACAGATACTGTGCTTGATCCCAAAGGTTTCAAAGGACGAGACAGAGGTCGAAGCCAGGATTGTCAATACCGGAGGAAGAAGGAAGAGAAAGAAGAAGAACAGCAAAATGATGGAAGCCCACTTATTACTATTTAATGTCATATGTATATGTGTGGAAACAAGACACGTTTCCCCCACAACCCCCACCGTAAATGTTTCTAGTACAGCAAACCCCCAGTGCTCAGCTCTGATCAGCGAGGTTCAGACCTGGTGTACTAAATTCATGACGTGGTACTCCATGTCCTACATAATCGAATCACTGTTGGTGATTGCGATCCTCACCATCCTAGTGCAGACCCTCAGGTTGAGGAAATGGAAGAGGAGAGCCTCTCGTTCCAGCACCTCACCCATCTATAGAGTGCAATCCCCCATCTTCGGATTCCACCAAACCCCTCAACCCCTCACTGATTACAACACTCTGTAAATAAAAATTCAGCCATGTATTATATTGTTCCATACTCGACTGCCGAGTTGGGAAGTGTGATGTTGTGGTGTGAATGGTTAAGATTTTAGAGTGATTAAATGTTTAAGTTAAGGTTAAGGTTAATAGTGATAGGTAGAGGTTCCCAATTGTAGTAATGCATGTCCCTTTGACATAGGGCCAAGTAGAAATGTTAGTTAAAAATTTTTTTCTCTTCTTCCCATAGTTTAGAACAGAGTAGAACAGGAACTGGCAAGAGGTCAGAACACAAGGAGGCAAAGTACATAGGTGATCCTTCACAATAGTATGATTGTGAGGATCACAAGGAGGGAATGTAGCCATGCTGGCCACGCAAAATGGACACTGAGCCAAACTAAAATGGAAGGCTGCTGAGAAACAGACAGTTCAGCCAGAACAGCAGTCTGCAAAGAGCAGTTTGCATTCTGCAGCAGCAGAAACCAGTTTGGGCTCAGGTGAAGAGACCTTAGCTAGGTGCAAATGGCAAAACGCTTTGCATGCTAATGAGGCCATCAGACTTGAACACCCACACAATAGATACATTTGGTTCTGAATGGACACATTCCAATCAAGACCCAGACATCGAGGCACCAGAAACCTCCGAACAAAAGGACATAAGAAACGCCCCCTCCATCACGGAGACCCCCTCGCATTGGGGAATTAATCCAGTATCGATAAGAAATTGATCCAATAGGTAGAGCCCGCCCGAGAAGAGGGAAGGACAACGGAACCCCTATAAAAGATAGGGACCTCGTGTTGTCCGGTCTGTTAAACCTGTGCTCCGGCCTCGACTGACACCTGGTATCCTGACTCCAGCCGTTGAGCACCAGCCGCCGAAACCGTAAGTTCAACGCTCGCTACGCGATCCAAGCCCGCTAGACTCCCAAGTGCCAGAACGCTTGCTGAAGGCTGCAGACAAAACCAGGACGAAGGCCTCGTTCTCTGACCTTGCCTGTTCCTGTTAGATAAGTATTCTGTTTGCTTATGTTTAGTTGTAGCTTAGTCTCTTAGTGTGTGTGCATGAGTATTTATTATTAACTGTATAATAAATATTGATCGTTTGAACTTGACTAATCGGTGTATCGTCTTTATTACTTTGAATTTGACCTTGGAATACTTGTGACGTTGCCTATACGGCAGCTGGCGACTCCAGAGCTTAAATAATTACATAGAACAGAGCCTAGCAGTGTTAAGCACACGTCGAACTCGGAGGCGTGTTAATACACTCCAATAAACGCGTTTTACGCCCATAGTAAAACGTGCAACAGCCCTGCTTGGCTTATTCCTTTTATTGATTGTAACTGATGCTGTCCAATCCTCGTAGATGTTTCTTTTCAAAGCTGTCGCCGGAACAGGTACAAACACAGAGTCACTGAAGGACAGTTAAAGACATGTTGGTTTATCCGGCCAGTTCCACACAATGCCAAGGCCTTCTCCATCACTGTTGGAATTCCCGGCCCAAGAGGGGTCTGTGTGCTCATTTGGCAGCGGGATTCTTCGTTCCCACCGGCAGCGCAGCCCCGTCCGTAGCTTTCCCGGCGGCGTGGGCTGGTTCCATTGGGAAATCACATTGGCGGGAAGAGAGAGTTCTGCCGCCAGCGAACGGCGTGGCCAAATGTTCCGCCCTGGCTAGCAGCGATAGCGGGGCGGACTTGCAACGGAGAATCCTGCCGGATAAATATATTCAGGATGCTGCCGTGATTGATTTGGGGGCAAAACGGAAGCGAGCAACTGAAATTGGACCATAACCTCATTGAATGGTGGGACAGACCTGGGATTGAATGGACAAGCCCTGCTCTGCATCCTCATACGCGCTCCACCCTATCAAAAATCAACGTAATCCCTGGGACATTCCTTCATTTGGAGGACCTTAGCTCTTGTTTGGGTTTTATATTAACATTCGAGGAATCAATCATACATTCTGTTTTCAGGCAACAGATTAACAGACTCGAGTCCGGTACCACTGAGTTCGGGTCTGGACAGCAAGATAGCTTCTCGTACGAATCTGCCGTGCTTGAATTCTGTTTTTGTTCTTTCATTTATACCCCTTCGATCATGGCTCTAGTTGTGCATTCACGCCTTCTCCAGCATCAGTCACAACATTCTCGCCGATAAACTATTGTGTTCTGTTTTGCTGGGCATGAGGGTGTGAATTCCCTTCAATGAACTGCCCAAGGATCAGGAAGTTAATGCGTGGAAGGCCGCCTCGTCAGGCATTCTGAATGGGTGGCCCCACTCTGTCCAGCTCCATGTTGTCTAGAGCTTCAACCGTCCAACAGGTTTTTTCCCCAGCGGCGATTTGATATTCAGTAACTGCCCTCTCAAATGGCTGAGGAAGCCACCTGGTTCCAGGATATTTGGGGATGGTGAACAAGTGACGGCCTTGTCAGTCATGCTCACAGCCCAAGAGGGAACTTCTAAAAAAAAATCATGTCAAAAGTTGTGGGATACTGGGGGAGTCTAGTCTAATGCCACTAGACTAGGAATGCTAAGGCTCTGGGGAGCTGGGTTCAAATCCCGCCATGGGGGTTGGTAGATACTTTCAATGAATAAATCTGGAGTATAAAGCTTCTGACCACAAGGCAGATAGGTATCATTGTTGTAACACCCATCTGCTTCACGAATGTCCCTTCGGAGAAGGAAAGCTGCCGTCCTTACCTGGATGCAGAGCTGGGCTGAGAAGTGGCAGATGGAGTTCAACCTTGATAAATGCTGCTCTAGCACACTGGGCTAAATCGCCAGCTTTGAAAGCAGACCAAGACAGGCCAGCAGCACGGTTCAATTCCTGGAAGAAGTTGGAATAGTGATTAAGCCGGGTGGGAAGGGGTCTTTGATTATGCTGCCCGCTTTCCCAAGGCAGTGGGAGGTGTAGATGGAGCCAATGGATGGGAGGCAGGTTCGTGTAATGTGGGCAAAATGTGAAGTTGTCCATTTTGGCAGGAAGAATAAAAAAGAAGCTTACTATCTGAATAGTGAGAGATTGCAGTGCTCTGAGGAACAGAGGGGGTTCAAAGTTGGCAGTTGTATTTCAAAAGGAACATATCCAATCTTTAATCCATGCCTGTATTTGATCTCCTAAAGGGGAGGGGAGAGGGGTCCTCGGAGAAGGTTCAGCAAGAGAAGATGCACAGCCAAAATTAGAAGAGACAGCAGGTGAGTCAGGAAAGCATAGAAGTTAGAGGCCAGTGAAGTCACAAGGGTGTTTGGCAAAATTGGATGGTATTTATTTTAATGTAAAGAGTCTGACGAACAAGGCAGATGAGTTGAGGGCACAATTTAAAACATAGGGTTCTGATGGCATTGCTGTCACTGAAACATGATTGAGAGAGGGGCGTTATTAGCAGCTCACTATTCCAGGATATAAGATCGTCAAGCAAGACAGGGAAAGAGGTAAAAGAGGAGTGGGTGTCGTAATTTTAATCAGGAAAGTAAGTAAGGAGGGATGACATTTTAGAAGGCTCTTCAATGAAACCTTACAGATAGAACTTAGAAAGGAAAAATCACATTGGTGGAATGTTCTATAGATCCCCTAACAGTCTGAGAGAAATAGATGAGCAGATATGCAGACAAACTTCAGAGAAGTTTAAAAGTAATAGTGTGGTGAGAATGGGGGATTTCAACTTCCCCAATACTGATTCGGGTAGCCAAAGTGTGGAAGGTTTAGAGGGCGTGTAATTCTTTGAATGCATCCAGACCTTTTTAAGCCAGTTCGTAGAAGGACCTACAAGAGAGTGGTCGGTCCTGGAAATCATTTTCACGGATCAAAGCTGGGAAAGTGGCTGAAGAATCAGTGGGGGAACATTTCGCAGACAGTGAACATAACTCCATTAGAATCAAGATTGTTATGGAAAAGCCATGAAGTGGAGATGCCGGCGTTGGACTGGGGTGGGCACAGTATGAAGTCTTACAACACCGGGTTCAAGTCCAACAGGTTTGTTTCGAATCACTAGCTGTCGGAGCACTGCTCCTTCCTCAGGTGAATCTCGAATCATTAGCTATCGGAGCACTTCCCCTTCCTCAGGTGCTCCGAAAGCTAGTGATTCAAAACACACCTGTTGGACTTTAACCAGGTGTTGGTGAGACTTCTTACTGTTATGGAAAAGGAACAGGATGGGCCTGAAATCGAAATTCAAAAGTGGGAGAAGGCCGATTTTAATAAAAACAGGGGCGCGATTTAAGAGTCCTGGTTTGGCACGTTTAGCCGGGTGTTTCCCGGCACTTGCCACGCCAAGAACAACCCCGCTATTAAACGGAACTCGGTTCCATTTCTGGGCCTTGGCGCGGAACGCCCCATCAAGGCCGCACTTGGGTTCACTTCCTGCACTAATGAGCACAGCTCGCCAGCGCAGGAAGAGATTGGCGTGCCATTTTTAAATGGTGCCCCGATCTCTCGACCCGTCCCCACGGCCTCTGGACCTCCCCCACAATGCCACAACTGACTAATTACGGTACACTTGAGCCCCCCCCCCCCCCTCCCGGAACACTCCACCTCATCAAGGCAGGGCAAGCCCAGGCCCATTCCCCGGCACGGGCAAGGTGCCACCTAGGAACCTTGGCGCAGCCAGCCTGGCATTTCTAAGGCAGTACCAAGGTGGCACTGCCATGGTGCCAGGCTGGCAATGTCAAGTTGATCGGATAGCATCAGGGGCGTCACCCTGCCCAGAGTCCGACCACTCGGGGCTCCCGATCGCTTGGGGGACTCTCTCATATTTTGGACCGCCTGGTATACATTTGTGGAAACAAGAGCTAAACGGTGCCCACCCGGGACTCCGAGGCGAGGCTGTTAGACCCTGCACGTTGGGTAACGTTGGGGCTGGTTTAGCTCACTGGGCTAAATCGCTGGCTTTTAAAGCAGACCAAGCAGGCCAGCAGCACGGCTCGATTCCCGTACCAGCCTCCCCGGACAGGCGCCGGAATGTGGCGACTAGGGGCTTTTCACAGTAACTTCATTGAAGCCTACTCGTGACAATAAGCGATTTTCGTTTCATTTTTCATTTCATTTTCATAACTCCGGCGCGAACATATTTAAGTGAGCTTTGTTTTGTTATGCTCTTGACGTAGCATAAGCTGCTTCCTTGATGTGCACTCTGACAAAGGAAGGTTCAGACTTGGAGATAGCTTTTACACATTTATTAAACTGTTATCGATTCCCCTATTTGGATTTGACTCTCCTGTTAATCCTGCTATAGCTACTCAGACTGATGAACCAGTCTGCTACAATCCACGTGGTGGGTGTGATATTCAATCAACCCTGTGTCTGTACTCACTGAGTGTCGCCACTGGAAAGAGGAAGAACATGTGTGCTGTGACCTTTATATATGGGTTGGTGTAATGCCCTCCTGTGGTAGTGTCACCTCTGTATGTATCTTGAATGTCCATTGGTCGTGTCCTGTCTTACTGACCTATTGGTTGACTGTCTGTGTGTCATGTCTCTGGCGCTCCTTCTAGTGTTTAGCTATTCTATGTGTATTTACATTAACCCCTTGTGTGTTTACAGTGATGCATATCACCACAAGCTTAACTGCACATACATGTAAATATGCAAATCTGGATCCCACCCTCGCTAGATCTCGTGAGGTGAACGAGCTTCATAAATCTCACTAGAGGTCTCTCACAAGATTTACTGACCTCATCGTGTCCCGAGTAGAGCGTGACGACGTGACGAGGCCGTTAGATCACACTCCAGGTACGAATTGGCCAGAGTTGACTGGGAGCAGACACGTTTCGGTAAATCTCTGCCAATCAAGAAAAACAGTGGGACCAACAAATCCAGTGACCCGTGGATACTGAGGGATTTTCCTTTATTTTACCTGCCAATATCCTTTCATGACCCCTTTTTGCTCTCCTAATTTCCTCTTTAAGCTCCTTCTTGCACATTCTGTACACCTCTATGGCTTCAGCTGTCGATTCCTGGCTTGGGTCACTGTCCGTGCGGAGTCTCCCTGTATCTGCCTGGGCTTCCTCCGGGTGCTCCGGTTCCCTCCCACAAGTCCCGAAAGACGTGCATGTTAGGTGAATTGGACATTCTGAATTCTCCCTCCGTGTACCCGAACAGGCGCCGGAGTGTGGCGACGAGGGGCTTTTCACAGTAACTTCATTGCAGTGTTAATGTAAGCCTGCTTGTGACAAGAAAGATCATCAATAGGGCAGGTGGACACAGTGGTTGAGAGGGCATGTGGTAAATTTGCCTTTGGTAGCTGAGGCAATGCTGGAACTGTATAGTTAGGCCACAGCCCGAATATTGTGCGCAGTTCTGGAATCCACATTATAGGAGGGATGAGAGAGAAATACAGCACAGAACAGGCCCTTCGGCCCACGATGTTGTGCCGAACTTTTATCCTAGGTTAATCATAGAATTTTGGACACTAAGGGCAATTTATCATGGCCAATCCACCCAACCTGCACATCTTTGGGATGTGAGAGTTTTAGTCGTGAAGAGAGATCGGATAGACTGGGGTTGTTTTCCTTGGAGCAGAGGAGACTGAGGGGGGACATGACTGAGATGGATAAAATTATGAGGGGCACAGATAGAGTAGACAGAAAGAAACCTTTCCCCTTGGGGGAGGGCTCAATGACCAGGGGGCAGAGATTTAAGGTAAGGGGCAGGAGGTTTAGAGGGGATGTGAGGAAAACCTTTCACCCAGAGGGTGGTGGGAGTCTGGAACTCACTGCCTGAAAGGGTGGTGGAGGCAGCGACCCTCATAACATTTCAGAAGTATTTAGATGCGCACTTGCGATGCCAAGGGAGCACACGGCTATGGACCAAGTGCTGGAAAACGGGATTAGAATAATTGGGTGGTTGTTTTGTCCCAGTGCCGATGTGATGGGCTGGAGGGCGTCTTTTTTGCTGTTGACCTCTATGACCTGATTCTATGAACTTAATTTTCCACAACAACCTTTGACGTGGCACCTTATTAATGCTTTCTGCAAGTCTAAATACAGTACTTCCTCCAGTTTTCCTTTATCCACAGCACATGGCTTTGTGAGGGGCAGGTCATGCCTCACAAGCCTCATTGAATTCTTTGAGGATGCGATGATACACATTGATGAAGTTCGGGCAGTGGATGTGTTGTGTATGGATTTCAGTAAGGCATTTGATAAGGTTCACCATGGTCGGCTCATCCAGAAAGTTAGGGGGCACGGGATACAGGGAAATTTGGCTGCCCGAAAGAAGACAGCGAGTGGTAGTGGATGGGAAGTATTCCGCCTGGAGATCGGTGACCAGTGGTGTCCCGCAGGGATCTGTTCTGGGACCTCTGCTCTTTGTGTTTTTTATAAATGACTTGGATGAGGAAGTGGAAGGGTGGGTTAGTAAGTTTGCCAATGACACGAAGGTTGGTGGAGTTGTAGATAGCGTTGAGGGTTGTTGCAGGTTACAACAGGACATTGACAGGATGCAGAGCTGGGCTGAGAAGTGGCAGATGGAGTTCAACCTTGATAAATGTGAAGTGATTCATTTTGGAAGGTCAAATTTGAATGCTGAATGCAGGGTTAAAGGGAGCATTCTTGGAAGTGTGGAGGAACAGAGGGATCTTGGGGTCCACATACATAGATCCCTCAAAGTTGCCACCCAGGTTGATAGGGTTGTTAAGAAGGCGTATGGTGTGTTGGCTTTCATTAACAGGGGGATTGAGTTTAAGAGCTGCAAGGTTTTGCTACAGCTTTATAAAACTCTAGTTAGACCACACTTGGATTAGTTTGTGCAGTTCTGGTCACCTCATTATAGGAAGGATGTGGATGCTTTGGAGAGGGTACAGAGGAGATTTACCAGGATGCTGCCTGGACTGGAGGGCATGTCTTATGAAGAAAGGTTGAGGGAGGTCGGGCGTTTCTCACTGGAGCGAAGAAGGAAGAGAGGTGACTTGATAGAGGTGTACAAGGTGATGAGAGGCATGGATAGAGTGGATAGCCAGATACCTTTTCCCAGGGCAGAAATGGCTGTCACGAGGGAACATAATTTTAATGTGATTGGAGGAAGGTATAGGGAAGATGATAGATGTAGGTTCTTTACTCGGAGAATGGTGGGTGCGTGAAATGCACTGCCAGCAGAGGTGGTGGAGTCAGAGTCTGAGGGACATTTAAGCGACTCAGATAGGCACATGGACAGCAGTAAATTGAAGTGGTGTAGGTTAGGTTGATCTTAGATTAGAATAAATAGTCGGCATGATGTTGTGGGCTGAAGGGCCTGTTCTGTGCTGTACTGTTCTATGTGACCCCTTCAAAGAAATCTACTAAATTGGTTCAACATGATGTCAAGTTGCCTTCTACTGTTCTAAATTCCAGTGGATATAAGCCTAAACTGTTCAGTTTTTCATTGTAAGTCAACCCATCCATTCCAGGGACTAGGCTAGTAATCAGAGAGCTGGGCATTCTGGTGCATGAATCACAAAGGTCTCGGATGCATGCACAGCGAGTAAGGGGAATCGAAAAAGTATGGAGGTTATGCCCCAGTTAGACAGGACATTGGTGAGACAACACCTGGAAAGATTTGAATGCTTTATAAGCAGTTCAGAGAAGGTTTCCCAGACTAATTCCCGGAACGTGAGGGTTATCTTTTGAGGAAAGGTTGGACATCATCACGCAAGCTTGCCACTCCCACACCGATTCTGTATGCACCTCCCGCAGCCACAGGAAGGCAGACAGCGTTGTCAGAGACCCCCTCCCACCCAGTCTTTGCCCTCTTAAAGACCCTTCCATCAGGCAGATGCAGAAGTCTGCAGACCCGCACAGCCAGACACAGGAACAGCTTCTTCCCCACAGCTACTAGACTCCCCAACGACTCTCCCTCGGACTGATCTGTTCCCTGTAAGAACACTATTCACGACGCCCTATGCTGCTCTTGCTCATGTATTTGCTTTATTTGGGCCCTTGTTCCGCACTGTAACCAATCAGGTGTGTCGATGTACTCTGTTGATTATTCTTTTTGTCTGCTGTGTATGTACTGTGTGCGTTTCCTTGGCCACAGAAAAATACTTTTCACTGTACTTCGGTACATGAGACAACCAATCAATCAATCAATCAATCAATCAATCAATCAATCAATCAATCAGTTTAGGCTTGTATCCACTGGAGTTTAGAAGAGTGAGAGGCAACTTGTTTGAAACCTTTGAGATCCTGAGGG
This sequence comes from Scyliorhinus canicula, assembly GCF_902713615.1. Taxonomy (NCBI): domain Eukaryota; kingdom Metazoa; phylum Chordata; class Chondrichthyes; order Carcharhiniformes; family Scyliorhinidae; genus Scyliorhinus; species Scyliorhinus canicula. The sequence goes on from NC_052167.1 coordinate 25,171,094, forward strand.
GTATTGACAGGGTGGATTTGGAGAGGATGTTTCCTCTTGAGGGAGAATCTAGAACGAGGGCTCACTTGTTTAAAAATAAGGGGCTGGATTCTCCCAAAATGGGGCACTGTCCCCAGGCCGGTGTAAAAACGCTGCCGTTTCACTCCCTAGTTTCCTGCAAAAATTTCCTTACCTTCTGGGGGCTAGCAGGGACCCGGGGAGCTTCACGCAGCTTTGGCTGTGGATACGGACCCCGCACTTCCGGGCCCGAATCCGCGCATGTGCTGGGCGCCATGGAGGAGTCGGACCGCGGGCCAGCACTAAGAATGAAGGACCCCACTGATCGACCCTGCGCCGCTTCATCCGACCCGCCCGATCGCTGCCCCGGCCGCCCATAAGACCTCCCCCCCCCCCTCGCCGATGGTGGATCCCCCCTCCCCCACCAGGGCGGCCGCGGATTGAGTCCGCAGCCGCCGCGGGTGAGACCCGACCGGCCAGACGTGGTTAGAACCATGCCGCCGGGAAATCGGCCGGTCAGCACCGGAGTATCGTTGGGAGGGCCTCTGGCAATGGCCCCCCCCACCGCGTGATGTGTTTATCATAGATATCATAGAATTTACAGTGCAGAAGGAGGCCATTCGGCCCATCGAGTTTGCACCGGCTCTTGGAAAGAGCACCCTACCCAAGGTCAACACCTCCCCCTATCCCCATAACCCAGTAACCCCACCCAACACTAAGGGCAATTTTGGACACTAAGGGCAGTTTATCACGGCCAATCCACCTAACCTGCACATCTTTGGACTGTGGGAGGAAACCGGAGCACCCGGAGGAAACCCACGCACACACGGGGAGGATGTACAGACTCCGCACAGACAGTGACCCAAGCAGGAATCGAACCTGGGACCCTGGAGCTGTGAAGCGATTGTGCTATCCACAATGCTACCGTGCTACCCTAGTGGGCGATTCTCCGGGGACCAGAGAGTCGTGGGAGCGGCACCGGGCCCGATTCGGGTGCAAAAGTTGATTCTCCGCCCCCGAACCAGACGCAATTTCGGCGCGGGTCTGCGGAGAATCCAGCGCAAGGGGTCGCCCACTTCAGACAGAGAGTAGGAGAACGTGGGTCGTGAGGCTCTGGAACGCCCTTGTTGAAAAGGCAGCGGAAGCAGGGTCTGCGAATATTTTTAAGGCCGAACTGGATAAATTCTTGATAAATAAGGGGGGGGGGGGAGAGAAAGGTTACCAGGGAGGCGGCAGGAATGTGGGGTCGAGGTCAGAATCAGATCAACCATGAATGGCGGAGCAGGCTCGAAGGGCCGAATGGCCTACTCCTGCTCCTAATACGGATGTTACTGCATCAGATCCTTAGGGGACATTACCTGGTGGAGGAAGAGGGGCTGGTTTAGCTCACTGGGCGAAATCGCTGGCTTTTAAAGCAGACCAAGCAGGCCAGCAGCACGGTTCGATTCCCGTACCAGCCTCCCCGGACAGGCGCCGGAATGTGGCGACTCGGGGCTTTTCCCAGTAACTTCATTGAAGCCTACTCGTGACAATAAGCGATTTTCATTTATTCAAGAGAGAATGTTCCCTCTTTTGGGAGACTTAGGGGTCACTGTTCAAGACCGGTGTGAGGAGAAATTTCTCTCAGGTGGTCGTGAGTCTCTGAAACTCTCTTTCTCAAAAGGCGGTGGTAGCAGAGTTTTTGAAAAAAATGTTTTCAATTTAGTTCTCACTGGAACGACGGAGGTTGAGGGGCGACCTGATAGATGTCTACAAAATTATGAGGGGCATAGACAGAGTGGATAATCAGAGGCTTTTTCCCAGGGTAGAAGGATCAATTACTAGGGGGCATAGGTTTAAGGTGCGAGGGGCAAGGTTTAGAGGAGATGTGCGAGGGAAGTTTTTTACACAGAGGGTAGTGGGTGACTGGAACACGCTGCCTGAGGAGGTGGTGGAAGCAGGGACGATAGTGACATTTAAGGGGCATCTTGACAAATACATGAATAGGATGGGAATAGAGGGATGCGGACCTCGGAAATGTAGAAGATTTTAGTTTAGACGGGCAGCATGGTCGGCACGGGCTTGGAGGGCCGAAGGGCCTGTTCCTGTGCTGTACTTTTCTTTGTTCTTTGTAGAGCACCCAATTATTTTTTTTCCAATTGAGGGCCAATCCACCTACCCTGCACATCTTTGGCTTGTGAGGGTGAAACCCATAGAGACACGGAGAATATGCAAACTCCACATAGACCAGAGCGGGGATTCGAACCCGGGTCCTCAGCACTGTATTTCCAGTGCTAACCACTGCGCCACTGTGCTCTCCTCTTTTTGTATGTTTTTAAACCTGAATAGATAGATTCTTGATTAACAAGGAGCAGGCGGGCATGTGGGGTTGAGATTACAGTCAGATTATGCACAATTTTATTGAAGGGTTGAGGGGTCATGTGGCCTGCTCCTGCTCCTAATTTGTATGCGCGTACGCATGTTCGGAGAACATAACAATAATCGCTTATTGTCACGAGTAGGCTTCAATGAAGTTACTGTGAAAAGCCCCTAGTCGCCACATTCCGGCACCTGTCCGGGGAGGCCCGTACGGGAATCGAACCCGCGCTGCTGGCCTTGTTCTGCATTACAAGCCAGCTGTTTAAGCCCACTGTGCTAAACATGTTTGCGAGTGTTAAGTGAATGCTGGTGCTGTTGTGCACAATCTGAGTCACGACCGAGGGTTAGCATTGGTCTCAATTCCCTAATTGGACCCAATCCATCCAAGCAAATGCTGCTGTCCGTCCTTCAGATGAATGGGGGGGGGGGGGGGGGGGGGGGGGGGGGGGGAGAGGGGGGGGGGGGGGCAACCCTTCAAAATAAACTGGCTTTAATTAAATATCCTGGACAAAGAAGGATGCATTCCTGGAATAAACACTTGTTTCTATATGTTATTAATGTGTTCTGAGGGGTTGATCAACATTGTAAAAATCACATGAGGTGATGTTGACCTCTAGCTTCCTTTATTCCGATGTAACTTAGAGTCCTGATTGTTTCAGTGGGTTAAATTATTATCAATTTGAACTAATTTGAATCCTCAACTGGGCAAGGAAAAGGAGATCCTGGTTCTGTAATGTTGGCTTCCACCTTCATGGGTCGTCAATCTAAACCTTGCTGAGTAATTACTCCGAATCACGGGACACGGAATGATGGGAAAACGTGGGACTGCTTTGTCGTCAACTGGACTTTCAGCTCATGGTCCTCCCTTTTTGCAGAATTTCGATGTAGCTTCCCAAGCGGGAAAAAGTGATTCCGCCTACCGCAAGGATGCCCCTAGTTAGCACTGCTGCCTCATGGCACCGGGGGACCCGGGATCGATCGCGGCCCCCCGGGTCCCTGTCCGTCTGGAGTTTGCACATTCTCCCCCGTGTCTGCGTGGGTTACACCCCCGCAGCCCAAAAAGATGTTCAGGGTAGGTCAATTGGCCAGGCTAATTTGCCCCTTAGTTGGGGAAAAAAATAATTGCGTACTCGGAATTTATTTTAAGAAAGGATCCATCCTCAATGGGGCAGATCAGTTGAGGGGAATCAACGTGAGGGGCGAGCATCCTGGCCTGAGACAATCGATTGAGCATTTTCACTGAGGGACCTCTAGTCGTAGGGCAGCCGGTTAGATCATTAGTTAGACTGCCCGAGGCAGGAGAATTAGATAGAGAGTGAGGTAGATCTTTACAAGTTCTTCCGTGGGACGAGGACGTCACTGGCTCGGCCGGCATCTTTATTGCCCATCGCTAATTACCTGTGTGGAAGGTGGTGGTGAGCCACCTTCAAGAGTCGCTGTAGTCCACGTGGGACAGGTTCAATGACTGGCTCCTGGGTCTGGGAATTAACAAGGCCTCCGAGGAGCGACTAAACAAAGGGTGGGGGAGGGCATCTGATCATTGTCATCCTGCCGCTGCTGACACTTACCAGGGATGGCAAAGGTGGCAGATGACCCACGTGCCCAGAGCTAACCTGAAGCCCTTTGCCCTCCACTTAAGGACCTCTTCCCTCTTTATCAGCAGCAAAGAAATCTCTCTATGGGCTGGTGGGTTGTCTCCTGGTCATGCACCTCGTGAACCGTGGAAGGACCCACTCGCCTTGCCCCCTCCCCCCTTGCCCCAACATGGCAGCGACACCCACAGCCCCTTCGCCAACCATCACTCACTGTGGGCCTGTCTAACAAGTCCCCACAACCCCAATCCCACTTACGTTGGTCCCACAGAGGAGGGGAGGGGGGGCCATAATGCTGCTCCTCTTGTCCAAGCAGTGACCGCTATTTCCAGAGATCCGGTTGGGATTGAAGAGGTTTCGGTCCTTCGATTGGCAGCTCTTGGCCTCCCAGAGAGAGTCGAGGCTGCGTTACCCCTGACTTGCCAGTGTCTGGATAGGTTTCACATACAATTGTGGCACTGGCTTTGTTGACCTCTACAACCATCTTTTCTCACTCCCTTCTCAAGGTGTGCTTTCACGATCGCTTGCCCCCCCCCCCCTTGCAGATTAAGAAGTCTTACCACGCCAGGTTAAAGTCCAACAGGTTTGTTTCAAATCACTAGCTTTCGGAGACCAGCTCCTTCCATTCACCTGAGGAAGGAGCAGTGCTCCGAAAGCTAGTGATTCGAAACAGACCTGTTAAACTGTAACCTGGTGTTGCTTCTTACTGTGCTCACCCCAGTCCAACGCCGGCATCTCCGCATCATGGCTACCCCTTGCAGATGTAAGAAATGCCCCCTTTCTGCTATCTCCTCTACTAAGACCTGGAAAATATTGGGACATATCTACCAAGTTCCTTTTTGCAAAAAATATACTTTAAAAATAAATATTTTTTTAGTCTCCTTTTTCACATTTTCTCCCAAATTTACACCCAACAATAAACAATAATCAGTAATGTCAATCCCCATATCAATAACAACGATCCCATCCTCCCACCAAACCTGATACACGGCCCACATGTTCACATAAACAAATAACAAAAAGGAATCAGGAATCACCCATAGTCACCATTAACCCATACAGTCCCCCTCCCCTCACCGCTCCCAGCCCCCGACCCCCCTAATGTTCGATGTGATTCAATTCTCTAAAGTGCATAATGAATAACGCATAATGAATCCCTCCATCCTTCCCCTCAGTTCAAATTTGACCTTTTCAAGCATCAAGAATTCCAGCAGGTCCCCCCGCCATGCCAGTGCATGGGGTGGAGAGGTTGATCTCCACCCTAACAGGATCCGCCTTCGGGCGATCAACGAGGCGAAGGCTACAACATCGGCCTCCGCGCCCGTTTCCAGCCCCGGCTGGTCCGACACCCCGAATATGGCCTCCCGAGCGCCCGGGTCCAGTTTCACGTGCACCACTTTAGAGATTACCCTAAACGCCTCCTTCCAGTAATCCTCCAGCTTTGGACAGGACCAAAACATATGAACGTGGTTTGCGGGGCCCCCGCCCTCCCGCAATGTTCACAGACATCTTCTACCCCCTCAAAGAGCCGGCTCATCCTCGCCCTGGTGAGGTGCCCTCTATGGGCAGCAGGGTAGCATGGTGGTTAGCATAAATGCTTCACAGCTCCAGGGTCCCAGGTTCGATTCTCGGCTGGGTCACTGTCTGTGTGGAGTCTGCACGTCCTCCCCCTGTGTGCGTGGGTTTCCTCCGGGTGCTCCGGTTTCCTCCCACAGTCCAAAGATGTGCGGGTTAGGTGGATTGGCCATGATAAATTGCCCGTAGTGTACTAATAAAAGTAAGGTTAAGGGGGGGGTTGTTGGGTTACGGGTATAGGGTGGATACGTGGGTTTGAGTAGGGTGATCATGGCTCGGCACAACATTGAGGGCCGAAGGACCTGTTCTGTGCTGTACTGTTCTGTGTTCTATACACCACCTTCAGCTGTATCAGCCCCAACCTCGCACACAAGGTGGAGGCGTTCACGCTCCGGAGCACCTCACACGAGAACCCCTCCTCCATACCCTCTCCCAATTCTTCCTCCCACTTTGCCTTCATCCCTTCTAGCGGCGCCTTCTCCTCCAAAATAGCCCCATAAACCGCTGACACTACCCCCGACCACCTATCGTCAGCACCTCCTCCAGCAATGTGGAAGCCGGCTCTACCGGGAAGCTCTGTATCTCCTTTCTGGCAAAGTCTCGAACCTGCATGTATCTAAACATTTCCCTCTGCTCCAGCCCATACTTCGCTCCCAGCTCCTTCAATCCCGCAAAAACGACCCCCAAGAAATAAATCTTTTAGTGTTCTAATTCCTTTCTCCTCCCGTCTCCGATAATTTCCATCCTACTTCCCTGGCTCAAATCTATGGTTCCCCCGAATCGGCATATCCCTTGCCCCCGCCCCCAACCCGAAGTGCTGTCGAAACTGCCTCCAAATTCTCAATGAAGCTATTGTGATGATATGATCTGCATACTCGTCTGCCATTGGGCCAGAACGTCGGCTTACCATTGGTCCTGGTCGGTCATGTGCCTCTCGACCGATTGGCCGAGAGGCTGAGTTAACCACGCCTCTATTAACGAGGTATAAATGCTCAAACGCCTGACGATCGTCCCTTTCCACTGTAGACGATCGCAGAGCTGTGTTCTAGTTAATTAAAGCCAGACTTTGGTAAATCACTCGCCTCGCGTGCAATCGATGGTACATCAGCTATTATACCCGGACTCCCTGAGTATTTCCCCGGGGCTATTGGGAGCGGCGCTTTCGCTAGCGCTTTCAATCCCGACCCCCTGCACAAACTCTCCTCCATTCTGACCCCTTGGGAGTCAACCCCTCTGACCCATCTCCGCACCTTCTCCACATTCGCCACCCAGTAATAATACATCAGGTTCGGAAGACCCAAACCCTCTGCCTGCCTTCCTCTCTGTAGTAGCACCTTTTAAATTCTGGCCACCTTCCCTCCTCACATGAATGAGATAATCATCCCTTCAATCCCTCTAAAAAAATGCCTTTGGCTGGAAAATCGGCAAGCATTGAAAAATAAACAGGAAGCGCAAAAAATATACTTTATTCGTAAAATATCTGAAAGAATATCTGAAAAATATCAAATATCTGAAAGAATATCTGAAAAATATCAGGGCAGCACGGTAGCATGGTGGTTAGCATACATACTTCACAGCTCCATGGTCCCAGGTTCGATTCCCGGCTTGGGTCACTGTCTGTGCGGAGTCTGCACGTCCTCCCCGTGTGTGCGTGGGTTTCCTCCGGGTGCTCCGGTTTCCTCCCACAGTCCAAAGATGTGCGGGTTAGGTGGATTGGCCATGCTAAATTGCCCGTAGTGTCCTAAAAAGTAATTTTAAGGGGGGGGGTTGTTGGGTTACGGGTATAGGGTGGATACGTGGGTTTGAGTAGGGTGATCATTGCTCGGCACAACATCGAGGGCCGAAGGGCCTGTTCTGTGCTGTACTGTTCTATGTTCTATAACATTACAAACATTTCAAAGTGGCCATCATCCAAAGTGCAATGAAATTCAGGTTCTCTAGCTACATCATGTTGCACCCTGAGGTGCTTCCATACAGAAAGAAATACCATGCAGCCATGTCAAACTGGGGAAGGGGTGGCGTAGCGATATTGTCAATGGACTAGCAAACCAGAGACCCAGAGTAATGCTCTGGGGACCCAGGTTCAAATCCTGCCATTTAAAAAAAAGACGTGGAATTAAAAAGCCTAATGATGACCATGAAACCATTGTCAATTGTCATTAAAAATCCGTCTAGTTCATTAATGTCCTTTAGGGAAGGAAATCTACCGTCCTTACCCGGTCTGGCCAACATGTGTCTCCAGAGCCACAGCTGCCCCTTCAAAGGCAATTAGGGACGGCCAATAAACACTGGCACAGCCAGCGACGCCACATCTCATGAAAGAATTAAAAGAAAATTACAAATGGTGCCAGAGTTCCAACCTGAGGTGCTTCAATGCAATTCTGATACATGTAATATTCACCGTATACGTTCACAGAATATACAGTGCAGAAGGAGGCCATTCAGCCCATCGAGTCTGCACCAACTCACTTAAGCCCTCACTTCCACCCTACCCCTGTAACCCCTCCTAACCTTTTTTGGACACTCAGGGCAATTTATCATGGCCAGTCCACCTAACCTGCACGTCTTTGGACTGTGGGAGGAAACCGGAGCACCCGGAGGAAACCCACGCAGAGAACGTGCAGACTTCGCACAGACAGTGACCCAAGCCAGGAATCGAACCTGGGACCCTGGCGCTGTGAAGCCACAGTGTTATCCGCTTGTGCTACCGTGCTGCCCATTCAATGTGAGTCATTCGGCCCAAGGGAATTCTTGACAATTCCCTTCCTCTGGCTGAAAGGTCTTAGACAGCGACCTTCCCCCATTGCGCCTCTGCACCCACTTTTAACGTGTCCCTCAGCAGGTAGACCTGGGCTTTGGAATGTGCCTGTCTGCAACACTCATTCAGGAACAACTCTTTCCCGAGGAAGACCAACAGTTTTCAGGCAGACCAAAGAGCGTCTTTTCACCGAGTCGATGGTCCTCCAACAACGGTTGATGTTTGTCCCGGTGCGCGTCCCTGCCGTTCATCCCGAGCGGCTCCGTGACGCCAGGCTCTGCCCCCTTTCTCTCCCAGAGTCATTCGTCACTCTCCTCTAGCTCAGATTCAAGTCCTTAGCCGCCAACAGGTACCTGTTCCAGCCGGAAAGTACCTCTCCTTGAACAGGGATAGGCGAGTTGGTGTTTGGAATTCTCCGTGACAGAGAATCTTATTGAATGGCGAAGCAGGCTCGATGGGCCAAATGGCCTATCCCTGCTCAATTTTCTTCCCCAGAAACCATGATTCTGAGAACCCTGTTATTGCTGCACGGTAGCATGGTGGTTAGCATAAATGCTTCACAGCTCCAGGGTCCCAGGTTCGGTTCCCGGCTTGGGTCACTGTCTGTGCGGAGTCTGCACATCCTCCCCGTGTGTGCGTGGGTTTCCTCCGGGTGCTCCGGTTTCCTCCCACAGTCCAAAGATGTGCGGGTTAGGTGGATTGGCCATGCTAAATTGCCCGTAGTGTCCTTAAAAGTAAGGTATGGGGGGGGGGGGGTTGTTGGGTTACGGGTATAGGGTGGATATGTGGGTTTGAGTAGGGTGATCATTGCTCGGCACAACATCGAGGGCCGAAGGGCCTGTTCTGTGCTGTACTGTTCTATGTTCTATGTTCTATGCTTTCAGCCAATGAACAGCTCAGTTAATATAGAACAGTACAGCACAGAACAGGCCCTTCGGCCCTCGATGTTGTGCCGAGCCATGATCACCCTACTCAAACCCACGTATCCACCCTATACCCGTAACCCAACAACCCCCCCTTAACCTTACGTTTTAGGACACTACGGGCAATTTAGCATGGCCAATCCACCTAACCCGCACATCTTTGGACTGTGGGAGGAAACCACAGTTATGCTAACCACCATGCTACCGTGCTGCCGTGCTGTGAAAACACGGGTCAGATAATTGGGAGAGTGGGGCCCACCTCACCCCCACGCCACCCCACCCCCACGCCACCCCCAGTGGTCACTGTTGGGAGCACTGTTCCGATTAATGGGCTGGATTACTCACCACTCCCTCAACGTCAGCACAAGGTTTTGTGGAATTGGACTTGATGACCCGACCCTCTGAGGTGAGAATATTAGTAGCTCAGCCAAGGCTGAAGTTTTATCAAGGAGGGCGCCTTGTTAAACCTGCCTGTCTGCACTCGTTGTCATTCATCCCCAAACTGGGTGATGGCTGGCATCACATTAATCCGATTGTGTGACTGGCACCAGGCTGCCTCGTGGAGTGTGCCTTGCCCTACTTTATTTCTCGGGCACTCCCATGGCCTGGCCTGTTGGGTACAACTCACCCTCCTTTTGGGGCTACTTGAACCCCGATATGACTGAAAGAACCATGGACGGATTCTCCTTTAGCTGACGCCGAAATCGGAAATGTGATTTGGTGGAGAATATCTTCTGACGCGAAGGTCACGGCAATTGCCGATTTCACGGCAAATCGGCATTCCCCATCACCTTGAAAACTGCGTCAGTGCGTGTTCACCCCGCACGTACAGTCGACACCGGTTGCGCATCATTAGCAGGTGCGACCCGGTTTTCTCCGGGGCCTCCGCGATTCTCCGCCTCCCGGTGGGCCGGGTTTCGCGCGGTTCACTTGTGCTTTTAAAAATCGTGAAATTGTATGGTGCCGCTGAGGGAGAGCGGGGTGGGGGGGGGGGGGGGGGGGGGGGGGGTACGGAAAGCGTCCAGCATCACCATAGTTTGCTGATAGTTGTGCTGTTGGCCCGGTGACTCCTGCCAGGGCTGGGGGAGGGGCGGGGAGGGGGGGGGAGTAGGCCAGCAGGTGGGCTGTGGGGTCGCTGTCGACGGAACATCATTGCCGCAGCCGGCAAGGCAGCCATGCAACTGCGCACGCCGCTAACAGCCCACTTTGAATCTGGCGCCACGGGTCATATAGGTGTCCCCCCCAGGCCCCCCCCCCACCACTGGGTGCCTTCTGGCCCCATCCAACCCATCAGTGGGATTGGAATTGATTGTGTTCCATGTGGCGCCGGTGCTAGCCCCTCAACGGTAGCAAAATCGGTCCAGGTGCGTGCCCTTTTTTTCTGTCTTAAAAGTCCACGGATTCTCCGTTGGTGTCGACACTCAGGGCTGGATTCTCCGATTTTGCGGCTCTGTCCAGAGGAAGCGCCTGGACTTCTGACCAAAAACTCGGCGCCCCTACACGCAAACCTGAGGAAGTTCCTCCAGACTGCCCGGGCCCTCAACCTCACATATAACAAAGAGAAATGTGTGTTCCACACAACCCGGCTAGCCATCCTCGGCTACGTCGTGGAAAACGGGGTCCTAGGCCCAGACCCCGACCGCATGCGTCCCCTTAAGGAACTCCCCCTCCCCCGTAGCCTCAAGGCACTCAAATGGTGCTTTTCTCCTATTACGCCCAGTGGGTCCCCAGATATGCGGACAAAGCCCGCCCACTCATTAAGACCACGTTTTCCCCCCTGACGGCTGAGGCCCAGTCGGCTTTCAGCCGTATCAAGGCTGACATCATCAAGGCCGCCATGCACGCGGTGGACGAAGCCATTCCCTTCCAGGTAGAAAGTGACGCATCCGACGTCGCCCTGGCTGCTACCCTCAACCAGGCGGGCAGACCAGTAGTGTTCCTCTCCCGAACCCTCAACGCCTCGGAAATCCGGCACTCTGCAGTCGAGAAGGAGGCACAAGCCACTGTGGAGGCCGTGCGACACTGGAGGCACTACCTAGTCAGTAGGAGGTTCACCCTCATCACCGACCAACGGTCGGTCACCTTTATGTTCGATAACACACAACGGGGCAAAATAAAGAACGACAAAATTCTGAGGTGGAGGATAGAGGTCTCCACCTATACGTACGATATTAAATATCACCCGGGGAAGCTCAACGAGCCCTCGGATGCCCTGTCCCGTGACACGTGCGCCAACGCGCAAAAAGACCGGCAGAGAGTCATCCACGATGACCTCTGCCACCGGGGGTCACCCGGCTTGCCCATTTCATCAAGTCCCGCAACCTACCCTACTCCACAGGGGAGGTCAAGGCCATGACTAAGGCATGCCAGATCTGAGTGGAATGCAAACCGCACTTCTATCGACCAGACAGGGCTCGCCTGATAAAGGCCTCTGGGCCCTTTGAGCGACTAAGTGTGGACTTCAAAGGGCCCCTCCCATCCACCAACCGCAACATCTATTTCCTCACCATTATCGATGAGTTTTCCCGCTTCCCTTTTGCTGTCCCCTGCCCCAATATGACCTCGGCCTCCGTGATCAAGGCACTGCGCAGCATCTTCACACTGTTTGGTTTCCCCTCTTATATCCACAGCGACCGGGGTACATCGTTCATGAGCGATGAGCTGCGTCGATATCTGCTCAGCAAGGGCATTGCCTCGAGCAGAACGACGAGCTATAACCCGCGGGGAAACGGGCAGGTGGAGAGGGAGAACACGACAGTTTGGAAGGCCGTCCTTCTAGCCCTACGGTCAAGAAGTATCCCAATCGCCCGCTGGCAGGAGGTCCTACCTGATGCCCTGCACTCCATTCGGTCGCTCCTCTGTACGGCCACGAACGAGACCCCTCACAATCGTTTGTTTGTCTTCCCCAGGAAGACCATCTCTGGGGTCTCGCTTCCACGCTGGCTGACGACTCCGGGACCAGTTCTACTCCGGAGACACGTGAGGAGCCATAAAACATATCCGATAGTCGAGAGGGTCCAATTGCTACACGCAAACCCTCAGTACGCCTACGTCGAGCACCCCGACGGCAGGCAGGATACCGTCTCCCTGCGAGACCTGGCACCCGCCGGCTTCCCCACCGACCTCCCCCCTCCTACCGACGCTCCCCTCCCCGCACCAACTGCCAACCCCGACAGCGCCCCCCCCCCAAAGCACCCCCTGCCCCCCAGCTGGCACCGGCACCAATCACCCTAGTCACCCCGGATACCCCCCCGCCCCAAAGCGGGCAAAGGCTCAGTTAACCGTGCTCCCGGATATACCATCACCGAAACCGACCATATCCACGGAACCACCACCGGAGCGGAGAAGGTCAGCACGGACGGTCAGACCACCCAAAAGACTGAACTTATAACTCCACTTTTACCCCGACGGACTATGTGTTTTTTTAAACAGGGGGTGAATGTGATGAATGGTATCGGTAACTGCTGTAACTGTACCTTGCCTTTAATACATTGGCCCTTTAAGACAGGGCTTGGAACCCTGGGAGACTCCTCCTCTGGCTCCGCCCCCAGGAAACGGATTATAAGGTGATGCTCACTGGGCAGCGTGCTGTGACCACACTTCTCGGCAGCTGTCCAGTTCTCTGGTAATTAAAGCCTTTGAATTACCAATCTTCTCTCCTGTGTCGTAATTGAGGGTATCTCATGCCCATTGAACCAAGACTTGAGCCAGTGCTGGATCCCCCTCCTCTTATCTGTTACTCTCCAGCAATGTACCAGGTTGAACCCTCTTGGCTGATATTCTACAGCAGTGCAGCAGGTAAGACCATCTTGCTGGTATTCTACAGCCGTGTGCCAGGTTGCACCCTCTTGACTGGCATTCTGAAGCCGTGTACCAGGCTGTACCCTCTTGGGTGGCATTTTGCAACCATGTACCAGATTGTACCCGCCTGGCTGGTATTCTGCAGCCAGGTACCAGGCTGTACCGTCTTGATTGGTATTCTGCAGCAATGCACCAGACTGTACCCGCTTGGCTGGTATTCTGTCGCAATGCACCAGACTGTCCCCGCTTGGCTGGTATTCTTTAGCAGTGTACCAGGCTGTATCTGCTTGGCTGGTATTCTGTAGCTGTGTACCAGGCTGTATCTGCTTGGCTGGTATTCTGTAGCAGTGTACCAGGCTGTACCCGCTTGGCTGGTATTCTGTAGCAGTGTACCAGGCTGTACCCGCTTGGCTGGTATTCTGTAGCAGTGTACCAGGCTGTATCTGCTTGGCTGGTATTCTGCAGCAGTGTACCAGGCTGTACCCTCTTGACTGGTATTCTGTAACAGTGTACCAGGCTGTATCCTCTTGACTGGTATTCTGTAACAGTATACCAGGCTGTATCCTCTTGGCTGGTATTCTGTAGCAGTGTACCAGGCTGTACCCTCTTGACTGGTATTCTGTAACAGTATACCAGGCTGTATCCTCTTGGCTGGTATTCTGTAGCAGTGTACCAGGCTGTACCCGCTTGACTGGTATTCTGTAGCAGTGTACCAGGCTGTACCCTCTTGGCTGGTATACTGCACAAGCATATTTTGAGGGGGTGTGGGAGGGAAATCCGACCCTTCTTAAAGAAATCCAGGATGCCTCTTGCAAAGTCTTGAGTGGGGGGTGGGCTGAAGAGAAGAGGGGAGGGGGTGCTGGGTCAGTGCTGGAGCCCAGCCGCCCGCGCCTCCCCGCTGAAACTGACGCCAGTGTGTGTGTGAGTTTCATTCATCCCCGGGCGAGCTGTGCGGAGTGAGCCTGCAAGCCCTATCCCTCCCTCCCTCCCTCCTCCTCCTCCTCCCGGGGGCGGGATCGGGGTGGAAACGATGCCGACGGGAAAGGCAGGGGTATCTCAAAGCCTGGAGTTGCAGAGAACCCCTGTCCAACCCCGCTGAGTCCGCTGTGCGAATTTCTCCATTACACCCCCCCCCCCCCCCCGCCCCCCGCCTCCCTTCCTCCTTCCTCCTCATCCCTTTGTGTCTATTTCAAACCGAGGAAGGTTGGAGAAAGAGACAAGAGGGGTAGAGGGGGGAGGTGATCCTGTGGCTGGGACTGGATGAGATGTACAGCCCGTGGCTCAGGGTAAGAGAATCTTTATTTTACAAACAGCCTCCAACCAGCAAAACCCCAAATTGTGCTTTATTTCTGAGCAGTTATGTCCTCCCCCCCCCCCCCCCCCCCAGGTTTTAATCGTCTCCTCTCTCTGTCTCTGTCTCACAGAATTATTTTAAATTGCATTTTCCTCAACTTGGCAGTTTTTCAGATTCCCAGGACTGTTTTTTTTTGGGTGGGGGGTGAAACTGAACGCAGACCTTTTGTCACACTCTTGTCCCAAAGTTTTTTTTTGTTGTTGCTACTTTTCAAAGAGTGCCTTGTTGGGGGGGGGGGGGGGGGGGGGGGCAGGAGTCCCTGCGATTGGTCCTTCCTCTCCAAACTTCTGACAAGACAGTTGTATCTTTTTTCACAAGTCCTTTTTGTTGTTGTTGTTGCTTTCCCCTCCCGCTGCAGAGAGGCAGCCCCTGCAAACCTTCTGCATCTGACCTGATTCACTCTGCATGTGTGGCTTTCCTTGCATTTCGGGGCCGGTGGGGCCACTTTTTCTGAGACGGTTCTCCCAGAAGGAGAGACTTCACTCGCCTCCAGATTCTGTAATGAAACGCGCGTGGGCTTCGATTGTCACCCCCATCAAAGGCTCTGTTTTACAGACTGCTTAACCGAGCTGGGAGAGAGTCTGGGAGCCCACACTTGTCAGACAGAGGTGAGTTCCTCCCTTTCTTCCACCCACGTCTGCACTTTTCCTCCCCCCCCCCCCCCCCCCCCCCCCCACTGGGGTAAACCCTTTCCAGGCCATGAGTTGTCTCAGAGGAGAATTGAGGCACTCTCAGGCCATCCTTTCTGTGCGAAAATGTTGAATGTAGCAAATAGTCTCCCCAACAGCTGATTGACAAACAGTAAATGTGTCTTTTTTTTAAAATTAAATTGGATCCCTGCGTTTGTGCTGGTGTTTTGGGCCAGATTTTTGGGGCTGTTCTCAATCATAGAAGCGGTGCAGTGCAGAAGGAGGCCATTCGGTCCATCGAGCCTGTACCGGCCCTCGGAAAGTCCACCCTATCCAGGCTCAACCCCCACCCCATCCACGTCACCCCACTTTGGATTGAGGGAGGAAACCGGAGCACCCGGAGGAAACCCACGCAGACACTGGGAGAATGGGCAGACTCCGCACAGACAGTGACCCAGCGGGGAATCGAACCTGGGACCCTGGAGCTGTGAAGCAGCAGCGCTACGCAGGACAGCCTTTTTAAAAAAAAATCATTTGCAGGACGTTGGCTAGGCCAGTGTGTATTGCCCATCCCCAGTTGCCCGTGAGAAGGTGGTGCCACCTTGCATCACGCCAGCCCATGTGCCGTAGGTACACTCACTGTGCTGTTAGGGAGGGATGCCAGGATTTTAACCCAGCGACAGTGAAGGAACGGGTGATAAATTTCCAGCGACTTGGAGGTGAACCTCCAGACCGTGGAGTTCCCAGGTCTGTGGTAATTGAAGTTTAATCTTATCTCTATTGCATGAATGTGCTGGATTCTTCCCAACATTTCAGGGGCTTGCGTTCCATGTCCTTGTTTCCCCGGAGAGTGTAAATTGTGTGATTTTTTTTCACACCACCTACTATTGCTGGTTCAGAGGTGTAGCAGTTTCCCTTGGCCGATGTTTTTTTAATCACTGATTTTTCCCCCCACAACATAAGATGGCTTGAATATAGATTTAAGGTAATGGGCAGGGGGGGTTTGGCGGGGATTTGAGGAAAAACGTCTTGACCCAGAGGGTGGTAGGAATCTGGGGCTCGCTGTCTGCAATTGTGGTCGGGCTGGTAACCCTCACAACATTTAAGAAGCATTTAGATGAGTGTCATTGCCACGCAAGGCTACGGAGCAAGTGCTGGAAAATGGGGTTAGAATAGATAGGTGTTTGATGAGGGGTGTGGACACAGTGGGCCAAAGGGCCTCGTTCCGTGCTGTAAATCGATGTGACTGGGTGGAACAACAAGCTGGATTTTGTGTGTTAATTCACTGATAGGAGGTGTGAGCCCCATCGAGCGGAGGCTGGGTCTGACTCTGAATCCTGTCTGATATCCGCTGGTTGGGGAGGGGGAATGGAACCACCATCCCCTCTCTTCGCACGGGCTGTAGGAGCCTATTAATTCCACCCACCCAAATAGGAATGACCCTGTTAGAAGATCTGAGGGACTTGAGGCTGTTTTCGTTAGAGAGAAGAAGGTTAAGGGGTGACTTAATTGAGGCATACAAGATGATCAGAGGATTAGATAGGGTGGACAGTGAGAGCCTTTTTCCTCGGATGGTGATGTCCAGCACGAGGGGACATAGCTTTAAATTGAGGGGAGATAGATATAGGACAGATGTCAGAGGTAGGTTCTTTACTCAGAGAGTAGTAAGGGCGTGGAATGCCCTGCCTGTAACAGTAGTGGACTCGCCAACACTAAACGCATTCAAATGGTCATTGGACAGGCATATGGACGATAAGGGAATAGTGTAGATGGGCTTTAGAGAGGTTTCACAGGACGGCGCAACATCGAGGGCCGAAGGGCCTGTACTGCGCTGTAATGTTCGATGTTCTATGTGTTGAGTGGTACAAAGGTGGTTCTAAGAATAATCTTTATTGTCACAAGTCGGCTTACATTAACACTGCAAAGAAGTTACTGTGAAAAGCCCCTAGTCGCCACACTCCGGCGCCTGTTCGGGTACACGGAGGGAGAATTCAGAATGTCCGAATTACCTAACAGCACATCTTTCGGTCTTGTGGGAGGAAACCGGAGCACCCGGAGGAAACCCACGCAGACACGGGGAGAACGTGCAGACTCCGCACAGACAGTGACCCAAGCCAGGGAATCGAACCTGGGACCCTGGAGCTGTGAAGCAACTGTGCTTACCACTGTGCCACCGTGCCGGATACGGCCACTGCAGGAGCATTCGCGTCCTGTCCCGCCATAGGTCAGCCTGCGAACTCTCCTACATTGTCAGCCCTGCACACTTGGTAGTCCCCCTACCTGGGGGGGGGTCGAGCCCCGCTCCAGAGATGTGACCATCAGGTGAAATGGGGTTGGCTAATAACTGCCATTCTCTGAAATAGCCGGGGAAGCCATTCAAGGGCAATTCGGGACGGGCAAGTAATGTTGGCCCAGCCAGCCTCGCCCTCATCCCGTGAATGAATTTTTTTTTGACGAAAAGTACTGAGGGAGTGCCGCACTGTCAGAGGGTCAGTACTGAGGGAGTGCTGCACTGTCAGAGAGTCAGTACTGAGGGAGTGCTGCACTGTCAGAGGGTCAGTACTGAGGGAGTGCTGCGCTGTCAGAGGGTCAGTACTGAGGGAGTGCTGCACTGTCAGAGGGTCAGTACTGAGGGAGTGCTGCACTGTCAGAGGGTCAGTACTGAGGGAGTGCTGCGCTGTCAGAGGGTCAGTACTGAGGGAGTGCTGCGCTGTCAGAGGGTCAGTACTGAGGGAGTGCTGCACTGTCAGAGGGTCAGTACTGAGGGAGTGCTGCACTGTGGGAGGGTCAGTACCGAGGGAGTGCCGCACTGTCAAAGGGTCAGTACTGAGGGAGCGCTGCACTGTCAAAAGGGTCAGTACTGAGGGAGTGCTGCACTGTCAGAGGGTCAGTACTGAGGGAGCGCCGCACTGTCGGAGTGTTAGTACTGAGGGAGTGCCGCACTGTCAGAGGGTCAGTACTGAGGGAGTGCTGCACTGTCAGAGGGTCAGTACTGAGGGAGTGCCGCACTGTCAGAGGGTCAGTACCGAGGGAGTGCCGCACTGTCAGAGGGTCAGTACTGAGGCAGCGCTGCACTGTGGGAGGGTCAGTACTGAGGGAGTGCTGCACTGTCAGAGGGTCAGTACTGAGGGAGTGCTGCACTGTCAGAGGGTCAGTACTGAGGGAGTGCCGCACTGTCAGAGGGTCAGTACTGAGGGAGTGCCGCACTGTCAGAGGGTCAGTACCGAGGGAGTGCCGCACTGTCAGAGGGTCAGTACTGAGGCAGCGCTGCACTGTGGGAGGGTCAGTACTGAGGGAGTGCTGCACTGTCAGAGGGTCAGTACTGAGGGAGTGCTGCACTGTCAGAGGGTCAGTACTGAGGGAGTGCCGCACTGTCAGAGGGTCAGTACTGAGGGAGTGCCGCACTGTCAGAGGGTCAGTACCGAGGGAGTGCCGCACTGTCAGAGGGTCAGTACTGAGGGAGCGCTGCACTGTCAGGGATGTGTCTTTCCGATGAGGTGTTTAAGCCAGGCCCCATTCGCCCACTTGAGTGGATTGGAAAAATCCGACGGCTTTATTTCGTAGAGTGGCCGGGGAGTTCAACTCTGGTGTCCCGGCCCGTAACCCTCCAGCAAATGACAGAAGGGGGGAAAAAAAAAACGATTGTCGGCCCATTGTCCCCGAGGGCCTGTGGGATCTTGCTCTGCACCAACTGCCAGCCGCCTTGCAACGACGACGTTTCAAAAGGAGAAAGAGCGATAAAGCGCTTTGGTGTCACGAGAAAGACGCTGTAGAAAAATGCAAGTTCTTTCCGGTGTCCACGGGAAAGAGGGTGAAGGTGTGAAAACAGCAGCTCTGTCCGTCAGACCTTCCTGGGTCCTGTGGAGCCTTCCACTAACTCACAGAAAGAGCGAGAACACGCACACCAGCATCCGCTCCTTCGTCCCCATGAGTTGGGACCATCTCTTGTGAGCAGACTTGTAACTGTGGGGTGAATTTTTTGAAAGCCTGTTCTTGACCCGGTTGATTGAAGGGAGCACAGAACGTCTTCATAGAAGCAGAAGTTACTGGAAAAACAACAGACTTGGCAGCAACTGTGGAGAGAGAGAGAGAGAGAGTTGGCGCTATGAGTCAAATGTGACTCTTTTCCAAGCTCAAACAGTTCTGAAGAAGGGCCATATTGGAGTCAAAACCATCTTTATCTCTCCCCTCCAGACATGCTGCCAGACCTATTATTTCCCAGCACTCCTTTTTATATCAGCTTCCAGCACCCACGATTTTTATATTAATATATATATCTTTTGGGTTTGCGATGGACGCCAATCTCCCCCGACTTGATGTGCTGTCAATATTTAATGAGCTGGAATCAGGAGTCATGCCCGCTCTGCCCAGCACGGTAGCATTGTGGATAGCACAATTGCTTCACAGCTCCAGGGTCCCAGGTTCGATTCCGGCTTGGGTCACTGTCTGTGTGGAGTCTGCACGTCCTCCCCCTGTGTGCGTGGGTTTCCTCCGGGTGCTCCGGTTTCCTCCCACAGTCACAAAGATGTGCAGGTTAGGTGGATTGGCCATGATAAATTGCCCTGAGTGTCCAAAATTGCCCTTAGTGTTGGGTTGGGTGGGGTTACTGGGTTATGGGGATAGGGTGGCGGTGTTGACCTTGGGTAGGCTGCTCTTTCCAAGAGCCGGTGCAGACTCGACGGGCCGAATGGCCTCCTTCTGCACTGTAAATTCTATGATAACAAGGCCCATAGAATCAATAGAACCCCTCCAGTGTAGGAGGAGGCCATTTGGCCCATCGAGTCTGCATCGACCCTCTGAAAGAGCACCCTCCCCCTCCCCCCACCCTATCTGCGGTAACCCCCGCGCATCGACCACGGCCAGTCCACCTAACCCGCGCATCTTTTGACTGTGGGAGGAAACCGGAGCACCCGGAGGAAACCCACGCACACACGGGGGAGAACGTGCAGACTTCGCACAGACGAGGCCGGGATCGAACCCGGGTCCCTGATGCTGTGAGGCAGCAGTGTTAACCACCGTGCCACCTTGCTGCTGGCCTTGCCCCGTTGCCTCCTGATGATTCACTCTGAACCGTTTTATTTGACCTCTTTGTCAGTGCTGGGTTGCCATTGCCTTCCAAGCTCAAAGGGAGGAGGCGGTTCGTAAGTCGGAGCAGGAATTGAACCTATATCATTGGCGTAATTCTGTACCACGCCCGCCAACCGAGGTAACTGGCTTCCCTTAAAATCTGGGACACTGCACAGCAAAGCAGGCAAACTGACCTATGTGCTGTTTTCTGGGGTATGAGGAATGTGCTTTCCAGAGATTTACCCATATATATTTCTGCCACGCTTCACTGTTCTTGGCTATAACTGTCACTTCCTATTTTTTTTTAGTGGCTGGGCAATGAATGATCTCCAAGTTTGTAGTTGCACCATATTCCAATTCTCTTCCCAAGCTAATGGTGCACTAAGCCAGCCATAGCTAGTAATCCCAAGAACAGGTCGCTAGTTTATGACCAGGGGCTTATAGCTTGAGGGGCGCCCTCTCCCGCTCTTATCTCGAGCTATTGGCGTGTTTGCAAGTTGACACCCAATCTGTTTGGCTGCATTATGAACGCACCTTCCATGGCCGTCAAGTCCTGGGGCGGGACTCGAACCCGGAACATCTGGCTCAGAGGCAGGGACGTGAACTCGCTGCCCCACAAGGTTGTGTCCACAACAAGAAAGTCACCCCTGTCACCACACATCCTCCCCACTCCAGACCTAATACAGAAAATTGAGCCCAGGTTCCTACCCAGAGACAGTGGCTGCAGAAATAAATCAGTGCATTTATATAGTGCCTTCAGTGCTTTGCAGCATGGGGCTGGTTTAGCTCACCCAGCTAAATCGCTGGCTTTTAAAGCAGGCCAGCAGCACGGTTCAATTCCCGTACCAGCCTCCCCGGACAGGCGCCGGAATGTGGCGACTAGGGGCTTTTCACAGTAATTTCATTGAAGCCTACTCGTGACAATAAGCGATTTTCATTTCATTTTCATAGTGGTCCCAGGTTCGATTCCCCGCTGGGTCACTGACTGTGTGGAGTCTGCACGTTCTCTCCGTGTCTGCGTGGGTTTCCTCCGGGTGCTCTGGTTTCCTCCCACAAGTCCCGAAAGACGTGCTTGTTAGGTAATTTGGACATTCTGAATTTTCCCTCTGTGTACCCGAACAGGCGCCGGAATGTGGCGACTGGGGGATTTTCACAGTAACTTCATTGCAGTGATCATGTAAGCCTACTTGTGACAATAAAGATTATTAATTAATGATGTACTTTTGAAGCACCATTGCTGGTGAAGCGTAGAAACGAGGCAGTCAGTTTGCAGACTGTAAGTTCTCACCAACAGCCGAGAGGTCAATGATCAGGTCACGTGTGGCTCGAGCACACGGATAGCCCTTGAATAGTTCTGTGTTGCCGGTTTAACTCAGTCGGCTGGTTTGGGTGGTGGGGCGAGGTCAGCAGCGTGGGTTCAATTCCCGTACCGGCTGAGGTTATTCATGAAGGCCCCGCCTTCTCAACCTCGCCCCTCGCCTGAGGTGTCGTGACCCTCGGGTTAAATCACCACCAGTCAGCTCTCCCCGCTCAAAGGGGAAAGCAGCCAATGGTCATCTGGGACTATGGTCACTTCATTTACTTCAGTACTGTGTCGCCTGCAAATGGTTGGCTAATGATGTTGTTCAAAACACGCAGGCAATGAAAAAATCAAACTAGGTTTGCAAAGTGGGCAGTTGATAAATGTACTCTGGAACTATTGTGTGTGATTTCAATAAGCATGATGTGGAGATGCCGACGTTGGATTGGGGTTGGCACAGTAAGAAGTCTTAAAACACCAGGCTAAAGTCCAACAGGTTTATTTGGAATCACTAGCTTTCGGAGCGCTGCTCCTTCCTCAGATCCTTCATTGGAGCGTAGCTCCTTCATCAAATAGGCAGATACGGGTCCAGTGCTTGTATCTTACTGGATCAGAGTTCCTGATGACAGGCAAGTGTTACAAAATAAGTGTACTGCAAAATGGATAGCAGTACCTTTTAATTGCAGAAGTCAACACTTTTGATTGCGTTGGCACCCCCCCCCCCCCCCCGGTTTAACATCTCAATCAAAAGGCAGTGAAATGCAGCATCACCGGGCACTACTGCATGGAGGTTTCAGACTAGGTTTTGTGCCCAAGTCTCTGAAACCTCCAACGACCTGACTCCGAAATGAGAGTCCGGCTGGGGAGGGACTGGGATTTTGCTCAGGCGGGATGTTCTGCATTGTCCCAGCAGCCCCGTGGGCGCACACCGCCTTGTGGTCACCAGGAAAGCGAGCGTTTGGACAACCTTTCCAAGACTTGAGGGTGAAAGGATCGGATTTTGTTTATTGTCACGTGTACCGAGGTACGGTGTAAAGTATTTTTCTGCGGGCAGCTCAACAGATCATTAAGTAGATGAAAACAAAATAAAAGAAAATACATAATAGGGCAACACAAGGTACACAATATAACTACACAATATAACTACATAATATCCGCATCGGTTGAAGCATACAGGGTGTAGTGTTAATGAGGTCAGTCCATAAGAGGGTCGTTTAGGAGTCTGGTAATAGCGGGGAAGAAGCTGTTTTTGAGTCTGTTTGTGTGTGTGCTGTGAGATTTTTGTAACTCCTGCCCGATGGAAGAAGTTGGAAGAGTGAGTAAGCCGGGTGGGAGGGGTCTTTGATTATGCTGCCCGCTTTCCCCAGGCAGTGGGAGGTGTAGATGGAGAGAGAGAGATAAGAGAGTCAGGGGAAGCCTGCTGTTAATAGTGTTGCGATTGGCTTCCTACCACTACCGAGGAAATATGAGAAATTTGCCCTTTGATATGAGGCGGATCAATTAAACATTGGTAAAGCATTGCTTGCGATATCAGGATACAAACATCCTGGTCCTAATTCAGTAATAACCCGCATGTTCCTTCGACCTAAATTACAAAGCCCGAGCCCATGTTGGCGCTCTTTGGTGAGCACCTCAAGAAATTTAAGACTGCTTTGACAAGGCCTTCCTCGAATGACAGTTATTGGCCCAGGAAAGGGGGGCCTCACGGTAGCATGGTGGTTAGCATCAATGCTTCACAGCTCCAGGGTCCCAGGTTCGATTCCCGGCTGGGTCACTGTCTGTGTGGAGTCTGCACGTCCTCCCCGTGTGTGCGTGGGTTTCTTCTGGGTGCTCCGGTTTCCTCCCACAGTCCAAAGATGTGCGGGTTAGGTGGATTGGCCATGATAAATTGCCCGTAGTGTAAGGTTAATGGGGGGATTGTTGGGTTACGGGTTACGTGGGTTTAAGTAGGGTGATCATTGCTCGGCACAACATCGAGGGCCGAAGGGCCTGTTCTGTGCTGTACTGTTCTATGAGAAAGGCTGTCAAGTATGTCCAGTCTCCCTTGTCGAAGTCACTTAGAACAGGGCTCTTGAACCAGCAGACTCTCCTGGGTTATGTGTATCATATGAGTTTAAAGCACACTCATTGAATCCCTGCAGTGCAGAAGGAGGCCCATTCGGCCCATCGGGTCTGCACCGACCTTCCGAAAGAGCCCCCTACTCACTCCCCCACCCTTTTCCCGTAACTCCACCTAAGCTACACATCTTTGGACTGTGGGAGGAAACCTGAGCACCGGGAGGAAATCTACGCAGACACGGGGAGAACGTGCAAGCATAAAGGTGGTCAAGAAGGCATACGGCATGCTTGCCTTCATCGGCTGGTATATTGAGTATAAAAATTGGCAAGTCATGCTGCAGCTGTATAGAAACTTACTCAAGCCACACTTGGAGTATAGTGTTCAGTTCTGGTTGCCAGACTACCAGAAGGATGTGGAGGCTTCAGAGAGGGTGCTAGAGGTTTACCAGGATGTTGCCTGGTGTGGAGGGCATTAGCTATGAGGAGAGGTTGAATAAACTCGGTTTGTTCTCAATAGAACGACAGAGATTGACGGGCGACCTGATAGAAGTCTACAAAATTATGAGGGGCATGGACAGAGTAGATAGTCAGAAGCTTTTTCCCAAGATGGAAGAGTCAATTACTAGGGGGCCTAGGTTTAAGGTGCGAGGGGCAAGGTTTAGAGGAGATGTGTGAGGGAAGTTTTTTTTCCACAGAGGGTAGTGGGTGCCTGGAACTCGCTGCCGGAGGAGGTGGTGGAAGCAGGGACGATCGTGACGTTTAAGGGGCGTCGTGACAAATACATGAATAGGATGGGAATAGAGGGATAGGGACACCGGAAGTGTAGACGGTTTTAGGTTAGACGGGCAGCATGGTCAGCACAGGCTTGGAGGGCCGAAGGGCCTGTTCCGGTGCTGTACTTTTCTTCGTTCTTAGAACCGGTTTAAAAGGTGCATGGGCAGATTAGGAAGAGGAGGAGGCCATTCAGCCGCATGAGCCTGTCCCACCATTCCATCAGGTCATGACTGATTGCCGCCTTAACCCCTTCTCCCAGCCTCTGATCCACAATCCTGGATTTCGATCTTCGGAATCGATCCCCCCGCATCCAGAGGCGTTTTAAGGAGAGATTCTTGAACTTTGCACTGCGCTTGGTGGGGTAATAAATACTTCCTGACTGCATGTTGTGTTCTTATAAACATTCGATTTACGGACACTAAACCAAACGATGTGTTGTTTATATTAAATTGGATCCCTGGATTTTTACTGGTATTTCGGCTGGCATTCCCAGGTTTTGTTGCCTGTTTAAATCCGAGCAGGTCTGTGCTAATTGGAGTCAAATCTTATTTTTACTGCATTTAATTGCTGGATTTTTTTTTTACCAGAGTTTCAGAGACTCGTGTTCAATCCTCATGAAATGAAAATGGCTTATTGTCACGAGTAGGCTTCAATGAAGTTACTGTGAAAAGCCCCTAGTCGCCACATTCCGGCGCCTGTCCGGGGAGGCTGGTACGGGAATCGAACCGTGCTGCTGGCCTGCTTTAAAAGCCAGCGTTTTAGCCCAGTGAGCTAAACCAGCCCCTTATCCTGGAAAACATGGATTTTCCCACACCATCTTGCCCCTCCTTGTTCAGAGTTTTAGGCGTTCGACCGTTTGCCTGCGCAGATGGTTTATTCTTACACTTTCCGCAGCGCAGGACGGTTCGAGTATGCTCAAAATAAGTGCCCAGTGTTTGAAGCCGGACTTTGTGGGAATAATTCACTGCTCCGACACGCGGGCCTCGCTGTCGGTGATAATCTCACCTGCCTCCCTGGCTGAGTTATTTGCGGGTTTTTCACACCCGGTGTCGGGGAGGGGGGTCCCTGACGTCAAGGCTGTTTTCATGGGGGGAGGAGTGGGGGCTGTGTCGTGTACTGCTTGGAACTGGCAGCGGCGGCAGTGCGAGTTTGCTGAGAAGGCGGTCCAGTATGGCGCATGGCTGCGCCGGAGGTGTTCAGTCTTGAGAAACGTGTGAAAAGCAAATCGACACCGTGGCACAGTGGTTAGCACTGCTGCTTCACAGCAGGTTCGACTCCCGGCTGGGGTCACTGTCTGTGTGGAGTCTGCACGTTCTCCCCGTGGGTTTCCTCCGGGTGCTCCGGTTTCCTCCCACAAGTCCCGAAAGACGTGCTTGTTAGGTCATTCGGACATTCTGAATTCTCCCTCCGTGTACCCGAACAGGCGCCGGAGTGTGGCGACTAGGGGCTTTTCACAGTAACTTCACTATTAACGTAAGCTGACTCTTTTAAAAATAAATTTAGAGTACCCAATTATTATTTTCATTCCCAAACAAGGGGCAATTTAGCGTGGTCAATCCAGCTAACCTGCACATCTTTGGGTTGTAAATCCCTGGTGCATCAGAAGGCAACGTTTGCCGAAGTCATGCTCGCTGCGCTTTGCGAATTATTCATTGCACAAAGTGTCATGAGATGCTTTAATGTAACATAAGGTGTTGCGTAAATTCACAAATCACAATTGTCATTAGTAGCCTTCTCCCTTCCAAATTGAGTTACTACTTGAGGGGTCGAATGACCTACTTCCCTTCCTGTAACCACTTATCTCAGGTTGCATCTTTCAGAACTGTTACACGT
Source organism: Scyliorhinus canicula (assembly GCF_902713615.1). Lineage (NCBI taxonomy): Eukaryota > Metazoa > Chordata > Chondrichthyes > Carcharhiniformes > Scyliorhinidae > Scyliorhinus > Scyliorhinus canicula. Next base: position 25,197,113 of record NC_052167.1, read on the forward strand.
ACAGGGCAAAGGATTGGAAAGTTGTTGTTGGCACTGGCTCGCTGTGCTGAATGTCTCAGACTGGAAGCATGGATACAGTTGACTTCCTCCCCTTAAAGGCCCATTTCAGACCATTGGAGAAGCACAGCATTGTGAAGGAAAGATTTGTGTTTATACGGCACTTTCCATTGGCCGCCGGATGTCTCAAAGTGCTTTACAGGCACGGAAATACGTTTGGCGTTTGGCCACTGTTGCACTATGGGAAAAGCGGGAGCCAATTTGTGCACAGTAAACTCCCCCAATCAGCACTGTGATAATGACCAGATCATGTGATCTTTTTTTCCTGATGGTGCTGGAGAGACAGATATTGGCCGAATGAATGAGTCCAACCCCTTCTCCCCTGCTGCTCTGTGAGGTAATCATAGATCCCTACAGTGCAGAAGGAGGCCATTCGTCCTATCGTGTCTGCACTGACCCTCCGACAGAGCACCCTATCTCGACCAACTCCCCCTCCCTATCTCCGTAACCCAACCCAACCTGCACACCCCTGGACACCAAGGGGTAATTTATATCATAGCCAATCCACCTAACCTTCACATCTTGGGACTGTGGGAGGAAACCGGAGCACCCGGAGGAAACCCACGCAGACACAGGGAGAACGTACAAATTCCACACATACAATCACCCAAGCTGGGAAGCGAAACCCGGTCCCTGGCGCTGTGGAGCAGCAGTGCCAACCACTGTGCCACCGTGCCATTATGCATCTGGAAGCCAGGCGATGACCATGCCCAATATGAGAGAATCTAACCATTGCCCATGGAACTGTGGATGTACCTACTCTACACGGTGTGTAGCGGTTCAAGAAGGCAGCTCACCACCACAGTCTCGAGGGCAATCAGGGCTGGGGAAGAAATGCTGACCCAACCAGCAACGCCCACATCCTCTGAAAGAATAAATGAAAAAACATGAGTGAGCAACGTCTGACATTGGATTGGATTGGATTTGTTTATTGTCACGTGTACCGAGGTACAGTGAAAAGTATTTTTCTGAGAGCAGCTCAACAAATCATTAAGTACATGGGAAGAAAAGGGAATAAAAGAAAATACATAATAGGGCAACACAAGGTATACAATGTAACTATATAAGCATTGGTATCGGGTGAAGCATACAGGGTGTAGTGTTAATGAGGTCAGTTCATAAGAGGGTCATTTAGGAGTCTGGTAACAGCGGGGAAAAAGCTGTTTTTGAGTCTGTTCGTGCGTGTTCTCAGACTTCTGTATCTCCTGCCCTATGGAAGAAGTTGGAAGAGTGAGTAAGCTGGGGTCTTTGATTATGCAGCCCGCTTCCCTCAGGCAGGGAGGTGCAGATGGAGGTGTAGATGGAGCCCATGGATGGGAGGCAGGTTCGTGTGATGGACTGGGCGGTATTCACGACTCTCTGAAGTTTCTTGTGGTTCTGGGCCGAGCAGTCGCCATACCAGGTTGTCATGCAGCCCGATAGGATGCTTTCTATAGTGCATCTGTAAAAGTTGGTAAGGGTTAATGTGGACATGCCGAATTTCCTTAGTTTCCTGAGGAAGTATAGGCGCTGTTGTGCTTTCTTGGTGATAGCGTCAAAGTGAGTGGACCAGGACAGATTTTTGGAGATTTTGCACCCCTAGGAATTTGAAACTGCTAACCATCTCCACCTCGGCCCCGTTGATACTGACAGGGGTGTGTACAGTACTTTGCTTCCTGAAGTCAATGGCCAGCTCTTTAGTTTTGCTGGCATTGAGGGAGAGATTGTTGTCGCTGCACCACTCCACTAGGCTCTCTATCTCTCTCTTATATTCTGACTCATCGTTATTCGACATCTGGCCCACTATGAACATTCCCCTGGAGTGGACGGGGGCGGGGGGGGGGGTAATTGCTCTGATTGTGGGCTGCTGGGGGACAGCTCAAGATGGTGGATTGAGTGTGCTATGAACGATGATGCATTCGGGATTGTGCGTTCTGACACTCCTATCTAAATAATGGTACCAACCTGTTGGGCTGTGTAAGACTCTGGTCAGACCCTATTTGGAGCATTGTGAGCAGTTTTGGGTCCCGTATCTAAGGAAGGATGTGCTGGCCTTGGAAAGGGTCCAGAGGAGGTTCACAAGAATGATCCCTGAAGCTTGTCTTGGAAGAGCGGTTGATGACTCTGGGTCTGTGCCGGATGGAGTTTAGAAGGATGAGGGGGGGGGATCGTGTTGAAACTTACAGGATACTTCGAGGCCTGGATAGAGTGGACATGGAGAGGATGTCTCCACTTGTCGGGAAAACTAGAACCCGGGGGCACAGCCTCAGACTGAAGGGACGATCCTTTAAAACAGAGATGAGGAGGGATTTCTTCAGCCAGAGGGTGGTGAATCTGTGGAACTCTTTGCCGCAGAAGGCTGTGGAGGCCAAATCACTGAGTGTCTTTAAGACAGAGTTGGATAGGTTCTTGATTAATAAGGGGATCAGAGGTTATGGGGAGAAGGCAGGAGAATGGGGATGAGAAAATATCAGCCATGATTGAATGGCGGAGCAGACTCGATGGGCCGAATGGCCTAATTCTACTCCTATGTCCTATGGGTGGAGGGGTCTGTGCTGTTCATTCCCTGTATATCTAACTGTGCTTGCATTTAATACGCTGATATCTAATATATTGCTACCAATATGCTAAGTAACGCTAATGACCCGACTGCCGGAGTTGGCTCATTGACAGATAGCTGACAGAATTACCACAGCGACAGGGCAGATTTTAGCGAAGGGCACGTTTACATCCTCAAAGTCCTCCCTCACACTGCGGGCGGTGATTGCAGCCAATAGTGCTTTGAGGAATCATTTTGTGACAATGTAATTAGCCGAGCACGTTCAGAATCGCAGCAGCAGAAGCAATAAACATTAAAATCAAAAGCAGGCTGATTGAACTACCCTGCAGTCCTAACTCCTCTCGGAGGAAATAACTAAATCACTCCGTGTGATGCTGGGGCCTTTATATAAATCAATTTGATACCCTTTAATCCTGTTTGATGAACCTCTTGTTTGATGTTATTGTCTCCTCAGCTGCAATTAACCCCATCACTATCGCCGTTTTCTGACAGATCTGAACTCGCATTACTTCAGGCCAGCGTTGCCGACGTCTTCAGCTGCAGCCAACACCCCCCCCCCCGGTAAATACACAACGTATAGACACAGGCGTCGGATGAAGCATCCGATGTGTCGTACGGCTCAGTAGAGAAGATGTGTGAAGAGATCAGTTCAGTCCATAATGTCATAATATCCACACACGTATGTGATGGTGCACAGACAGGCAGTGATTGACACACAGGATGACCAATGAACACACAGAACACAGCAGCCAATCACCAGACAGGACACGACCACTATAAAGCCAGAGGGCACTAGTTTTTCTGCTCTCTCGGGATGCAGCCTCTGAGACAGTCAGAGCTCGTGAGCAACAACACGAACATCCACCATGTGGTCGTAAGATAGTCTGGTCAGGTTAGCCTCAGGTCTCCAGTCAACTCAGCATAGTGTCAACCCACAGTTAAAGTATGTTTAATAGTTAGGAGTTCAATAAAATCGAGTTGCATTTCTTCAAGTGTTGGAAGCCTGTCTCTCTCACTGCTGCAGTAAACGCAGTCCTCGCAGACCCAGCTTACCCAACACATCACATAAGAGGGTCATTCAGGAGTCTGGTAACAGCGGGGAAGAAGCTATTTTTAAACCTGTTAGTGCGTGTTCTCAGACTTTTGTATCTCCTGCCCGTTGGAAGAGAGAATAACCCGGATGGGAGGGGGTCTTTGATTATGCTGCCCGCTTTCCTAAGGCAGCGGGAGGTGTAGACAGAGTCGGTGGATGGGAGATGGGTCCGTGTGATGGACTGGGCTGTGTACACGACTCTCTGTAGTTGCTTACGGTCTTGGGCCGAGCAGTTGCCATACCAGGCTGCGATGCAGCCAGATAGGATGCTTTCTATGGTGCAATCTGTAAAAAGTGATAAGAGTCAATGTAGACGTGGCTGAATTTCCTTAGTTTCCTGAGAAAGTACAGGTGCTGTTGTGCTTTCTTGGTCGTAGCGTCGATGTTACGGGCATGCTGTCAACAGAGCAGATGGGCAGAATCCGACGTCCAAACATGAGCAGGTGAGGTGGATTGGCCGTGCTGAATTGCCCCTCAAAAGTCCAAAGATTAGGTGGGGATGCGGGGATAGGGCGGGGGATTAGGCCTAGGCAGGCTGCTCTTTCGGAGGATCGGTGCAGACTCAATGGGCCGATTGGCTTCCTTCGGCACTGGAGGGATTCTTTGACTCCATGATTCTAAACTGTTCCCATTGGCAGGCGGGTCGTGCACCAGCGGATACAGATTTAAGGTGATTCGCGAAAGGACCGGAGGCGAACGAGGAGAGTTTGTTTTGCACAGCTAGCGGTTGAGACCCGGAATGCACCGCCTGAGACTGGAGTGGAGGGAGATTCAATGTGGCTTCCATTCTTTAAGGAGGAATGGCAAAGACACCGGGCTGTGAGGTGAAGGCGGGTGGGACAAGCTAAGATGCCCTTGCTGGGCAGCGGGTACAGACGGATGGGAGGAATGGCCTCCTTCTCCTGCTGCGCTCCTATGATTTTTTTCTTAACGGAAGCATGTAAGGTTACAAGATCCAACACAAGGTAGTCATTGGAACATCAGTCAGGAGACTGTTCTTTCTTTTTAATATAAATTTAGAGTACCCAATTCGTTTTTTTTTCCAATTAAGGGCAATTTAGCGTGGCCAATCCACCTACCCCGCACATCTTTGGGTTGTGGGGGCGAGACCCACGCAGACACGGGGAGAATGTGCAGACTCCACACAGACAGTGACCCAGAGCCGGGATCGAACCTGGGACCTCGGCGCCGTGAGGCAGCAGTGCTAACCACTGCGCCATCATGCCGCCCGACTGTTCTGAAGACCACGCACTGAGGATGACAGTGCACATGAAGCTTGCTTTTGTGCATTCAATCAAGTCTTTGTCTGATACAGAGGGAGACTCCAATTATGACCACTTGATTGGAGCTCTGGGTGTGCGTGCTTCATGATAAATCTTTAAAGAAAAACGCCAGGGTATCTGGTTCTCGTCTGGTCACCCTTGCAGCTGTGAGGTTTAGACGAGTACAATAGGTTCAGTGTCAGACACAAGTCAGACCCAGACACTGGTGCGTATATTTTCACATCAAAGGCACGCTGTCAATGGTGGTCACTTCTGCCACTCCAGTGACACAATGAGGTGAAGCAGAACTCCATGAGCCAGGAGGATTCTGAGACGCAGAGTTTACTGCGTCTTGAGATGAGCGATTGGCCGCATGTTCAGCCAGGCAGTCTGGTTACTGACACTCGAAACAGTCACAGAAACAAATAAAAACTCCACGGTCAGGGGTCTCTCTTGAGACTCAGTTGCTGCTCAGTGACAGCACTCTCTTGAGTCAACAAGCTTGAGGGCACACGCTCCACGCCAGCGCATTGCGTACAGAGTTGATGCTGACGCCCTCCCCCAGTGCAGGACTGAGGGAGGGCTGCACTGTCGGAGATGGCGGCTTCCAAAGGAGAAGCTAAACTGAGCCTGGGCAAAAACACTCCCGATCGCACCATTTTGAAGAAGAGCGGACGCGTTCTCCGCAAGCGCCCTGGCCAAAATGTATCGGGGTCGGAATTCTCTTGGGATTGGGATCCTCTGTTCCCGCCGGAGGTGCGCCCCCCGCCTGCAGGTTTCCCGGTGCGTGGGATGGCTTCAATGGGGAATCCCATTGACAAGCGGCGGGAGTTGAGAATTCCACCGCCGGCGAATGGCAGACCACCGAGAAACACGCGGCCGGGGTACCCGGGGTACGCGGAGAATCCGGCCCCCAATAGCCAATGTAACTAAATAAAAGATGACCTGCACATTATGGTGTTGCGCGGGGGGATCCTGCTGTGCACTAATTGCACTTCTGATATTTGCATCACGGAATCTCGACAGGGCAGAAGGAGGCCATTTGGTCCATCGAGTCTGCACTGACCCTATCTAAGCCCACTCCCCTGCCCTATCTACGTAACTCAACCTAACCTGTACATCCCTGGACATGCAGGAACAATTTACCGCGGCCAATCCACCTAACCCGCACATCTTTGGACTGTGGGAGGAAACCGGAGCACCCGGAGGAAACCCACGCACACAGGGGGAGAACATGCAGACTCCGCACAGACAGTGACCCAGGGCCGGCTCAAGGCACCGGCAACTCGGGCAGTCGCCCGGGGCGCCATGTGCTAGGGGGCGCCAGAGACTCGGGTCCCGCGCATGCGCAGTTGGGCCGGTGCCAACCAGCGCATGCGCGGTGGCCGCCCTCCCCCAGGGCGGCCCCCTCCGCCCCGCCCCCCTCCGGCTGCCCCCCCGCCTCGGGCCTGCTCCCCCCGCCCACCCCCCTCGGTTCCCCCCGCCCCCCCTCGGGTCCGCCCCCCTCAGGTCCGCCCCCCCGCCCCCCTCCCTCGGGTCCGCCCCCCCCTCCCCCCCCTCCCCCCCCCTCGGGTCCGCCCACCCCTCGGGTCCGCCCCCCCTCGGGTCCTTACCCCCCCTCGGGTCCGCCCCCCCCTCGTCCCCGCCCCTCCCCTCGGCCCCGCCCCTCCCCTCGGCCCCCCCCTCGGCCCCGCCCCCCCACTCGGCCCCGACCCCCCCTCCCCTCTGCCCCGCCCCCCCCAAGGGCGCCGAAGTTCAGCTTGCCAGGGGCGCCAGCAACCCTAGGGCCGGCGCTGCAGTGACCCAAGCCGGGAATGGAACCTGGGACCCTGGCGCTGTGAGGCAGCAGTGCTAACCGCTGTGCCACCCCGCCGTAACAATGCCCTCACTGCGAAAACACATTATTTTCGATAAAATACTTTGGGGTGGCGAGAGGAAATGGGGGTCTTCTTCCTTGAGCAGCTCTCACCAACGTAAAGATGTCTTTACAAGTGTTTCCGGTGGTTTTCTCTCCGGTGTTACCCATACATGGCCTGTGAACCCAATCTGTGTGACGATAAGAAAAATATGTCTAAATAACCCTGTTCTCTCCTGGTCGAGAGGCAGGTGAAAGAGTAACTCCAGAACTGTGTGAGATTGTAATGAAAGACTGCCTTCATTGCAATGGGAATGGATCCAGGTCCACTACGCTCCATTGCCGATTGCATTCAGCTCAGAGCATATTGAGAATGGCTTTCGCCCGCAGGCTCCGTGCTGAGCAATATTAAATTTCGGGTAGTGCGAGTCACTGCCAGTGTTCTTTCCTCCCCTGCAGCAAAGACCCTACAGCCTCTTTCATCTCCTCATATTGGTTTGATACAAATCTGGCCTAATTTCCTGGTTTGAGTTTCCAGGAGTGCTTAATGGACCCTTTCATCGTGCAAGTAGCGTTTGGAGACCAGAATCTCATTTCAGAGCAGCACTGAGCCCTGCCGCTTGATTGGTTTCTGAATACGGTGGAATCCTGCGCACTGTTGCACGAAGGCGGGTCGTGCTCTTAAAATCCTGCGGTTAGCACTGCTGCCTCGCAACGTCGGGGACCCGGGTTCGATTCCGGCCTCGGGTGACTGACTGGCTGTGTGGAGTTTGCACGTTCTCCCCGTTGTCTGCGTGGGTTTCCTCCGGGTGCTCCGGTTTCCTCCCACAGTCCAAAGATTTGCAGGTTAGGTGGATGGGCCACGCAGACACGGGGAGAATGTACAAACTCCACCCAAGGCAGCCGTTAAAAGGGATGACGAGCCTTAATAGTGGCAAAAAGCGAGACAGCAGAATGGGTTAATGGGATTGGGTTAGGGCAGGCCAGGGAGCTGTAAAACAACAGACAACAAACTACAAAAGGAGGGGGACGGGTTCAGATGGAGGGGGAAGATTGCTGTCTAAAAGTTGTTGGTCAATGTTGAGTTTCTGAGGGCTGTAACGTGCCTGATCGGATAATGAGGAGTTGCCCTTCCAGTTTCCGTTGGGCACAGCTGGAACATTGCAACAGGCCAAGGACAGATATGTGGGCAACGAGAGCAAGGTGCTGAATTGAAATGGTGAGCGACAGGAAGGTTAGGGTTAGGCTTGCGGATTGGGAGAAGGTGTTCCGCAAAGCCGTTGCCCAGTCTGCGTTTAGCCTCCCCAATGTAGAGGAGACCCCGTTGTGAGCAGCGAATAGAGTAGATCAAAATGAAAGGGGTGCAGGCGAAACGCAACGGGTGAAGTTTCATCCAGAATCACGGATAGACAATCTCCCGTTCCCTTGTTGAGAAGCTAAACTGACAGCAGATTCCCAGCTGAACTCTTAGCTCAATGGGGCACAAACTATGGCCCCTGAACTCTCTCATTTGCCCAGTTTGAGCTCTCTTGGGCTTTAAGGTTACTATGATTAGAAGCCGACTATAATTGAGCTTTAACGGTTTGATTGCTAACATGATTTTTACAATTGACACCGAGTATAATTCCAGTACAGCTGTGAGTAAATGTGTTCCTCACGTTTCAGTAATTCCTACTTTGACAGTCAGATGTTTTTTTTTCCAACTCAGGGGAAACAAGACGGTGCTGTTTGCTGTGTACACATAGCAACAAAGGATGCATTCATATCGGCTCTTTCAGGAGCTCGACGCATTCCCAAGGACTTTACAGTCCCCCACAGCAAGGATCTTGAGCAGCCATCCGAGGAGCTGTGGTACAGGCTCACATCGGGAAGACCGCGCCCGTGACAGTGCTTCACCGGAGTGTCGGCCTAGATTTGTGTGCTCAATGAGAAGCGGAGAACTCCACAGTGCAGAATGAGGCCATTCGGCCCATCTGCACCGAACTCTGAAAGAGCAAGCATGGTAGCACAGTGGTTAGCCCTATGGCTTCACAGCGCCAGGGTCCCGGGTTCGATTCCCGGCATGGGTCACTGTCTGTGTGGAGTCTGCATGTTCTCGCCACGTGTCTGCGCGGGTTTCCTCTGGGTGCTCCGGTTTTCTCCCACAAACCCCAAAAGATGAGCTTGTTAGGTGAATTGGACATTCTAAATTCTCTCTCTGTGTACCCGAACAGGCGCCGGAATGTGGCGACGAGGGGCTTTTCACAGTAACTTCATTGCAGTGTTAATGTAAGCCGACTTGTGACAATAAAGATTATTGTTATTGTTAAAGAGCACCCGGCCCAGGCCCAGGCCCACTCCCCCGCCCTATCCCCCGTACCCCACCTAACTTGGACATCAAGAGGCAAATTTTAGCGTGGCCAATCCACCTAACCTGCACATCTTTGGACTGTGGGAGGAAACCGGAGCACCCGGGGGGAAACCCACACAGACACGGGGACAACGTGCAGACTCCGCACAGACAGTGACCCAAGCCGGAATTGAACCCGCGTCCCAGATGATGTTAGGCATCAGTGCTAACTGTGCCACCATCAACTCTTTGGAGTGGGAACTTAAACCTTTAGACTTCAAGCTATGGGCCATGTTAAATTGTCCATTCATGTCCACAGATGTGCAGGTTGGGTGGGGTTACAGGGGGAGGATGGGGGAGTGGGGCTAGGTAGGGTGCTCTTTCAGAGGGTCGGTGCAGACTCAATGGGACGAATGGCCTCTTTGTGCACTGTAGGAATTCTATGAACATCGGATCATAAAATTTACAGTGCAGAAAGGGGCCATTTGGCCCATCGAATCTGGAAAGAGCTCCCCACTGAAGTCCACACTCCACCCTATCCCCGTAACCTAGTAAACCAACCTAAACGTTTTGGACACTAAGGGCAATTTTAGCACGGCAAACCCAGCACCATCGCACACACGCAGAAAATGCCAGCTGGGTACCTTGGCAGTGCCAGCCTGACAAGTTGGCAGTGCCCACGCCAGCTGGCAGCACCAGTCTGGAGCTGCCAAGGTACCCAGCTGGTACCACCCTACCCAAAGGCATGCAGCTGGGGGCCTTCGATCCCCTTGGAGACCCCCATGAGCGCCGTTCCGTCTGGACCCCATTTGTGGGGCCCAGTGCTGAATGGCGCTCGCCCGAGGTCTCTGGGGCGAAGAGGTTGAATCCCAAAGCCCCTGGTACCTCAGGAATCCGCACATTAGAGTAAGGTTTACTGTGTCGAATCTCGAGAGCCGGGTAGATCCCGGGTGCGGGGTCTCCCAGCTTCAGTAGCCACAGTTTCCCAAACGGAGAATTTCACTCATCGTGATATTTCTGACCCTTTGCCACTGGAAAAGTAACCTCATCTCTTTCCCCCGCCTCCTTTTTTCATCCAGCCAATCTCCGTCTCTACCCGCTTTATCTTGTTTCTCTTTTGTTTTTAAAAAATATTTAACATCGCTTGTTGGGTATCTCTTTGTTTCCCATGTCGATGTTGGTGGTGGGGCCAACAACGAAAAAGGGTTTTCATTGGCTAGAATCCAGGATGGTTTGCGAGCCAATGAAGATTTGAGGATTAGATGTTCCTTTCAAGATGTGACCACAATTCCACTCAATCAGGAGGCTTTGCCAAGGAACCGGCAAATTAGTCAGTCAACTGGGGTGCTTCGATCGTGATGGGGTGTGCCCGTTGCTGGCTGGGCCAGCATTTGTTGCCCATTCCTAATTGCCCTTGAACTGAATGTCTCGTTCGGACATTTCAGTGAGGGGGGCAGTTAAGAGTCGACCACATTGCTGTGGGTCTGGGGGTCACGTGTAGGCCAGACCGGGTAAGGACGGCAGATTTCCTTCCCTACAGGGCATCAGTGAGCCAGATGGGTTTTGAAATAACAGTTGTTTCACGGTCAATTAGGGCCAGTGAAGCCCACGTCCCTTGACTCGATGGGCCGAATGGCCTCCTGCTCTGTGGGAATCTATGTCCTTGGCACAATCCCAACCATTTCTCCATCTCTCTTTACCCAATCATTTGGTCAGTGGATTTATTGACCCAGTGGTCATTCACGAGGAAGATGTTCGGAGCAGATATATTGGTGGTGGTGGGGTGAGGGTGGGGGTGGGGGGGGGGGGGGGGAAATCTCTGAGCTTTTGGCAGTTCCTCACCTTTGCCAATCCTATCGCACTGAGTGGTTGGCGTTTGGGAACATTACTGATCAGGCAAGGCTGCTGACTATCGAGAAAGGCTAGACTTATCCCTCTGGGAGAGAAATACAGGTTGGTCCTGTCATGACATGCACATAATGAGATACAGAGAGGCAGCCAATGAATATAGCGAACAGGACATAACCAATCAGCAGGCAGAACACTTGGGGGTGGTTTCCCACTATAAAAGGCCCGAGGCACTCACACTCCGCCTCTTTCCACTGGTGACATCTACAGTGTGAGTCAGGGTGTACGTATCATATAACTCCTACAGCACGTGGCTAAGAGCTAGCCTGGTTCAGTCAGGCAGATTAATCACACTAGGTTAGTATGTTAAGTAATGGGTTAAGAGACATTGCAATTAGTTGTCTCATTTATTTTAAGTGTTCAATGATTGACACTGATATGTAAAGGGGCTTCAGGTGGATTCTGGAGCTTGTGATGATCTGTAGAGTTCGGTGCAGAGTGGGTTTGAACCATTAAAGGTGTGTTGGTGAAAAAGGAGCTGAACTCTTGCCTCTTCATACCACAGCATCTAGTACGTGCTAACATAGCAGAGGGTCGAACTCACAGAGGATTGAGCTAACTATGTGACAGGTTCAATAAATCAGATTGAACTAACTTCAAGGGTGTGGAGTAGCTCTCAGGTAAAGCTGCATCCAGTTGCAGCCCGTGCCATCTTACTGTGCTCAACAGGACAGGGACGGTTTCCGGCTCCCGAGCCCGCCCCTGCTATTTGCCCTCCCAGCAATCTTTATAAATCTTTAATTGGAAAATAAATTTAGCAGCTGCACCATTGCTCTGTGGCGGGGCACGGGGAGGGTTGTCACTCGACCCTTTTACAAGCTGCTCCTGCAACCAGGCAAACATGGCAGCATGGTAGAACAGTGGTCCGCACAGTTGTTTCACAGCTCCAGGGTCCCAGGTTCGATTCCCGGCTTGGGTCACTGTCTGTGCGGAGTCTGCACGTTCTCCCCGTGTCTGCGTGGGTTTCCTCTGGGTGCTCTGGTTTCCTCCCACAGTCGAAAGATGTGCAGGTTAGGTGGATTGGCCATGATTAATTGCCCCTTAGTGTTCAAAAAATGTTAAGTGGGGGTTACTGGGTTACGGGGATATGGTAGATACGTGGGCTTCAGTCGGGTGCTCTTTGTAAGGGCCAGTGCAGACTCGAAGGGCTGAATGGCCTCCTTCTGTACTGTAAATTCTATGATCACCAGGCCCTGGAACAGGCCCCTGTCAGTGTGGGAACCAAGAGCTGACATGAAAATCCACATCGACTTCCTTTAATTGGCCTCATTAGGCACTTAATGAGCCTGATCAGCTCCTCCTGCGGGTAGGTAACCCCACCTGTCCCTGTTCGCGCCTCTGCTAATATAATCCAACGGTGGGATGTAGCGCAGTTATTGTTAGCTCCTGCCCGGCTCAAACCTGACCCTGGTGGAGCCATGAATTCAGCCGTAGGCCTCTACTCGTCTCTATTGTTTAAACAATGGGTAAGGACTAACGACATGGACTCGCGTCGGTTATGGGAAGGCTTAAACAACATAACGGGTTGCAAAGCACACCTGAGTAGAATCTCCGGCAGCAGCGCACCCCTCCCCCAATTAACTCAACGCGTTAGTTTCGAGCAGGAAACCAACAAACCGTCGTCAACTGCCCCAACAGTCTCGGACACACCCATACCCACCGTCACAGCCTCCAAAGTCAGAACGGCCTTCTTGAACGTGAACCCTCGGAAATCAATGGGTCCTAATGGAGTCCCTGGTCGTGCACTCGGATCCTGCGCGGACCAACTGGCGGATGTGTTCGCGAACATCTTCAACCTCTCCCTACTACGTTCCAAAGTTCCCACCTGCTTCAAGAAGACCACCATCATACCGGTGCCAAAGAAGAACCAGGCAACGTGCCTCAACGAATACCATCCGGTGGCCTTGACATTGATCATTATCATAGAATTTACAGTGCAGAAGGAGGCCATTCGGCCCACGAGGCTGCACCGGCTCTTGGAAAGAGCACCCAACCCAAGCCCACATCTCCACTCTATCCCCGTAACCCAATAACCCCTCCTAACCTTTTTGAACACTAAGGGCGATCTTAGTGTGGCCAATCCACCTAACCCGCACGTCTTTGGACTGTGGGAGGAAACCGAAGCACCCGGAGGAAACCCACGCAGACACGGGGAGAACATGCAGACTCCGCACAGACAGTGACCCAAGCCGGGAATCGAACCAGGGACCCTGGAGCTGTGAGCAACAGTGCTAACCACTGTGCTACCGTGCTGCCATCCATTATGAAGGGCTTCAAGAGGTTGGGCCTTAGACACATCAACTCCATACTCCCAGAAGGTAGTGATCCACTGCAATTTGCATACTGCCACAACCGGTCCACAGCAGACGCCATCGTCCTGGCCCTACACTCAGCCCTGGAGCATCTCGACAACAAGGACTCCTACATCAGTCTCCTATTCTATTTAAAGGAGATGTGTGTGGAAAGTTTTTTACGCAGAGGGTGGTGGGTGCCTGGAACGCTTTACTAGCGGAGGTGGTAGAGGCATCTAGACAGGTATATGAACGGGCGGCAACAGAGGGAAGTAGACCTTGGAAAATAGGAGACAGGTTTAGATAAAGGATCTGGATCAGCGCAGGCTGGGAGGGCCGAAGGGCCTGTTCCTGTGCTGTAATTTTCTTTGTTCTCTGTTATTCATTGAATTCCACCTTCAACACCATAATCCCAGACAAGCTCATATCCAAACTCCAAAACCTCGGACTTGGCTCCTCCTTCTGCAGCTGGATCCTCAAATTCCTGACCCAAAGACCACAATTAATAAGGATCAACCACACCTCCTCCATGGTACACATCAATACTGTGGCCCCGGAAGGCTGGGTACTTAGCCCCCCACTACAGTCCTTACACACACACGACTGTGGGGCAAAATGTGGCTCCAACTCCATCTACAGGTTTGCTGATGACATGACTGTGGTGGGTCGGATCTTGAATAACGATGAGGCAGAATACCGGAGAGAGATAGAGAAACGAGTGGAGTGGTGCAACAACAACAATCTATCCCTCAACGTTAGCAAAACTAAAGAGTTGGTCATTGACTTCAAGAAGCGAAATATCGCATCAATGTTGCACAGGGAGAAATGGTTGACAACTTCAAATTCCTAGGTGTGCACATCACCAACAATCTGTCCTGGTCCACCCATGTTGACGTTATGACCAAGAAAGCACAACAGCGCCTATACTTCCTCAGGAAACTAAGGAAATTCCTGCATGTCCACATTGACTCTTACCCAACTTTTACAGACGCAACATAGTAAGTATCCTATCGGGCTGCATCACAGCCTGGTATGGTAACTGCTCAGCCCAAGACCGTTAGAAATTACAGAGAGTCGTGAACACAGCCCCGTCCATCACGCAAACCCACCTCCCATCCATTGACTCTGTCGACATCTCCCGCTGCCTGGGGAAAGTGGGCAGCATAAAGGGGCCTCACGGTAGCATGGTGGTTAGCATCAATGCTTCACAGCTCTAGGGTCCCAGGTTCGATTCCCGGCTGGGTCACTGTCTGTGTGGAGTCTGCACGTCCTCCCCGTGTGTGCGTGGGTTTCCTCCGGGTGCTCCGGTTTCCTCCCACAGTCCAAAGATGTGCGGGTTAGGTGGATTGGCCATGCTAAATTGCCCGTAGTGTAAGGTTAATGGGGGGATTGTTGGGTTACGGGTATACGGGTTACGTGGGTTTAAGTAGGGTGATCATTGCTCGGCACAACATCGAGGGCCGAAGGGCCTGTTCTGTGCTGTACTGTTCTATGTTCTATAATCAAAGACCCTTCCCACCCGGGTTATTCTCTCTTTCAACCTCTATCCGTCGGTCTGGAGATACAAAACCCTGAGACACGCACTGGCAGGTTCAAAAACAGCTTCTTCCCCGCTGTTACCAGACTCCTGAATGATCCTCTTATGGACTGAACTGATCTCTCCACGTATCCTCTGTGCTGTGTTGTGCTACACTCCGTATGCTTCACCCAATGACTATGTCAATGTATTTACATTGTGCATTTATCATGTGTTCTATGTTTCTTCATGTATGGAACGATCTGCCTGGACTGTACGCAGAACAATACTTTTCCCTGTACCTCGGTACACGTGACAGTAAATCTAAATCTAAGGTTAATTGAGCATAAAAGGAGGGTGTGAGATAACATGAAATGTGAGCACATGTTGCTCAATAAATGTGAAAAAGAAGTTTGCACAAAATAAGAAATTCTCGGGGTGCAAGTGAAGCTCTCATTAAAATTAACATTGCATGTAAGTGCTGGTTTCCTCACACTGTTTAAAATAACCTCTGCTCTAATATTTCTCGACTTCCAACACTGACTTGTCAAGGCTTCACATGTCTGGGAAGAGTGCTGGTTAATCAGAGAGGCCTGTTTATAGCAGAAAACAAGATTACTCGTGCTAGGCAACTGGGTATTCTGATTCAAAGAAGCATCTCAGTAATTTTCCCCTCCCTCAAACTTAACCCACACCTCACAATATCTCCTACAGGTTTTCAAACACTCTGGAAGGTGCCAGCAGCTCTAACTCCCGTGGCACGTCGTCCGTTTCAGGGTTAAGGAGCACAATGTATTGAACAACCAGCATCATTAAGGGAGATAGTGGTGTCACTAGCCTAGTGACCCAAAGACCCAGGGCAATTCTCTGAGGACGTGGGCTCAAGCCTCAACGTAGCAGCTTCCATAGAAGAGTCCATAGAATCCCAATAGTGCAAAAGGAGGCCATTCGGCCCATTGCGTCTGCATCAACCCTCCGAAAGACCATCCCACCTAGGCCCGCTTCCCACCCTCTTCCCACCTAACCTGCACATCTTTGGACTGTGGGAGGAAACCGGAGCACCCGGAGGAAACCCACGCAGACACGGGGAGAAAGTGCAAACTCCACACAGACAGACCGTTAGAAACTTCAGAGAGTCGTGAACACAGCCCAGTCCATCACATGAACTTGCCTCTCATCCATTGACTCCATCTACACCTCCCGCTGCCTGGGGAAAACGGGCAGCATAAGCAAAGACCCCTCCCACCCGGCTTACCACTCTTCCAACTTCTTCCATCGGGCAGGAGATACAGAAGTCTGAGAACACGCACGGACAGACTCAAAAACAGCTTCTTCCCCGCTGTTACCAGACTCCTAAACGACCCTCTTTTGGACTGACCTCATTAACACAACACCCCTGTATGCGTCACCCAATGCCAGTGTCTATGTAGTTACATTGTGTACCTTGTGTTGCCCTATTATGTATTTTCTTTTCTTTTCTTTTCATGTACTGAATGATCTGTTGAGCTGCTCGCAGAAAAATACTTTTCACTGTACCTCGGTACACGTGACAATAAACAAAATCCAAATCCAGAGAGTGGCCAAGGACGGAATTGAACCCGGGATCTCTGGCGCTGTGAGACAGCAGTGCTAACCACTGTTACACCGTGCTGCCCATACTCCATACTGCATCTCCTTGCTCCTCTTTCCTGTCAGGATATTCTCCCTGATGCCCGCCCAGGTTGGTGTCAAATTTCTCCTCACCTCAGTCCTAAAAAGTTTGACCCTTATCCTCAAACTTTGACCCCTAGTTCTGGCCTCCACTGCCATTGGGGACATTCTTTCTGAATCTACCCTGTCTAATCCTTTTAGAATTTTATATGTTTCTCTGAGGTCCCCTCTCACTCTTCTGAACTCCAATGAATATAATCCTAACCGACTTAGTCTCTCCTTATCTGACAGTCCCGCCAACCCAGGAATCAGCCTGGTAAACCTTCGCTGCTCTCCCTCCATAGCAAGAACATCCTTCCTCAGATAAGGACACCAAAACTGCGCACAATACTCCAGCTTTGGCCTCACTAATGCCCTATCCAATTGCAGTAAAACATCCCTATTGCTGTACTCAAATCCTCTCGCTATGAAGGCCAAACATACCATTTGCATTCTTTACTGCCTGCTGTACCTGCGCGCTTACTTTCAGCGACTGATGCACGAGGACACCAAGGTCTCGCTGAGTATCCGCCTCTCTCAATTTACATCCATTCAAATAATTCCGGCCTCGGGTGTCTGTGTAGAGTTTGCACGTTCTCCCCGTGTCTGCGTGGGTTTCCTCCCACAGTCCAAAGATGTGCAGGTTAGGCGGATTGGCCATGCTAACTTGACCCTTTAGTGTCCAAAGGTTAAGTGGGGTTGCATGGATAGGGCGGGGTCATGGACCTAGATAGGGTGCTCTTTCAGAGGGTCGGCGCAGACTCGATGGGCCGAATAGCCTCCTTCTGCAGTGTAGGGGTTCAATGATTTCATGATGAGTGTCATAACTTGTAAGAATCCGCAGTATTAGTTATGTCTGAGGGAGGGGAACAGTTGATGGAATTCCTGAATCGGAATGTCCAGTTGCGCATGGCCAATATCCTTCTTTACTGCCCATGTGGCAAACGGATTGGGAATTTCCTGGGCCCCAGCACTCCTGAGAATCCCTTGTTGGAAATTGGGAAATATTAGCGCCAAGGACACGTTGCACAGTCCAAGGAAGCTGCCACTTTCGTGCAACGCTAATTTTGCCGCAAGACATGTGATCCAGTTGCCGCAGGTGAACATCCCACTTTGTGGGAACTTAATTTGAACACTTCCCGGGCAACATCTGCGTTCTGTTATCTTCGCACATTCAGTTCATTTTGAAGAGCGCGAAAACATGGATTTTTCGAATTCCCTACTGTCTTGTTATGCTCTTGGCGTAGCATAAGCGGCTTCCTTGATGTGCACTCGGACAAAGGAAGGTTCAGAAGTGGAGATAACTTCAACACGTTTATTGAACTATTTACAATTCTCCTACTTGGATTCGCCTCTACTGTTAATCCTTCTATAGCTACTCAGACTGACGAACCAGTCTGCTACAATCCACGTGGAGGGTGTGATATTGAATCAACCCTGTGTCTGTACTCACTGAGTGTCTCCACTGAAAGAGGAAGATCATGTGTGCTGTGTCCTTTATGTATGGGTTGGTGTAATGCCCTCCTGTGGTAGTGTCACCTCTGTGTGTATCGTGAATGCCCATTGGTCGTGTCCTATCTTACTGACCTGTTGGTTGAGTGAGGTGTGGTGATATGCATCACTGTAGATGTACAAGAGGTTAATGTAAGTACACGTAGACTAGCTAGACACTAGAGGGAGCACCAGAGACATGACACACGGACACATCGATGTCGATGTGTCCGTGTGTCATGTCTCTGGTGCTCCCTCTAGTGTCTAGCTAGTCTACGTGTACTTACATTAACCCCTTGTGCATCTACAGTGATGCATATCACCACACCTACATGGGATTCAATTCATCTTCACCCACTAATTCAGAACAGTAGAGACTGGCGGGACGATAGCACAGTGGTTAGCACAGTTGCTTCACAGCTCCAGGGCCCCAGATTCGATTCCCGGCTTGGGTCACTGTCTGTGCGGAGTCTGCACGTTCTCCCTGTGCCTGCGTGGGTTTCCTCCGGGCGCTCCGGTTTCCTCTCACGAGTCCCGAAAGACGTGCTGTTTGGTGAATTGGACAATCTGAATTCTCCCTCGTGTACCCGAACAGACACGGAATATGGCGACCAGGGGATTTTCATAGTAACTTCATTGCAGTGTTAATGTAAGCCTACTTGTGACACTAATAAAGATTTATGATTATTATTATTATAAAACAATAAGTGTAAAACTGTAGACAATAAAATTGTCTTGGGGAGGAAAAGGGGTCAATCATTTAGGACTGAGATGAGGAGAAATTCTTCAGTGTTGTGAATCTTTGGAATTCTCTACCCCAGAGGGTTGTGGCTGTCCCGTTGTTGAATACCTTTAAGATTGGGATAGGCGGATTGCTGGTCTCTCAGGGAATGAAGGGATAATCGGGAAACGGGTGAGGAAAGTGGAGTTGTGGCCCAAGATCCGCCAGGATCAGAGTGGATGGCGGGACAGGCTAGACGGGCCGAATGGTCGACGTCTGCTCCTGTTCCTTGTGTTCTTCTGAGGCCCCACGATTTTTGGCGTTACGGAGCTAAATTTTGCCACCTTCTACCAGCAGCTGTGTCTTACCGGCAACGCAAGGGCAGCACGGTAGCATGGTGGTTAGCATAAATGCTTCACAGCTCCAGGGTCCCAGGTTCGATTCCCGGCTGGGTCACTGTCTGTGCGGAGTCTGCACGTCCTCCCCGTGTGTGCGTGGGTTTCCTCCGGGTGTTCCGGTTTCCTCCCACAGTCCAAAGATGTGCGGGTTAGGTGGATTGGCCATGCTAAATTGCCCGTAGTGTCCTAAAAAGTAAGGTGGGGGGGGGGGGTTGTTGGGTTACGGGTATAGGGTGCATACGTGGGTTTGAGTAGGGTGATCATTGCTCGGCACAACATCGAGGGCTGAAGGGCCTGTTCTGTGCTGTACTGTTCTATGTTCTAAGGCCGCACTGCCAGAGATGGATTTGGCGAGGAATCTTCATAAAGCACAGTGATATTTGCCTTTTTTTCACTGCTAGAGTTTGCAATGGTCAGGCCACATGGGATACTTGACAGCGAATTTCCTGGTTGCCATACTTTCTTTGAATAGATAAAAAGATACACTGAAATCTCACCTGCCACTTGAAGAGATGTAAATTCTTCTCAATTGCCACACATTGCGTAAGCTGCTAAATCCAAGAAAGATTCATTTCCAATCTTTTGTGCAGAGTGACACAGAGGGAGAACCCCAGGCTGAGTTTTAAAAAATTATCTTCTTGTTCATTTAGCATTGAAGGCCACACGTTGGCGCAGTGGTTAGTACTACTGCCTTGCAGCACCAGGGACCCAGGCTCGCTTCCGGCCTTGGCTGTCTGTGCGGAGTCTGCACGCGCTCTCCCCCTGTGTCTGCGTGGGTTTCCTCCGGGTGCTCCGGTTTCCTCCCACTGTCCAAAGATGTGCAGGTTAGGTGGATTGGCCACGATCATTGCGCGGGTTCCGGGGGTGGGTTCGGAGGATTGGGCCTGGGTGGGGTGCTCTTTCGGAGGGTCAGTACAGACTCGATGGGCCGTATGGTCTTTTTCTGCACTCCATGAACTCTATGGGAGTCGAGCTGCAGTCGGCAATACTGTTTGTGTGTTGACCCAGACTCTTCAGGCACGGAGGGCGTTGCTTGGAGGCGCAGTCGCGTCTTCGCCTCATGTCCACCCATAGTTTTGTATTTTGCAGGAATTATCCAGCAATGATCCCGGGCCGGTGCCCGTGTGGTATGGGTCTGGCTGGCATTCCCATTCTTGGGTTCTGGAGAAAGGGAGTATAACTCCCTTAGGGCAGCACGGTAGCATGGTGGTTAGCATAAATGCTTCACAGCTCCAGGGTCCCAGGTTCGGTTCCCGGCTGGGTCACTGTCTGTGCGGAGTCTGCACGTCCTCCCCGTGTGTGCGTGAGTTTCCTCCGGGTGCTCCGGTTTCCTCCCACAGTCCAAAGATGTGCGGGTTAGGTGGATTGGCCATGCTAAATTGTCCGTAGTGTCCTAAAAAGTAATGTTAAGGGGGGGTTGTTGGGTTACGGGTATAGGGTGGATACGTGGGTTTGAGTGGGGTGATCATGGCTCGGCACAACATCGAGGGCCAAAGGGCCTGTTCTGTGCTGTACTGTTCTATGTTCTGAACTATGTTCTAACTGTACCATCCCAAATGGCACCCGGGCTGACGGTCGGCTAGATTATGGGGCACACGTTCCCCACAATCGGTGTTATCTTAACCTCCGGAATTGTACCCTCCCTCGGTGGGGCGGTGGGGGGAGGGGGCGGGTTGGCAGGCAGGGTGGGTGAAAAGTTAGGTGCCATGGCAGCGGCACTGTGCCATTTATATACCAATACCCCCAGCCCCCCCTCCAACTCCACAGGTATTTAAGCCATGACAGGGGAGGATCAGGTGATCAGCCCTCCAATGGGCTGATTGTCGGTCTCGAGTAGCCAATTGACAGCCTCCCTGCCCAGATTGATTTTCCCCATGGCTGGTGGCAAGAGTTCATGCCTGCCTTGAGGAGCCCACCCCTCCCACCCGCCCCACACACATACACCATCATCAAGGTGCTCCCGTTGTATTTCCTAACCAACACCATCACCCCCCCCCCCCCCCCCCCCCTCCCAGCGATCTGCCAATACAGGTTCCTATCCCAGTCACTGGGGCCTGCCAACCTGGACTAGGCCAAGACCTGGATTTATCCCCAGGTCTGGGGACCCGATTCCTCAGCCGACAGTCCGAACAATGGCCACTGCTCCCCCGCGGTGCTGCTGGGGCACGAGCTTTACCCGCTATTGGTTGGCAGCTCTCGAAGTTGGGGCAGCCCTCTCCGAAGGGGGCAGAATTCTGCCTGAAGCCAATTGAGAACCCTTAAATGACTGCGGAACGAGCTTCTTAAGGCGTCTGGCGATTATGTCCCTCGCCCCAACACACTTTAGCCCCAAGTGCAATTTTGCGTTTACCTATCTTTCAACCGGTGTAAGGGCTGGTGCAGACAGGGGTGGGCCAAATGGCCTCCTTCTGTGCAAGAAAAAGTCTGTGAATCTTGGATTCTGAGCTTCTCAGTAGTTGACTATCTAGCACTCTGAGCCAGGAGGTTGTTGGGTCAAAGCACCGTCCTGTCTTGGCGTAGGCCCACGTGCCCAGTGCAGTGTGAGGGAGTGCCGCGTTGTCAGAGGAGGATTCTTTCAGACGAGATGTTTATCGGAGACTTCACCTCAGGCGGACATGAACCATCCGTGCTGCCATTTTGGGGAAGCGAATGGACGCTTCCCCTTGGCCGATATCTATCCTCAAGTTCCTGCTCGTTTATCAAACTTTGCAGTTTGCGGGGGGGGGAGCGGGGGGGGGGGGGGGGGGGGGGCTTGCAGTAGTCAATGTAGCTGCAAGGTTTCTTCCAGTACAACGGTGACCACACTTCGAAAGTACTTTACTGTAAAGCATATCGTGCGACCATGAAAGGTGCTACATAAATGCAAAGCCTCTTTTGCATCCTAATTGAGGACTGCGAATAATATTAATGGATTCAAGGGGAAACTGGACAGGTTTGCGAGGGAGGAGGGAATGGAGGGTAGGTTTCGATAAGGAATGACGCGGGGAGACTTGAGTGGAGCTGGCACAGAATGGTCGGGCCGAGTGGCCTCTTTCTGTGCTATATGTCATGACACTGAAAACTTGTAAATGAAACTCATGTCAGAACTGGAGCGTTGACAAAACAAGGCCTATAATAGACTGGCTACTCTCTATAATTAGGTGTTTCTGCCACTGTTCATGGATTTGGAGTCCTTCTGGGCTCTGCTAATCCAAATACACAGTGCAGATATTGCAACATAGCCCTGCTTGTATTCCCCGCAGCCAGCATCTTGCTACACTTGATCAAGGCTATGTGTTGCCAATTAAAATGTTTCACCGTCTCTAGTGGATGAATGGCTCTTTCTTAGTGTTTGGCTGCGCAGTGTGGAAGTCCAAGACTGGGTTATTGTACATTATGGCAAAGGTCTGTTTACCCTCGATGGCTCAGAGTTTCGCCTTGGAGTTTGTGGATTCAGGTCGCACTCCAGGGACGAGCGCAAGATCTGAGCTGATAATTTGATGCGACTTCCCGAAGGGCCGTTAAACTCGGGCCTGTGTTCGCTCTGTCACGACCTGGTGTGAAGGGGCAAACTGCTAACACCCCCCCCCCCCCCGCCCCCCTCCAACCCTGCAACCTCTATTCAGCTACTTCAGCTGGCCTCAACAAAGGTTAATCTTTTGGAAGGACATATCTTTTGCAAATCGGAATGTGTTTAACCATTTATGTGGCGAGCAACACGGACCAATCAAACATGTTTTTTTTTAGTTACAGCGAGGGCAAATTTATTCATCACTAAACCCAAGAAACAAATAGTATTGTCACAGGGAAGTAAGAGTCCCATAAAAAAGAATTTAAAGAATATATATGGGGGCGCAATTCTCTGTTTCCCCCCCCCCCCCCCGCGTGCTTCCTGGCGGCGCACCGTTCGCTGGTGGTGGGATTAATCAAAGACCCCTCCCACCCGGCTTACTCACTCTTCCAACTTCTTCCATCGGGCAGGAGGTACAGAAGTCTGAGAACACGCACAAACAGACTCAAAAACAGCTTCTTCCCCGCTGTTACCAGCCTCCTAAATGACCCTCTTATTGACTGACCTCATTAACACTACACCCCTGTATGCTTCACCCAATTCCTGTGTTATAGACATAGAACATATAACATTACAGCGCAGTACAGGCCCTTCGGCCCACGATGTTGCACTGTCCTGTGATACCCTTCTAAAGTCCCTCTACACTATTCCCTTAATTCCCTTATCGTCCATATGCCTATCCAATGACCATACGAACGCGTTTAGTGTTGGCGAGTCCACTACTGTTGCAGGCAGGGCATTCCACGCCCTTACTACTCTCTGAGTAAAGAACCTACCTCTGACATCTGTCCTATATCTATCTCCCCTCAATTTAAAGCTATGTCCCCTCATGCTGGACATCACCATCCGAGGAAAAAGGCTCCCGATGTCCACCCTATCTAATCCTCTGATCATCTTGTATGCCTCAATTAAGTTGTGTATTTTCTTTTATTCCCTTTTCTTTCCATGTACTTAATGATCTGTTGAGCTGCTCACAGAAAAATACTTTTCACTGTACCTCGGTACATGTGACAATAAACATCCAATTCTCTACTCCCCCCGCCGCTTGTCAATTGGATTTTTCACTGAAGACACCCCATCCCGCCATGACTCCCGCTAGCGGGGCTGTGTTGCCAGCGGGAAAAGTGAATCCCAACTAGAACATTTCAGCCATGGTTAAGTGTCCGTTGATTTTCCTTGAGGTGTAGATTTTAAACATTGCAGCCGATTCAGATTAGCTGGTTTCTTGCATGTGGAACATTAGTACGAGATCCCGGTTCGCTGGCAGTTTTCCAGTAATTGACCCCTTGAACCGGCCGACACACCTTTTTCCTAAAAGGGAGAGAGGGAGAGAGCGCAACCTTTCAGCCTGCCTCCTCTTGCTGAAAACTTTCTCGACACCTCCTGCGTCACTTGCAATCTCTCTTTAGTGCTTGCAACCTGGTGTGCTATACTTCACCCATTGTGTATTTCCAAGGGGATTGGGGTGGGTCTGCCTGTGGCGGCCATTGTTTCAATACCCAGCATTTTAATGTCTGTTCCTTCGACAGTTCTGATGGATGTCTGAATGATAGGAAATGTCCCTCTCTTTGTACTTTTACACCTTCGCCGTGGAAGGTGACCTTCCATTGTTAAGCAGTTTGCTCTGCCTCATTTCAAATTGCAAAATTTCAAGTCAGTTAAAAGTTGAAAAGTCATAATTTTAAAAATAAAGGTTTATAGCCTCGTAACATTTCTCAAACGCACATTAAAGAAGCCGTGTCATATTTGAAGAGCTGAGGATTTTTGACTCTCATTTACCCTTGAATAAACATGATTCAGACGATCCATCTTTTGGGGGGGGGGGGGGGGGGGGGGAACCTCCAGTAATACATTCAATCACAGTTGGCAGCACAATGGTTTGTGGGAGTTTGCTGTGTGCAAATTGGTTGCTGCGTCTCCCACATTGAAACAGTGTCTACATTGCGAAAGCACTTAATTGAACGGCAAGTTGGCACCGCAGTTAGCGCCACTGCCTCATTGCACCTGGGTTCAATTCCGGCCCCGGGTCACTGTCTGTGTGGAGTCTGCATGTTCTCCCCGTGTCTGCGTGGGTGCTCCGGTTTCCTCCCACAGTCCAAAGATGTGCGGGTTAGGTGGATTGGGAGTACCAAATTTCCCCTTAGTGTCCAAAGATATGCAGGTTAGGTGGGGTCATGGGGTTAGGGTGGGGGAGTAGGCTTAGGTCTTTTGGATGATTCAGTGCAGAAACGATGGGCTGAATGGCCTCCTTCTGCACTGTAGGGATTCTACGATTCTAATTGGCAGTTGTGCGCTGTGGACATCCTGCGGCGTCGGAAGGCGCTATATGAAGGCAGGCCTTATTTTAGTGCATCCTAAGCATTCTTGAAGTCAAGCCACTGCCCACAGTTCCACTGCCGCAGTTGAAGAGCTGAAAGTTTTGGAGCCGGGGTCTCGTGGGTTAGCTTTTTTTTGTGAATGTGCGCCCATGGTGGGCAGACCTGCCAAAGACCAGCTCATCCTAAACTTTCTTCATGTCCATTGTGCATCCTCACCCTTGAGTGTAAGCGCCAGATAGTCCAGCCTTGCACCTGAAGAATGATCACGTGGCTGAGGTGTCGGCGGTGTTGACAGGGGACATGAGCTGAGCCAGAAGGAGGTAGGAAATCGATGGTAAAGTGGATTGGCTTGGAGTCAGTGGTGAGACACACAAGAGAGGTAATAAACCTTTCAGTGAAAGTGGGAACATGACAGCATATTCTCGTAGGGAAGGGTCCAGGTTGCCAGCGGTGAGGCCTCAAACCTTCCTCATGCTTGGAGCTAAAACTCTTTGCTGATTGTCCACCAATTCTTTGTAATTACAACCTTTCCAGGTTGTGCTTTTTCATAGAATCCTAGAATTTACGGCGCAGAAGGAGTCCATTCAGCCCATCGAGTCTGCACCAGCCCTTGCAAAGAGCGCCTTACTGAAACCCATGTATCTACCCTATCCCCGGAACCCAGTAACCCCACTTAACCTGTTTTGGACACTTAGAGGCAATTTATCACGGCCAATCCACCTAACCCGCACATCTTTGGACTGTGGGAGGAAACCGGAGCACCCGGAGGAAACCCACGCAGACAGGGGGAGGACGTGCAGACTCCTCACAGACAGTGACCCAGCGGGGAATCGAACCTGGGGCCCTGGAGCTGTGAAGCAAGTGTGCTAACCACTATGCTACCGTGCTGCCCAGATGAGCTCAGACCATCATGGGGAGACGGCGACACCGCGATAATATACTCTAGTAACCCAGAGGCCCAGGCTACAGTTCTAGGGGCATGGGTTCAAATCCCACCCCGGCAGCTGGTGGAATATAAAACTAGTCTCGGTGACCATGACAACATCATTGATCGCTGTTTACAACCTCATCTGGTTCGGGAGGAAATCTGCCGCCCCTTACCTGCCTGGCCTACATGTGACTCCGGATCCAAAACAATGACTGGAATTCTCCAACCGTTGGGATTCTGTTCCTGGCGGCAGCGCACCCTCACGCGCGGGTTTCCGGTGGTGTGGGGTGGCATCAAAGGGAAATCCCATCGTCAAGCAGCGGGTAGAGAGAAACACACGGCTGGGGGAGAACCCCACCCCATGTCTTAATCGTCCCCTGAAATGACCATTGGATCATTCACTTGAAGGATAATTAGGGATGGATATAGCCTCACTAGTTAAGAGCATAATTTGAAATGGGTTTCTAAGCCACTCTGAACGTTTTACCCATTGTTGACCGCTCTGCCAGACACAACTGTGGGAGAAAATTGAGCAGCACGTTTCTTGATCGCCATAATTTCTTCGAGTCGACCAAAATGTTCACTGTAAAAAAAAAAGCAAATTCTTCTTGATTGCTTGTACATTGCGCACACCGCTAAACTTTGGTCCGAAGGAGGTTTATTTGCAATGTTTTGTGTCGTGTGGGATTTTCTTTAAATGTGGGGCAAGAGAAGGCTACGAGTTATGTTTAAATTTGCCTTTAACGAGCTGTCGAATAATAATCTTTGTTAGTGTCACAAGTTGACTTACATTAACAATGCAGTGAAGTTACTGTGAAAATTAGTAAGGTGCAGTAGACAGTGACCTTTCACCTCCGCAGTCAGGGTTCCAACCCTGCCAATCTGGATGGGAAATAGCTTTCAGGCTATTTCGTCATGCCGGCTTTTCTTGGGCCCACAGGCCAAAACGACTTCTAGATTCCTACTCATTTTTACGTTCAAGGGATGTGGGTGTCGCTGGCTAGGCCAGCATTTATTGTCCTTCCCTAATTGCCCTTGAGAAGGTGGTAGTGAGCCACCATCTTGAATTCGCTGCAGTCCATGTGGTGTAGGTACTGTTATGGGAGCGGCGTTTCCAGAACTCCAAAATGTATCATGGAGTTCAACCAACCCCCAGTTTAATGTATTGTTGCTTTTGAAGCACACGGCTTGTTCTCCCGGTGTGGCATTACAATTATGGACACGTGGGTTTTCAAACACAAAACAATGTTTATTCCATGAATTCAACTTAACCTTCTTAAATAAACATTGGATCCCTTAACACCCCTTACTTAAAATAATACAACACTAAATAATTCCTCAAAATGTTCCTTCAAACTGGGCAGCAGGGTAGCATGGTGGTTAGCATAAATGCTTCACAGCTCCAGGGTCCCAGGTTCGATTCCCGGCTGGGTCACTGTCTGTGTGGAGTCTGCACGTCCTCCCCCTGTGTGCGTGGGTTTCCTCCGGGTGCTCCGGTTTCCTCCCACAGTCCAAAGATGTGCGGGTTAGGTGGATTGGCCATGCTAAATTGCCCGTAGTGTCCTAATTAAAGTAAGGTTAAGGGGGGGGGGGGGTTGTTGGGTTACGGGTATAGGGTGGATACGTGGGTTTGAGTAGGGTGATCATGGCTCGGCACAACATTGAGGGCCGAAGGGCCTGTTCTGTGCTGTACTGTTCTATGTTCTAAACCTCCTTAACTCCTTTAAACAGAAACACACCAGGTTAAAGACATTACTTTTATGAGTTTAAATCACCCAAATGATTCAGAGATATTCTTTCCTGGCAGAGATCACAGCAGATCCAGCTCACTGCAAACACAGACACAACCAAGCTCTTTTCCTCAAAACTGGCTTTCTCCTTTCAAACCGCTCACAGCAAACCAGCCAGGCACTTTTCAGCTGCTCTCTCTCAAACTGAAAATACTGCAAAATGGCTGAGCTAAAAAACCCAGCTCCACCCGCACTGTGACATCACTTCAGTAATATGAGCTGCTCCATTTCTTAAAGGTACATTGCTTAAACATCCATTTCTTAAAGGTACTCTCACATGACAGTACACCCGCTGTGCTGTTAGGGAGGGATTTCCAGGATGTTGCTCCAGCGACAGTGAAGGAACGGCCGATATATTTCCAAGTTGGGGTGGTGAGTGACTTGGAGGGGAACCACCAGGTGGTGGGGTTTCAAGGTATCTGCTGCCCTTGTCCATCTAGATGCCAAAGGTTGAGACTTGTACGGTGCTGTCGAAGGAGCCTTGGTGAGTTGACGCTTGTAGCTGGTACACGCTGCTGTTACCATGCATCAGTGATGGAGGGAGTGAATGTTCGCGGATGGGGTGCTAACAAGTGGGCCGCTTTGTCCTGGATGGTGTCGAGCTTCTTGAGCTGCACTCATCCTGGTAAGTGGGGAGTATTCCAGCACACCCCTGACTTGTGCCTTGTAGATGGTGGACAGGCTTTGGGGGTTGGGTCAGGAGGTGAGTTACTCACCGCAGGATTCCCAGCCTCTGACCTGCTCTGGTAGCCACAGTATTTATATGTCTGGGCCCAGTTCAGCTTCTGGTCAATGGTAACCCCCAGGATGTTGATAGTGGGGGATTCAGCGATGACATTGCCATGCATAGAATCTGTAGAATCCCGACAGTGCAGAAGAAGGCCATTCAGCCCATCGAGTCTGCACCAACCAATCCAAAAGAGCGCCCTGTTAAGGGGCAATTTATCATGGCCAATCCACCTAACCTGCACATCTTTGGACACTAAGGGGCAATTTAGCATAACCAATTCGCCTAACCTGTGCATCTTTGGACTGTGTGAGGAAACCGGAGCACCCGGAGGAAACCCACGCAGACACGGGGAGAAAGTGCAAACTCCACACAGACGGTCACCCGGGGGCCGGAATCGAACCCGGGATTTTGGCGCTGTGAGGCAGCAGTGCTAACCACTGTGCCACCCTGCCGCCCCTGAATTAAATGTCCAGGGCTGAAGGTTCGATTCCCTCTTGTTAGAGATGGTCACCGCCTGGCATTTGTGCGGCCACGAATGATACTTGCCACAAAACAGCCCAAACCAGAAACTTGTCCAGGTCTTGCTGCTTACAGGCCCGGACTGCTTCACGCCCACCAAATCTGCCTGTAACATGCAGAGAGGCAACATCTGTCGTGGGAGATAAATGGTTCAGACTGGAAGCTGAGCCAAATTTTCAGGGCTACACAAAGGGAGGTTCACTCTGCCTCTAACTGCTCCGCCTGTGGGCTGGGTACTTAAAGGGGAAAGGTATAGAACATAGAACATAGAACAGTACAGCACAGAACAGGCCCTTCGGCCCTCAATGTTGTGCCGAGCCATGATCACCCTACTCAAACCCACGTATCCACCCTATACCCGTAACCCAACAACCCCCCCCCTTAACCTTACTTTTTTTTTATTAGGACACTACGGGCAATTTAGCATGGCCAATCCACCTAACCCGCACATCTTTGGACTGTGGGAGGAAACCGGAGCACCCGGAGGAAACCCACGCACACTGTGCGCTGTGAAGCATTTATGCTAACCACCATGCTACACTGCTGTCCCGTTCTCCAAGACTGTAAAAGTTGGGAGATTCTTTGACAAACGGTTCGGTCGAGGAGGTTGGTTTTAAGTCTTAGAAGAGGAAAGAGAGGTGGAGAAGTTCAGCGAGGGAATTATAGAACTTAAGGCCTTGACAGCTAAAGATGTAGCCGGCGATAGTGGAGTGATGAACATCGGCGATGCACGAGGCCAGATTTAGAATTTTAGAACATAGAACAGTACAGCACAGAACAGGCCCTTCGGCCCTCGATGTTGTGCCGAGCAATGATCACCCTACTCAAACCCACGTATCCACCCTATACCCGTAACCCAACAACTCGAAAATGAAAAATGAAAATCGCTTATTGTCACGAGTAGACTTCAATGAAGTTACTGTGAAAAGCCCCTAGTCGCCACATTCCGGCGCCTGTCCGGGGAGGCTGGTACGGGAATCGAACCGTGCTGCTGGCCTGCTTTAAAAGCCAGCGGTTTAGCCTGGTGAGCTAAACCAGCCCCCTTAACCTTACTTTTTAGGACACTAAGGGCAATTTAGCATGGCCAATCCACCTAACCCGCACATCTTTGGGCTGTGGGAGGAAACCGGAGCACCCGGAGAAAACCCACGCACACACGGGGAGGACGTGCAGACTCCGCACAGACAGTGACCCAGCCGGGAACCGAACCTGGGACCCTGGAGCTGTGAAGCATTGATGCTAACCACCGTGCTACCGTGCTGCCCAAAATTTGGAGGAATGCAGAGACCTCGGAGGACTGTTGCATGCTCTCGCGAGGGGCTCTATCCTCGACCTCTTTCTAATCCTCATCTACATCTGCCCAGCATATCTGAAAGCTCATCGGTTTTCACATTCCCTTCTCTGGTGCAGGAAGTCGCTGGTTTACGCAGAAGCCTTGAAAAGGGGGAGACATTTCCTGCCCTCCGCGTATCACTGATCATTGTTGGCATTCCTTCGTTTGGTTGGCAGGATTGTTGGCTGTCAGTTGTTGCCGGGCAGTTGACTGTGTGCCTCGCCACATTGGAGGGCATTTAGGTTCACCCAGTTGGGGTGATAACTGGAGTTCCGAGTAGGCCAGGGTGTTTTAGGGGGGGGGCATCTTCCCTTTCCTGAACGACAGTCAGGAAGAAAGAACTTGCATTTCTGTCGGACCTTTTGCCTCAGGACATCCCATAATGTTTCACAGCCAGTGAAAGTAGTTTTTGGAGTGTAGCCCCTGTTGTGATATCGGAAATGCGGCAGCCGTTTTGGGCATAGCCAGCTCCCCCAAACAACTAACGCGATAGCGACAAGGTTGTCTCGTTTTGAGAATTTGGTTGAGGGATGAATGTTGGCCCGGACTCCGTGGAAAAATCCCCTCATGCTTTGCTTGAAGTCTTTACTGTGTCACCTTTTACACTGAGCCGAGAGGGCATCAGTAAAATGGAACTTCCTGCGACATTTATGGCCATTAGATTCCTGTTGCTCGGCCGCAGAATGCCACATTGATTGAATTAGATTTGGGATTTGAACCCGTGACCTTATTGGTGCAGGAGCAGAGGGACCTGGGTGGATTATTGAAGGCAGCAAGGCAGGTGGAGAGAGCAGTTAATAAAGCACATTGGCTGATTCAGTCAAGGGCATCAGATGGTTATTTGAGCAGAAACAATACGCACTAAGTCACTGGAACTCCACTGGAGTGTGAGGTGCAGACACGATGGGCCAAATGGCCTCCTTAGAATATAGAACATAGAACAGTACAGCACAGAACAGGCCCTTCGGCCCTCAATGTTGTGCCAAGCCATGATCACCCTACTCAAACCCACGTATCCACCCTTAGCCCGTAACCCAACAACCCCCCCCTTAACCTTACTTTTTAGGACACTACGGGCAATTTAGCATGGCCAATCCACCTAACTCGCACATCTTTGGACTGTGGGAGGAAACCGGAGCACCCGGAGGAAACCCACGCACACAGGGGGAGGACGTGCAGACTCCGCACAGACAGTGACCCAAGCCGGAATCGAACCTGGGGCCCTGGAGCTGTGAAGCATTTATGCTAACCACCATGCTACCGTGCTGCCCTTCTGCATGTAACAATTCTGTGACTGGAACTTGATCTTCTTGCTGTTTCCCTCCTCAGTAACGGGACTTCTGCCCAAGAACAAGTGACTTTGTTAATAGGTGGAAAAGCACCTGATATATATAAAACACTGGAATGTACAGTTTGGCAGTGATCAGTGGAAACCAGAGAAGTACAAGTTAACACATGTTAGAAGAGTCCAGAAATACGCAGCAGGTTTGATCAGCAGGGTATTTCTCATATAGGTCCTCTGACAAGCCAAGCATTGCTGTACAATAACCTTGTCCTTTTAGGAAGTGGTTTGCGATGCCGGTTAATACTTGTATGTTGTGAATATTCCACACATCGCAGCGTTTACTGTGCAGTCCATATCATAGAATCATAGAATTTCCATTGCAGAAGGAGGCCATTCGGCCCATCGACTCTGTAACGGCTCTCGGAAAGGCCATCCTACTTAAGCCCCACGCCGCCTCTCTATCCCCGCAACCCAGTAACCCCACCTAACCTTTTTTGGACACTAAGGGCAATTTAGCATGGTCAATCCTGCACATCTTTGGACTGTGGGAGGAAACTGGAGCACCCGGAGGAAACCCACGCAGACACGGGGAGAACGTGCAGGCTCCGCACGTGACCCAAACCGGGAATGGGACCTGGACCCTGGACCCTGGAGCTGTGAAGCAACAGTGCTAAACACTATGCTCCCTTCCCGACCGTATGTCTCCTTTTGACGGTTTGAGATAAGGCGGCACGGTGGAACAGTGGTTAGCACTGTTGCTTCACAGCACCAGGGACCCGGCTTTGATTCGCGGCCTTGGTCACTGTCTGTGCGGAGTCTGCACGTTCTCCCCGTGTCTGCGTGGGTTTCCTCCGGGTGCTCCGGTTTCCTCCCACAAGTCCTGAAAGACGTGCTGTTAGGTGAATTGGACATTCTGAATTCTCCCTCTGTGTACCCGAACAGAGTGGAGTGTGGCGACTAGGGGCTTTTCACAGCAACTTTATTGTAGGGTTAATGGAAGCCTACT
The DNA here is from genome assembly GCF_902713615.1 of Scyliorhinus canicula. Classification (NCBI taxonomy): domain Eukaryota; kingdom Metazoa; phylum Chordata; class Chondrichthyes; order Carcharhiniformes; family Scyliorhinidae; genus Scyliorhinus; species Scyliorhinus canicula. Next base: position 25,229,721 of record NC_052167.1, read on the forward strand.
CGTGACAAGAATGAAGATTATTATTATTATTTCAGTGCATCTTTGCCACCCCAGCAATCCCTTGGATAACACACTAGAGTGTCAATACTGCTTATAACCTCGGGTTCTAATGATGTGCAGGTCGAACACAAAGGCCTCTGACATTGGGATGAGCCTGTTTTTGACTGAATCTGAGTTTGACTGGTTAATTAGATTTTTGTGAGTCTATAGCCCGTAGGATAGATAAAGGGGAGCCAGTAGATGTAACATACTTGGATTTCCAAAAGACATGTAATATAATGCTACACATAAGGTCAGGATCCGTTCACACTATTCATTGATGACTTGGATGATGGCATAGAAAGTCACATCTCCAAATTTGCTGATGGTAAAAAGTTAGGCGGCACAGTTGGCAGCCTAGATGATAGCGTCAAATTGCAAGAAGGTATTGACAGACGAGGTGAGTGGGCAAAATTGGGACAGATGGATTTTCATGTGAACAAGTGTGAGATTATCCACTTTGGACTAAAAAAGGATAGAGCAGAGAGTACTTTCTAATGGAAAGAGGTTCGGCCCATTGGGGGTTCAGGTGCATAGATCCTTAAAATGCCAAGAACAAGTGCAGAAAATAATCAAAAAGGCAAATGGAATGCTAGTCTTTATATCGAGAGGACTGGAGTATAAAGACACAGGGGTTATCCTGCAGCTTTACAGAACCCTGGGTAGACCCCACTCAGAGTCACTGTGAGCAGTTCTGGCCACCACACCTTCGGAAGGATATTTTGGCCGTTAAGGGGGTGCAACGCAGGTTTACAAAAATGATACCTGGATTACAGGGGTTGAGTTACGAGGAGCGATTACTCAAATCAGACCTGTTTTACTCCAATTTAGAAGGTTAAGGTGTGATCTGATCGAAATATTCAAGATATTGACAGGAAAAGAACTATTTCTACTGGTTAGAGATTCTAAAACTAGGCGAGGAGGGGGGGGGGGGCATGGTCAAAAAGCTAGGGCCAGACCGTTCAGAAGAGATGCTGAGAAGAATTTCTTCACTCGTGGTAGAGGTTTGGAACTCTCCCACAAATAGCAGTTAAAACTGGGACTGTTTAGCACACTGGGCTAAATCGCTGGCTTTGAAAGCAGGCCAGCGGCACGGTTCAATTCCTGTAACAGCCTCTCCGAATAGGCGCCAGAATGTGGAGACTAGGGGCTTTTCACAGTAACTTCATTTGAAGCCTACTCGTGACAATAAGCGATTTTCATTTCAGTTGAAACTGGAACGGATCATAGATCATAGAATTTATAGTGCATAAGGAGGCCATTTGGCCCATCAAGTCTGCACCGGCTCTTGGAAAGAGCACCCAACTTAAGCCCCACACCGCCACCCTATCCCCATAACCCAGCAACCCCAGCTAACCCGAGGGCAATTTATCATGGCCAATCCACCTAACCTGCACGTCTTTGGACTGTGGGAGGAAACCGGAGCACCCGGAGGAAACCCACGCAGACACGGGGAGAACGTGCAGACTCCGCACAGACAGTGACCCAAGCCGGGAATCAAACCTGGAACCCTGGAGCTGTGAAACAACTGTGCTAACCACTGTGCTACCGTGCTGGTTGTTAATTTTAAATCGGAGACAGATCGATTTTTGTTCAGCAAAGGTATATGGGCAGGTATATGGGGTTAGCTCACAGATCAGCCATGTTCTCATTAAATGTTGGGACAGGCTCGAGGGGCTGAATGGCCTGCTCCTGTTCCTGTATTCTGAGATGGATGTCATATATTAGAATGAATGGTTAATGGGCTGGAAACGGAGAGTAGGGATAAATGAGGCATTTTCCTATTGGCAGGCTGTAACTAGCGGACGATGACAAGGATCAGTGCTGGGGCCTCGGCTGTTCATGTCTACAAGAAACACAGAAAGTTAGTCTGCAGGGGTACAGGGGAGGGGGTTTGGGGTCATGATGGTGGTGTAGTTATAATGTCACATCATTGGATTAAGGACATTAAGGACACTTCCCAACGCAGCAACAACTGAAATTTAAATTCAGTTAATAAATCTGGAATTGAAAGCCAGGTGACCATAGAACTGTCATCAGTTGGTGTAAAGCCCCATCTGGTTTAGGGGCCACGGTGGCACAGTGGTCAGCACTGTTGCCTGATGGCGCCGAGGACCCAGGTTCGATCCGGCCCTGGGTCACTGTCCATGTGACGTTTGCACAGTCTCCCCGTGGCCTCACCCCCAAAACCGAGGGCAGGTGGATTGGCCAGGCTAAATTGCCCCTTAATTGGAAAAAATGAATTGGGTACTCTAAATTTATAAAAGAAACCCATCTGGTTCACTAATTTCCTTCAGGGAAGGAAATCTGCCGCTTTTACCTGGTCTGGCCGACATTTGACAACAGTGACACTTAACTGCCCTCTGAAATGGCTCAAAATGGCTGCTCAGTTCAAGGGCAATTAGTTTGGGGCAACAGTTGCTGGCCTGAGGGAAGTCCACGCCCCGTCAGAGAATTAAACAAAGTAATGGGGGAGGCAAATGGCTTGTTGGCCTTTACTGTAAGGCGATTGGAGTACTGGAGGAAAAAAAAAATGATGTTCCAATCAGAGCTTTGTTGGGACCACACCCGGAGACGTTTTGATCACCTCACCTTCTTATGATCCTTGGCCAGGCCCCGGAACATTGGAAGGTTATCCACTTAGGAACCAATAACATTTTTGTTCACCATAGGTAAAGGTTGAGATTCAAGAAACCTGCTTTTGGACCAAATCATAGAATCTCTACCGTGCCGAGGAGGCCATTCGGCCCATTGAGTCTGCACCGACCCTCTGAGAACACTCCGCCCAAGCCCGCTCCCCTACCCTATCCGTATAACCTCTCGGCCTATAAACTTTTTTTAAAATTTAGAGTGCCCAATTATTTTTTTTCCAGTTAAGGGGCAATTTAGTGTGGCCAATTCATCCAACCTGCAAACCTTTTTTTGGGTTGTGGGGGTGAGACCCACGCAGACATGGGGAGAATGTGCAAACTCCTATGGCCTATGGTGTGTGCTAGCGTTCATTAGCAGAGGGATTGAATTTAAGAGCCGTGAGGTGATGATGCAGCTGTACAAAACCTTGGTCAGGCCACATTTGGAGTACTGTGTGCAGTTCTGGTCGCCTCATTTTAGGAAGGATGTGGAAGCTTTGGAAAGGTGCAAAGGAGATTTACCAGGATGTTGCCTGGAATGGAGAGTAGGTCTGACGAGGAAAGGTTGAGGGTGCTAGGCCTTTTCTCATTAGAACGGAGAAGGATGATGGGCGACTTGATAGAGGTTTATAAGATGATCAGGGGAATAGATAGAGTAGACAGAGACTTTTTCCCCGGGTGGAACAAACCATTACAAGGGGACATAAATTTAAGGTGAATGGTGGAAGATCTATGGGAGAATGTCAGAGGTAGGTTCTTCATCCAGAGAGTAGTGGGGGCATGGAATGCACTGCCTGTGGAAATAGTTGAGTCGGAATCATTAGGGATCTTCAAGCGGCTATTGGATAGGTACATGGATTAAGGTAGAATGATGGGGTGTAGATTAATTTGTTCTTAATCTAGGACAACATTGCGGGCTGGAAGGGCCTGTTCTGTGCTGTATTTTTCTATGTTCCACACGGACAGTGACCCAGGGCCGGGATCAAACCTGGGTCCTCGGCGCCGAGAGGCAGCAGTGCTAACCACTGAACCACCATGCTGCCCCCCTCCCCTCCCCCAGCCTAACCTACATATCTTTGACACTAAGGGCTAATTCGGCATGGCCAATCCACCTAACCAGCACATGTTTGGACTGTGGGAGGAAACCGGAGCACCCGGAGGAAACCCACGCAGACATGGGGAGAACGTGCAAACGCCACACAGTCAACCAGGGTCCTTGGCGCTGTGAGGCAGCAGTGCTAACCACTGCTCCACCATGCTGTACCAATAAAGCCAGGGGTTTTGAACAAACAAAACTAAACTTCATATACAAGTTCAGGAATATAAAACAATTTACAATACTCTAACCCCTAGTGAAAAACCAGTGAGCTGTTCCAGGAATAATTAGCTACAGAAACAGACAAACTGTGGATGAACAAACCATACCGCAGAGTAAATGCCAGATGCACCCAAGACAGTGCCCATGGATTTCCCAAGAACTCACCTAGTCTTTGAATCCCCCTTTCAGTCAATCAATCTCACTGAAACTTTGTTTTTCTCGCAAAGGTTTCCAGTCTCCATGTTCGAAGATGCTGCCTTGGAATTGTCTCCAAACGTTGCTCCCACTTGGACGGGGTCAACCATGGCCCACCTCACGGGGTTTCAATCTCGTCTTCCGAGATTCCTCCCCCTTGGATTTCTGTGTACCCTCAAACACCAGCTCACAAGCACACTTTCAGGCTGATGGTGGTGCCAACCATTACCCCACAGGGTCTCTTTTCTTTTACCTTAACTGGGATCTGCTCCTGTTTCCGTCCCTACCTCTGTGGCACCTGCAGACTGACCTCCTGGAAATAACTGCTCTCGGGAAGAGCTATTCACTGACCTGATCTGTGGAACTAGAAAAACACTCCCAGAGGGTCCCAACCTTGTTACTAACCAAAAATTAACGTAACAAGCACGGGAGTCTCCTTTTTCTTAAATGTTACAATCTCCATAGATTTGTAATGTCGCGCCCAGGGATATGAATAGTGAATTGTGAGGATGACGCTGAGCAACTTCAGAGGGACATTGACATGTTGGCCAAATGGGCAGACACCTGGCAGATGAACCACAATGCAGCAAAATGTGAGGCAATGCATTTTGGTAGAAGAAACACGGGGAGACAATACAGGCTCAATGGTACGACTTTGGGGGGCGTACAGGAGCAGAAGGACGTCGGGGTTCGAGTGCATAATTCGCTGAAGGTGTCCAGGCAATTTGAAACAGTTTGTTAGCACAATGGCTTCACAGCGGCAGGGTCCCAGGTTCGATTCCCGGCTTGGATAACTGTGCGGAGTCTGCATGATCTTCCCGTGTCTGCGTGCGTTTCCTCCGGGTGTTCCGGTTTTCTCCCACAGTCCAAAGAAGCGCAGGGGTAGGTGGAGTGGCAGTGCTAAATTGCCCTTGGTGTCCAAATAAGGTAGGGTGGGGTTACGGTGGAGGTGTGGGCTTAGGTCGGGTCGGTGCAGACTTGATGGGCCGAATGGCCTCCTGCACTGTAAATGCTGTGTACGTTCTGTGCTAAGAAGGCTTATAGCATCTCTGGGTTTATAAATAGCGGCGTAGAGTGTACAAGCAAGGAAGTGATGCTACACCTCCCATTGGCCAGACCACATTTGAAAAATGAAAATCGCTTGTTGTCACGAGTAGGCTTCAATGAAGTTACTGTGAAAAGCCCCTAGTCGCCACATTCCGGCGCCTGTCCGGGGAGGCTGGTACGGGAAGTATTTGGAGTATTTGGAGTATTGTGCTCTATTCTGGGCACCTTATTTAAGGAAGGATGTTAAAGCCCTGGAGAGAGTGCAGAGGAGATTTACTAGAATGATTCCAGGAATGAGGAATTTTGGATACAAGGAAAGATTGGAGAAATTGGGCTTGTTCTCCCTGGAGCAGAGAAGATGAAGAGGTGACCTTACTGAGGTGTCCAAAATTCTGAACAATTTTGACGGGGTAAAGAAGGATATACTGTATCTACTAGTTGGTATGTCAGTGACTAGGGGTCACAATTTCAAGATGGTCAGCCAGAGAGCTCGGAGTGAGATGAGGAGCAACTTCTTTACTTAGAGAGTTGTTGGGGTTTGGAATGCGCTGCCTGGGAGAATGGTGGAGGTGGATTCAATAGGAGGTTTCAAAAGCGAGTGGGATATATATTTAAAAGTAATTCATTCATTTGGGCAGCACGGTAGCATTGTGGATAGCACAATCGCTTCACAGCTCCAGGGTCCCAGGTTCGATTCCGGCTTGGGTCACTGTCTGTGCGGAGTCTGCACATCCTCCCCGTGTGTGCGTGGGTTTCCTCCGGGTGCTCCGGTTTCCTCCCACAGTCCAAAAGATGTGCAGGTCAGGTGGATTGGCCATGATAAATTGCCCTTAGTGTCCAGAAATTGCCCTTAGTGTTGGGTGGGGTTACTGGGTTATGGGGATATGGTGGAGGTGTTGACCTTGGGTAGGGTGCTCTTTCCAAGAGCCGGTGCAGACTCGATGGGCCGAATGGCCTCCTTCTGCACTGTAAATTCTATGATTTAGAGGGTTGCGGAGATAGGGCTGGGGAATGGGACTAGCTGGGTAGCTCTTTTGGGAGCCGGTGTGGATACGATGGGCAGCATAGTAGGAATGTGGTTAGCACTGTGGCTTCACAGCTCCAGGGTCACAGGTTCGATTCCCTGCTGGGTCACTGTCTGTGCGGAGTCTGCACGTCCTCCCCGTGTGTGCGTGGGTTTCCTCTGGGTGCTCCGGTTTCCTCCCGCAGTCCAAAGACGTGCGGGTTAGGTGGATTGGCCATGATAAATTGCCCTTAGTGTTCAAAATTGCCCTTAGTGACCAAAAAGGTTAGGAGGGCTTATTGGGTTAAGGGGATAGGGTTGAAGTGAGGGCTTAAGTGGGTCGGTGCAGACACGATGGGCTGAATGGCCTGTATGTTCTATGATTGGTCGAATGGCTTCCTTCTGCGCTGTAAATAACAACAACAATGAAGATCAATGGATTGCATGACATTCTAATGAAGGATGAAGTGCAGTGAATCTTCACTCGGTCCCTGGGATGAGAAGATTGTCCGATGATGAACGGATGAGTAAATTGGGCCTCTGTGGAATTGTGAGCAATGAGTGGTGAGATTGAAATGCACAAGATTCTGAAGCCGCCTGACAGGTGTTTGGGGAATCTGGAACAAGCGGGATGGAGGACACAGCTTCAGGATAACGGGTCCAATCATTCAGGACTGGGCCGAGGAGAAATCTCTTCACCCAAAGGGCTCTGAATCTTGGGAATTCTCTACCTCGGACGGATGTAATAATAATAATAATCTTTATTAGTGTCACAAGTAGGCTCACATTAACACTGCAATTAAGTTACTGTGAAAAGCCCCTCGTCGCCACATTCCGGCGCCTGTTCGGGTACACAGAGGGAGAATTCCGAATGTCCAATTCACCTAACTGGCACGTCTTTCGGGACTTGTGGGAGGAAACCGGAGCGCCCGGAGGAAACCCACGCAGACACGGGGAGAACGTGCAGACTCCGCACAGACAGTGACCCAAGCCGGGAATCGAACCTGGGACCCTGGAGCTGAGAAGCAACGGTGCCACCGAGCCTTGGATGCTCCCATCGTTGGAGATGGCCGGGTTTTGGGTCTTCCGGGGAATCAAGGAATATGGGGAATGGGTGGCAGAGAGTTGACGCAGAAGGTTGCCCATGAGAATAATGACTGACAGAGCAGGCTCGAGGGACCTTCTGGTCTGGTCCTCCAATTTGTTAAGTATCCAGAGGCCTGGAAATCCCTCCTGCGGGCACAGCCAGAGGCTGGATCTGAAAATGCGCCCACTCTTGTGTCCATTCTGGCAGTGTCAAGTTCCACTGGCGTTTCATGGCAATCTAATTTGAACATGACCAAATATAAAATAGGCATCAATCACTGGTAAACAGTCGGGACCCAAGGAAAGTGCTTAATTCACAGCGCATCTTTCTCTGAAGGAGAAAAAGAAAGTTTCAACTCATCGAAACATCGATTGTACACAGCACACGCAGCATGTTTAACTTTGGTCTAAAGATCTGCTGACGATTGTACGTGGGCTTCTGGAGATATTTGGACACATGCCTCTGTAACGTGGGACAGTGACATGGGCGTGGCGTTCGGGCAGAGGGATCATGAGCCCATAAGACGTAGGAGCAGAAGTAGGCCATTCGGCCCATCGAATCTGCTCAGCCATTCAATGAGATCGTGACTGATCTGATATATTCCTCAATTCCACTTTCCCGCCTTGTCCCCATATCCCTCGATTCCCTTAAAAATCTGTCTACCTCAACCTTGAACATACTTAACGCCCCGGCCTCTACAGCTCTCTGCGGTAAAGAATTCCACAGATTCACTCCCCTCTGAGAGAAGAAATTCCTCCCCATCTCCATCTTAAATGGGCGACCCCCTTACTCTGAGATGATGCCCTCTGGCCCTAGACTCTCCCACAAGGGGAAACAACCTCTCAGCATCGACCCTGTCAAACCCCCTGAGAATCCGATATGTCTCAATAAGGTCGCCTCTCATTCTTCTAAACTCCAATAAGCACAGGCCCAACCTACTCAACCTCTCCTCATAAGAAAATCCCTCCATACCCGGGATCAACCTAGTGAACCTTCTCTGGACTGCCTCCAATGCCAGTATATCTTTTGTTAGGTAAGAGGACCAAAACTGTTCACCGTATTCCAGCTGCGGTCTAAAAATTATAAAATATTGAGGGGCTTCTGGGGTGTAATGTAGTTGTCCGCCTAACTTATTTTCGTCCAAACAGCCGCAATCTTTTAAGTCACCTGATTGGTCGTGTCATTTATTCAGGGGATGTGGGCTTTGTTGGCTGGGCCAGCATTTGTTGCCCATCCCTAGTTGCCCTTGAGCTGAGCGAGAAGGCATTTATGGGTCAACCACATTGCTGTGCCTCTGGAGTCACAGGTAGGTCAGACCAGGTAAGGACAGCAGATTTCCTTCTCGAAAGCCCAGTAATGAACCTGATGTGTTTTTACGATAATTGGTAATGGTTACATGGTCACATTTGGGCTTTTAATTCCAGATTTGTACCCTGGGTCTCTGGATTACTAATCCAGTGACGATACCACTGCACTGTTCAATTACCCGGGGGTGCGTAGATTTAAGGTGATTGGTGGGAAGATTAGAAGGGATGTGAGGAGATAACTTTCTCACCCAGAGGTCGGTGGGAGTCTGGGATTCGCAACCCAAGTTGGTGACTGAGGCTGAAACGCTCAACTCGTTGGAAAGCTACCTGGTTATGCATCTGAAATGCTGGAGTACGCAAGCCGAGGTGCTGGAAAGCGGGATTAAAATGGAAGGCTAGTTTCTTTCTTCTCTTATTTCGCGATGGGCTGAATGGCCTCTTTCTGTACGAGCAGGTGTTGGTGGTTCTACGCTTTCCGCCAAGCTTCCAGTGTGGCAAGCATAAGGGTGGCGACACGGGGGGGGCACAATGGTTAGCACTGCTGCTTCACAGGGCCGGGTTCAATTACGACCTTGGGTGACTATGTGGATTTTGTAAGTTCTCCCCGTGTCTGCGTGGGTTTCCTCCGGGTGCTCCGGTTTCCTCCCACAGTCCAAAGATGTACAGGCTAGGTGGATTGGCCATGGTAAATTGCCCCTTCGTGTCGAATGATATGAAGGTTAGGTGGATTGGCCATGATCAATGAGCGGGGTTACAGGAATAAGATGGGGGAGTGGGCCTAGGCGACATGCTCTTTCAGAGGGTCAGTGCCAACTCGATGGGCCGAATGACCTCCTTTTCCACTGTAGGGACATTATGGCTACACAGGTTTTTGGGCTTAGATACTACAGGATATGACTTTTCGTCAGTGATTTACGAACATATGGATGTGTGAATGACGATAAACAGACAGAGATCAGTTCAGCCCATCCCATGTGGCTGTGATGCCTTTTCTGTTTCAATACATAAATGTCCTCCCTCACCCATATACCATCTTATCTCCCAGGAGATATGAAAAGACAGCTTAAAAAGATAGAGGTTAATAATGGAGAACAGCTCTGGAAAATTATCTTCTAACTCGAGCAATCTCTACCCTGTTGAGCTGGCATGATGTGGATCGGGGAACACTCCAGCAGTCAAGGTCATTCAGCCTCTGATCTCCGGGTAAGCGTTCTCCAAGGCGGCCTTCAGGACGCGCGGCAACGCAGAATCGCCGAGCAGAAACGTATAGCCAAGTTCCGCACACATGAGTGCGGCCTCAACCGGGACCTGGGATTCATGTCGCATTACATTCACCCCCCACCATCTGGCCTGGGCTTGCACAATCCTACCAACTGTCCTGGCTTGAGACAATTCACACCTCTTTAACCTGGGGTTACCCCTATCTCTGCATCTGTAAAGATTCAATTACCTGCAAATGCTCGCATTCTAAGCATTGTCTGGCATCTTTGAATTTGTCTATACATATATGTTTCTGGAACAAACCTCTTCATTCACCTGAAGAAGGAGCAGTGCTCCGAAAGCTAGTGTTTGAAACAAACCTGTTGGACTTTAACCTGGTGTTGGAAGACTTCTTACTGTTGAGAAGCAGACCCAGCTCTCGCTTGAAGGAATTTGGTGAGTCGCACATCCACTATTCACTGGGAGCAGAATCGCAATTGATATCGAAGCACCTGCACTGGAATAAATGAAGATTCTGATGGTCCACCCTAACCTGTGCAGTTGAACTAATTTGTTCGCTAAAATACAATCAAACGCCCTCCATTGGGCAGCACGGTAGCATTGTGGATAGCTCAATCGCTTCACAGCTCCAGGGTCCCAGGTTCGATTCCGGCTTGGGTCACTGTCTGTGCGGAGTCTGCATATCCTCCCCGTGTGTGCGTGGGTTTCCTCCGGGTGCTCCGGTTTCCTCCCACAGTCCAAAGATGTGCAGGTTAGGTGGATTGGCCAGGATAAATTGTCCTTAGTGTTGGGTGGGGTTACTGGGTTATGGGGATAGCGTGGAGGTGTTGACCTTGGGTAGGGTGCTCTTTCCAAGAGCCGGTGCAGACTCGATAGGCCGAATGGCCTCCTTCTGCACTGTAAATTCTATGATCGTCTTGTAACCCTTGATCAAATCATCCCTCGCTCAGGAGCAATGGGGGTGTCGGGGTAATGTCCTCAGCTCAGTAATCTGGAAGCCTCTGGGGTCATGTATTCGAATCCCACCCTGAACTTTCAATTCAATTACTCAAGCTGGAATATAAAGCTAGTCTCGGTAATGTTGAGCATGAAACCATAGTGGATTGTTGCTTAAAACCCCATCTGGTTCACTAATGCCCTTTAGGGAAGGAAATCTGTCATCCTTACCTGGTCTGGCCTACATGTGACTCCAGGCCCACAGCAATGTGGTTGACTCCTTATCTGTCCCTCTTAGATGGCCGAGCGAGACACTCCGTTCAAGGGCAATTGAAATGAAAATCGCTTATTGTCGCAAGTAGGCTGCAAGTGAAGTTACTGTGAAAAGCCCCTAGTCGGCACATTCCGGCGCCTGTTCGGGGAGGCCGGTCCGGGAATTGAACCGTGCTGCTGGCCTGCCTTGGTCTGCTTTCAAAGCCAGCGATTTAGCCCAGTGTGCTAAACCAGCCCCTGATTTAGGGATGGGTACCAAATTCTAGGTCTTGCCAGTGACACCCCACATCCCGTGAGAGAGAATAAAGAGAAAACAAAACTCCCAAATAAACTGGGCTTTGAAAGTGGATAACTGATGTCTTAAATCCCGGGCCTCCCTCGACACCGTTTCAAAGGCCTCAATATCTCCAACATGTGAGGAATTCTGGGCCCAAGATTCTGACTGAAGCCTAACCCAGGTCTTGTGGTTGGAAAAGATGGCTGGCCCGATTTTCACTATCGGTGCTCGAGCCGGAAAATGTCCCGACTTGGCGCCCGCCCCTCGGCAGAGTGGGTGGGATGTGGGGCAGAGCCAGGCCCGCTGTCCTGCCAGAAGCAGATTCCCGGAGGTGACGGCAGGGGAGTGCCGAGTGCCAGGCTGTGCCGGTCAAGAGGCCCGCGTGAGTTTCCAAGTCTGTGTCCCAGGTGTTTTGTTAAATTTTAGGGCCTGTAGGCCTCGCCCCTCGCAGCTCATGCTACCCCCTGTGGCAACTCCTACCCTCCATGCCAACTCATAACTCCCACCCCCCCCCCCCCCCCCCCCCCGGGCCTTTTATTGCCCCCGTGTCATCTTCGTGTCAGCCAATGCCAGTGCATGCTCCCCCCCCCACCTCACCCACCACCCAGTTCAGGTACAGTGAGGGTAGATGCAGAGTGAGGTTCCTTATCCGACGGTAAAAACTTACAATTATGGCTCCAGGTCGATTTACAGAGGGAGAAGTGACGTGGAAGAAGGTGGGGTGGGACAGTGAGTACTGAGTTCTTGCTTAAAAACTCAAATTTTGAAGGGGCGGCACGGTGGCGCAGTGGTTAGCACTGCTGCCTCGCAACACCAGGGACCCGGGTTCAATTCCGGTCACTGTCTGGGCGGAGTCTGCACGTTCTCCCCCCTTTCTGCGTGGGTTTCCTCCGGGTGCTCCAGTTTCCTCCCACAGTCCAAAGACGTGCAGGTTAGGTGGCTTGGCCATGATAAATTGCTTAGTGTTCCAAAGGTGTGCAGGTTAGATGGGGATAGGGCAAGGGGGAGTGGGACAAGGTAGGATGCTCTTTCGGAGGTTCGGTGCAGACCCGATGGGCTGAATGGCCTCCTTCTGCACTGTAGGGCTTCTATGAGAGGTGAATCGTAGTGGGGAGGGAGTTCCAGAGAGGGAGCCACCTGAGGGAGCAGAAGGCAGCACCTTCCGTGATGGGCTGAAGGGAAGGCGGAGGGTGTGTGGAGCATGCAAGTTGGAGGACTGAAAGGTGCGGGAGGAGGTGAGGCCATGGAGAGATTTGTCGCTTGCGGAATGGACGTGCTTAGGTGTAGGGACCCAAGGCTGGTCAGTGAGGCTGGGGAGTGAGGTCGGGTGATGGCAGGGAAACGCATGCACATGTGTGGGATAAGATATCCTACTCCAGCCCTACGATCAAGCACACCCATCACCGTACCGGCCTGATCATCGTCAAAGTTTCCATGTGCAAAGATGAGTAATATTTATTCCATTGAAGTAAAATCCTGTCCAGCTGTGTAATGTCTAGATTTAGGCTGCTGTGGTGTAGTAGAACTCATGAGCAGCCGGTTATCTAACCCTCAACCCATTGACTGAATTCTTATTACTTTCTGCGAAGTTGATTTCTCCTTTGACCTTCTGGTATGCCCGAGAGGGGGGCGGGGGGCGCCCTGTTTTGAGGTTTCATTTCAGCCCAAGAGCTTCCGGGACAATCAGTTCCCGACTCCCGTTCCGTCCAGCGCCACCCCACCCCTCCTCCTGGCTCTGGAAACCAGGATGAGGGATTCACTTACAGAGCGTGACTTGTGTTGCAAGCCGCGAGCTGTCTCTCCCATGAGCTGAAGCTGCCTCTTGTAGACTTTGCTGTTGGTTAGTTGAAAGTCAAAAGCATCTTGGCGCACATTGGGTGCACACTGGCACAGAGACACGCACATCGCCGCAGGAACACACACACACACACATTTCAGATTCCGAACCTGGCTGCTTAACTTGTTCAGAATTTGCGGCCGGAGAATATCGACCATTTGAGCATGGGCACGAAGCGTTTTTGAACATTTTGCCATTTGCTCCCCGTAATGTTTAGGAACTTTAAACTTTTTGTTAACCCTGCTAGCAAAAAAAAAAATATTTTTTTTCTTTCGGATCTGATTGTTCATGTTAAACAGGAACTAGGTGACTTATTGGGCTAACTTTCAAGCAAACCAAATATCGATTCACCTCCGACTGACCAGGTGAATTTCCTGTGATCTTCTGTCCGAGTTTGGTTAATTGGGTCTCCATCCAACTCCCAAGTGGCCAGCCATCCACAGCTTTTAATACAATTCCCAGCACACCACCTTGTCCAACCCAGGGATGGTCGGATCTCCTTGAGTGTCATCTTTGTACCTGACACACAGAGGCCGAAGGAGGGAGTCCGAGCTTGATTTCAGTGCAGAATAATCGCTTGTGTGTTGGTCCAGGGCACAGAGCAGTGCAGCGACACAGGCCAGTACCGGGATGCACACTGGCACAGAGACACACATACGCTGGCACAGGGGCACACAGTGGCACAGGAACATTCACTGATACAGGGGCTCGGACTGGCAGAGGACGCAGGCCGGCACAGGTACATTCACTGATACAGGGGCTCGGACTGGCACAGGACGCAGGCCGGCACAGGAACATTCACTGATACAGGGGCTCGGACTGGCACAGGACGCAGGCCGGCACAGGTACATTCACTGATACAGGGGCTCGGACTGGCACAGGACGCAGGCCGGCACAGGTACATTCACTGATACAGGGGCTCGGACTGGCACAGGACGCAGGCCGGCACAGGTACATTCACTGATACAGGGGCTCGGACTGGCACAGGACGCAGGCCGGCACAGGTACATTCACTGATACAGGGGCTCGGACTGGCACAGGACGCAGGCCGGCACAGGTACATTCACTGATACAGGGGCTCGGACTGGCACAGGACGCAGGCCGGCACAGGTACATTCACTGATACAGGGGCTCGGACTGGCACAGGACGCAGGCCGGCACAGGTACATTCACTGATACAGGGTGCAGCTCTAACAGGTGGCTGTTGGTGCGAATATTTTCCCGTGTGATCTTGGCACGGTACCACGTCTGAGTGGTCAGCGGGCAGCAGCTTTCTGTTACATCCAGGATTGCCCTGGAGTCTCCAAAAGATAAAGGTTAATCTCAGCTCCAGACAACTTAGCAGAAAACTCAGAGGAATGTTCATAAAAAGGCCGTGTGTCTTCTTTAGGGCGTTTTGACTCTCTGGTGGCATTTTGGACACAGAAGTGTGGGATTGGCGGGGTTAGGGGATGATTATTCAGAGTCTCGGGCAGGTGGAATGATGTATTATGGGAAAGGAGTCAAAATAATCTTTGGTGAGGGACGTGTCTGGGAACGCAGCATTTATTGACGGGATGAAATAGAACGGCAATGTTAAGCCAACGTTGATTAGCTGGTTCTTCATTAAGTTTCGAGCCTCTGCTGCTTGTACTGGGCGCAATAATGTCCTGTGTTTGTACGAAATGTTCTCTCCCGTCCCCATTTGTGCAGCTGTGAACATGGCTTGAGATTCCACCTGTGTCTTTGGCAAGGGAGAAAGAGGGACAAAAAAAGATGCTCCTGAGAACACCTGGCGGAAGTCAGAATTGCACCTCTCCGGAGCAACACAGCTTCACAAAGTCAGGACGTCCCGAAGCACTTTACAGTCAATGTGCTTGTATTTCCGGTCATGTGGCAGTCATTTGTTCAGCTGCAGGTAACTGGCGTCCATGTTCTCCTTCCCCGATCCAATTCCAATTCTCTTCCTTGCTCCGAGCAGCACTCCAAGGCAGACCTGTGTCTGTTTCCATAGCTACTGATTCCCGGAGCAGGTCGCTCGTCTGTCGCCGGTCCCTTATAGCTTGAGTTGCCCACATCAAGCGTGGTTGACCAGGAGTCTTTCCCGCTCTTACCGCCAGCCATTGGCTTATTTGGACGGATTTGCAGGCTGACACACTCCACCTGATTGGCCCAGTTACGAACGCACCTTCCTTGGCCATCAAGTCCTGGGGTGGGACTCAAACTCGGAACTTCCGGCTCAGAGGCACAGAGGCTAACCCACTGCGCCACAAGACCTCCATCTCCTCCCCTGAGGTTGATGAGCTATTAGCTCTTCTAATGTAAACATTTCATAACCTTTACAATGTCTTTAACACCGAGCGGTCATGAATGAGGATACAATGCTGCTGTACCTGGGAGGTAGAAACAGGAGGAGGCCATTCAGCCCCTCACACCTGTTCCAGGGAGTTTCCAATGGATGAAGCGACTGGAAGCTGCCATTTTTATATCCACTGGTATTTAGAAGAGGCGACTTGATTAAAATATAGAAGATCCTGAGGGGTATTGAGGTGGATGTGGAGAGGATGTTTCCTCTTGTGGGACAGTCCAGAAATAAGGGTCACTCCTTAAAAATAAAGGGTCACCCATTTAAAACAGAAAACCGTCCCGGAATTCAGGAATTCCTCAGAGGGTCATGAGCCTTTGGAACCCCTGAAAAGACGGTGGAATTACAATCTTTGAATATTTTAAAGGCGGAGCTCGATAGATTCTTGATCAACAAGGGGGTGAAAGGTTAACAGGGGTCGGCAGGAATGTAGTTACAATCAGATTAGCCACGATCGTATTGAACGGGGCAGCAGATTCGAGGGGCCGAGTGGACTACTCCTGCTCCTAATTCGGATGCGAGTATGGGAGTAATTAGCTAGTAGCAAGGAGTTGGAGCAGAGGCAATGGGCTCCTTCAGGACCCCGCTCCTCCGTGGCTGTATGTCGATTCTCTGTCGATCTATTTTGGGGCCGCTTTCTGTTTTCCCCGCTGTGGACAAGAAGCTTCACCCTCTGGGGAAAACATATCCGAAGTTCAGGCCGGCACATTCCTGGGCTTCCCCATGTGTGCTCCCAGTTGGCCATGTTTCTCACTCGGAATGTATTGTCAGGGATTTACTCCGAAAGAGAGCCAAGATGAAATTCAGTGTCGAGGCACCCGATGTCGCACTTTTAGTAATCGGGGAGGGAAACCCAAAATATTTCTCGGTATAAACGCAGGAGAATAGGGTCTGGAAGCCGATATTTCACTTGTCAAAATTAAATGCAAAACAGGTTAATGAAGCAAAGTAGGAGGGAGGCTGGGCTTGCAGCTGGATGCTGTGTTAGGGGAGTTAAGATGCTGGAGGGGGGTTTGAATCAGGAGCGTGGGCTGAATAGACTGCTCACTTTTAACCTTCCTATATTTCTTGTAGGGGGTGGAAAGGGAGAGACAGGTCACCTTAAGGGCAATGAACCCATTGCTAAAACTGCTTCACAATCAGTCGCACAGCCGCGTTAACTGGATTCTCCGTTGCCCGACGCCGATATCGTAATCGGCGATCGGGCGTAGAATGGGCTCCGACGCCCAAATCGGGGCCAGCGCCGGTTTGATGCTGATCAGCCATGCTCCGCCACCTTGGTAATGGCGTAATCGTGTCACATGCAGCACGGTAGCATGGTGGTTAGCATAAATGCTTCGCAGCTCCAGGGTCCCAGGTTCAATTCCCGGCTGGGTCACTGTCTGTGCGGAGTCTGCACGTCCTCCCCGTGTGTGCGTGGGTTTCCTCCGGGTGCTCCGGTTTCCTCCCACAGTCCAAAGATGTGCGGGTTAGGTGGATTGGCCATGCTAAATTTCCCTTAGTGTCCTTAAAAGTAAGGTTGGGGGGGGGGGGGGGGGGGGGGGGTTGTTGGGTTACGGGTATAGGGTGGATACGTGGGTTTGAGTTGGGTGATCATTGCTCGGCACAACATCGAGGGCCGAAGGGCCTGTTCTGTGCTGTACTGTTCTTTGTTCTATGTTCTAATGGCGGTAGCATGTCAGCGGAAGGCCCTCCCACGATGCTCCGCCCCCGATGGGCCGGGTTCCCGACGGCACGGGACGCCTGTGGTCTGAGCGGCCGGGAACCCGGCGTGGCGGCTGCGGACTGTGTCCATCGCGGCCACACTCGGCCGGGATCCGTGCCGCTGGCCGGGGGGGGGGGGGGCGGACCTGCGTGAGAGTCGGGGGGGGGGGGGGACTGGTGGGGGGGTTGGTCAAGGACTGGCCTGTGGGGTCGCGGATGGCGGGTCGGGTACGCCCACGGCCAGCGGCATGTTGTAAGGCGCGACCACTGAAGGCCATCAGCCGCGCGCACCAACGGCCAGGGACTCGGCCATTGTTTTCGTCGCGAGAGCCGGGAGATTCACCCGGCGCCGTTGCTAGCCCGGAATCGGTGAGGGGTCGGCGCTGATTTTTTTGGTTGAAAACAAATTCTCCGTTGGAGCCGGCACTTAGCCGCTGAAGCGGAGAATCCAGCCCCTTGTGTATTTTACCGATGACTGTTTTACTGTTCAGTGAAGGGTGATGGGTGGTGGGCGGGAAGAAGATGATTTTGGGTTGGCGTTCAGGCTAAGACCGCTGGCAATTGTGCCACTTGTCCGTCACTGATTTTCAATGCCAACCCAGCTGAGGGTGCCAACGATGGGGGGAAACTCCGCTCCTGTAAGGTGCCTTAATCTTTGACCTTGAATGAGCCCCACGACCAATCGTCCTTTCGATGTTGCTGAATGAGAGGGACAGGTTAGGGTTAAATTCCCGACAGATGGACCCACGTCTGCAATGTGGGCCAGCAATGAAGCAGTAGCAAGGTTGGTGCTGGCCGAAGTCATTTCATTTGGGAGCCACACAGAGAAGGGAAATGTTTTATTTGTACAGGCTGAATTGTAATCAGCAGCTATGGCTAAATATCGACTTTTTTTCGAACTAAATCCGCGACGTTTCTTTCCCTTCTCCCACTTGTAGTGACAAATGAAGTGGAGAGAGCGATTTGGTTTGGTTCGTGGGACGGAGAAATGCTGAGCCGATACTTATTATGAATCTTTTTCATGCCAACATTTGTTGCCCATCCCGAGTTGCCCTGAACTGACTGCCTTGCTGGACCATTTCAGGGGCCTGGAGTCACCTGGAGATCAGGTAAGGATGGCAGACTTCATAGAAACACACAACATAGGTGGGGTCTGACCAGAACAGGGGCCAGTGCCAGGGTCCCAGGTTCGATTCCCGGCTTGGGTCGCTGTGTGGCGTCTGCACGTTCTCCCCGTGTCTGCGTGGGTTTCCTCCGGGTGCTCCGGCATCCGCCCACAGGTCCCGAAGGACGTGCTTGTTAAGTGAATTGGACATTCTGAATTCTCCCCCCGTGTACCCGAACAGGCGCCGGAATGTGGCGACGAGGGGCTTTTCACAGTAACTTCATTGCAGTGTTAATGTGAGCCAACTTGTGACAATACAGATTATTATAAAAGCAGATTGTTTGGTCACAATATCATTACTGGCTGCGAGAGCACAAATTAACTGAAATGCTCCCACATTAAACAAGTGAGTTCACTTTGAAAACATTTGTCCAGCTGCACAGTACATTGGTATGGCCCTGGTGTCATGAAAGCTCTTATATAAAAGTAAGCCTTTCCAATGGTAATTAAGAAGTTCCTTAAACGTGTCAGCATATAATATCAGATGTCCAGGTTCCAATAAACTACGTCCCAATTGCAATGTTTGTGAGATTAAGGCTGGAAGTATTTTTGTCTTTGCTAAATGAGATTGAGAGGTAGATGGGGTCCTTTTAGTCGCTGCTATCCTCTTTAACAATGCTCGTCATTGCAAACACAATAGTGTTGTCTCAAAATGCATATAATTAGAATGTAACTCTCGTCATTGAACCAACCTTTACGGCTGAGATGGTTTCTCGTAACTGGTAATGAGAAGCTGCCAAATATTTAATTATTTACAAGTTATAATGACAGCTCCAGCGGCAAAGCTGACACCTTTAAAGGTTTTCTATGTCTTATACGTGGTGCATTGTATCAGCTCGCACATCGCCGTTGTCAGCACGACCGTTTGTTCACACTGTGTCTGCCAGTGAGTTACGCATGGATTAGTAGCAGGAGTAGGCCCACTCAGCCCCTCGAGCCTGCCCTGCTGTTCCACCAGATCATGGCTGATCTCATCACAACATGGGCAGCACGGTAGCATGGTGGTTAGCATCAATGCTTCACAGCTCCAGGGTCCCAGGTTCGATTCCCGGCTGGGTCACTGTCTGTGTGGAGTCTGCACGTCCTCCCCCTGTGTGCGTGGGTTTCCTCCGGGTGCTCCGGTTTCCTCCCACAGTCCAAAGATCTGCGGGTTAGGTGGATTGGCCATGCTAAATTGCCCGTAGTGTCCTAAAAAGTAAGGTTATGGGGGGGGGGGGGTTGATGGGTTACGGGTATAGGGTGGATACGTGGGTTTGAGTAGGGTAATCATTGCTCGGCACAACATCGAGGGCCGAAGGGCCTGTTCTGTGCTGTACTGTTCTATTCTATTCTAACCTCTTGCCGCCTCCCGATGACCTTTCACCCCCTTGTTTGTCAGGAATCCTCTCCCTCCATCTTAAAAACACTCAAAGCCTCTGCTCCCACTGCCTTTCGAGGAACGGCAGTCCCACGGACCTCTGACAGAAAAAAGCTTTCCCCTCATCTCCATCTGAAGGGGGCCACCCTTTTACTTTTAAACGGTGACCCCCCCTCGTCCTCGCTTCTCCCTCAAAGGGAAACGACCTCTCCGCAGACCAGATGGGCTTCGTACCAGGGCAAGCAAGATATTGCACAGCGAATTAAAGATCCTGTTTACTCAGCGGAGCCTGTTTGTGCAGTGCGCTGTAGCAAACAGTCTACAGAATCTATTTTAAAATACGCTCTATGAACTACAGTAAACAGAGCTCATGATCAAGATGGCCGCAAACTCTCTAAATAAATGTAGGGTTATTTCATCAACAAATTGCATGGAGTGGAGGAAAGATATATATAAATAATGTGCATAATTCAATTGAATCATTTAAAGGGGTAAGTTCTCCTGGCGTGATTGGAGTTTACTAACCACCTCCGCTATGATTGGGAATAGTGGGGCCATTATAGACAACTGCAGAACATAGAACTCCATAGGATTCCTACAGTGCAGAAGGGGGCCATTCAGCCCATCGAGTCTACAGCGACCCTCTGAAAGAGCACCCTACCTAGGCCCACTCCTACTGGAGTTGGCTGGAGGGGCTGGTTTAGCTCACAAGGCTAAATCGCTGGCTTTTAAAGCATACCAAGCAGGTCAGCAGCACGGTTCGATTCCCGTACCAGCCTCCCCGGACAGGCGCCGGAATGTGGCGACTAGGGGCTTTTCAGAGTAACTTCATTGAAGCCTACTCGTGACAATAAGCGATTTTCATTTCATTTCATTTCCCCCGCCCTATCTCAATAACCCAACCTAACCTGCACATCTTTGGACACTGGGGCCAATGTAGCATGGCCAATCTACCTAACCTGCACATCTTTGGACACTAAGAGACAATGTAGCATGGCCAATCCACCTAACCTGTCCATCTTTAGGCTGTGGGAGGAAACCCACGCAGACACAGGGGAGAAAGTGCAAACTCCACACGGGCAGCCACCCAAGGCCGGAATTGAACCCGGGTCCCTGGAAGAGTGAGGCAGCAGTGCTAACCACTGTGCCACCGTGCCGCCCTGTGCTCCCTGCCGATGTGTCCGCCGACTGTAGCAAATCTGGGTGTTAACACCCAACACGTATCGAATGTATGAGAATGTGTATGGCAGAGAACAGAATGCCGTGCCTGGCCAATCGCGGCCCTGATGCTCAGCGGTTCACTGAAGCGCGACCTGAAACCCCAAAATGGCAGATGGCTCGTTAGAGTAAATGGGCGCCAACACTCAAACCGCTGCCTAATTTATTGCCCGGGTTTTTTAAAATCTGCTTCACAATGGACGAGGCGGACACTTCACGAGGATGGACTTCCTCCTTTGAACAGGTCCAAACCTATCCCCACACGCGGTACTGGAAAGGCCCAGCAAGTCAGACAGCAACTGCGGAGCGGACCAGAGTTCACGTTTCGGATCGATGGCCTTTCGTCAGAACAGGAAATTGTCAAAGAAGCTGACGGGTTTTAAGCAAGTACAGACGCAGGGAAAGGGCGTTGGGGGATAAAGAACAAAATGTGATGGGGTGGAGGGCTGTGGGGATTAAGGAACAAAAGGCCTTTTCTCATTAGAACGGAGAAGGATGAGGGGCGACTTGATAGAGGTTTATAAGATGATTAGGGGAATAGATAGAGTAGACAGTCAGAGACTTTTTCCCCGGGTGGAACAAACCATGACAAGGGGACATAAATTTAAGATAAATGGTGGAAGATATGGAGGGGATGTCAGAGGTAGGTTCTTTACCCAGAGAGTAATGGGGGCATGGAATGCATTGCCTGTGGAAGTAGTTGAGTCGGAAACGTTAGGGACCTTCAAGCGGCTATTGGATAGGTACATGGATTAGGGTAGAATAATGGAGTGTAGGTTAACTTCTTAAGGGCAGCACGGTAGCATTGGGGATAGCACAATTGCTTCACAGCTCCAGGGTCCCAAGTTCGATTTTGACTTGGGTCACTGTCTGTGTGGAGTCTGCACATCCTCCACGTGGGTTTCCTCCGGGTGCTCCGGTTTCCTCCCACAGTCCAAAGATGTGCAGGTTGGGTGGATTGGCCATGAAAAATTGTCCAAAATTGTATGATTAACCTAGGACAAAAGTTCGGCGCAACATCGTGGGCCGAAGGGCCTGTTCTGTGCTGTATTTCTCTCTTAAAAAAAAGGGCTGATGGCGCAAGGCGAAAGGGAGATGGCAATGCGACAAGTGAAGAATCATAAGTAGAGGCAATCGGGATCGAACAACCGTCACCAAACGCTGCCATCTGCAAACAATGGGAGGAGAGAGGTCATCTGAAACTGTAAAGCTCAATATTGAGTCGAAAAGCCTGGGAGGAGTCAAATCAGAAGGCTGTTCCTCAAGCTTCTGTTGAGCAGGCCGCGGACAGGGACTTCAGAGTGCGAGTGGAGAATTAAAATGACAGGCAGCCGATACCTCGGGGGGTCACGCTGGAGGTGTTCCATTAAGCGGTTACCCGATCTGCACATTTCCAGCCTTTACTGTTTTCATTTCAGATTTCCAACATCCGCAGCATTTCTGCTCTTGAAATCCATCCCTGTTATTCCTTGCTTGGTGTTGACTGTTGGCCATGGAACTAATTAGTAGACAGACCTGTCCTTGTGATGCTGGCATCCCACAGGGCTCATAGCGTAAATGTTACCCAGGCAGGCGCTGGCCAACTGCCATGAATGGGGTTGGAGGCCTGCCGACTGTTGGAGTTCAGTATGCATGGGACCCCTTCAGTGAGGTGTATGCCTTTGCGAAACACGTTTCTCTTTCGAAAATACGATGACTCCAAAATGTATGAAGCTGCACCACATGGCCTTCAACATAGGCCTCACTTTATAACTCCGAGCACCTGTGGGCATTGTCCATTTAGATGAAATTATTAGCCTTCCTTAGGTAGAAACACAAAGGTTTGGAAAACACTGGGAACCATTTTGGGGGCAGGGCGGATGGGTGGATCGATGACCAAGTAGACTTTGGAAACAACAGTGCGGACAGCTCTGACCATTCAGGAACACTCAGGATTGAGCTCATTTGTACATCTCAGGTTAGTTTCTTTATTTGGGCAGCACGGTATAGAGTTATAGAATTTACAGTGCAGAAGGAGGCCATTCGGCCCATCGAGTCTGCACCGGCTCTTGGAAAGATCCACAATTGTGGATAGCATAATCGCTTCACAGCTCCAGGGTCCCAGGTTCAATTCCGGCTTGGGTCACTGTCTGTGCGGAGTCTGCACATCCTCCCCGTGTGTGCGTGGGTTTCCTCCGGGTGCTCCGGTTTCCTCCCACAGTCCAAAGATGTGCAGGTGAGGTGGATTGGCCATGATAAATTGCCCTTAGTGTCCAAAATTGCCTTTAGTGTTGGGTGGGGTTACTGGGTTATGGGGATGGGGTGGAGTTGTTGACCTTGGGTAGGGTGCTCTTTCCAAGAGCCGGTGCAGACTCGATGGGCTGAATGGCCTCCTTCTGCACTGTAAATTCTATGATTTATTCATTGGGGGATGCTGGCTAGGCCAGCATTTATTGCGCATTCCTAAACGCCCTTGTGAAGGTGGTGGTGAGCTGCCTTCTCGAACCGCTGCAGTCCACGTGGTGCAGGTCCACCCACGGTGCTGTTAGGGAGGGGAAGTTCCAGGATTATGACCTGATGACAGTGAAGGAACGGCCAATATATTTCCAAGTCAGGATGGTGAGCGGCTCGGACAGTAACCCTCTGGCCGGTGGTCATCCGGCATTGCCAGCTCTCATGGGGTGGGCATCTGACTAGAAGGGGGAGATGGCTTTAACGGCCACAGATCTTCGCTGGTGAATCACCTCCCAAGTGCCCGGGATGTCACAAAACGGATTTGAAAGAATTTGGAAGCGTATTGTAGTGGGGGCATGGAATGCATTGCCCGTGGAAGTAGCTGTGTCGGAAACATTAGGGACCTTCAAGCGGCTATTGGATAGGTACATAGATTATGGTAGAATAATGGAGTGTAGATTAATTTGTTCTTAAGGGCAGCACGGTAGCATTGTGGATAGCACAATTGCTTCACAGCTCCAGGGTCCCAGGTTCGATTCCGACTTGGGTCACTGTCTGTGCGTTGTCTGCACGTGCTCCCTGTGTTTGTGTGGGTTTCCTCCGGGTGCTCCGGTTTCCTCCCACAATCGAAAGATGTGCAGGTTAGGTGGATTGGCCGTGATAAATTGCCCTTGGTGTCCAAAATTCAATGATAATCTATGATTAACCTAGGACAAAAGTTCAGCCCAACATCGTGGGCCGAAGGGCCTGTTCTGTGGTGTATTTCTCTATGTTTCTATGTATTGGGAAAGTGACTGGACACCATGGTTAGAATCAACAGCAAACGTCGAGCAGAGGGAGATAGGGTAAGCAGTGGTTAATAAACTCAGGGTTATTGCTAAAGCCACAAACATGGAGGTACAAAGAGAAGAAAGTGAAATAGGTGATCTGGAAAATGCTTTCGAAGGGAAAGGGTTC
Organism: Scyliorhinus canicula; assembly: GCF_902713615.1. NCBI lineage: Eukaryota > Metazoa > Chordata > Chondrichthyes > Carcharhiniformes > Scyliorhinidae > Scyliorhinus > Scyliorhinus canicula. The sequence continues at coordinate 25,254,069 of NC_052167.1, forward strand.
AGGCGCCACCACTGGCCGGAGGTTGAAATTACCAGTGAAAATACAGGAATAAGGTTGGAATTATAGAACATAGAACATTACAGCACAGTACGGGCCCTTCGGCTTTTGATGTTGCGCCGACCCGTGAAACCATCTGAAGCCTATCTGACCTCGTTTTGGGTGAGTGTGCTTAACACTCACTTGGCTCTGTTTCTCGTTCTAAGCTCTGGAGTCGCCAGGTGCCGTAAAGACACCGTCACAAGTATCAAGGTCAAGTTCAAAGCAATAAAGCTGTACACCAATTAGTAAGTCCAAAACAATTAGAGTTTATTATAACACAATTATAATAACACTCACGCACACGCTAAAGATTAAACTTACTTCTACCACTAAACAACTAATACTTAGCTAAGAAGGAACTGCGAGGTCAGGGAACAAGGCCTTTGTTCTGGTCTGGTCTGGTCTGCAGGCTTCGGATCTCTATCAGTCGGCAAGGGTGTAAGTAATGCCGGTTTCAGGTAGCGGTCGTTGTTTAGGCACTCACGTATTGGCGGCTGCAGCTCGACGGCTGATGTAGAAGACAGGGGTCTGGAGGCTGGAGTCGGAGGCCGGAGACAGGAGACTGAACCATGTGTGGGACCTTTTATAGGTCCCAGGGGGTCCGCGCCCCTTTGGGCGGGCTCCCTCACCTGCTGGGGATCGATTGGGCCTCTTCCCAATCGATATGGTTTGAACCCCCCCAATCCTAGGGCCGTTCCTTGATCGCTGGGGCGGTTCTTAGGACTTATTGTCCTGGGCTTCTCTGGCTCCACCGTGTCTGGTCTGCTATTGAATGTATCGATTGATACTTAATTTGTGTCCATTGTACCTGGGACTGGCCCGGTATCACCTCATCAATATGCTACCGGCTTTCCATTTACAACGCTGCCTGATCTCTGCAGCTGTCGGGAAACCGGTTTCTGCAAGTGTCTCAAGGCATAATCGCTCTGCAAGCTGTTTGCTCTTTAACATGTCCGTTTTCCCAGCACTCTTCCATTTTGTGTTCGTTAGTGGCCATCTTAGATGGCTACACCTACACTATTCCCTTTTCATCCGTATGTCTATCCAGTGACCACTGGAGTCTACTACTGTTGCAGGCAGGGCGTTCCACACCCCTACTACTCTCTGAGTAAAGAAATTGCCTCTGGCATCTGCCCTATATCTACCACCCCTCAATTTAAATATGATTTTAACATGGGACTACTTTGCATATGTTCATCCTGCAGCAGTTATTTCCCGTTCTCCGATCCTGTTTCACCTGAAGGGCAGTCATGATATTGACTCCCACGCAGAGGTGCTTTAGGGCAGCACCGTAGCACAGTGGTTAGCACTGTTGCTCCACACAGCGCCAGGGTCCCAGGTTCGATTCCCGGCTTGGGGCACTGTCTGTGCGGAGTCTGCAAGTTCTCCCCGTGTCTGCGTGGGTTTCCTCCGGGTGCTCCGGTTTCCTCCCACAGTCCAAAGATGTGCGGGTTAGGTGGATTGGCTGTGATAAATTGCCCTTAGTGTCCTAAAAAATAAGGTTAATTGGGGGGGGGGGGGGGGGGGGGGTTGTTGGGTTACTGGTATAGGGTGGATACGTGGTTTTGAGTAGGGTGATCATTGCTCGGCACAACATCGTGGGCCGAAGGGCCTGTTCTGTGCTGTACTGTTCTATGTTCTAAGACGTGCCTGTTAGGTGAATTGGACATTCCGAATTCTCCCTCTGTGTACCCGGACAGGCGCCGGAATGTGGCGACTAGGGGATTTTCACAGTAACTTCATTGCAGTGTTAATGTAGGCCTACGTGTGACAATAAAGATTATTATTATTACTGGAGTTTGATCAGTCCAAGTATTAAAACTGAAATTGGAAATGGAGGCACCTGAGAAGGAATGTAGAAAACGTTGTAGGGAAATGAAAAGGGAGATGAGGAGAGCCGGAACAAGATATGGTAAGATCAGGGGGTGATATAAAAAGGGAGCGTTAAGAAAACAGCTCATGATTCTATGCCTTTAGTTGAGTGGGAGCCAGAGGGCCATAATCGTCAGCAGTTACATTCCCACACTGCATTCTGCAAAATAATTTATCTAGCGAATGCAAACTCCCGAAGCCAAGCAGTTGTTCCCACTCCTGCTGTGCTGAGTGTGGATTGGACATTCTTCTCTGATGTGGCGCACGGTTCGGTCAGCCCCACAGGCATGTCAGGGGCCTGGCACCAGTGCCCCATCTGGGGTTGGCCAAGCAGAGGCCGTGACCAGTCCTGAACCCCTTGAGGGTGGACAGCTCTTTCCTGGGAAGGTTGACAAAAGGCAGCTGTTGGGTTGGTTTGAGACCAGGGCCGGGATTCTGCAATACTGGGGCTGTTTAGCACACTGGGCTAAATCGCTGGCTTTGAAAGCAGACCAAGGCAGGCCAGCAGCACGGTTCGATTCCCGTACCAGCCTCCCCGAGCAGGCGCCGGAATGTGGCGACTAGGGGCTTTTCTCAGTAACTTCATTGAAGCCTACTCGTGACAATAAGCCATTTTCATTTCAAGTGTTGACGCTGGCGTAAAAACCGTAGTGTTGACGCCAGCGTCACCGGGTCTCCTGGCCCGGCGATTCCGTGGCCCAATTCTGCTCCAATGAAGTGTGGAAAGCTGAAAGAGAAAGAGGGAAGACTTGAAGACTGTCCCCTATCCTTCCCCAGAGCAATCCCTATCCTCCCTGTCCTCGAGGATCGGTCTGCAGAGTCACCTGAGGACACATCAGCCACGAAGTTTGGCTAACTTCATCCTCGGCGGTGACACATATAGAAAGGAAGCAGTGAGGAATGCAATAAATATATGAAAATGGAAGAGGGGTTTTAGGGAGCAATGAGCATTGCTTCTCCTCCTTGGGTTTCCCCAAGGATCTAACCTCGGGTCCCTCCTTTTTCGCACCTACATGTTCCCTCTGTGGCTGAACACAGTGCCAGTTTCACATTGATGACACCCAGCTCTACCTCACCACCCGTAACCCCTCTACATAGTCATCGACAGCCAATACTGGCTGAGCAGGAGTTTGCTCCAATTAAATATTGGGAAAGTCATTGGGGTGAATTCTCCGCCGACGGGAGTTTCCGTTTCCCCCAGTGAAGCGAGATCAAAACATCACTGGGAAAACAAGGTGACTTTCCTTTGGGAAGAGGAGCGTCAAAACATTGGAAGATTTACCACAGAGAGGGAGGAGGTGTGGACCTGGGCAAACTGTAAAGAAGAATTAGATAAACATTTCAGGCTGACTTAAGATCCTGGGTTCCAGGGAGAGAGCGCAGTGGTAGGATTGGTTTTACATTAAGCTAGCAAAGAGGTAGCAGAGATAGAACGGGCTGAAGCTGTGTCAAAATTAGTAGTATAAACATTAATAAGGTGGGTGAATTAGGTGGAGGGACTATGGTAAAATTGCTCCTTAGTGTCCAAAGATGTGCAGATGGGGTTACGGAGATAGGATGGGGGAGTGGGCTTGGGTAAGGTGCTCTTTCAGAGAGTCAGTGCAGACTTGATGGGCCGAATGGTCTCCTACACTAGGGATTATATGGTTCTATATCATCATTAACATCGAATAGCAGGTACACAGACCTCAGCTCAAAGTTATGTAGTGCCTTTAGTATAATTACATGTCCCAAGGTCATAGTAAGAGCTTAAAGAAATATTGACAACCATTCACGAAAAGACAAATGATCAACAGCTTAGTCAAAGAGATGGGTGTCAAGTCTATTGGTTTTTTTTTCATGCTCTGTGTTTTTTCATTGTTCCTCTGGCTTTGGTGTCCAAAGGTTTCTTTCCTCCTTGTGGGTAGTAAGCCCCACCGCTCATTAACTCATCGCTCTATGTTTGGTTTAAGTTCCATCATTAGAAATCTGCAAACTTGCGCAATTCAATCCACGTATTGTACTGTCAGGTCAACGATCACAATGGGCTGCTTTGTTAAAGGCTGGTCTTCCGTCGCCTAAACTGGGATTCAATCCATCTTCGTTATTTTGTTTTTATTAAGAGGCAATTTAGCGTGGCCAATCCACCTACCCTGCACGTCTCTGGGTTGTGGAGGTGAGACCCACGCAGACACGGGGAGAATGTGCAAACTCCACACGGACAGTGGCCCGGGGCTGGATCGAACCCGAGTCCTTGGCACCGTGAGGCAGCAGTGCTAACCACTGCGTCACTGCGCTGCCCTCTATCTTCGTTATTTAACTTGCCTCCTCAGTTTCCCGTACCAGCCTCCCCGAACAGGCGCCGGAATGTGGCCACTAGGGGCTTTTCATAGTAACTTCATTGAAGCCTACTCGTGACAATAAGCGATTTTCAGGGCAGCACGGTGGCCTATTGGTTAGCACAACCGCCTCACGGCGCTGAGGTCCCAGGTTCGATCCCGGCTCTGGGTCACTGTCCGTGTGGAGTTTGCATATTCTCCCCGTGTCTGCGTGGGTTTCGCCCCCACAACCCAAAAATGTGCAGAGTAGGTGGATTGTCCACGCTAAAATTGCCCCTTAATTGGAAAAAAATAATTGGGTAATCTAAATTTATATAAAAAAAAATAAAAAAAATAAGCGATTTTCATTTCATTTCATTTTTTGAGTGTCAGTGTTCACCAGAGTTCACAAAGAGTCATCGGACTCGCAACGTTAGCTCTTTTCTCTCCCTATAGATGCTGCCAGACTTGCTGAGATTTTCCAGCATTTTCCCTTGGGTATAATCCTTTGGACTATTAGTTTTAGTCCGATTATGCTTCCGTGAGGTACCTTGGGATATTTTACTACAAAATAGTTAGCACTGTTGCTTCACAGCGCCATGGATCCGGGTTCGATTTCCGACTTGTGTCACTGTCTGTGCGGAGTCTGCATTTTCTACCAGTGTCTGCGTGGGTTTCCTCCGGTTTCCTCCCACAAGTGAAATGAAATGAAAATCGCTTATTGTCACGAGTAGGCTTCAATGAAGTTACTGTGAAAAGCCCCTAGTCGCCACATTCCGGCGCCTGTCCGGGGAGGCTGGTACGGGAATCGAACCGTGCTGCTGGCCTGCTTGGTCTGCTTTATAAGCCAGCGATTTAGCCCAGTGAGCTAAACCAGCCCCTATGGTCCCGAAAGACGTGCTTGTTAGGCGAATGGGACATTCTGAATTCGCCCTCCGTGTACCCCGAACAGGCGCCGGAGTGTGGCGACTGGGGGATTTTCACAGTAACTTCATTGCAGTGTTAATGTAAGCCTACTTGTGACACTTAGAAAGATTATTAGTATTATTGTCACTCTCGTAGCATTGTTCACATTTCCTCAATGCGATACTCGCTCCAAAAACCATGCGATTCTCCGCAAAGGCGGAGAGTCGTGAAGGCTGCCACGAAAACGGCCGTGTTTCACGGCAGCCTCCGCGCCCCCTCCCGGGACCCGATTCTGCTCCCCGGTTAGGGCTAGCAATGCGGCCCCGTGAACTACGGCATCGCGGGCTTAACGAATTTCGCTAAGCCCGCGCGCCAAAGTTAGCGACGGCTGACGCATATGATGACGTCAGCCGCGCATGCGCGGATTGGACGACTCCAACCCGCGCATGCGCGGATGGCATCATCCGTGCATATGCGTCAGACCCGCGCATGCGCGGTCCGTAATGCCCCTCAGCCGCCCCGCGGACTTATCCCGCGGGGCGGCGGAGGGAGAAAGAGTGCGCGGGAATTGGACTCGCTGCCCGCGATCGGTGCCCACCGATCGCGGGCCCATGCCACCCTTGGCACGGCCGTGCCAATCGGTGACATGGTTATGCAGAACGGCACTTTGCCGCCGTTTTCACGAACTTGGGAAAACAGATGTATTAAAATTCGTGAAAACGGCCGTAAAGGCCTGGGAAATCGGCCCATCGGCCAGGGGAGAATCGCTGCTCGCCGTAAAAAAACGGCGGGCAGCGATTCGTGTCGGGGGGCGGGCATGGGGGGGGGGGGGAGAATAGCGGGAGGGCGTCGGACCAGCGTCGCCGTAAAAATTTGCGCCATCTGCTATTCTCCGCCCCATCGTGAGTGCGGAGAATCGCGCCCTACATTTTTGACGTATGTTAAATCTGTCGTTATCGATTCTCAGGGTGTGGGCTATATGGGCGAGGTTAACATTCAGTGACCTTCCCCTCATTTTATTGTTTATTGCAAGGGGAATGGAATTTAAAAGCAGGAAGGTTTTGCTAAAGTTGGCATTGGTGGGACCACGTCTCAATTTCCGTGCACGGTTTTGGTCTCCTTGTTTGAGGGGGGGGGATTATTCCTGCATTTGAAGAAATTGAGAAAAGATTCACGTCGTTGATTCCTGTGATTGGCGGGAAAGGGTTTATGTTTCAAGGGTAGGTTGGAGAGACTGAACCGCTATTTATTAGAGTTAACAATGAGAGGTGATCTTTTCACTAAATACATAAGATTCTGAAGGGGACTTGAACGGGGTGTGGATGCTGAAAAGATGTTTCCTCTTGTGGGGGAGACCAGAACGATAGGGGTACAGTTTAAAAATAAGGGGTCTCTCATTGAAGACAGAGATGAAGAGAATTTCTTGTTTCTCAGAGGGTGGCATAGTGAACACAGAACACAGAACAGTACAGCACAGAACAGGCCCTTCGGCCCTCGATGTTGTGCCGAGCACTGATCACCCTACTCAAACCCACGTATCCACCCTATACCCGTAACCCAACAACTCCCCCCCCTTAACCTTACTTTTTAGGACACTAAGGGCAATTTAGCATGGCCAATCCACCTAACCCACACATCTTTGGACTGTGGGAGGAAACCGGAGCACCCGGAGGAAACCCACGCACACACGGGGAGGACGTGCAGACTCCGCACAGACAGTGACCCAAGCCGGGAATCGAACCTGGGACCCTGGAGCTGTGAAGCATTTATGCTAACCACCATGCTACCGTGCTGCCCCCCGATGGGGGGAACAGTGGTGAGCACTGTTGCCTCACAGCACCGGGTACCTGGGTTTGACTCTGGCCTTGTGTTTGACTCTGGCCTTGGCCGTGTCTGTGTGGGTTTCCTCCGGGTGCTCCGGTTTCCTCCCGCAGTCCAAAGATGTGCAGGTTAGGTGAGGTTACAGGGTTAGGGCAGGGGAGTGGGCCGAGGTCGGGTGAGGGTCAGCGCAGACTCGATGGGCCGAACGGCCTCCTTCTGCCCTGCAGGGATTCTATGGTTCTATAGAACCTTCGGGAGCTGCAATGGAGGCCGAGCCAATGGATATTTTTAAGGCTAAGCTAGAGGGAGTTTTGAATAACAAGGTGGGGGTCAAAGGTTATCGGGGTCAGCAAGAATATGGGGTTGAAGTTAAAATCAGATCAGCCATGATCTTATTGAATAGCGGAGCAGGCTCGAGGGCCCGAATGGCCTACCCCTGCCCCTAATTCACATGTTTGTAAATGCCTTTGAGAAATCCCATCTAACCGAGCAGGGCTGTCACATTTAGGGCCGACGAAATAAAGGCGAAGAGTTGCAACTGCTTACTTGTTCGAACGTTCCACCAAGGGCTGGTTTAGCTCACTCGGCTAAATCGCTGGCTTTTTAAAGCAGACCAAGGCAGGCCAGCAGCACGGTCCGATTCCCGTACCAGCCTCCCCGAACAGGCACCGGAATGTGGCGTCTGGGGGCTTTTCACAGTAACTTCATTTAAGCCTACTCGTGACAATAAGCGATTTTCATTCATTTCATTTCATAGAACATAGAACAGTACAGCACAGAACAGGCCCTTCGGCCCTCGATGTTGTGCCGAGCCATGATCACCCTACTCAAACCCACGTATCCACCCTATACCCCCAACAACCCCACCCCTTAACCTTACTTTTTAGGACACTACGGGCAATTTATCATGGCCAATCCACCTAACCCGCACATCTTTGGACTGTGGGAGGAAACTGGAGCACCCGGAGGAAACCCACGCACACACGGGGAGGACGTGCAGACTCCGCACAGACAGCGACCCAGCCGGGAATCGAACCTGGGACCCTGGAGCTGTGAAGCATTTATGCTAACCACCATGCTACCGTGCTGCTGAAAATTTCATTTTCATTTTGACATGCGTTTGTTTGAATCCAGATGTTATAATTCGAAGACCATCTGATCTAACTCATTTTGTGCTTCGAAAACGAGCGCACCTTTTAATCTTCTTTTCTCATCATCTGTTTGACAGCTCTTTCCCCCTGCAACCCCCCCCCCCCCCAAAATCCCGACGCATTCCCTCATCCCGGTTTAGTTTATGGAATGACCACAAAGCGACAGAAATCACAGGGCCGATTCCATTCGACCTGCTGCCCGAATTGTAACTTGGGTCAAATCCGTCACCCCTCAGCTCGCTGACTCGCCTCGCAGTCCGGTCAGGCAGCTCCTCGATGTTAAAATTCTCACCCTCATTTTCAAATCCCTCCATAGTCTCACCCCTTCTCTATCCCTGTAAACACCACCCTCCCCCGTCCACCCCGCCCCCCCCCCCCCCAGCTCTTCCGAGGGACCTACACTCCTCGAATACCGGCCTACCACACCTAGTTTTCATCACTGCGGTCTTCTTTGTGGTTCAGATCCTAGAATGGTTGGCGTAATGTTCGCAAAGCTTTTGTATTAAACAAAGCTAAAGATTTATTTAAACTACTTCGTTGAATTCAACCTCTCACTTCTAATGAAAATGAAATGAAAATCGCTTATTGTCACGAGTAGGCTTTAATGAAGTTACTGTGAAAAGCCCCTAGTCGCCACATTCCGGCGCCTGTCCGGGGAGGCTGGTACGGGAATCGAACCGTGCTGCTGGCCTGCTTGGTCTGCTTTAAAAGCCAGCGATTTAGCTCAGTGAGCTAAACCAGCCTCCACATAATAAACAATTGACAATAACTATGCTCATCTACCGCTGTCTACACTAATACAATAACTACGATCTGCTCTCACTCACACTAGCTTTTCTACAGTCCTTCTCCCAACCTTCTCCCAGAAGGCTTAGCATTGATGCTTCATATAGTTCCGCATCTAGCTCCCTCTAGTGGTTGATTCGGACATAACATTAACCCTTTCAGTTCTGTACATTTCTCACAATGTCACAATCACTTCCCCATTGGGGGGGGCCATGCCTTTAGCTGCGAGGTTCCCAGCTCCGGAATTCCCCCTCAAAAATCACCCCACCCCCCCTGCCCCGGCTCTCTATCGCTTGTGATGCTGCTTGACGTCATCCCACTTTGACCAAGCTTTAGTTTATCTGTCCTAAAACTTCGGAGGGGAAGAGCACTTCTTCCCTGAAGAGGGCTGTGGAATTCTGAGGTAGGTGAGGGGGTTGCCCATTGTGATTAAGGGCAGCACGGTAGCATGGTGGTTAGCATAAATGCTTCACAGCTCCAGGGTCCCAGGTTCGATTCCCGGCTGGGTCACTGTCTGTGTGGAGTCTGCACGTCCTCCCCGTGTGTGCGTGGGTTTCCTCCGGGTGCTCCGGTTTCCTCCCACACTCCAAAGATGTGTGGGTTAGGTGGCCTGGCTAGGTGAACTGGCTCTGATAAATCGTCCAGCGACATGCAGGTTATGGGGTTTTGAGGATAGGGAGAGGTGGTTGGATGAGCGGATATGGGTAGAGTGCTCATTCAAAGGGTTGGTTCAGACTCGATGGGCTGAATGGCCGCCTTCTGCATTGCAGGGGTTCTGTGATTCTAACATGACAAACAAAACCTATCTCGCCGAATGTCCCGATGATTATTCTCCGGTGCCTGGTGATTGATCAATTCCTGAAGACCTCGGGCTAATTCCTTTGGCAACTCCACCAAAGGGTTGTGGAACATTGCTGAACATGCTCATGATTGAGTTCACAGATTTTCGACCTCTGGTGGTTTACTCGGTTTCCTCGGTAATTACTGGGTTTACTAGGATGTTGCCCGGGATGGAGGGCATTAGCTATGAGGAAAGGTTAGATAAACTCGGTCTGTTCTCACTGGAACGACGGAGGTTGAGAGGCAACCTGATAGAGGTCTACAAAATTATGAGTGCATAGACAAAGTGGATAGCCAGATGCACTTTCCTAGGGTAGGAGAGTCAAGTGCTCGGGGACACAGGTTTAAAGTGCGTGGGGGGAAAAGTTTAGAACAGATGTGCGAGGCAAGTTTTCTACAGAGGGTGGGGAGGCAGCGCCAGCCCTAGGGTTGCTGGCGCCCCGGGCAAGCTGAACTTCGGCGCCCTTGGGGGGGAGGGGGGGGGGGGGGGCGAGGGGGGCGGGCACAGGGGGGGCGGGGCCGAGAGGGAGGGGTGGGGCCGAGGAGGGGTGGGCCGAGAGGGGGGGCGGACCCGGGGGGTACCCGAGGGGGGGGGCGGACCCGAGGGGGGGGCGGACCTGAGGGGGGGGGCGGACCGAGGGGGGGGGGAAACGAGGGGGGGGGCGGACCGAGGGGGGGGGGCAGACCGAGGGAGGGGGGGCGGACCGAGGGGTGGGCGGAGGGGGCGGACCGAGGGGGGGGGGCGGAGGGGGGCAGACCGGGGGGGGGGCGGAACGAGGGGGTGCGGACCGAGGGGGGGGGTGCGGACCGAGGGGGGGGGGGGCGGACCGAGGGGGGGGGAGGGTGGCCGCCCTGGGGGAGGGCGGCCGCCGCACTTGCGCTGGTTGGCGGCGGCCCAACTGCGCATGCGCGGGACCCGAGTCTCTGGCGCCCCCTAGCACATGGCGCCCCGGGCGACTGCCCGAGTTGCCGGTGCCTTGAGCCGGCCCTGTGGGGAGATAGTGGGAGCAGGCACAATAGTGGCATTTAAGGGACATCTAGACAAATATATGAATGGGTGGGAATGAAAGGGTACGGACTCCGTAAGTGCAGACAGTTTTAGTTCAGGCATGTAGCATGGTCAGTGCAGGCTTGGAGGGCCGAAGGGCCTGTTCCTGTGCTGTACTGTCCTTTCTTCTTTGAACGCAAGGTTATGGGGCAGGGTTGGGAAAATGGAACTCGGGAAGAAGTTCAACCCCGGTTCACTAAATGGCGGAACAGGCTCGAGGAGTCACATGGTCGCCTCCTGATCCTATTCCCGCCTGTCCTTGCGTCTGTTCTCACATGCTGGTTTTTGTCTGCAAGTGGGTAAATGAGCCATTGGCAAACGCTGGGTTAAATACTTAGCCCTCGGAAAGATGCTTTGATCCCAATTCCAAGTTTCACAAATCCTGCGGAAGAAAACACTGAGGAAGACAAATATTTTCCCCAGGCAATTCCAAAACCCAAGCAGGATAAAGCAGGAAATAATATGTCAAGGATAAACCCGGAGCGGTTTCAGGGATTTGAGTCGGTTAAGGTCAAGTTGGCAAAGATTGAAAAAGGCTTCGGCGACCGTGCGAGATTCTTTCAAAAAAATACTGGAAAGCAAACAGGCCGGTTACTCAATTGGATGCCAAAACTGCCTGTACCTCCGACCCCCCCCCCCCCCCCCCCCCAACATATTCATATCTGGTAACGAGGGATGTTCAAAGGCAGCACGGTGACACAGTGGTTAGCACTGCTGCCTCACAGCGCCAGGGACACGGGTTCAATTCCGACCTCGGGTGACTGTCTGTGTGGAGTTTGCACGTTCCTCCTGCAGGAAATACTGTTCATGTGGTTTTTTTTTTCCTTTTTGGAAAGAATTTGTCAAAGCAGTGTTTATCAAACTCTTTTTCTTCTCTCCCCGGGACCCACTTTTGCCAACTGACTCGCCTTCAAGACCCTCGCCAGCCGAGCTTCGGGACCCACGGCTCGTTTGCGGACCCACTCCATCCTTATTCAAGGCAGGGTTTGAGACGCTAAAGTTTTCTTTTCCCCAGGCAAGGGAAGGAAAATAAATCGGAGGCACTGTCCGTCCCGGAGACAAAGGGCTGGATCCTCCCCGATCTCCGACGCTGGAATTGCGTTTGGCGATCGGCCGGAGATCGCGTTTTTACGCTGGACTCGGGGAACGGCGCCGTTTATCCGATGCTCCGCCCCCTCAAAAAAACGGCGTGCTCGAGGAGGCCCTCGCTCGATGCTCCGCCCCCTGATGGGCTGCGTCCCCGACAGCATGGGGCCTGGGTCCTCACAACCTTTTGGGGTCCTAGCGTAGCGCCGCCACAGTCTGGGGGGGGGTGGGGAGCTGTTCTGCTGGCGGGGGGGGGGGGGGGGTGGGGGCTTCGGCGGGGGCTGCGGGGACTGATGGGGGGGTGGCAAGGGGGGTAACAGGGGGTAGTTTTTGGCAGGCCGAGTCCACACGTGTCCAGCTGCCACTGTGCGCTTGTGGGGCCACGGACCCAGCCCCTCTGCGCTGTATCCGCAGGTGAAGCCGGGGGTTTCACGCTGCGTGACTGCTAGTCCCCCACCGGGCGGAAGATCGGCGCCGGGGCGGCGCTGACGATTTGGTCGCAAGGCCAGAGGGATCCTGCGGGACATAGTTACAAAATCGTTGACGTCGGGGCAGGGTTCGTGGACTTCCACGACGGCTGGCGCCGCACCTGGACCGATTCAGTGACTGCGGAGGGGCTAGCACTGGGGACACGGGGAACACAATCGATTCCAATGAGAACGGGCGCGGGATTCGCCGGGGTCTGTGATTGACGCATACGCGCACTTCACTCGCCACACACACACTCATCCCAGCCACGAGATGGCGCTGGAGCCCGCCCGTCCTGCAGATGGATCGGCTGGGGGCAGAGGGCACTGGGAGGGGACTGCCCTGGCGGGGGAGGGGGGGGCACAAATACGACCTGTGACCCTAAATTCAGAGTGGGCTATTGGCGGCGTGCGCAGCTGCACGGCTGCCTTGCCGGCCACGGCAATGATGCTCTGTACCCCAGCCGGCTCCGCAGCCCACCTCCCCGCGGCAGCCGCGGCATCTGTTCCACGATTGCAACAACTCAAGCGAACCTTTGCCATCGGTAATTCCCCCGGTGGAGAATCCGCTGAGCCCCCGGAGAATACCGGCTCAGGCACACAGATGAGATACCAACGGCGTTTACTGTACGTGTGGAGTGGAACGCATTGATGCCACTGTCGAGGAACCGGAGAATTGCGATTTGGCGTCAAACCGGCGCCCACCACGAATATCGGCGTCAAAACCGATTCTCCGCCCAATCCCGATTCCCGAGTCAACCGACGGAGAATCTCGCCCGTAATCTAGTTTTCCTCTTGTTCCCTATCGAGTATTCTCTGGTGCATTGTGTGCCTGCGATGCCGACCCATCTAAACAGGTTCCAGGGTCACACATGAAGGCTAGTTTCTCATGACAGATACTGGAGGGCGGCCTGCAATTGTGAAGCTGCATTCATCACAGCGCAGTGGTTAGCACTGTTGCATCACAGCGCCAGGGGTCCCAGGTTCGATTCCCGGCTTGGGTCACTATCTGTGCGGAGTCTGCACGTTTCTCCCCGTGTCTGAGCAAACCAGCGCTCCTGATCATGTCACACGCGCATGCACACTTTTGTTTCGGATATCCAAACACAAAATCAAATCGGAAGATTCTTATTAAAACTCTACGAGTCAGCGAGGTCTATGTAGGCCAGTGAGCACAGAGGGGGGAGGGGAGAGGAGAACGGGACCTGGTTCGAGTAAGGACATGGGGTATGTAGTGATCTCTGTATATCAATATATGTGATCAATGTATGTAAAACTAGTACAGGCAATTCAACACTAGATGTCTCAATATCATAGATTATCATAGAATTTACAGTGCAGAAGGAGGCCATTCGGCCCATCGAGTCTGCACTGGCTCTTGGAAAGAGCACCTTACCCAAGGTCAGCACCTCCACCCTATCCCCATAACCCAGTAACCCCACCCAACACCAAGGGCAATTTTGGACACTAAGGGCAATTTAGCATGGACAATCCACCTAACCACATCTTTGGACTGTGGGAGGAAACCGGAGCACCCGGAGGAAACCCACGCACACACGGGGAGGAAGTGCAGACTCCGCACAGACAGTGACCCAAGCCGGAATCGATCCTGGGACCCTGGAGCTGTGAAGCAATTGTGCTGTCCACAATGCTAAGAAAGACTTTCCTGCTCTTTCTGAGAGAGTGTGCTTCAGGGGAGTGAACAGACAAGGCATATAATAGCTAGAGAGAGAAAGAAGTTATGAATTATTTAATTATTACATTGTAGAGTTAGTTAGTTATCTCTACTGTATTTTATTTATTTCACTAGTTGAGTATTAAGTGAAAAGGACTCACAAATATTATTTATATTACTCAATAAATGAGTTCATCTTTACAAGAAGGCTATTGTTCATTTCATCAACTCGGCTGGTTCAAAGAGTAATGTACTATATTACACAAGGTGATATAACATGGTACCAGGAGTTTAAAATATAACATGGTACCAGAGTTAATTAAGCTTTTGAGAAAGACTAGTGAAGATTTAGAATAAAAGAACGAAAAAAAATCGGAATCAACTATTCGACTACAGAAGTAATCGTAACTTCGGAATCTCCGACAAAAAGAACTCTTCAATGGACCAAGATTCTTATTAAAACCCGATTAAAACACAATATACGTCAGCGAGGTCAATGTAGGCCAGTGAGCACAGGGGGGAGAGGTCCCAGACATCTAACAACCACTGGTAATTTAAATTTGCATTGAAAATTGTTCAAACAACAGTTTCAACTCTATTTAGAAGCCAGTGATTTAAGTGCTGCACCAGAAGCGAGAAGAATTGTTTTACCTCTGTCCCGGGCAAGCTTTAACACAGAGGAATTATCTATTCTAACCATTCCTGTGTACAGGCTTTTTAAAGCTTTCCTTTAATTATCTTGAATATGTCCCTTGTGGTTAGTATTTCTTCAATCCATAACCTTTCCCCATTTACTTTTTCATTATTACATAGATTACATAGAGTTTACAGTGCAGTAGGAGGCCATTCAGCCCATCGAGTCTGCACCGGCTCTTGGAAAGAGCGCCCTACCCAATGGCAACACCTCCACCCCCATCCCCATAACCCAGTAACCCCCACCCAACACTAAGGGCAAGTTTGGACACTAAGGGCAATTTATCATGGCCAATCCACCTAACCTGCACATCTTTGGACTGTGGGAGGAAACCGGAGCACCCGGAGGAAACCCACGCACACACGGGGAGGATGTGCAGACTCCGCACAGACAGTGACCCGAGCCGGAATCGAACCTGGGACCCTGGAGCTGTGAAGCGGCTGCGCTATCCACAATGCTACCGTGCTGCCCCAAAAGAGCACCCTACCTAAACCCACTCCCCGCCTTATCATTTATAATTTATAAGTCTTCCATCAGATCGGGCCTAACCTTTTGCAGTTTACGGAGTTAAAAGAAGGCTCTAAAATCTCAAATATCTTTCGGAAATTTTAGCTTCTTGTAGCTAGCAACTTCCAAATGAACCTACCAGGTGATCTTTCGCCTGGTAAGAAACACTAACAGTGGGAGCCCAAAACAGTAAAAAAATGTTGTTTCAGTGTTCTCGCCGTTCAGGGAAACCTTCTTCACCCTTGCTGTGGATTTACACTTTCGGTGGTCACTGAGTAACTTTAAAAGAAAATGTTTTTAAATTCTGTCACAAAACAGAGGAAACATGACTGACTAATGGAAAATGATGTCATGACAAGAATCCTGATATCTTCATTTTGGACCTATGCCAAGTATGGTGGAAAAAATGTCAAGTTGGGGGCGGCACAGTGGTTAGCACTGCTGCCTCACAGCGCCAAGGACCCGGGTTCGATCCCGACCTTGAGTGACTGTCTGCGTGGAGTTTGCGGGTGGCACGGCAACGCAGTGGTTAGCGCTGCTGCCTCACGGCGCCGAGGACCCGGGTTCGATCCCGGACCCCCGGGTCGCTGTCCGCGTGGAGTTTGCAAATTCTCCCCTTGCCTGCGTGGGTCTCACCCCCACAACCCAAAGATGCGCAGTTTAGGTGAATTGACCACACCAAATTGCTCACTAACTTAAAAAAATGGAAATTAGAGTTTGCATATTCTCCCCGTGTCTGCGTGGGTTTCCTCCGGTTTCCTCCCACAGTCCAAAGATGTGCGGGTTAGGTGGATTGGCCATGCTAAATTGCCCGTAGTGTCCTAAAAAGTAAGGTTTGGGAGGGGGGGTTTGTTGGGTTACGGGTATAGGGTGGATACGTGGGTTTGAGTAGGGTGATCATTGCTCGGCACAACATCGAGGGCCGAAGGGCCTGTTCTTTGCTGTACTGTTCTATGTTCTATGATAGTCAAGGACATTACCATCGCAGAATCCCCCACTATAAACATCCTAGAAACTGAACTGAACCATCCATATAAATACTGTGGTTACCAGAGCAGGTCAGAGGCTGGGAATCCTACGGTGGGTAACTCACCTGACTCCCCAAAGCCTGTCCACGTTCATAGAATTTCATAGAATTTACAGTGCCATTCAGCCCATCGTGTCTGCACCGGCTCTTGGAAAGAGCACCCTACCCAAGGTCAACACCTCCACCCTATCCCCATAACCCAGTAACCACACCCAACACTAAGGGCCTGTTCTGTGCTGTACTGTTCTATGTTCTATTTGATGGGCCGAATGGCCTCCTTCTGCACTGTAGAGAGTCTATGGATTCCACGTGGCCCATGGGCCAGGGGGTTGCCCACCACTGACCTCGAAGGACCAGGGCAGCAGATGTGTGGGTACATCACCACCAGCACGCTCCTCCCTGAGTTGCCCACCATCCTGACTTGGAAATATAACAGCCGTTCCTTCACTGTCGCTGGGTCAAAATCCTGGATCTCCCTCTCCAACAGCACAGTGGGTGTACCTACATCAGGTGGACTGCAGCGGATCAGGAGGTGCCTTCTCAACTGGAGATGGGAAGTAAATGTCGTCCTGTCGTTGACACCCATGTCTCAGCAACGAAAATAAAAGATCCGAAGACACTCAAGTAATTTAAATAAAGAATGTGTCACCGGGCGATCAATTCATGGACAATCCTGATCAAACATCCCAGGCAGTCATTGGAGTGGAGCCCGTGAGCCAATGCTGAAGTGAAGTTCCTTTGTTTCTTGGTCTGAATCCCCAAATTCAAGACTTAATTTCCAAGGTTTAAATTGCTCGGAGAATATTTATTTAGTGTGCCAACTTGGTGATACGGAAAAGCTGACTTCATTGGAGTGCTCCCAATTCCAGGAAAGGCTGTATGGAAGCCCTACAGTGTAGAAGGAGGCCATTCGGCCCATCGAGTCTGCACCAACCCTCCGAAAGTGCATCCCACCTGGGCCCACTCCCCTGCCCTATCCCTGTAACCCCACCTCACCCGCACATTTTTGGACACTAAGGGCAATTTATCATGGCCAATCCACCTAACCTGCACATCTCTGGACTGTGGGAGGAAACCGGAGCACCCGGAGGGAACCCACGCAGACACGGGGAGGACGTGCAGACTCCACACAGACAGTGACCCAGCCGGGAATCGAACCCGGGACCCTGGCTCCGTGAGGCAGCAGTCATTTGACATCAGATGGCGACACCCCTGGATTTATAGGGTAATTGGGGCACAGTGGAGGCTATTTGGCCCATCGAAACTGTGCCCCCCCCAAGAAGTGTTTCTGCACCTGCCAATAGGGAGGTCTCCAAACTGACGGAATCCGAGGAAGTCAACTGGTGCTTTCGTCTATTAAATATTTGCTCGAGCTGATTAAAACCTGCTGAACCTTTCGCACAACTCGCAGTTAACTGCTTGAAAATTTCTAAAGAGACACATGTTGTCAAAGCTTTTTGTCTTATACTTACCAGGACAAAGAAAGGAATGTTTTTTTAATTTAGAGGACCCAATTATTTATTTTCCAATTAAGGGGCAATTTAGTCTGGGCAATCCACCTACCCTGCACATCTTTGGGTTGTGGGGGTGAAACCCACGCAGACACGGGGAGAATGTGCAAACTCCACACGGACAGTGACCCAGAGCCGGCATTCGAACCCGGGTCCTCGGCGCCGTAGGCAGCAGGGCTAACCACTGCGCCACGTGCTGCCACAAACGCAGGAATGGCAAAAGGAATTGGATGATGGCTTTGCCTCACAAACCTTTCAGTAGGCTGCAGGGAACAGAAATAGAGGACGCGGATTAATTTGTTTGGCGTTTACAACAGTCACTGCAGGGGGGTTGGGGGGGTGGTGATGGATTTCCCGCTCGATGAGCTGGAGGTGGCCTGCCATTGGCCAGTGGCGGGATGTTCTGATCCCGCTGCTGTCTCTGGGATTTCTCATTGAATCCACCCCATCCTGCTTAAAAGCCCACAGCGGGGGGGGGGGGGGGGGGGGGGGGGGGGTGCCATCGACATGACCAGAAGATCCCCTGGTGAAAACAGCCAGAAAACTCCCCCTCCCTCGCTTTGTTGCGTCTCGCCCTCGTGAAATGAATGCCCTTCCTCCCACCATCCCCCTCTTCAAAGAGGTGGCACAGGCCCATTGGGTGGGATGGCCTCTTTCTGGGCCCCAAGATTCTATCACCCTCGGCTTGCAGTGGAAAGCGAAGGGCTGAATGGCCTATTCCTGTTCCCATCGATCAGGGGTGCGAATGGCCTTTTCCTGTTGTTCTGACTAAATCACAGTCTGAAAGGCTTCGGCGGGGGCACAAGAAAATAGAGAACTTGCATTTATATAGTGCCTGTCGCAACCCGAGGACATCCCAAAATTGCTTCGCTGTCAATGAAGTAACCCTGAAGTGCTGCAACTTCTGTTATTTGGGAAAGAGAACATAGAACATAGAACAGTGCAGCACAGAACAGGCCCTTCGGCCCTCAATGTTGTGCCGAGCAATGATCACCCTACTCAAACCCACGTATCCACCCTATACCCGTAACCCAACAACGCTCCCCCTTAACCTTACTTTTTAGGACACTACGGGCAATTTAGCATGGCCAATCCACCTAACCCGCACATCTTTGGACTGTGGGAGGAAACCGGAGCACCCGGAGGAAACCGACGCACACACGGGGAGGACGTGCAGACTCCGCACAGACAGTGGCCCAGCCGGGAATCGAACCTGGGACCCTGGAGCTGTGAGCATTTATGCTAACCACCATGCTACCGTGCTGCCCCACGGTAAAGACGGGTAGATGGGAGCTCACCCAGGGGAGAGAGAGAGAAATGAACGCGCCTTCAGGTCCATGCCCTCCTGGACTACTTGGCAACACGAGTGGACGCAAATTGTTTTCAGCTCAGTGCTTTCTTTGCCAGCAGCTTCTATTGCCGCTCCGGATTGTCAGCCAAGAATTCATCTTTACGGTTAAGTGCATCTGTCAAAACAAATCCCCTGAGGGCTTAGTCACCATGGTGACCGTGTTCCTTTCGATCCAAACTCGTTGCAGCCATATTCTTTGCAGTTGGTTCCATACTGGTTTGGATGGAGGCCGGCAGCTGTGTGAACGAGCCGCGGTTTATGGTCCCAACTGTCCCCATATTTACAGCCATCGCAGTGGAGTGGGGGGTGGGGGGTGGGGGGGGAGAGCATGTTGGGGTTGGCAAGGCCCCTACCGAGGGCGTTGGGGAAATGTTCTTCATCTCATTATTCTGGGCTGGGGGGAAAGGGTGTGAAGAAGCCGAGATTTACTTACAAATGAACGCACGAAAAAAAACTCGTCGTGATTTTGGAAAATAGTCCGTTTGCCGATCTCCTCGGCTTCCACACGCACAGTTCAATAATGGCACGGTGAGGGATTTTGGGAAAGGCGCCATTTTAGTTTCCTCTGTTCGGAATGTGCTGCTCTGGCATCAAAGAAATGACAGTGCGGATGGAGGCCATTGGGCCCATCGAGTTTGCACCGGCCCTTGGAAAGAGCAACCTCCATCCTATCCCCGTAACCCCACCTAACCTTTTGGACACTGAGGGGCAATTTATCCTGGCCAATCCACCTAACCTGCACATCTTTGGACTGTGGGAGGAAACCGGAGCACCCGGAGGAAACCCACGCAGACACGGGGAGAACGTGCAGGCTCCGCACACAGCCAACCGAGATGGGAATTGAACCTGGGACCCTGGAGCTGTGAGCCAGCAGTGCTGACCACTGTGCCACCCTTAGCCCTTTGTGGCTTTGCTACCCCTCCTTGAGGAGGGCACGGTAGCACAGTGGTTAGCACAGTTGCGTCACAGTTCCAGGGTCCCAGGTTCGTTTCCCGGCTGGGTCACTGTCTGTGCGGAGTCTGCACATCCTCCCCGTGTGCGCGTGGGTTTCCTCCGGGTGCTCCGGTTTCCTCCCACAGTCCAAAGATGTGCGGGTTAGGTGGATTGGCCATGATAAATTGCCCGTAGTGTCCTAAAAAGTAAGGTTAATGGGGGGGGTTATTGGGTTATGGGTATAGGGTGGATACGTGGGTTTGAGTAGCGTGATCATGGCTCGGCACAACATTGAGGGCTGAAGGGGCTGTTCTGTGCTGTACTGTTCTATGTTCTATGTTTCCTCCGGGTGCTCTGGTTTCCTCCCATGGCCCTAAAAGGTGGATTGGCCGTGCTAAATTGCCCTTAGTATCCAAAAAGGTTAGGTGGGGTTATGGGGTAGAGTGGAGGTGTGGGTTTAGATAGAGTGCTCTTTCCAAGGGCCGGTGCAGATTCAAAGGGCCGATAGGCCTCCTTCTGCACTGTAAATTCTATGATTCATCGCATGGGCGGGAGCCATTCGGCCCCTCGAACCTGTCCCACCATTCAATCAGGTCATGGCCGGCATGTGTCATAACACCATCCGCTTGCCTTGGCTCCCTAAGCCTGGATATTGTTGTCGAACAAAAAGCCTATCAAGCTTAGGTTTGGCATTTCTATTGATCACCCGGCCTCAACAGCACTTTGAGGGAGAGAGGCACATTCCATTACGCTCTGTGTGAAGAAGGGTCTCCTGGACTGGCTAGTCTTGGGCCTAGGCGGTCCAGGTGCTCTTTCGGAGGGCCAGTGCAGACCTGGTGGGCCGAATGGCCTCCTTCTGCACCGTAGGTGTTTTACGATCAAGCCCAGGATGCAATACAATTCCTATCTTACAAATGGCAATTTTTAGAAAGAAATATTGAATTGGCTGTCGAGTGCTTTGGGAAATTATGAAAGGCACTGTGTAAATTCAGGTTCGTTTTTTCCAACAAAAGCAGACGTTAGCACGTCCTGGCTAACTCGGTTGCCCTGGTGATGCGTTGAGTGTTCGGTGACCACGCACCGCCTCGATAAAGCAGCACATCCTCTGACTCAGGGTTAGGGCAGCCATAGGAGCCGCACAGTTTAGTTCCGTCACACCTCTCACACCCCAGCTGTAAAAGCACAAAAGTGTCAAACTTGTGAAAGACCAGGAGGGAGAGATGCAGTCATTTCCCGATGGTTTTCCTGAATTTTATTGCCTGGCGCTTCCCGTAAGAGGCCAGAGTGGGGCATTTATAAACGGCTGCTAATTGACAGCAACTTCCCTTTGGCGTTGAGCCTCCCTGAGGGCTGATCTTTCTTTAGTCACACTCCAGAGGCGTGGGAGAAACCGTTCCGATTAATCGAGGCTGACACTGCACTGTGCTGAGGGAGCACTGCGTTGTCGGAGGTGTCGCCTTGCGAATGAGATTTTATACCCGTTTGCCTGAACAAGTGGACATAAAAGATCCCGAGGCACTAGCTCGAGGAAGATTGGGGGAGTTGTCTCCAATATCCTGGCCAATATTTATCCCTCAATCAACATTGTTAAAATCAGATTATATGGTCAATGTTCTGGGATCTTGCTGTGTGATATTGGCTGTTGCGTTTTCCTACATTACAGCAGTGCCTACACTTCAAAAAATACCTGATCGGCTTTGAGACAGTTGGGCGACGCGGTGGCACAGTGGTTAGCACTGCTGCTTCACAGCGCCAGGGACCCGGGTTCGATTCCGGCCTTGGGTGACTGTCTGTGTGGAGTTTGCACGCTCTCCCCGTGTCTGCGCGGGTTTCCTCCGGGTGCTCCGGTTTCCTCCCGCAGCCCAAATGTGTGCGGGTGAGGTGGATTGGCCTTGCTAAATTGCCCCTTGGTGTCCAAAGATGGGCGGGTGAGGTCACGGGGATGGGGCAGAGTGAGCAGGAGAGTGAACCTGGGTTGAGTGCTCTTTCGGGGTATCGGTGCAGATTCGATAGGCTGAATTGCCTCCTTCTGCACTCTCGGGATTCCACAGACTCTGTGATGAAAAGCCCAAAATCAATCCGGATTTTCCTTCTGAAACACAACTTGACCTGAGTGATTCAACCCTGGACTAATGCTGAGCTTTGTTGCGAGTGATCAGGATAAGACAATGCAGATTCAGTCTTGAACAGAGGGACATCTAGGACATATGTGCCGTCTCTATATCTTGAACCCGTTCTCCAACTCAAGGCCTCGTCCTGTGAAATCTTGGCTGTGCTCCCAGCAATGTCCCATTCAAGTCGCATGGGACACGCACCCACATTTCATTTGCCTTCACATCCAAGCTATGGACTAATTCAGCTTGAAGCCAAGAACACATTGAGATGTCAATATGGCTCCAATGCATATCTCTCTAATGCAACGTTTTTCAAACTTTCTTTTCCTGGGACCCACTTTTGCAGACTGCCCGGCCTTCGGGACACAGGCCTTCGCACCCACACAATGTTCGCTTACCTTTAATGCGAAAGGGGAGCCTGCTTGGTCCCAATGATCTCAGTTGAATCTTGTTCAAAGGAGGAGAGGACAATGTGCATATCAGATTTCAGCCATTTCCTTTGGGCTGTCTTCATCTTTATGAAAGCGGAAAATCCAACCTTGCACGTGTAGGTCGTCGTGAAGGGCAACAGCAACAAAATGCTTGTTTTACTCAGCACTGGATACTCCTGGGAGATGCTAATCCAGAATGCTGACAGCCTCATGGGTTTTTTGCATGTTTTTAATGTGCTATCACAGATTAGCTACAGCAGCGTAGTCTTTTAATTTGGAGTCCGCTGCAAGTTAATAACTGACTCTGGGGTCTCAGCCTCAAAAGATTTTTCACCTACCACTTCTCTTTCAAAATCTGAAACTTCTCCTCTCATTTGCCAGTACTTCCCTGCATATAACACATATGGACTTCCATCCTTAACTGCATTGGCACAATTGACAAAACCATACCTCAATAAATCATGGGCAGGATTCTCCGACCCACTGCCGGGGTTCTCCGGTGCCGTTTTTTCAGTGGGGACGAGAATTGTGCCACGCCATCCTGGGGCCGTTGGCAGCGCCCATCCCCCGGCGATACTCCGGCCCGTGATGGCCACCCGTTTTCGGCAGGTCCCGCCGGCGTATGTTACACCAGATCCGTACCGGCGGGACCTGGCTCTGTGGGTGGCCTGCGGAGTCCTCGGTGGGGGGGGGGGGGGGATCTGGCTTCAGCAGGGGCCGCCATGGTGGCCTTGCCTGCGATTGGGGCCCACCGATCCATGGGCGGGCCTGTGCCGTGGGGGCACTCTTTCCTTCCACGCCGGCTGCTGTAATGGTCCGCCATGGCCGGTGCGGAGAAGAACACCCCCTGCGTATGCGCTGGGATGACGCCAGTACACGCTAGTGCTCCCGCGCATGCGCCAAATCGGGCCGGCCGGCAGAGGCCCTTTGGCACGGTAGGTGCGGCGCCAAGCCTCGCCCCTGGAGGTGCGGAGGATTCCGCACCTTCTGGACAGCCCGCGCCAGAGTGGTTCACGCCACTCCTCGTCGCTGATACGGCCCGCCCCACCGGTTAGGGGAGAATCCCGCCCCATGTTTATACCCCTTTGTTCCTGAGTTAAGTTTCTTCTTTGTAGGCTGTTAACTAGAGGCGCAGGAGCTCTGTACAGAGCGAACACTTGCATTGCTCTGTTCAGCCATGGACTCTCCTGTGCAGCTCTCTCCTGCAGATTCTGTTGTGAGACCTTGTCCAGTAGATACACTCACTGCCTATTTGCGCCTGTGGCTGCCCCTCACTTTTAAGGAACCGATCGACCAGCATGGTGGCACAGTGGTTAGCACTGCTGCCTCACAGCTCCAGGGTCTCGGTTTCAATTCCGGCCTCGGGTGACTGCCTGCGTGGAGTTTGCACGTTCTCCCCGTGTCCGCGTGGGTTTCCTCCGGGTGCTCCGGTTTCCTCCCACAGTCCGATAGATGCGCAGGTTAGGTGGATTGGCCGTGCTAAATTTCCCCTTAATGTCCACTAGGTTAGGTGGGGTTATGGGGATAGGAGGGAGGCCTGGGCTTGGGTTGGATGCTCTTTCCAAGGAACAATGCAGACTGGATTTGCTGAATGGCCTCCTTCTGCACTGTAAATTCTATGAATCTATGATTATTGATAACTGACTTGGGAACACATCGCAAAGGCAGCAGAGAGAGTGCGTCAATGTTCATTGTACCTCCGACCCCCGATGTAACCCATCGCACGGTGCTGATGCTTGTAAGTGTGCCAGCCCTTGTGCTCACGTGTCCCATTACCTCACGAGACACTTGACGAAAAGAAAAGCAACAAAACAAAGTTAGTTACTGGGTGGCACGGTGGCACAGTGGGTTAGCCCTGCTGCCTCAACGACGCCAAGGTCCCAGGTTCGATCCCGGCTCTGGGTCACTGTCCGTGTGGAATTTGCACATTCTCCCCGTGTCCGCGTGGGTTTCACCCCCATAACCCAAAGATGTGCAGGTGGATTGGCCACGCTAAATTGCCCCTTAATTGGAAAAAATAAAATTGGGTACTCTAAACATTAAAAAAAGTTAGGGAAACATTCGGAAGGGTTAAAGACTCTTCTATTCATCCTAAGGGAGAGTGTATGATTCCAGTTGAGTTTGTCTGCAGTGCCTGCCTGTTCACATGCCAGAATGCCTCAGTGCTGCAGCAATTATAATCCCAAGGGAATATTCCTGGGAAAAGATTACGGTCTTTCATTTCAAAAAGTCCACGTCACTTGTGAATGCAATTTTTTTTGTGCGCATTGCTGTAAGCACCATAATTAATAGCCTCTTTATTTAAAAATCCTACTGACTTTGGAAATGTTCCCAGATATCAGTTGGCAGCATTAGGAGATCTGGCGAAGCTGGGCTGGCAACGTGAGGCCTGCTTCGGCACCATCCTAGCACGAATTCCACGTTGAATGGGAATCTATTCTCCAAGACCGGACAGGGTGCCGGGAAAGAGCTTCGAGGCTGATTCCCATGCCCGTCGTTCCCTCGGGGAATTCTCCCGGCCAGCCACAAGCGTCTCACGAGGTAACGGGGACTGGTGACAAGTCCCGAGAGACGCGCTGTTAGGTAATTAAGTCATTTGGACAGTCTGAATTCTCGCTCCGTGTACCCGAACAGGCGCCGGAATGTGGCGACTGGGGGGCTTTTCACAGTAACTTCATTGCAGCGTTAATGTAAGCCGACTTGTGACAATAAAGGTTATTATTATTGTTATTACCAGCACGTCTTTTGGGACCTGTGGGAGGAAACCGGAGCATCCGGAGGAAACCCACGCAGGCACGTGGAGGACGTGCAGACTCCGCACGGGCAGTGACCCAAGCCGGGAATCGAATCCGGGACACTAGCACGGTGAAGCAACAGTGCTAACCACTGTACTACCATGCATAAGATGAGGGAGTGGGCCTAGGTCGGATGCTCTTTTAAACTTGATGGGCCAAATGGCCTCCGTTTGCACTGTAGGAATGCTACAGTACATTTTACTTGGGATGTGCCACTCCATGTCTAATGTGGGAGCAGATTCTGACCCCAACAAGCAGATGCACATTTCCTTTTTTCCTTCATTTCAGGTTTCCCAACTTTTTTTTTTCTTGTTTTCTCTTTTCCATTTGACTCGTGGAATTGAACTCCGGCAAGATCAGGAGGGGGGGGGGGAAGGGGGGGGGGGGCGGGGAGGGGGTGACGGGGAGGGGAGTCAATTTAACTGGCAAAGGGAAGGAAGGGGCAGTGGGTGGGGTGGGTTGCGTTCAGGGGAGGCAGCTCATTGTGGGATAATGCCATCACTAGCGTGCAAACCCCCAAACAAAGAATAATGACTGGAATGCCAGCAGAAGGCTCCCATGCGCATACCTTTGTACTGTAGCTTGTTACTCATTAACTTGACTCTTCTGCCCCCAAGGGCTCCTAGGCACAGACCTACATGAAACTAAACAGGAGCTGTCATGTTCCGCTATCAGCCTGCTGGTTCTGTCTTGTCCCGACTGTCGAGGCGAATTTTGGCCAGAGGAAGGTTTGCAGCCTCAGTCCTTCACCCCCCCCCCCCCCCCCCCCCCCCCAACCTGGGCCCACCTGGCAGACGGGGTGCGGGGGCAGAGGGTCAGTGCCCTCCAACAACGATGGGTCGTGCCGCTCCGTCTCCCTCGCTGGCTGTCGATTGACCCGCGCCAGTCTCCCGAGATTTGAGCCAAGTATCATGGTGGGCTCGCCATCTTTGCCGCGCGCCCGCTCGAAGTGTGGGCAAGCAGCCGACGGGCGAGATAGGACGTACCCGCACCGTCCCAGGCCCCTTCACGGAGTGGGTGAGCAAAGAATGATCGCCAGGCCCAAGACGGGTTTGCACGAGGTACATGGAGATCAGAGCCTGGTACAGATTTGGAAATCAATCAAAATAGTTCACAGGCAACGGCAAACGTCGCACTGTCATATCTCAAGGATTAGGCATGGAAAGCAGAGGTGTTGGGCTGGATTCTCTGACTTTGAGGCTATGTCCTTACACCGGCGTGGGTACGGTGGCATTTTACGCCCGTGAATTCGATGCAAAACGGCAACCGATCCTCCGTTTGGCTGGGGGCTGGCAGTCGAGTAACGTAGAGCACCCGGCTGTGGCTGCCGATACGGCCCAGAGAATTGCCGGCTCCATGGCCGTGGCCAGGGGGCAACCTGAAATGAATGAAAATCGCTTATTGTCACGAGTCGGCTTCAATTAAGTTACTGTGAAAAGCCCCTAGTCGCCACATTCCGGCGCCTGTCCGGGGAGGCCGGTACGGGAATCGAACCGTGCTGCCGGCCTGCCTTGGTCTGCTTTCAAAGCCAGCGATTTAGCCCAGTGAGCTAAACCAGCCATGGCGCTGGCTGCGCGTGGACCCGGCCTGGGCGAGCTCCAGACCCCCCCCCCCCCCCCCCCCAATAGTGCCCCCAGCCCCTGACAAAGTGCCCCCTGCCCCGCAGATCGACCCTCCCCCGACTCTGGAGGCGCTGGACTGAGCCCCCAGCCACCACGCCAAGTTCCCGACGGATGAGGCCGCACGTGACCCACGCGGTTGGGAACCCGGCCGGTCGGGGGTGGAGCATCGGAGGGATGGGCCTTCGGCAACGTCGGCGACCGGAGAATCTCGCCCGTTACGTTAAACCTCTTGGACCACATTTGTATAAATCAGGGGTGGGCAAACTTTTCCGTGCAAGGGCCACATTCAGAAATTCACAATTTTAAAGGGCCGCATAGTATATTAAGTAAAATAATTAATATTTAAAATAGCCAAAATAAAAGGTTTTTAAAGAAAAAAAAAGCAATAAATTTTTATTAATTAATATTTTAAAGTAGAAACTTTACATGAAACACATTTATTTGAAAAACAAAGTAACTCAGTTTAAAGAAAAAAAAGCAATTAATTTTTATTAATTAATATTTTAAAGTAGAAATTTCACATGAAACACATGTTGTGCCGAGCAATGATCACCCGACTCAAGTCAACGTATCCACCCTATGCCAGTAACCCAACAGCTACCCCCATTAACTTTAAAAAAAAAAAATTTTTTTTAATGACTTGATCTTGGTGGGCCGCATAAAGACCTTTGGCGGGCCGCATGCGGCCCGCGGGCCGTAGTTTGCCCACCCCTGGTATAAATGGATATATAAGAATGAGACCAGAATTGTGAGGGGGGTGGGGGTCAGGAAATCAGGGGCAGAGACCTACCAACTATCCTGGCTTGAGACAATTCACACCTCTTTAACCTGCTCCATCTGGACCTGTAACGACTTAATTGCCTGCAAAGAATCGCATTCAAAGTATCGTCTTGCATCTTTGACTTTGCCTACATAAGTGTTTCTGGAATCCACCTCTCCATTCACCTGAGGAAGGAGCAGTGCTCCGAAAGCTAGTGATTCAAATCAAACCTATTGGACGTTAACCTGGTGTTGTTAGACTTCTTACTGGGGGGGTGGGATGTCATTGAAAAACTGGCACGCCAGCCAGCGGTACTAAATTCCACGGCAAGCTACCTCAGTCGCCAATCGCTGGCTTTGAAAGCAGACCAAGGCAGGTCAGCAGCACGGTTCAATTCCCGTAACAGCCTCCCCGAACAGGCCCGGAATGTGGCGACTAGGGGCTTTTCACAGTAACTTCATTTGAAGCCTACTTGTGACCATAAGCGATTTTCATTTCATTTCATTTTTCAACATTGCTGTCCAAAGGGTCAGTTAGATTTATGAAGCCACCTTCAGTCAGGCACAGGAGCGTGTTACCAGTGGAGAGCAGGTCAGGAAGGGAGGTGTGGAGGATGAGCGAAGAGGTGCATGAGTCGGGTAGGATGGCACGAGGTTACGGAGACTGCTGAAAAGCAGGGTGAAGGGTTTTAATTCAGTACGTCGAATTGTTTTTCCAAACTTTGAGTTACATTCCTTCGAGTATGTCAGGCATGTGAGCAAAGAGCTCCAGCATTTATCAGCAGTCAACGAACAAAGAAAAGTACAGCACAGGAACAGGCCCTTCGGCCCTCCAAGCCTGTGCCGACCACGCTGCCCGTCTAACCTAAAACCTTCTACCCTTCCGGGGTCTGTATCCCTCTATTCCCGCTTATTCATAGAATCACTACAGTGCAGAAGGAGATTATTCGGCCTATCAGGCCTTCACTGACCCTCCCCACCAGGCCCACAAACCACCCTTCCCAGTCACCCCACCTAATCTTTTGAATACTAAGGGGCAATTTAGCATGACCAATCCAACTAACCTGCACATATTTGGACTGTGGGAGGATACTGGAGCACCCGGAGGAAACCCACGAAGACACGGGTAGAATGTGCAGACACCGCTCAGGCACTGACCCAAGGCGGGAATTGAACCCAGGTCCCTGGCGCTGTGAGGCAGCAGTGCTAACCACTGTTCATGTATTTATTAAGACGTTCCTTAAACGTCACTATCGTCCCTGCTTCCACCACCTCCTCCAGTAGCGGGTTCCAGGCACCCACTACCCTCTTGTGTGGAAAACCTGGCACATCTCCTCTGAACTTTGCCCATCGCGCCTTAAATATATGTCCCCTAGTAATTGACTCTTCCACGATGGGAAAAATGTTCTGACTCTCCACTGTGTCCATGCCAGGCATAAGTTTGTCGACTTCTATCAGTTTGCCCTTCAACCTCCATCGTTCCAGTGAGAACAAACTGAGTTTATCCAACTTTCCTCAGAACTAATGCCCTCCAAACCAGGCAGCATCCTGGCAAATCTCTTCTGCACCCTCTCCAAAGCCTCCCCATCCTTCTGCTAGTGTGGCGAACAGAAATGAACACTATACTCCAAGTGTGGCTTAACTAAGGTTCTAACAGGGGCTGGTTTAGCACAGTGGGCTAAACAGCTGGCTTGTAATGAAGAACAAGGCCAGCAGCGCGGGTTCAATTCCCGTACCGGCCTCCCCAAACAGGCGCCGGAATGTGGCGACTAGGGGCTTTTCACAGTAACTTCACATTGAAGCCTACTCGTGACAATAAGCGATTATTATTATTAGCTGCAGCATGACTTGCCAATTTTATCAGCGCCGGCCCTAGGGTTGCTGGCGCCCCGGGCAAGCTGAACTTTGGCGCCCTTGGGGGGGGGGGGGGGCGGGGCGGACCCGAGGGGGGGGCGGGGGGACAGACCCGAGGCGGGGGGGGGCCGCCCTGGGGGTGCGGCCACCGCGCATGCGCTGGTTGGCGCCGGCCCAACTGCGCATGCGCGGGACCTGAGTCTCTGGCGCCCCCGAGCACATGGCGCCCCGGGCGACTGCCCGAGTTGCCGGTACCTTGGGCCGGCCCTGATTTTTATACTCAATGCACATTTGGAGGTTTTGTAACATCAAAGGTGCAGTGCAAGGAAGGTGATGGTGTAGTAGTATTGTCGCTGGACCCGTAACCCAGAGAGCCAGGGCAATGCTCTGGGGAGAGGGGTTCAAATCCCAGCACTGCAGATGGTGAAATTTGAATTCAATTAAAATCTGGAATTAGAAATCTAATGACGATCATGAAACTCATTGTCGATTGTGGTAAAAAACCCATCTGGTTCACTAAGAAGAACGAAGCTACAGAGAGGGAAATCTGCCGTCCTTACCCGGTCTGGCCTATATGCGACTCCAGGCCACAGTGATGCGGGTCTACTCTTAAATGCTCGCGCCACAGAAGGGCGAATAGGGGAGGGCAATAAATGCTGGCCCAGTCAGCGACGGCCGCATTCCATGAATAAGAAAAATAAACGTTTCCTCTCGTTGCATTGGGAATAATTTGGGACAGTAGTTTTAAAAAAGTCGCGGTGTTTTATTATTCATCAGAAGTGTGGGTCGCAAGGTCCGTGGGGAAAGTCCCAGTGCAAGGAGGCTCAGTCTCCCCCCCCCCCCCCCCCCCCCCCACTCTGTGGAGGTTTTCCTGAGGTGTGACCCACAGGCTGCTCAGGGAGGGAGGGAGCCCTGTCGGAAGGGCGTTTTATTAAGCATTTGCTTTGCTTCGCCTGGGCGTGGTAATGTCGGGTCCATGACATCGATGTGCCTTGGGGTCGGTGAGGGGGGGGGCTGGGGGGGAGGCGGGGGGGTGGGGGGGGTGGCGTGATTGCAATTCGGTAAGTGGTTGCGTTCAAAAGATGGTCGTAAACCTCCTTGGGAAGTTCCACCAGTTGATCAGAGTTGCCGCTGGTCATAGAATAGAATATCATAGAATTTGCAGTACAGCAGGAGGCCATTCGGCCCATCGAGTCTGCCCGGCTCTTAGAAAGAGCACCCTACCCAGGCCCATATCTCCACCTTATCCCCATAACCCAGTAACCCCACCCAACACTAAGGGCAATTTTGGACACCAGGGGCAATTTAGCATGGCCAATCCACCTAACCCGCACATCTTTGGACTGTGGGAGGAAACCGGAGCACCCGGAGGAAACCCACGCACACACGGGGAGGACGTGCAGACTCCGCACAGACAGTGACCCAAGCCGGGAATCGAACCTGGGACCCTGGAGCTATGAAGCAATTGTGCTAACCACTATGCTACCGCGCTGGTCCAGATAGATTCCCCCCGCCCCCCCCCCCCCCCCCCCCCCCCCCCCCCTCACATTCTGCAGTTGTGATTTTATAATTAAATACGCAAGTGTGAGAGCGGGAGTTTGCAAATCGTGACTGGATCAGAGCTTGCCAAGCCTCTGGCATGGGCCTGTAGACTGCAACGATTGAAGATTACGCTCCGGGACAGTGCTGAGAGCTGGAAGCCGGGTGGGGGAGGGGGGTGGGGGGGGTGGAAAGATGTGTTTTTTCCCCCAAATTGAATTGTGTGTCTCCTTTCAGTTCCTTCGACCTTGCAGCTCATGAGGGAACTGGGGAAGACGGATTTTTCATTCACGGTCAAGGGTCAACCAATTTGGAGGTGGAGGAATAAGTGGGGTACTGCGGAGGCTGGAATCAGATAGCCAAGATGGAGCCGGAGCGAGGCGACTTTCTGCGAGCTCTCTCCAACAGATCCACTTTTTACTTAACTTATACTCGTTCTAATCTTTTAAAAATTAATTCTAAAACAAACATTATTACTAACCTCTCTCTTTTATCATCTGATGCCGGTGCTTATGTAGTTACACTGTATATAGAACATAGAACAGTACAGCACAGAACAGGCCCTTCGGCCCTCGATGTTGTGCCGAGCAATGATCACCCCACTCAAACCCACGTATCCACCCTATACCCGTAACCCAACAACCCCCCCCTTAACCTTACTTTTTAGGACACTACGGGCAATTTAGCATGCCCAATCCACCTAACCTGCACATCTTTGGACTGTGGGAGGAAACCGGAGCACCCGGAGGAAACCCACGCACACACGGGGAGGACGTGCAGACTCCGCACAGACAGTGACCCAGCCGGGAACCGAACCTGGGACCCTGGAGCTGTTGTGTTGCCCTATTATGTATTTTCTTTTATTCCCTTTTCTTCCCATGTACTTAATGATCTGTTGAGCTGCTCGCAGAAAAATACTTTTCACTGTCCCTCGGTACACGTGACAATAAACAAATCCAATCCAATAAGAAAACACAAAATGCTGGAGAATCCCAGTGGGTCTGACAGCGTCCGTGAGAGAGACAGAAGGGAGCTAACGGGTGGAATCTGGTTGATAAAGAGCTTTGACGTTGATAAAAATATAATAATAATCGCTTATTGTCACGAGTAGGCTTCAATTAAGTCACTGTGAAAAGCTCCTAGTCGCCACATTCCGGCGCCTGTTCGGGGAGGCGGGTACGGGATTTGAACCCGCGCTGCTGGTCTTGTTCCACATTACAAGTCGGCTGTTTAGCCCACTGTGCTAAACCAGCCCCGACCTGAGTCATCCGGACTCGAAACAATAGCTCCCTCCTCTCTCTGCAAAAATTGCTGAGATTGTGCAGGGCAGCAGGGTAGCATGGTGGTTAGCATAAATGCTTCACAGCATTGGGTTACGGGTATAGGGTGGATACGTGGGTTTGAGTAGGGTGATCATGGCTCGGCACAACATTGAGGGCCGAAGGGCCTGTTCTGTGCTGTACTGTTCTATGTTCTATGTTTCCTGGAGGTGAAGACTTTGGCTTTCCAATGGAATCTTTCCAATCGAGGGTGGCTGAGTCAGGCGGCCGCTGGCGGCTGCGTGGGTGGAGGGGGCAGTCAGGGACAAGCCGTCAAGCGGTGAAAGCGCCAGGATTGCGTTCCGCCAGGTCTGGCAGCCGGGTGTAAGCACTGCGGGGGGAGGGGCCGGTTTGGTGGGCGTCTGGCAACAAGGATGAAACATTGAAACACCCCCCCCCCCCTTTCTCTCTCTTGTTATCTCCGCAGCACAGTCCGCTGTCGCTGGGAAGAGGCAGAAGCTGACGCAACAGATGTCTTCGCCGGTCGACTGGCATTGCCCTGGTATTGAGGCTGGCAACGCAGGATCGCTGACGTGCCACTGAGGATTTCACATCAGCACACTGGGCCTCCCCCAGCGCAGCAACAGCACCAGGAACTGCAGACACCCAGCCAGTAGCAATGAGAATGAGAAGCAAATATGCAATTATTCTGTTTTTTGTTGCTGCTCTGGTGATCATTGAGAAAGAAAACAACATCATTTCAAGGTAAAGGTTTTCCCTGTCGCTTTATATTCCAAATCTCCTGAAATGATAGGCCCGTTACAGGGCAGACAAAGGCCATTCGGCCCATCGGGCCTGCACCGACCTTACGAAAGAGCAGCCCACCTGGGACCACTCCCCCCCCCCCCCCCCCCCCAACCCCCATAACCTCTTAACCCCCACCTAATCTTTAGACAGGAGACGTCCAAAGATGTGCAGGTCCAAAGGCTGGGTGGGGTTATGGGGATGGGGGCGAGGATTGGGCCTAGGTGGGATGCTCTTTTGGAGGGTTGGTGCGGGCTCGATGGGCCAAATGGCCTCCTTCTGCACTGTAAATGTTCTGTAGGTGTTCAATGATTCAGGGAAGGAAATCTGTCACCCTCACCCGGTCTGGCCTACATGAACCTCCAAACCCACAGCACTGTGTTGAGTGTTAAAAATGCCCTCCGATATGGCTCAGCAAGCCCACTCAGTTCAAGGGTGATAAGGTATGGGCAATAAATGCTGGCCCAGCCAGCAACGCCCGCATCCCTGAGTGAATAGAATAAAATTGGTGCTCTCTATCTCACCCTCTTCAGAATGCGTTTCCTTGCAATTAGTTCTGTGTGAGTCTCATTGACAAGGCCAGCATTTATTGCCCATTGTTAAGGTGACTTCTTTGTCCTTGATGCAATTCATAGATCATAGAATTTACAGTGCGGAAGGAGGCCTTTCGGCCCATCGAGTCTGCACCGGCCCTGGGAAAGAGCACCCAACTCAAACCCACGCCTCTACCCTATCCCCGTAACCCAGTAACCCCACCCAACCTTGTTGGACATGAGTAGCAATTTATCACGGCCAACCCACCTAACCCGCACATCTTTGGGCTGTGGGAGGAAACCGGAGCACCCGGAAGAAACCCACGCAGGCACGGGGAGGCCGTGCAGACTCCGCACAGACAGTGACCCAAGCCGGGAATCGAACCTGGGACCCTGGAGCTGTGAAGCAATGGTGCTAACCACTCGGCTACCGTGCCGCCCTCCTTGATTGACCTTCTTTGGTGTTGTACCGAGCAGAGATTCACAACCCTGACTCTTTCCCCGTGTATCTGCCAACGAATGGCCAGCACGCCACCATACATATCCTCTTAGGGGCTTAGGGGCTGGTTTAGCTCACAAGGCTAAATCGCTGGCTTTTAAAGCAGACCAAGCAGGCCAGCAGCACGGTTCGATTCCCGTACCAGCCTCCCCGGACAGGCGCCGGAATGTGGCGACTAGGGGCTTTTCACAGTAACTTCATTGAAGCCTACTCGTGACAATAAGCGATTTTCATTTTCATTTCATTTTCTTGGATCCATCAATTGATTCTGTTGATCTGTAATACCAGTTGAGTTCTATTCCTGATAATGATTAGTTCACTGATTCTCTGCGGGATTCCCCCTTGGCGGGATCCTCCACTTCGTCGGCAGCGCACCCACGCTCATGGGTTTCCCGGCGGCTTAGGGGTACCCACAATGGGGAAACCCCATTGGCCGGCTGTGGGAATGCAGGATCCTGCTGCCGGCGACGGAGGGGGGGGGGGGCACGCCACACCGGAAAACAGGGCCGGGGGGACGGAGAACCCTGCCCGCTGTTTATAATATTGACCTTGCGCCTGCAGGTGATTGTATTGATTGTTATTTAATGATTCTATTCCATTAATCCTGAGCTTTTCTATCTCCCTGTTTAGGGTGTCTGACAAGTTAATATTGAAGTTCCCACAAGGGGAATTCGCAGGGTTAAACAACAGCATTTCCGCCCGAGCCTTAACCGAGAATGACTCCCTTCTGACCGGCACAAGCGCCTCCTTGTTGAACTGCGTGTTGTCGCAGGCTGGGCCAAAGCGGGAAGATTCAAAGGAACAGACCGGCCGGAAGCACTTGATATTGATGGCAACGACGAGAACAGGCTCTTCCTTTGTGGGCGAGTTCTTCAATCAGAACAGCAACATATTCTACCTGTTTGAACCTTTGTGGCACGTGGAGCGGACGGTCACCTTTGAGCCAAAGGGTGCCAACGCGGTGGCCACCTCCATCGTCTACCGCGACGTGGTGCAGCGGCTGATGCTGTGCGACATGTACGCGCTGGAGAACTTCCTGCTACCCTTGCCTGTCCAGCACGTCACTGCTTTCCTGTTCCGCCGGGGCTCCAGCAAGTCGCTGTGCGAGAAGCCGGTTTGCACTCCCCCCCCCAGGACCAAGTACCCATGGCACGAACGGTTCCCTTGTCGACTGCACCGGTGTGGGCTGCTCAACATGACGCTGGCCATGCACGCCTGCCTCCAGAAGCAGCATGTGGCGATGAAAACCGTGCGCCTACGGCAGTTGGATTTTCTTCGCCCGTTGATGGAAGATGTCCGGATCAACCTGAAGGTCATCCAGCTGGTCCGTGACCCCAGGGCTGTGCTGGCCTCCCGGATGGTGGCCTTCCCCAGCAAATATGAAGCCTGGAAGAAGTGGGCCAGCCAAGGGGTAGTGCCAGATGACGAGGAGGTCGGGAAGCTCCGAGGGAACTGTGAAAACCTCCGCACCTCCGCACAGCTCGGCCTAAGCCAACCTGCTTGGCTCAAGGACCGCTTCATGCTGATGCGCTACGAGGACGTGGCCCTGGAGCCCATGAAGAAGGCGTACGAGATGTACCGCTTCGCCGGCATTCCCATCACGCCGGAGGTCAAAAAGTGGATCTATACCAACACCCAGACCTCACAGGGCAGCGACAATCTTTACTCCACGCGCAAGAACTCGACAGAGCAGTTCGAGAAGTGGAGGCTCGCCCTTCCGTTCAAAATCGCTCAGGTCGTCCAAACCGTGTGCGGGCCGACGATGAAACTGTTTGGCTACAAGCTGGCCAAAGACGCGGAAACTCTGGCCAACAGATCGGCCAGCCTGCTGGAGGATAGGGGGAGCCTTGGAATCGCCTAACTGAAGGATATAACTATCCGGGAATAGCTGAAAGTCCGACGCCTTTTCTTCGCTGTCCCAGCCTTGGGATTCGAAGTTCCGTTTGTTGTGAATTCTTGTTTGACCTATTGCGGAGGTGCAGCACAAATCTGGCATCTCGTGGACGGCCATAGAAGGCCCAGCAGAGGCCTGATAATAGGAACACAGATATATTAAACACACACACACACACACAAAAAGAGATTTATTTATTAAGGAAAAAGATTATTTTTATGACTTGATTTTATAAAGGTTTAGCACGGTATTGGGGCTGCTTTGGGAACCAAAGTTACAGAGGAACTTAATTTTATTTGTATTGAATTTAGGCTTTAGACTAAAATATCAAATTATAGGAGAGAGCTTGGACTCATTTTGATCTTAAGTTATAGAAATGTTTTATTAGAATTTCACTGAGCTACCCAATAATCGAGTTGGCTTTGGGACTTGGGAGATTTTATTTTTGACTGTCGATATTTGGGGCCAAATTTGAAGGAGGTGATGATTGTGGGTTTTGGGGTACATTTTAGCCAATCAGTGCCAAATGTTTTGTTTTGTCAGTGGGAATATGGGATTTGATTTCCTTCTGGAAGGTTCCAGGTCAGGATATTCTCATTCGTGCCTGAACTCCACACTGGGGCCTCCTTAGCCATTTAGGTAAGTCTAGGTGACGTTGTAATCGCTGTAGAAGAGCAAAGGCTGGTCCAAGAATGAATTGGTTGTTTACCACACTGAGAAAATGTTTCACTTCAATATGTGAGAATATATTGAGGCAATGCCCCACCTCAAGGTGCGCGCTTGGCGAATATGAAAGGTAAGGGTGGCATGGTGGCACAGTGGGTTAGCACTGCGGCCTCACTACGCCAGAGTCCCGGGTTCAATTCCTCAGGTGACAGTGTGGCGTCTGCTCGTTCTCCCCGCGTCTGCGTGGGTTTCCTCCGGGTGCTCCGGTTCCCTCCCACAGTCCAAAGATGTGCAGGTTAGGTGGATTGTCCATGATAAATTGCCCTTAGTGTCCAAAATTGCCCTTAGTGTTGGGTGGGGTTACTGGGTTATGGGGACAGGGAGGAGGTGTTGACCTTGGGTAGGGTGCTCTTTCCAAGAGCCAGTGCAGACTCGATGGGCCGAATGGCCTCCTTCTGCCCTGTAAATTCTATTCTATGAGCAACTGCGCCTCAAGAAGCAACAGCAGCGTGCGCGGAGGCCTCGCCTTCTGGATTCTGGCAGCAGAAATTTAACACTACCCACACATTCCCACCTAATGGGTTGCAAATGTTGCAGGAGTGACTGATCGCCACGCCAACCGGTGAGGGTCTTGTGAACCCATTCTCTTGGGCTGAGCAACCAAGCTATTCACAGTAGTATGAAAAATTGGTCCTAGAAATTCCTATTGGCAATTCTAACGCGTGACAGAAATATGAGTGGGGGGGGGGGGGGGGGGGGGGCGATGGTGGTAATGTCGCTGGGCTCAATATCCGGAGGCCCAGACTGATGTGGTCTGGGGACATGGGTTCAAAGCTCCACAGCAGCTGGTGTTGATAGATCTTGAATATAATGCTGGACTCAGTAATGGTGACCAGGACTGTTCTTGTTTAAAAACGCCACCTGGTTCACTAATGTCCCTTCAGCAATGGAAATCTCCCCTCCTCGCTCTGTCTGGCCTACACTTGCTCTGTCTAGTCCCCCCACTGTAATGCAGCTGACTCTTAACTGCCCTCTGAGATGACCTACTCAGTTCCAGGGGCAATTAGGGATGTGCAACAAATAGGCCCAACCAGCGATGACTACATCCGTAACCAATGAGATCCGGAGATATTCTGACATTAAACCACCTGATTTTCCCCTCCTTGTGGCTACCAGGGCAGGTCAAAGGTTAGGAATCCTACGGCGAGTAACTCACCTCCTGACCCCCCAAAGGCTGTCCACCATCTACAAGGCACAAGTCAGGTGAGTGATGGAATACTCTCCACTTGCCTGGATGAGTGCAGCTCCAACAACACTCAACACTCGACACCATCCAGGACAAAGCAGCCCCGCTTGATTGCTTCTCCCTCCATTAACATTCAAACCCTCCTCCACCACCGACGCACAGTGGCAGCCGTGTGTACCATCTACAAGATGCACTGTGGGAACTCACCAAAGCTCCTTAGGCAGCACCTTCCAGACCCACGACCACTACCGTCTAGAAGGACAAGAACAGCAGATACCTGGGAACCCCACCACCTGGAGGTTCCCACCCCGACTGGGAAATATATCGGCCGTACCTTCACTGTCGCTGGGGCAAAATCCTGGAGCTCCCTCCCTAAAAGCCCAATTGGATAAGAATGTTCGACATTTGGACCCAGAACTTTGACACTGCTCTATTCATTATCTTATCGGGATGCTATTTCTTCCAAACGGTAATCCACACGGTGTATGAAAAGTACTTCAGTGAAATCGCACTGTTGCTACATAATGAGTGAATTTCAGTTTTATACATGGGATTTGGGCATCGCTAGGCCAACGCTTATTTGCCACATTGCCCTTGATGTTGGTAGACTCGCCAACACTAAACGCATCCAAATGGTCATTGGATAGGCATATGGACGATAAGGGAATAGTGATGGGCTTTAGAGGGGTTTCACAGGTCGGCGCAACATCGAGGGCCGAAGGGCCTGTACTGAGCAGTAATGTTCTATGAACATAGTTCACAGAGCAGTTAAGGGTCAATCACATTGCTGTGGGTCTGGAGTCACTTGTAGGGCAGACCGAGTAAAAATGACCGATGTTCCTCCCCATATTCTGTTAGAATGTGGAATTCCTACAGTGCGGAAGGAGGCTGTTCTGCCCCTCGAGTCTCCTTCGACCCTCTGACAGGGGATCTCCCCCCCCCCCCCCCCCGGCCCATCTCCGTAGCCCCACCTAACCTTGGACACTTGGAGCAAGGAGCAATTTAGCACGGCCGATCCACCTAACCCGCACGTCTTTGGACTTGTGGGAGGAAACCGGAGCACCCGGAGGAAACCCACGCAGACACGGGGGAGAACGTGCAGACTCCGCACGGACAGTGACCCGAGGCTGGAATTGAACCCGGATCCCTGGGGCTGC
The DNA here is from genome assembly GCF_902713615.1 of Scyliorhinus canicula. Lineage (NCBI taxonomy): Eukaryota > Metazoa > Chordata > Chondrichthyes > Carcharhiniformes > Scyliorhinidae > Scyliorhinus > Scyliorhinus canicula. The sequence continues at coordinate 25,293,252 of NC_052167.1, forward strand.
GAGGCAGCAGCGCTAATCACTGTGCCACCGTCCTCTCCCAAAAGGGCATTGGTGAACCAGATTTTTTTTTTTGTGACAACCCAGCCGTTTCATGGTCATCATTACAGAATTAGCACCGCGATGGGATTTGAACACATCCTTCCAGATCGTTAGCCCAGGCTTCTGAAGTACATGCCCAGTAACACGACCATCAAGCTTATGGCACCTTGTCTAACATGGTGCGGAGTGGTGATTTAGTAGGTGGGATTTATTTTATGTTGGTTTAGGATTTATTTGTTAATTAAGATAGGCACGTTCACAGGGACAAAAAAAACCCCTACACAAACATACAAATTAGATGCAGGAGGAGGCCATTCAGCCCCTCGAGCCTGCTCGGCCATTCCGTAATGGCTGATCTGGCTGTGGCCTCTCTTTTGATCCCCTCGTTGGCCAAGAATCTGTCTGCCTCTGCCTTAACTACGTTCAGTGACCCAGCCTGGAGAGTTCCACAGGTTCATGACCCCCTGGGAAGGGAGACGTTCCCCCCAACCCTGTCTTAAACGGGAGACCCCCTAACGTTTAAACCGTGCCTCTTAGTTCTAATCTCTCCCACAAGGGCAAACATCCTTTCAGCATCCACCCTGTCAGGTGGCCGGGGCGGGGGGGGGGGGGGGGGGGTTGGTATTGGGGCAGGGGCTGGCACACGGATCAGTACGATCACCTCTCATTCTTCTAAACCCCAATGGACGATACAGGCCCAGCCTCGCCAACCTTTCTTCCGAATATAACTTTCCCCAGGCTGGGTATCCGTCGAGCGTAATGACACTAATAATTTTTATTAGTGTCACAAGTAGCCTTACATTAACACTGCGATGAAGTGTGCCTCCTCTGACTATCCTTTTTTTTAAAGGTGACCTAAACGGTAGAAACTATGCCTAACCAGGCCTCTCGAACCGCAGAGAAACATCGCTACCTTTACATTCCGTTCCCCTGCCAATAAACGGCAATGTTCCAGTCGCTTTCCTAACCGCTCGCTGCGCCCGCGCGCTGACGTTTTGTACAGCAGGCCGCCCAACTCGCTCTGTAACTCAGAGTCCGCTCATCGCTGCCCATTATAATAAAGAGCCTCCTTTTTATCCTCAAGTTCTCATGCCCCCACCTTCTACTCCCGTCTGCCCAAAATGTGCCCGATGTAATACTCTTGATGCAGTTGGGCGAGCAGTAAACCATTTCAAAGTGCACAACGCTGGTTGGGTCACTTGCTCGATCATTTGTTTACTCTTGAGGCTGGGGGGGGGGGGGGGGGGGGAGGAGGAGGAGGTAGGTGGGAGGATGGGGAGGGGGGGAATGGTTCCAATTTGGTGTCCGATACGCAGGGGAATCACGGCGTTGCATTTTAGAAATTGGCCGCGTCTCTGCATCCGACTTGAGCGCGCGAGCAGGGAGGGGTAAGGTTGGTGACTGGTGCATGCCCGCTGCAGGGAAATAAACGTAGGGACGGATTTTCCCAGCCATCGCTGCTCCCGCTGCCGTCGATCGGAATTCCCACTGAAGCCGCCAGACCCCGGGGGGAGGGGGGGGTGCGTTGCCGGGGAGACACCCGACAATCCCGCCGCCAGCGGACGGCCGGAGAATTCCACACGGCCTTATAATTTCTGGATGGTTCCTGCTGAGGTGGGTGAGCAGGAATCCGATCGGTCGGAACGCCCACTCTGACAACATAGAACATAGAACAGTACAGCACAGAACAGGCCCTTCGGCCCTCAATGTTGCGCCGAGCCATGATCACCCTACTCAAACCCACATATCCACCCTATACCCGTAACCCAACAACCCCCCCCTTAACCTTACTTTTATTAGGACACTACGGGCAATTTATCATGGCCAATCCACCTAACCTGCACATCTTTGGACTGTGGGAGGAAACCGGAGCACCCGGAGGAAACCCACGCACACACGGGGAGGACGTGCAGACTCCACACAGACAGTGACCCAGCCGGGAATCGAACCTGGGACCCTGGAGCTGTGAAGCATTTATGCTAACCACCATGCTACCCTGCTGCCCAGGGTAAATCATCATCATCAGGGGAAACATCAGGACAGATTTGGCGAAAAAAAAGTTGGAAACTCGGGGGACCAAATAATAAACGTCACAAATTGGGAGCTCGCGATTCACTCTTGGACCAGTCGAGTCTGTAGCTTAGGGAGTAGGGAAAGGAGCATTTTAGTTACGCAAGGCTTCAACTTATTTATGATTGTCTTCATTTTTTTTTTAATAGTAGCTATTTAAGTCTTTGTAGGTCTTCACGATCCGACACTTGACGCTGCACTTTACACGGAATGCCTCAAAGCCGTGTTTTTTTCTTTTGAAAACAAATGTACTCCGATTTGGCGTTGGGGAGGGTTTTCTCCTGGTGAACTCCGACCTGCTGATCCAACGGTTCCCGAATGACACGTGGGCCAGGGGCTCTGTCGTCCGACGGCTGGTCCTGCTGACGCTCGGTCGGGACGGCCTGGTCAGCCCCAGCGAGCCTCGGGCCTACAACAGGGGGACGCCTGCGAGCCGGCCGGGCCCCTCGTCTGGCTTTTCTACTCGGCTGGGGGGGGGGGCTCGCCTGCACCATCCGCGTGCCCACCGCGACGCCGAACGTTCCGAGTCAGCGCAAGGCACACCCGGAGTTTTCGTTTGTGACGGTTCAAAGCTCAGACCCATTCTGGCTGCGGGAGGACACACATTTTTACCTCAGCTCTGATTCCCCGACAAGGTATATTGGGGAGTCGCTCTGCAGCTGGCTTGCAGAGAATTAGTTATTGAGGAAGCTGTGGATGCGGGAGCGCGATGTTCGGCTCTGAGACTGTTTCTTTGTACTGTACCTGCAGTTAGGAACACCTCTGTACCATGGATGATAAGTCATTAAACGACTGGTATTACATGGCTGTACATGCGCTCTCTTGTTGTTGGTCTGAGTTCCTGTCCAATGCTCTCATCCTCATTGTCCAGCGAATAACCCAATCATAGAACATAGAACAGTACAGCACAGAACAGGCCCTTCGGCCCTCGATGTTGTGCCGAGCAATGATCACCCTACTCAAACCCACGTGTCCACCCTATACCCGTAACCCAACAACCCCCCACCCCTTAACCTTACTTTTTAGGGAACTACGGGCAATTTGTCACGGCCAATCCACCTAACCCGCACATCTTTGGACTGTGGGAGGAAACCAGAGCACCCGGAGGAAACCCACGCACACACGGGGAGGACGTGCAGACTCCGCACAGACAGTGACCCAAGCCGGGAATCGAACCTGGGACCCTGGAGCTGTGAAGCATTTATGCTAACCACCATGCTACCGTGCTGCCCTGAATTCTCAAGAGTTCATACCAGCGGCCGCAGCCGGTTTGGTTCCAGCTCCGACCAGCACCATCCCCCAAAGCCAAGCTGTCAAACCCGGTATCCTGGCCATGGGAATGAGGCCCAACACTAGCAGTGAAAATTGCAAAGATAAGGGGAGAGGATATTGCCAACTAGTTATACATCAAGTTGTGTCGGGCAGATTGGAGTCATGCCGCGCGTCATCCATTTGTTCGCTTCTGTGGCTGCCATGAAAGGTCACGTGTAGCGCGGTGAAATCTGTCAGACCGTGGCTGTTCAGGAGGTGATTGACGTGAGAACAGGCACCCCCCCTCTCAGCTTCGTAGGCAGAGCTCTTTTTATGTGGGAAGGCATGGAACGAGAACATAGAACAGACAGTGCAGAAGGAGGCCACTCGGCCCATCCAGTCTGCACCGACCCACTTAAGCCCTCACTTCCACCCTATCCCCGCAACCCAATCTCCCCTCCTAACCTTTTCGGTCACTGAGGGCAATTCATCACGGCCAATCCACCTAACCTGCACGTCTTTGGACTGTGGGAGGAAACCGGAGCACCCGGAGGAAACCCAAGCACACACGGGGAGGACGTGCAGACTCCGCATAGTGACCCAGAAGAGGACATCCGCCCGGTTCAACTCACGCTTTCCCTGCACACAGTCCCCACTCCCCCTATTTTATCCAAGGGCAACAACAACAACTTGCATTCATCCGGCACCTTCGCCATCCTCAGGTGCTCCACATGGGTGTGATCACATCCGATACATTACACAATCACACCAAGTGAAATTTTCACCCCCAACACATAAACATTATTGCAGATTAGCATGTTCTGCCGTAACTTAGTACTCTTAAATGAAAACATTCATTCAACCTGTGTTGCATGACATTGCTGCTTTCCAATCGGGTTGGACAGTCTAGTATTCGCTGGTAAGGGAAGGTGGGGACATGCTGGTCTTAGTAAGTACACGGGGAGCCCACATCGGGTGAAGTGAAGAACGGGGTTTATTTACAAACGATATATATATAATACCCGGTTGATCTCTACCCGGGCACTCTCTCTGGGCTGGATTCTTCCACCCAGCCCGCCACAAGATCGCCACGGGCGAGACACGGACAATGGAGAAGTCCATTGCCCTCAGGTGGGATTCTCCAGTCGCCGGGTGGACGCGGTCAAAGAATCCCGCCCTCTGTCTCTGAGGTCAGTAAGGAGCGCATGTTTATAATAATAATCACAAGTAGGCTTACAGTAACACTGCAATGAAGTTACTGTGAAAATCCCTTCGGGTACACGGAGGAAGAATTCAGAATGTCCAATTCACCTAACAAGTACGTCTTTCGGGACTTGTGGGAGGAAACCGGAGCACCCGGAGGAAACCCACGCAGACACGGGGAGAGAACGTTCAGACTCCGCACGGACAGTGACCCAAGCCAGGAATCGAACCTGGGACCCTGGAGCTGTGAAGCACCTGTGCTAATCACTGTGCTACCGTGCCGCCCACCTAATGTCATTCCACAGGTAGCCAGGAGGCCCAGGCTTATGTTCTGGGGACACGGGTTCAAATCCTGCAAAGGCGGGTCATGGAATCCAATTCCATGTGCTCCGGTTGCTCCGGTTTCCTCCCACAGTCCAAAGATGTGCGGGCTAGGTGGATTGGCCATGCTAAATTGCCCGTAGTGTCCTAAAAAGTAAGGTTAAGGGGGGGTTGTTGGGTTACGGGTATAGGGTGGATACGTGGGTTTGAGTAGGGTGATCATTGCTCGGCACAACATTGAGGGCCGAAGGGCCTGTTCTGTGCTGTACTGTTCTATGTTCTATGTTCTAATAAATGAACATGGAATTGAAAATCTGGTCTCATTAATGGTGATCATGAAACCATTGCCGATTGTTGAAAAAACCCAACTGGTTGACTGGTGCCCTTTAGGGAAGGAAATCTGCTCACCTTACCTGGTCTGGCCTACATGTGATCCCAGACCCGCAGATTGACTCTTAAGTCCACTCTGAAATGGCTGAGCAGGCCAGTCAGTTCAAGGGCAATTCGGGATGGGCAATGAATACTGACCTTTGCAGCAACCCACACCTCCCTTGAAAGAATAAAATGGTTGGGGGTATGTATTTCGTGCTGTGATAAAGCATTTCTTTTTCGAATAATTCTTTTGATAAATATTCTTTCTGGGCTGTCGCTATTGCTACTGGGCAGAGATAGGTCACTTTGTCATTGAACCAGTTCTATTTCTAACTTTGCAAATTAAACTGTTGACGCTGATCCCTTTTCCCTGTATCCCAATATCCTGCCTACTTCATTTTCAATGTATTGTCCAATTCCCTATGAAATGATGTTATAACCCCGGCCTCAAGATTCACTTGTGATAAAGTTTATTGCCTTCAGAATATGTTCTTTCTGTCAAATACTTCCCCAACTTATTTTAAATGATTTAGGCAACAAGTTAAGTCGCAGGCGGCGTGGTGGCACAGTGTTTGGCACTGCTGCCTCACAGCGCCAGGGACCTGGGATCAATTCCGACCTTGGGTGACTGTTTGGAGTTTGCACCTTCTCCCCATGTCTGCATGGGTTTCCTCTGGGTGTTCCGGTTTCCTCCCACAGTCCAATGGTTTACATAGAATTTTACAGTGCTGAAAGAGGCCATTCAGCCCATCGAGTCTGCACCGGCTCTTGGAAAGAGCACCCTACCCAAGTCCATACCTCCACCCTATCCCCGTAACCCAGTAACCCCACCCAACACTAAGGGCAATTTGGACCCTAAGGGCAAGTTAGCATGGCCAATCCACCTAACCTGCACGCCTTTGGACTGTGGGAGGAAACCGGAGCACCCGGAGGAAGCCCACGCACACACGGGGAGGATGTGCAGACTCCACACAGACAGTGACCCAAGACGGGAATCGAACCTGGGACCCTGGAGCTGTGAAGCAATTGTGCTACCTATAATGCTACTGTGCTGCCCTGTGTGGTGTGCAGGTTAGGTGGATTGGTCGTGCTAAATTGCCCCTTAGTGCCCAAAGATGTGCAGGTTAGGTGGGGTTATGGGGCTAGGGTAGGGGAGTGGGCCTCGGTAGGGTGCTCTATCAAAGGGTCAGTGCAGACTCGATGGACCAAATGGCCTCCTTTTGACCTGGAGAATGTATGGAAGTACTTTTTATGAGAATTGATTCCAAGTACTTATTCATCAGAAAGGAAAACAATTCAAATCTTGCTCGAGGCTTGCTCATGTTGCACCATAAATTATCCTCCATAAATCTCCTGCAATGCCTTGTACAGCTGGATCGTTTCCCCTGTTAGTCATCGTCCCACGTCAATGAATTCCAAATAGTGAGATTCTTCACTGAAACCTCTTCAATATGCTGGTGTTCTTTTCCAAGTAAATGTTCACAATCCTTCGGTGCTTAACGTTCCTGAGCCTCGACTGCCTGTCATGCATTGGGGCATTCAACAAATGCAAATGCCTATCACGTTATCTCTTCAATGCTCTGTACTCACTGGGCATTGTGAAAATCACACTTAGAACAAATTCCAATCCTCTTCCGAGTGGTCGCACTAAGACAGACTTTCGCTGTTTCCAGAGCGAGTAATTCATGGAACAGATCACTGGTCTGTCGCTGGGGGTTTATAACTTTATAAACTCCACATCAAGCTTGGCTGACCAGGAATCTCTCCCGCGCTTGCTGCCAGCCATCGGTGCGTTTGGAATAGTTTCGCAGGTTGGCACACTCGACCTGCTTGTCCACATTGGCCGTCAAGTCCTGGGGTGGGACTAGAAGCCGGAGCTTCTGCCTCAGAGGCAGTGATGCTAATCCACTGCGCCCCAAGACCCTTAGAACAAATATCTGGTATTAAGTGTTTAGAGTAACTTGCAAGTGATAACAGTGGGGGGGTGTTTCAAATGGATACTAAAGGGCCAATTCCCCACATGCATGAATCCAAGGATAATGAGGCCTGCAAGGGGTTAATAATATTATTAATAATATTTACCGTCCCATTTCCACCGTACTCCTGTCGGTCACTATTGCAGCCCCTGAGCTTCTGAAGTTAGCCAACTCTGCTTTCAATGCGTTCCTGGAGTTTTGACCACCTGACTTTTTGCCCCACACTCCTCCATTATTTGGCCAACACACCGATTGCGACCGTGTTCCTTCTCCCCACGCCAGTTGGAGGATCCCTGTCAGCTTCCCTTTCCAATCTCCAATGTTCACAGCAACTGGAAGAAAATACCGTGGCTTTGGAAGTTCCTGTGCGTTTGGGGGCAGCACGGTAGCATGGTGGTTAGCACAATCGCTTCACGGCTCCAGGGTCCCAGGTTCGATTCCCGGTTTGGGTCACTGTCTGTGCGGAGTCTGCACATCCTCCCCGTGTGTGCGTGGGTTTCCTCCGGGTGCTCCGGTTTCCTCCCACAGTCCGCTGTGAGGCTAACCACAGTGTCACTGTGTCGCCCCCTCAGCTCGACCACCCCTTCCCAAAACTCACCTCAAGCACCGACCGTTTGTTTGGACCTCAGCAATGGCGTGCTCTTGCTCCATTCCTCACTCCCGCCCGGCGGCCAGCTTGCCATTCCCATTGGCATCTGGCAGTCGTAAGGTGAAAATGAGGCCTGGGAGCTTACTGGTCAGCACGGTGCAGGGCAGCACGGTCACACAGTGGTTAGCACTGTTGCTTCACAGCTCCAGCGCCAGGGTCCCAGCTTCGATTCCCGGCTTGGGTCACTGTGCGGAGTCTGCACGTTCTCCCCGTGTCTGCGTGGGTTTGCTCCGGGTGCTCCAGTTTCCTCCCACAAGTCCCGAAAGCCGTGCTTGTTAGGTGGATTTGACATTCTGAATTCTCCCTCAGTGTACCCGAACAGGCGCCAGAGTGTGGCGACCACGGGCTTTTCACGGTAACTTCATTGCTGTGTTAATATAAGCCTACTTTTGAGACTAATAAATATAATTATTATTATTGTCATTCACCCACCCCACCTCTTGACGCACTCTTGTCTTGAGTTACGTAAGAAAGGAAAGATTTCTTTCATAGAATTTACAGTGCAGGAGGCCATTCGGCCCATCGAGTCTGCACTGGCTCTTGGAAAGAGCACCCTACCCAAGCCCACGCCTCCACCCTATCCCCATTACCCAGTAACCCCACCTAACACTAAGGGGCAATTTGGACCCTGAGGGCAATTTAGCCTGGCCAATCCACCTAACCTGCACATCTTTGGACTGTGGGAGGAAACCGGAGCACCCGGAGGAAACCCACGGACACACGGGGGGAACGTGCAGACTCCACACAGACAGTGACCCAGCGGGGAATCGAACCTGGGACCCTGGCGCTGTGAAGCATTTGTGCTATCCACAATGCTACCGTGCTGCCCCCTTCTTGCATTTATATCACACTTTTCAGGACCTTCGGATCTCTCAATGTGCTTTCCCACCAATGTACAGTTTTGAAGTGCTGTTGCAATGTAGGAAACCCAACGCTCAATGTGGGCCCAGCAAGATACTGCAGTGGGATAATGAGCAGATAATCTGTTCATAGTGAGGTTGTTTGAGGGAGACAGATTGATCGGGACACTGGGACAACATCCTTTTCAATCAGGAGGGGCTTCAATGGACTCCACCGATTTTGTCCCATCGCCAACGATGCCATTTTGTCACCAGTCTCAATTACCCGGATACTTGCTGGCGAACGACGCGCCCCATCTCTCTCCTGCTTTACCTCAGTCAAGGTTACTCCGAGGTATCGCAGCTTCCATTGTCATCGTTACTCTTAAAATTCTACCCAGGAAGATTTCTCTTACCGCCTTTCAGGAAGAATCTCTCGCTAGTTTTATAACCTGCTCCACCCTAAATCCCTTTGAAGGTGATTGTGCTCCTCCATTTAGACCATAAGATGTAGGAGCAGAAGTGGGCCGCTTGGCCCATCGACTATTGCTCCCCCGTTCAATGAGATTTTAAACTCTAATTTCCCGCCTTGTCTCCATAACCTTCGATTCCCTTACTGAAACAAAATGTCTATTTCAGCCTTGAACATACTTAACGGCCCGGCCTCTACAGCTCCCTGCAGTAAAGAATTCCTCAGATTCACTCCCCTCTTGAGAGAAGAAATTCCTCCTCTTCGCTGTCTTAAATGGGCGACTCCCTTACTCTGCGATGATGCCCTCTGGTCCTAGACTCTCCCACAAGGGGAAACAACCTCTCGGCATCGACCCTGTCAAACCCCCTGAGAATCCGATATGTCTCAATAAGGCCGCCTCTCATTCTGCTAAACTCCAATGAGCACAGGCCCAACCTACTCAACCTCTCCTCATAGGAAAACCCCTCCATACCCGGGATCGACCTAGTGAACCTTATCTGGACTGCCTCCAGTGCCAGTCTATCTTTCCTTAGATAAGGGGACCAAAACTGTTCACAGTATTCCAGGCGTGGTCTAACCAGTGGCTTGTAGTGGGTGCTTCGCACTGCTGCCTCACAGCACCAGGGACCTGAGTTCGATTCCAGCCTCAGGTGACTGTCTGTGCTGAGTTTGGGTTGTTTGGGTTCCAAGTCTGCGTGGGTTTCCTCCGGGTGCTCCGGTTTTCCTCCCACAGTCCAAAGATGTGCAGGTTAGGTGGATTGGTCATGCTAAATTGCACCTTAGTGTCCAAAAGATTAGGTTGGGTTACTGGATTACGGGGTTAGGGTGGAAGCGTGGACTTAAGTAGGGGGCTCTTTCCAAGGGTCAGTGCAGAATCGATGGGCCGATTGGCGTCCTTCTGCACCGTACATTCTATGATTGTATAGTTTTAGCAAGACTTCCCTATTTTCATACTCCATTCCCTTTGAAATAAAGGCTAACATTCCACTTACCTTCCTGAACCATCTGCTAAACTTGCATGCTAGCTTTTTGTGATTTATACACAAGGACTCCCAGATCCCCATGTTGCAGCTTTCTGCAGTCGTTCTCCATTTAAATAATATTCAGCTCATTTATTCTTCCTACCAAAGTGCACAACTTCACATTTTCCTACATTATATTCCCAGGGCACATTTTCGCCCAATATTTACTTAACCTATCTATATCCCTCTGCCGATCTTTTGTGCTTCCTCACCACTTGCCTTCCCGCCCATTTTTGTGTCATCCACATTTGTGGGCCCCCAGTTTGAATTGCCTGACCATTCAGCCACCTCAGCCCTAAGCTCTGGAATCCCCCCCCCCCCCCCATAAACCTCTCCTCCAAAACCTCCAAACTCACCCCTCCCCCCCCCCCTTCCTTGACCTGCCCGAAGATCTCCTTATTCGCCTTGGGTGGTCAAGCACTGTTTTGTGCCGCTGTTCTGTGAGACACCGTGGGATGTTTAACTCTTGTGAAGGTGCTAAACGAATGCAAGTTGATGTTGTTCAACTTCATGGGGTACAGCTTCTGCACGTCTGCTCCTCAAGGGGATTCCTGTGACAAATTAAGTTCTTTACCCGTCAGTCTGGTCTCAATAAAACTCGAGAGGGATCTGTAGGTATGGTATTATTTATTTTTAAACAACATGCAAGGCTGACCCGCTCTATAGAGATTCAGAACGCATACAGTCTCCTGAAGCTCCCAGAGCCGAGTGAGACCGAGGACAAAGAGATCTCTATACATATCATTCAAATGGCATCAAGTTTCACATCCAAGATTCCCATAGGTCATCCTATCCACCTCCTGACCTGGCCACATATCCTGATTGGCCCACTTCGCATTCCTCAACCCTGGACCTCTTGTTACCCAGCATTCTTTTCACCATCCTCTGCACGAGGCTCCCCTCCCCCCTTTCAGGCCATGCTTTGCTAAATTCCTTTGTTCATTACCTGCTAACGCACTACCATCAGACCGGCTCTATCCTCTAGATTATTCTAACTAATTATCCCATTTTATATTACATTCGTTTGTTCAATTCCTCACCTAAACCTGTTCATGGGAAGCCTTATGTACCTCACTGCTCATGGCCTCTCACATTCCCTTCATACAGCCAATGTCCTCTTTACCTGTTGAGGCAATGTGACAAACCTTTGTTGACAAAGTTAATGACAATTAACTTTGATGAATAGAAACAGAAATAAAAAGTGGAACATAATTGAAGGGGTTCAGGAGCATCTGAAAGAAAAAGAGATAGATTTGTGTTTTAGGACCATCGGTGCCAGCAAAGGGAAACAAATGTTGAGATTCTTTATCGTGGAACATGTACAGAACTCTCTTTGTTACAGGTGTCTTTTTCGGGGTGTCCTTATTCGCTGCATTGAGGTTCATAGCATGGAAGAAGGCCATTTGGCCCATTATCTCTGTGCAAGCTTCTGTGTTACAGCAAGAGAGAAATGACTAGTGTCGCTCCGAGCTCTCCTGTAATCCGATTGTAGACTAGGCCTCACTGGAGCATTGGGAAACGTAAACGGCAAGAGGAGGCATGGTGGCGCAGTGGTTAGCACTGTTGCCTCACAGCGCCATGGACCAGGTTTAATCCCGGTCTTGGGTCACAGTCTGGGTGGAGTTTGTGTGTTCACCCATGCCTGACCGGATGCTCTGGTTTCCTCCCACAGTATGGTTAGGAGTGGATTGGCCATGGTACAATTCCCTTTAGTGTCCAAAGGTGAGCAGGTTAGTTGGGGTTACGGGGTCAGGGTAGGGGAGTGGGCCTAGGTAGGGTGCTCTTTTCAAAGCGTTGGTGCAGACTTGACAGGCCAAATGGCCTCCTTCTGCACTGTACGAATTCTATGGAAGTATTCCCAAGGAAGCGTTTCCTTTACGGAAGACTATGGAGGCAGAGAATGAGATGGAAAGAGTCTCCCTGAGCTGATCTTGCATTCCTATTGCCGATGGATTTGATAGTGACATTGGCAGTAGGCTGAACAGATTGTTGAGTTTCTGAGCTTTGGAAAATGAGAAGCAAGTTCTTCTGCCTGAACTGTAAGAGATCGGTCTACCCCTGATTCATAGGGACCAAAGTATCCTCAGGTTCAGTCAATCGGAGAGGTGGTCGCTTAATGATAACGTCACTGAGCTTGCATTACAAATGCTCAAACTAACACATTGGGGACATGGGTTCAAATCACACGACAGCAACCTCTACATTCAATGAATAAATGTGGAATTTTTTCTGTAATGAAAGCTATGAAGTTATCATCGATTGCTGTAATCTGGTTCACTCATCTTTTCGGGAAGGAAGTCTGCGTGCAAACCCGGTCCGGCCTATTTGTGACTCCAGATCCACATATGGTTGACTGCCCTCTGAAATGGTGCGGCAGGCCACTCTGTCCAAGGGCAACTAGGGATGGGCAACAAATGCTGGCCTACCCAACGAAGCCCACGCGGCCATGTGTATGTTTTAAAAATCGCTGGTTTGCATTTTACCATACTCGGTTGCCAGAGTAAATATGGCTCCCGGCAATTGGGGCGGCACAGTGGCACAGCTGTTAGCACTGCTGCATCGCAGCGCCAGGGACCCAGCTTCGATTCCGGTAATGGGTCTGTGTGGAGTTTGCGTGTTCTCCCCGTGTGTGCGTGGGTTTCCTCCGGGTGCTCCGGTTTCCTCCCACAGTCCAAAGATGTGCAGGCTAGGGGTGGATTGGCCATGATAAAATTATCCCTTAAGGTGAGGCTTTGGGGATAGGCCGGGGGGGGGTTGTAGTTGGCCTGGGTAACGTGCTCTGTCAGAGCGTTGGTGCAGACTCAATTGGCCGAATGGCCTTTTGCGCCGCATGGATTTTATGAATTACAGGGTCAGGGTGGGGAAAGAATCAACTCAGGGTCCCATTCCAGGCCATTATCCGAAACTGCTGCTTCTCAACGCTCCTATATTGTCCTCGAGTCATTGAAGGAAAATATTTCTGCAAACACAGGGGCATTTATAGACCTTTTTTCCTCAACACTTTTTTCCAGTTGGGAAAGAAAAGGCTGTTTGATTCACAGTGTGTGAGATACCGTGGGCAGCACGGTAGCATGGCGGTTAGCATAAATGCTTCACAACTCCAGGGTCCCAGGTTCGATTCCCGGCTGGGTCACTGTCTGTGCGGAGTCTGCACGTCCTCCCAGTGTGTGCGTGGGTTTCCTCCGGGTGCTCCGGTTTCCTCCCACAGTCCAAAGATGTGCAGGTTAGGTGAATTGGCCATGATAAATTGCCCATAGTGTCCTAAAAAATAAGGTTAATGGGGGTTGTTGGGTTACTGGTATAGGGTGGATACGTTGACTTGAGTAGGGTGATCATGGCTCGGCACAACATCGAGGGCCGAAGGGCCTGTTCTGTGCTGTACTGTTCTATTCTATATCTATTCTATAATGCGGCTCTCCTTTGTTCCAATCGTCACTTAGTTGGCCAGCTAACGGGGAAAGAGTGGGTGGGGCATTGGAGTTGGTTGGGGGGGGGGGCCATGTGATACAACCTTTAACGTTCTGGTAGGTGTGGTGGAGCATTGTCTTCAGTTCTAGCCACCACACTTCAGAAAAGGCGTCCACGGCTCCCTGAGATGGCGCAGAGGAGAATGGGTACAGGTTTTAAGGTTTTGGGGCAAGATATGGGGGAGGGATGTGATTAAGAACTTTGTTTACAGAGTGAGCAGCAATGACCAGAAACTGACCGCCTACGATGTTGACCGAAACGGAGATGATGAACGATTTCAAAAGGAAGTTGGATGGGCAGTTGAGGGAAATAATCATGGAAAGTTACAGAGATAGAGTAGGGGTATGCGATTGATTGGATTGTCCTATAGAGAGCTGGCATCGATTTAATGGACCAAATGGCCCCCCCCTGTATTGTCATGGTTCTATAACTACGTCCAGCCAGACTGTAATGTAAGCGATTGGTCGAAGAGGAACATATGAACAAATAGAATAAATGAAAAAGACATCTTCCAGAACCAAGTCCCACAACAGGTTCAGATTCCCGGACCAGCCTCCCCGAACAGGCGCCGGAATGTGGCAACTAGGGGCTTCTCACAGTAACTTCATTGAAGCCTACTTGTGACAATAAGCGATTATTATTATTATTATATTATTACCAAGAGGATTCTGGGTTTCCTCCGGGTGCTCCGGTTTCCTCCCACAGTCCAAAGATGTGCGGATTAGGTGGATTGGCCGTGATAAATTGCCCTTAGTGTCCAAAATTGCCCTTAGTGTTGGGTGGGGTTACTGGGTTATGGGGATAGGGTGGAGGTGTGGGCTTGGGTAGGGTGCTCTTTCCAAAGGCCGGTGCAGACTCGATGGTTCTGCATAGTAAATTCTATGATGTGGCGGGATCCTCCGCTTCGCCGGCGACGCTCCCATGTCCGCGCGTTTCCCGATGGCATGTGGCCACAATGGCCGGCTGAGGGAACGGGGAATCCCGCTGCCGGCCGGTTGCACCTCGTCGGAAAATGGGGCTGGCAGGATGGGGAATCTCGCCCCTGTCTATCCCAGACTGAAATATATCCAATGTTGGAACATCCTCTGAAGTAGAGGATTCCAAAGAAAGGTTGGTAGTCTTCCAACTGCCCACAATCCTTTGCGGGAACAAATGTCTCCTCACCTCAGTCCTAAATTGTCAGCCCTTTATCCTAAAACTATTCCCCCCCACCTCGGTTCCAGATACCCCGGCCAGACAGAAGCAGCCTCTTAGCATCTCCCATGTCCAAGCCTCTCAGAATCGTGTATGCTTCAAAGAGATTGCTCCTCATTCTTCTGAACTCCAGCGAATATAGAGCCAATTTACTCCCTCGTCACAGGACAAGGCCCCTCATGGAAGGAACCAATCTAGCTGATTCTTGCCGCTCAGGGGAATCCTGTGCAGTCACCTCCCCCTGCACCTCCCGTGACCTCCAATCCAGGGCAAGAGATTGTTGGGCCTTTTCCCAGTCTGCTCCCTATTCATTTATATTATAGAACCGCAGAAACCTGAGAGTGCAGAAGGAGGCCATTCAGCCCATCACGCCTGTACCGATCCTCTGAAAGTGCATCCTACCTCGGCCCCCACCCTATCCCGTAACCTCACCGAACCTATACATCTTTGGACACTAAGCGGCAATTCATCAATGCCAATCCACCCAACCTGCACACCTTTGGATTGTGGGAGGAAACCGGAGCACCCAGAGGAAATTCACGCAAACACGGGAAGAATGTGCAAACTCCACATAGACAGTCACCCAAGGCCGGAATAACCTCCTTACTCCCCAAAGCCTGTCCATCTACGAGTCACAAGTCGCACGTGTGATGGACCCTCTATTCCCTGGATGACTGTAACCCCAAGAACGCTCAAAAGGCTCAACATCGTCCGGGACAAAGCTGCCCCCTTAATCGGCACCCTGACCACCACGTTAAACATCCACTCCCTCCACCACCGATGCACCATGGCAGCCGTGTGTACCATCTACAAGATGGACTGCAGCAACTCACCAAGGCTCCTTCGACAATACCTTCCAAACCTGTAACCTCTACCACCTTGAAGGACAAGAGCAGCAGACACATGGGACCCCCCCCCCCCCCTCCCCCTCCACCTGGAGCTTTCCCCTCTGAGCTACTCCTCGCCCTGACTTGGAAATATCTCGGCCGTTCCTTCACTGTCGCTAGGTTACAATCCTGGCAGCAGGGTAGCATGGTGGTTAGCATAAATGCTTCACAGCTCCAGGGTCCCAGGTTCGATTCCCGGCTGGGTCACTGTCTGTGTGGAGTCTGCACGTCCTCCCCCTGTGTGCGTGGGTTTCCTCCGGGTGCTCCGGTTTCCTCCCACAGTCCAAAGATGTGCGGGTTAGGTGGATTGGCCGTGATAAATTGCCCGTAGTGTCCTAATAAAAGTAAGGTTAAGGGGGGGGTTGTTGGGTTACCGGTATAGGGTGGGTACGTGGGTTTGAGTAGGGTGATCATGGCTCGGCACAACATTGAGGGCCGAAGGGCCTGTTCTGTGCTGTACTGTTCTATTCTTCTAACTCCCTCCCTAACAGCACTGTGGGTGTACATACACCTCATGGACTGCAGCGGTTCAAGATGGCGCCTCACCACCACCTTCCCAAGGGCAATTACCAATCGGGCAAGGGTTGGGCCTAGCCACTGACGCCCATATTCCGTGAGAGAATTTTATAAAAATTGAAGATTCTCAAACTGACTGTGTGTGACGCCCTCGAGAATTACAACACTCCCATCCCCGAACCAGCAATTCCTCTCACTTGTTTTCCACCCACCCATCGCTCCGCTCAATCCCAGGTATTCCTAAACTTCCGTCTCTTCCTTCGTGACTCTTCGTAAAGCTCATCTCTGTGAGGTTTCGGCTATCCACCTCAACATCTCCTTCTCTTGCTGTCTGTGGTTCCTGCTTGCACTTCCGCTTGGCCTGAATTTTGCCACGGGCCGCAGGTCCAGGGAAGGCATTCCCAAGGTTACTTGGCAGACTGGTCAGCACCAGATCCTGCAGAGCAGCAGCTCCTAAAGTGCTGCAGCTTTCTCATAATGAATGAAGTGCGCTGGTGGTACGAAAGGTGGCTGATTCTTCACAGTGACACTGGGGAAAGGAAGTGGATGGCTTTGCTTCCCTTCGCTGCTTTAGATTTGGAGGTCCTACATAGAACCATAGAATACCTACAATGCAGAAGGGGGCCATTCGGCCCATCAACCTGTAGGGAACGTACCTATGCCCACTTCGCCAACCTATCCCCGTAACCCTATAACCCCACCTAACCTATACATCTTTGGATATTAAGAGGCAATTTTAGCACGGTCAATCCACCTAACCTGCACATCTTTGGGCTGTGGGAGGAAACCAGAGCACCCGGAGGAAACCCACGCAGACACGGGGAGGAAGTGCCCACTCCACACAGTCACTCAAGGCTGGAACTGAACCCGGATCCCCGGCGCAGCGAGGCAGCAGCGCTAACCACCGTGCTGCCATCTCTTTCAGCACGGCCTGTAGTTAGGGCTAAGAATGGCAATGTCGGGGGGGTGCCCTCCAGGTTGCCCCATTGTTGGGGTGAGGGGCATGGTGGGGGGGGGAGGGGTGAATCCCCTTCTGCGCGTGTTGGGAGGGGGGTCTCCTTTTTTTTGTTTCGGGAAAGGGAACACGGGATTCCCGGCTACCGGGTTTTCCCGTCTCCGCCTCACCCGTGTGAGGGAAAGGACGAACCAGTTCTTTGCGTTGCAGATGAGTGGAGAAACACAGGTCGAGATATTTCCCGTCACGTCCTCCGCGGGCGGGTATGGGAATTCCCACCCGGATTCAATGGACCCAGCCAAATGCTCGACATTTAGATTTGCGACTTTCAGAAGGCCCGAAACATTTTACAGCCGGCGACGAATTCAAGAAGTGTGGTTCTTGCTGTAATGCCCAAAAACACAACACTCTGAGCATGTGCACAGCAAGATCCCGCAAGGTGATAATGAGCAGAGATTGTTGCCATTGCTTGTTTCTGAAGTTACCAGTGAGTGAAAACTGGAGCAACGAGAATACAAACACTTACTCTTCCCATGTCCGGTCAACAAGGCCTCTCGGTTATTGTCACATTTGATTTCTTTGAAGATGAGGTGTGGGCAATTATTTTTCCCTGGCCTGCTCCCAGTGACAAAAAAATATTTTCGCCAAATAAATAATAAATGAGATACCTCACTGAGCTGAAAAAGTTTTTTTCCCCCCACTTTTCAGTCTTGGCTTTGCATAGATACATAGAAGATAGGAGCAGGAGGAGGACTTTTGGCTCTTCCAGCCTGTTCAACCATTCATCACCATCATGGCTCATCATCCAACTCAATAGCCTAATCCTGCTTTCTCCCCATAGCCTTTGATCCCATTCTCCCCAAGTGCTATATCCAGCTGCCTCTTGAATATATTCAGGGCGCGATTCTCCGCTGCCCACGACGGGTCGGAGAATAGCGGGAGGGCCTTCCGACATTTTTCCCGACCTCCTGCTATTCTCCCCCCCCCCCCCCCCACGGCCGCCCCACGACACGAATCGCTGCTCGCCGTTTTTTACGGCGTACAGCGATTCTCCCCAGGCCGATGGGCCGAGTTCCCAGGCCTTTACGGCCGTTTTCACGAACGCAAACGCACCTGCTCTCACCGTTCATGAAAAGGGCCGCAAAGTGCCATCCCGGACAACCATGGCACCGATTGGCACGGCCGCACCACGGCCGTGCCAAGGGTGGCATGGGCCTGCGATCGGTGGGCACCGATCGCGGGCAGCGGGTCCGATACCTGCGCACTATTTGTTCCTCCGCCGCCCCGCAGGATCAGTCCGCGGGGCGGCTGAGGGGCATGACGGCCCGCGCATGCGCGGGTTTGACGCATATGCGTGATGACGTCATCCGTGCATGCGCGGGTTGGAGCCGTCCAACCCACGCATGTGCGGCTGATGTCATCGTGTGCATCAGCCGCCGTGACGCTTGGCGCGCGGGCTTAGCGACCGTCGCTAAGCCCGCGATGCCGTGCTTCATGGGGCCGCGCTGCTAGCCCCGCCCGGGGGGGGGGGAGAATCGGGTCCCGGGAGGGGGCGCGGAGGCTGCCGTGAAAGACGGCCAGTTTCACGGTAGCCTTTACGACTCGCCGCATTTGCGGAGAATCGCGCCGTCAATGTTTTAGCATCAACTACCTCCTGTGGTAATGAATTCCACAGGCTCACCACTCTTTGGGTGAAGAAATGTCTCCTTATCTCTGTCTGAAATGGTTAACCCTGAATCCTCAGACTCTGACCCCTGGTTCTGGACACACCCATCATTGGGAACATCTTCCCTGCATCTACCCTGTCCAGTCCTGTCAGAATTTTGTAAGTCTCTATGTGATCCCCCCTCATTCTCCTGAACTCCAGCGGGAACAATCCTAACCCTTATCTTGCAAACTGTAATAAGATCAGGGCGTGAGTCAGAGCCTGTTAAACATTCAAAGGCATTTTGCATCTCCTTCTTATCTTGTGGTTCAGACACCACTCTGGATGTTTAACACTTTGTGGCCTCTTCAACTCTTTCACAGTGGCATGAAATATTCCAACTTCCTGGCATGTCGAGCGCGGGAACACTGTTAATCCTTTCGTAGAACGGGTAAAGCACCAAATGAGGCCATTTAGCTCATCGGCTCCATGCTAGCTCTCCACAAGAGCTGCTCAGCCGGTCCCACTCTCCCCCCCCCCCCCCTCCCCCCCGTCCCTGCACTCACTCCAGCAAATTGTTCCTCTTCAGATAATTATCCAATACCTTTTTTAAAAGCCGCTAGCGTATCCATCTCCAACACACCATCAGGGAGCACATTCCAGCTGTTAATTACTTGTTACTAAAAAAGATAGACTCCCATTTTGCCTTTGGCTCTTTTGCCACTCACCTTAAATCGGTGTCCTCTTGTTCTCCTTCCGTCCGTCAATGGGAATGAACATAGGAACGGGATTAGGCCATTCAGCCCCTCAAGCCTGCTCCACCATTCAATACGATCATGGCACTTCAATGCCTTTTACATAGATAGAATTTACAGTGCAGAAGGAGGCCATTCGGCCCATCAAGTCTGCACCGGCTCCTGGAAAGAGCACTCTACCTAAGGTTAACACCTCCACCCTATCCCCATAACCCAGTAACCCCACCCAACACTAAGGGCAATTTATCACGGCCAATCCACCTAACCTGCACATCTTTGGACTGTGGGAGGAAACCGGAGCAACCGGAGGAAACCCACACGGGGAGGATGTGCAGACTCCGCACAGACAGTGACCCAAGCCGGAATCGAACCTGGGACCCTGGAGCTGTGAAGCGATTGCGCTAACCACTATGCTACCGTGCTGCCCCTTTTCAACCCTCTCTTTCCCATAACTCTTAACGCTATTACTACAAAAATCTATCACTCTCTGCTTTAAACATACTCCATAAGTCAGCTTCCTCTGGGGTAGAGAATTCCAAAGATTCACAACCCTCGGTGTAAAGAAATTTCTCCTCATTTCCGTCCTAAATGGCTTCCCCCTTATTTTGAATTTGTGCCCACTGGTTGTAGATACCCTAACCAGGGGAAACATCTTACCTGCATCTACCCCGGTCTGTTCCTTTAAGTATTTTGTGGGTTTCAATGAGATCACCTCTCATTCTCCGAACTTTGGAGAATCCAGACCCAGTTTCCCGAATAAGACAATCCCGCCATTCCCAGGACAAAGTCTGGTGACCCTTCATTGCACTCCCTCTATGTCAACAATATCCTTTCTGAGGTAAAGTCACCATAGTCCCAGACGACCTTTGTCCTTTGAGGGGGGGAGAGCTGACTGGTGGTGATTTAACCTGAGGATCAGCATGTGGTGATATGATTTGCATAGCTGTCTGCCATTGGTGCAGAACACCGGCTTACCATTGGCCCTGGTCGGTCATGTGCCTCTCAACCGATTGTTTGAGACCAGTCATGTGACGGCTCTCCGATTGGTCGAGAGGTTGAGTTAACCACGCCTCCACACCGAGGGATAAATAGTCGGAACGTCCGGCGGTCGTCCATTTTATTGTAGTCAACCGCAGGGCTAAGTTCTAGCTTATTAAAGCTTAACTTTTGTATAGCAACTCGTCTCTCGTGCAATTGATGGCTCATCACAGCACACCTCAGGCGAGGGGCTGAGAAGTTGGGGCCTTCATGAATAACCTCAGCCAGTACGGGAATTGAACCCGCGCTGCAGGCCTCGCTCGGCATCACTAGCTGCCTGGCCTAGTGAGCTAAACCAGCCCCCTGAGATAAGGGGACCAAAACTGCACACAATACTCCAGGTGCGCACTCTAACCAAGTCCAAACAAGTAAAGTAAGGGCTCGCTCCTGTACTTGAATCCTCTTGCGATGAAGACCAACATTCGATTAGCCTTCCTTTTCCATTTTTTTTCCCAATTGAGAGCAATTTAGCGAGGGCAATCCACCTACCCTGCACATCTTCGGGTTGTGGGGGTGAGACCCACGCAGACACGGGGTGAATGTGCAAACTCCACACGGACAGTGACCCCAGAGCCGGGATCGAACCCAGGTCCTCGGCGCCGTGAGGCAGCAGTGCAGAAGGAGGCCATTCAGCCCATCGCCTCTGCACCGACCCTCCAAAAAGGCCCGTTACACAGGCTAAATCCCCTGCCCTATCCCCGTACCTCCACCTACGTCCCGGCCGAAGGGAGTGGCTTCAATGGGTAGGCCTCAGACGGGATATTGCGTGTATTTCTGGTCGTCACTCCATCGGAAGGACGTGATTGTACTGGAGAGGGTGCAGAGGAGTTTCGCAGGGACGCTCCCTGGGAGGTTTAAGGTGAGGAGTAAGTGGTTAAGACAGGACCTGAGGAAACAGTTTTTCATCCGGGGGTTGGTGGAAATATGGACTGAGCTGCCTGAGAGGGTGGTGGAGGTAGGGACCCTCTCAATGTTTAGGAGGCATCTGGACGAGCACCTCTATCGCTGTCATCGACCAAGTGCTGGTAAATGGGATTAGCATAGATTGGTATTTGATGGTCAGCATCGACTCGATGGGCTGAAGGGCCTGTTTCTGTGGCCGACGACTCTCTCTGTAATACAGGGATAACCTGAGATAACTGCAGCTTAGAAAATCACAGTTCTGGTGACCCTAAGAAGTACATTCATGAGCTCCAAGCCTAAGAATTCGTGGTCTGTGCATCGAGTCTCCTCCTGCGCAGTCGAACTGGGTGTTAGGAACATCACGCGAGATAGAACATAGAACATAGAACGATACAGCGCAGTACAGGCCCTTTGGCCCACGATGTTGCACCGACATGGGAAGTCCAAAAACTAAAGGCCATCTAACCTACACTATGCCCTTATCATGCATATGCTTATCCAATAAACTTTTAAATGCCCTCAATGTTGGCGAGTTCACTACTGTTGCAGGTAGGGCATTCCACGGCCTCACCACTCTTTGCGCAAAAAACCCACCTCTGACCTCTGTCCTATATCTATTACCCCTCAATTTAAGGCTATGTTCCCTCGTGCTAGCCACCTCCCTCCGCGGGAGAAGGCTCTCGCTGTCCACCCTATCTAACCCTCTGATCATTTTGTATGCCTCTATTAGGTCACCTCTTAACCTTCTTCTCTCTAATGAAAACAACCTCACGTCCATCAGCCTTTCCTCATAAGATTTTCCCTCCATATCAGGCAACATCCTGGTAAATCTCCTCTGCACCCGCTCCAAAGCTTCCACATCCTTCCTATAATGAGGCGACCAGAACTGTACGCAATACTCCAAATGCGGCCGTACAAGAGTTTTGTACAACTGCAACATGACCTCATGGCTCCGGAACTCAATCACTCTACCAATAAAGGCCAACACACCATAGGCCTTTTTCACAACCCTTTCAACCTGGGTGGCAACTTTCAGGGATCTATGTACATGGACACCGAGATCCCTCTGCTCATCCACACTACCAAGAATTTTACCATTAGCCAAATATTCCTCATTCCTGTTATTCTTTCCAAAGTGAATCACCTCACACTTCTCCACATTAAACTCCATTTGCCACCTCTCAGCCCAGCTCTGCAGCTTATCTATGTCCCTCTGTAACCTGCAACATCCTTCCGCACTGTCTACAACTCCACCGACTTTAGTGTCGTCTGCAAATTTACTCACCCATCCTTCTGCGCCCTCCTCTAGGTCATTTATAAAAATGACAAACAGCAACGGCCCCAGAACAGATCCTTGTGGTACGCCACTCGTAACTGAACTCCATTCTGAACATTTCCCATCAACCACCACTCTCTGTCTTCTTTCAACTAGCCAATTTCTGACCCACATCTCTAAATCACCCTCAATCCCCAGCCTCCGTATTTTCTGCAATAGCCGACCGTGGGGAACCTTATCAAACGCTTTACTGAAATCCATATACACCACATCAACTGCTCTACCCTCATCTACCTGTTCAGTCACCTTCTCAAAGAACTCGATAAGGTTTGTGAGGCATGACCTACCCTTCACAAAACCATGCTGACTATCCCTAATCATATTATTCCTATCGAGATGATTATAAATCGTATCTTTTATAATCCTCTCCAAGGCTTTACCCACAACAGACGTTAGGCTCACCGGCCTATAGTTACCGGGGTTATCTCTACTCCCCTTCTTGAACAAAGGAACATCAGGCAAAGGAAGGACCTGCATTTCTGCGGCAACTTTACGACCACCAGACATCCCAAAGTGCTTTCCAGCCAATGAAATGCTTTTGGAAGGTGGTCCCTGTCGGAAACTCAGGATCCTATCGATACATAGCAATGTGAAATGAAATGAATGAAAATCGCTTTATTGTCATGAGTAGGCTTCAATGAAGTTACTGTGAAAAGCCCCTAGTCGCCACATTCCGGCGCCTGTCCGGGGAGGCTGGTACGGGAATGTCCCACACACAGCAATGAAAATAATAGCCAAAGTACCTGTTTTAGGTGTTGGCTGAGGGATAGATGTTGGCAAGGACGCTGGGAGAAATTGCCTGCTCTTCTTCAAATCGTGCCATTGGATCTTTTGCATCCACTTGGGAGGGGAGGGGGGGGGCTTTGGAATGACTACTAGCCCGAGAAGGGGTATTTCCAACAGTGCACTCCTCCCTCAGTGCTGCATTGGGGTATCAGCATAGATTACACGAGGGATTACATATGGCTAATCTGATTGTCCGGCATCTCTACAAGGCGGGATGCCCACCCGTGAGGACGGTTGTCCCGCCTGCTGCCAGTTGATACTTGTTAGAGCGTCAAGTGTCATAGTTGGTAGGGATGCGCTCTCCAAAATTGTGCCCTTGGGTATTCTCAGGCAAGGTACGTAGCGCAAGGTACGCAAGTAATCAGGAAGCTTGTTGGCCTGTGATGAGCCATCAATCGAACACGAGACGAGTTGCTGTACAAAAGTTAGGCTTTAATCAGCGAGATGTTAGCCCTGCGGTTGACTACAGTAAATGGACAACCGCCGGGCATTCTGACTATTTATACCTCGGTATGGAGGCGTGGTTAACTCAGCCTCTCGACCAATTGGAGAGCCGTCACATGACTGGTCTCAACCAATCGGTCGAGAGGCACATGACCGACCAGGGCCAATGGTAAGCCGGTGTTCTGCACCAATGGCAGACAGCTATGCAAATCATATCACCACAGCCTGTATTGCTGAGGGGATTGGAGGACAGGAATAAAGAAGACTTGCTCCAGTTGTACTGGGTTTTGGTGAGACCATTGCCGGAGTTCTCCAGACATTGGGGTTCTCTGTTGCCGCCGGCAGCGCACTCTGGCCGGGGGGGACCGGAGAATTCAGCCCCACATCTGGGAATACCGTGTGCGTGTTTGGCCTCTGAAAGGGTATACTTGCATTGGGGGTGGTGGAGAGGAGGTTCACCGAATTGGTCCCAGGGATGAGTCCGATGATGAGATTCTGGAAAAACTTTGCCCACATTCCCTGGAGCTTAGAAGAATGAGAGATGATCTCATTGAAACATGGCGGGGTCGATGCTAAAGAGTTGTTTGCGCCAGTCGGGGAATCCAAAACTCATCATCTCCAATGAAGGGTCGTTCATTCAGGACTGAGGGAAGGAGATGTTACTTTACTCGTGAATTCTGTGGATGCTTCATTGTTGAGTACATTGAAGGATGGAATAGGCAGATGTTTGCTCTCTCGGGGAATCAAGGGAAATGGGGAGTGGGCGGGAACAACGTGGGAGTTGGAGCCCTAAACGGGCTATGATCGTATTGAATGGCGGAGCAGGCTCAATGGGCCGTAAGATCCAGTCCTGCTCCTATCATTGTGTTCTTGTGTTCACAGTTTAAGAATGAGGTCTCCCTTCTAAGATGGCAATGAGGAGAAACACTTTTTGTCGGAGGGTGTCTCTACCCAGAGAGCAGTGAAGGCTGAGACATTGAATATATTCCAGGCCGGGTCAGAGAGATTCATGTCTGACACTGGAGTCAAGGGTCATGGGCGTCAGTCAAAAGTGAAGTTGAGGCCACAAGCAGGTCAGTCAAGAGTCTTATCAAATGGCGGAGGCCGTTCGGCCCTTTGAACCTGCCCTGCCATTCATTATTTATTTTTAAAATATATATATATTTTTAAATTTAGAGCACCCAATTTTTTTTTCCAATTAAGGGGCAATTCAACGTGGCCAATTCACCTACCCTGCACGTCTTTGGGTTGTGGGGGTGAAACCCATGCAAACACGGGGAGAATGTGCAAACTCCACACAGACAATGACCCAGAGCCGGGATCGAACCCAGGACCTCGGCGTCGTGAGGTAGCAGTGCTAACCACTGCGCCACTGCGCTGTCCTTGTCATTCATTATGATCATGGCCGACCATCCAATTTAATAGCCTGATCTCGCTTCCCCCCCCCCCCCCCCTCCTATTCCTTTGATTCCCTTCGCCCCCAAGTGCTATATCTAACTGCTTCTGGAGTACACACTAGAAGGGCCGAATGGCCCACTCCTGCTCTTTCGCCCTCCGCTCCCAAGTACCAAATCGCAAACCGAGAATTGACTTTTTAAACTAGAGACGACGTGGGATTAAAAACAGGCATTTTCCAAAAAGGGAAATCCAGCCGCAAACCAGCTGTTCGACTTTGGAAAAGGACAGATTTGAAAACGAGCTTCAATTCCCAGGCCAACATTGCTCTGGGTGTTTTCGCAAGAGGATTACAAAAGGAGAACTGAGATTCCTTAAAAAACATCTTAAGGATTTCCGACTGAGGTTGAATTTAAAGGGGCCATGCATGAAATGATTACGGCACCCCCCCCCCCCCCCCCCCCCACTACAGAAAATTCCAGAAACATATCACCGATCAGGGGAGGCTCTACATTTTATCTGAATTGCCCAGAATTTACTGGAGAGGAGAATCTCACAGTGTGGCCCATGTGAGCACCCTGGGCTCGCATGCGGAAAATTCCAGCCCCACTTGACACCGAGTCGCAACACATGCGGAATTAGATTTTTATATTCATTCCCTGGTTTTGGTTCCGTCAGATTGACCCCAGTCAGCGGTTTTGGAAGTTTAAGCACAAATTGTTGATTTTTAAGAAATTACAATTGTCTCTCCATTATCAGATTCCCAAACACCACCCCCATCTCGAACTCGCCCCGCTCTCTACACACACACACACACACACGACAATCTACAGAGGGAGAAAGGGTGGTGGCAAGGGAAGATAAATAATGATAGAATCAAAGGGTGAGGATCTTTGATTTAGATCAATGTCTTCCAGTTAGATTCTTTCTCTAGGTTAGGCCTTCAGTTGGGTAACACTGATGGGATGTGTGTGGGGCTGCTAGAGGAGGCGAAGGCAGGCAGTTAGTGGGTTGGCTGACCCTGGGATGGGCTCGGATGGTTTCCACCAGTCTGGCACTGGCGTGGTGGACCTCGCGGTGGGCCAAGGGGGCAACCATTACCCCCTTGGCAGGTTGATGATTGCTGTGACCACGTGTGATCTGTCCTGGGTGATTCCCGGCTGCTGGGTCAGTGAGATCTATTTGCATTTATTTACACCCCCCCCCCCCCCCCCCCCCCCCCGCCTCCATCCCCCGGCCGGTGCGCGTCATGGACCTCGTTCACGCCGCCAGCTGAGTTTGGAGCATTTGCCTTCGGATCGGCGCCCGGCACCTATCCTGATTTTCCCCCGCACCCGATTTTCCGTCCCATCGGGGAATGTATTCCAGGTGTCCAGGGAAGGAGCATCCTGCCCATTATCCCAACATGGTGCTGGGATAGAAACATGTGTGCGTATAACACGGAGCAGCCAAGAACGAAAAGCTCAAAACAGGCCAAGGACAACGGGCGAACTGCTCATGATCTCATTGTTATTTGTGGGAAAGCGTTCCACAGGTCACGCACTACATAAATACAAGTCCATCTCTTAACACTTGCACTGTGGGGCCTGTCCTTCCCTGTCGGCCTGAAGGTTTACTCGGTTAAGCAGCCAATCCCAGTCCATCTCCTGCCACTCCCCCGCCCTCCCCTCCAGCCCTCTCATGGGCATGCTCCTCATACGTGACATCCCACCCCACTCCCCTCCACTCCCCTCCACGCCCGCTCTGGTCAGGCTCCCCTCTGAGTTTCCCCAAGTGTAACGTGCGATGAACGGGCTGGCTGTAAGGTTTGGGTTCGAAGGTATCAATGTTCAGGCTCTTTGACTCCTACTCCTCGTAGACCCAGTGAGTGATACAAAGGCACGCTCTGAGCTTCTCCACAACCCCTGAGTGTGGTTAGAAAAATAAGCAGAGCCCAGTTGCTTAGAAGGACATTCTATTCAGGGGCTTGTCTAAGGCCTCTTGCCTGCCACTGAATAGGGGTTTCTTGCTGTTCTGCGAAAGGGTCGAGAAAGAACGATTTGTTGGCCGTGACAGGAAGAAGCACACACACACACACACACACACAAAAAATATATGCTTCACTTGAAATTAAACATTTCTACACAGCAAAGTGAAAGAAGTCTTGTTGCAGTTGCAAACCCCAAACTGGATCGGTTGTGAATGGAGACACATTTCACGACTCTAGCAGAATGTGAAACAGCATGACCAGGCGAGACTCAGATCCAGTCAGTGCCCCATAGAACATAGAAAAATACAGCACAGAACAGGCCCTTCGGCACGCGATGTTGTGCCAAACGTTTGTCCTAGATTAAGAACAAATTAATCTACACCCCATCATTCTACCGTAATCCATGTACCTATCCAATAGCCGCTTGAAGGTCCCGAATGTTTCCGACTCAACTACTTCCGCAGGCAGTGCATTCAATGCCCCCACTACTCTCTGGAACCTACCTCTGACATCCCCCCT
Source organism: Scyliorhinus canicula (assembly GCF_902713615.1). Taxonomy (NCBI): domain Eukaryota; kingdom Metazoa; phylum Chordata; class Chondrichthyes; order Carcharhiniformes; family Scyliorhinidae; genus Scyliorhinus; species Scyliorhinus canicula. Next base: position 25,321,276 of record NC_052167.1, read on the forward strand.
ATATCTTCCACCATTCACCTTAAATTCATGTCCCCTTGTAATAGTTTGTTCCACCCGGGGAAAAAGTCTCTGACTGTCTACTCTATCTATTCCCCCGATCATCTTATAAACCTCTATCAAGTAGCCCCTCATCCTTCTCCGCTCTAATGAGAAAAGGCCGGGCAGGATAACTTTTTTTTTCTAACAAAGGGGCAATTTAGTGCGGCCAATCCACCTAACCCGCACATCGTTAGCTTGTGGGGGTGAGACCCACGCAGACACGGGGAGAATGTGCAATCTCCACACGGACAGTGACCCAGGGCCGGGATCGAACCCGGGCCCTCAGCACCGTGAGGCAGCAGTGATAACCACTGCGCCGCCGTGCCGCCCCCACGATTGGATAACAATGTTTATTTGGATGTATCAGATGTGTGCGCAGCCATTTTGTTCAATCGAAAGCCGCCATGTTAGTTGTGTGTAGCCAGGAGAAAATGTCCCCCTTCTAGAAACGACTGACGAATTCTACTTGCAACTGGCAAAATAAAGGGGTAGTAATTGCATCCAGCACATTGAAATTTAATAGCACTGAGATGAACATCGTTCATTTATGTAGTCCCTTTAACAAGGTGAACTTCTCTGAGGGTGATCCTCTTCATAATCACACAGAAATTGACGCTGAACCAGAATAGTTGTCCAAGGTCTTCATATCATAGAATTTACAGTGCAGAAGGAAACCATTCGGCCCATCGAGTCTGCACCGGCTCTTGGAAAGAGCACCCTACCCAAGGTCAACACCTCCACCCTATCCCCATAACCCAGTAATCCCACCCAACACTAAGTGCAATTTTGGACACTAAGGGGAAATTTATCATGGCCAATCCACCTAACCTGCACATCTTTGGACTGTGGGAGGAAACCGGAGCACCTGGAGGAAACCCAAGCACACACGGGGAGGATGTGCAGACTCCGCACAGACAGTGACCCAAGCCGGGAATCGAACCTGGGACCCTGGAGCTGTGAAGCTGCTTTGTCCTGGATGGTGTCGACCTTCCTGAGTGTTGATGGAGCTGCACTCATCCAGGCAAGTGGAGAGTATTCCCTCACACTCCTGACGTGCCTTGTAGCTGGATGATAGGCTTTGTGGGGCCAGGAAGAGAGTTACTCTCCTATTCCTAGAAAGTACTATTACAGAAAAAAAAAACAATGTTGATGGGATTGTCCAAGAATGCCAGGGCCTCTCTTTGGATGTGTTGGACTGGACGGGTTGCCTTGTGAGGAAAGGTTGGATGGGCGATGTTTGTATCTGCTGGAGCTTAGAAGAGTGAGAGGTGACTTGATTGAAACCTTTAAGATCCTGAGGGGTATTGACAAGGTGGATGTGGAGAGGATGTTTCCTCTTGAGGGAGAATCTAGAGCGAATTCATGATAAACCTGCATGGAAACTCGGTTCTGGCGGACGTTGGTGCGAGCTTGCCACGTGGAGCTTTGGAACAGTGGAGCCTGCGGGGGGAGGGGGGGCGTCAGGGCACTGATAATGTGCCCCTTTTCCTCTCTCAGGCTGCAGAGACGGATCCTGGGGAGGGGGGGTAGGTGAGCTCACGCTGTGGGTGAGGGGTTGACCCCTGGATCCCCCCCCCCCTTGGGTTGGGGGAGTCCCATGTCTGGTCTGCCCCACCCAGCACCGGGCAACCTGAAGATCACGATGATACCAGTGCGACCCTCTGCAGAATAGCATCCTCCTGGTCTTTCCGCTGTGAGAAATGAGGAAGTGAAACCTCTTTGCTCCTTTGATGTGGTGAGGAGCTGTCAATCATACCAAGAGTGTGTTGATAAACGCTGTGGTCAGTATCAAAGCAGGGTACATGAGATGCATTTAAGCGTGAAGGGAAAGATAAATAAACAGTCCGCCAAGCAGCTGTGTCCGAATCATTAAACTGTCAATCACAGGCTAGGGAACGGTATTGGAAGCTTATTCAAGTCTTGCGGGCTATCCCAGAAGCCTCTGACATTTGCAACAGCTGCTGTTTTAAAGGCATATGTGTGTGGAGCAGGGGGTAACATGGAATGTGTTTCTGCATCGGTTCTTCACTGACTGCTCTTCAGCTGCCAGGCACAGCAGTTCAGGCTGAGGAGGTCACATCAGAGTTCCAGCATTCCGAACAGGAAGATGGTGATTAGCAGAGGGCTGCCTGAGGCCATCATTCCAAGGGTAATCTTCAGTTTGCTCAGAGCTGGAAGGGACAGGCCAGACATGGGATCACCACCCTGGGTGAGAGGCCAGTGGTCAACCCCTGACCCACAACCCGAGTCTATCCAACGCCTTACATCCTCAGGGGACCCCCCCCCACCTGACTTAGGGATAGCACGGAGGCAGAGTGGTTAGCACTGCTGCCTCACAGCGCCGGGGACCCGGGTTCGATTCCGGCCTTGGGTCACTGTCTGCGCGGAGTCTACACATCCTCCCCGTGGCTGCGTGGGTTTCCTCCGGGTGCTCCGTTTTCCTCCCACAGTCCAAAGGTGTGCAAGTTAGGTGGATTGGCCGTGATCAATTGCTCCTGAGCGTCCACGGGGAAAAGGGCGGGAGGTTGGGCCGAGGTCGGGTGCCCTTTTGGAGGGTCTATGCAGATGCGATATGCGGAAAGGCCTCCTTCTGCACTGTCGGGATTCTATGCTCTTACTGAACGGCAGGGCAGGCTCGAGGGGCTGAATGGCCTATTCCTGCACCATGTTCATATGTTTGCATGTTCATAGAACATAGAACATAGAACGATACAGCGCAGTACAGGCCCTTCGGCCCACGATGTTGCACCGACATGGGAAGTCAAAAACTAAAGGCCATCTAACCTACACTTTGCCCTTATCATCCATATGCTTATCCAATAAACTTTTAAATGCCCTCAATGTTGGCGAGTTCACTACTGTTGCAGGTAGGGCATTCCACGGCCTCACCACTCTTTGCGTAAAAAACCCACCTCTGACGTCTGTCCTATATCTATTACCCCTCAATTTAAGGCTATGTCCCCTCGTGCTAGCCACCTCCATCCGCGGGAGAAGGCTCTCACTGTCCACCCCATCTAACCCTCTGATCATTTTGTATGCCTCTATTAATGTTACGTGTTACGAGCATGATTGTCCATGACAATCGGTGGTGACATTCTGAACGCGAAGGTTGTGGAGTCAGGTTCCACTCACTGTACACTGGGGCGCAGTGTCAAAAACGCCGTCTTTCAATCACTAAACTGAGGCCTTGTTCCGTGACTGGGGGGGGGGGGGGGGGGGGGGGGGGGGGGCGGAGAACACACGTAAAACAATCACATGACACTGTGAAGAACAGCGACAGAATTTTTTCGGCATTCCGACTCACATTTATCCTTCGATCAATGTCACTGAAACAGATTATTGAGTCATCGCCATGTTGCTGTTTTTGGGATCTTGCTGTGCGCAAATAGGCTGCTGTGTTTGCTACATTACAGCAGTGATTACACTTCAAACCAACGTCATTGTCTTTCAAGTGCTGTGGGCATCCTGAGGTTGTGAAAGGCGCTATACAAATCCAAGTCTATCTTTACTGTTCTTCGTTCGAATAAGAGCAAATCACTTCCAGCAAAGCCATGTGACCCAAGGGAAGTTGGTTCTCGTTGCCGCTCGAGGTGCGGGTTTACTTTAAACGTGCATATGTATTAGAAGCAGATGAAACTCACTCATGTTACCCACAATCAGGGTCTATGGTGGAAGAATGAACAGGCATGGAAATGGAGGTGATTAAGGCTAAGAAGGGAGCCGATAGGGGCACATAAAGAGATTAGAGTGTGTGAATGGCCGAAAAAAGGTGAGCTGTGTGTCGAAGGGCAACTGGCAACAGGTGGCCCAAGTGGGGTGGGGGAGGGGGGATGGGACAATGGTGAGGGAAAAACAGGCCGATGGAAGAAATGAAAATGAATTGACATTTATAAACATAGGGTGAAGGTGGAGGAGAGAGTTCACAGTCGGAAGTTGTTGAACTCAATGTTAAGTCCGGAAGGCTGTAACGGGCCCAATCGGAAGATGAGGTGCTGTTCCTCCAGTTGTTCTGGGCTTCACTGGAACATTGCAGCAGGCCAAGGGCGGACGTGGACGTGAGAGCAGGGCGGTGAGTTGAAATGGCAGCGACAGGAAGGTCTGGGTCCTGCTTGTGGATGGACCGAACGTGTTCTGCAAAGCGGTCACCCAGTCTGCGTTTAGTCTCTCCAATGTAGAGGAGGCCACACTGGGAGCAGCAATAGACAAAATTGAAGGAGGTGCACGTGAAGCACTGCCTCACCTGTAAAGAATGTTTAAGCCCTGGGATGGTGAGCGGGGGGTGGGGGTAAAGAGGCAGGTGTTACACCTTCTGCGATTGCATGGGAAGGTGCCGTGGGAAGAGGCGAGATAGTTGGGGGTGATGGAGGAGTGGACCAGGGTATCCCGGAGGGAATAGTCCCTGTGGAATGCTGACCGGGGGAGTGAGGGGAAGATGTGTTTGGTGGTGGCATCATGCTGGAGTTGGTGGAACTGGTGGAGGATGACTCTTTGAATGTGGAGGCTGATGGGGTGAAAAGTGAGGACAAGGGGGGGCCCCGATCCTGGTTCTGGTAGGGAGGGGAAGGGGTGAGAGCAGAGGTGTGGGAGATGGGTAGGACACGGTGGAGAGCCCGGTCAACCAAAATGGGCGGTAAACCACGATTATGGAATAATGAAGACATGCCAGCAACACCATCCACACACTTGTAAGACACTTCCTCGTAGCAAGTAACCCTCAAGAAGCTCTCACCCCAAAGTGCCCTAGCATTAACAGACTAATCAGTGCCACATGTTTAACCAGCAATTCATTGAACACGGTCATTGCAATACACAGTGATCAATAGTAAATTGACAACTGGGCCCATCAAGCTTGCTCCACCACTCAATCTGATCATGGTTGATCGGTTTGGAACCTCCTGTCTATCTCCAATAACCTTCCCTTCTTCACCTTACCAACGTTCCTGCCTACCTATGCGCCATCAGCAGATTTAGCAACCATACTTTCAATCCCTTAATCCAAGCCATTGATATCAATTGTAAAAAGTGAGGCCTCAGCACTGATCCCTGCGGCACGCCACCCATCACATTCTGCCAACCAGAAAAATACCCATTTATGCCCACTCTCGGCTCCCTGTTCGCCTGCCAATCTTCCATCCATGCCAATATGCCCCCCCCCCCCCCCCCCCACTACACCATGAGCTTTTAATTTTCCGCAGTTTCAGACGGAGAGACGGCGGGAGCGGAAAGCGCTGCGCCCAATCCGCCCCCGTGCAACCGGAGCCGCCGTGCAACTCGGCCGTCGCCTTCTGCATTCCGCAGCCTGGGGCTGGTTTAGCACACTGGGCTAAAGTGCTGGCTTTGAAAGCAGACCAAGGCAGGCCAGCAGCGCGGGTACAATTCCCGTACCAGCCTCCCCGAACAGGGCGCCGGAATGTGGTGACTAGGGGCTTTTCACAGTAACTTCATTTGAAGCCTACAATAAGCGATTTTCATTTTATTTTCATTTTGTTTCATTCATTTGACGTGGCACCTTATCAAGTGCCTTCTGCAAATCTAAGTATAGTACATCCACCGGTTCCCCTTTATCCACAGCACATGTGAATGCGCCGATAAATTGGCTAAATATGATTTCCCTTGCACAAAACCGCGCTGCCTCTGCCTGATTGCCTTGATTTATTTTGAAGTGCCCTGTCATAATATCTTGAATGATTGTCGTCCAACATTTTCCCTCTGACAGATGTTAATATAACTGGGCGGTCGTTGCTTCGTTGGTTTATATGATCGTAAGGAATGGTGGGAATATTGCGCAGCTATGAAAAAAGAACTGGGCATCCAGTTTCACTGCCCATCCCTCACTGCTCTTGAGATGGTTGGTATACAAGCACCTACAGAAGGTACTAGAAAGTGTGTGTAGTACATTACAGAGCAATGAGTCAATAAGCCCAGCTGGACACAAAAACACTTCGCTTCACTCCCACTCTCTGCTGCCAGTTGGTCTACTGCCTTCAAACACGCAGCCAATGATTTAATATCGTATGAATTTGTAACTGGTGTCTGGTGAAGGAAAATCTGACATGCCTCGCCGTCTTGTGCTACTATGGTCGTTTAGTTGCGAGGGCAGAGTTCTGCTTTTCACAGACACATAACAATCCTTGGTAGTGTAGATGAACAGAGAGATCTCGGCATCCAGGTACATAAATCCCTGAAAGTTGCCACCCAGGTTAATAGGGCTGTCAAGAAGGCATATGGTGTGCTAGCCTTTATCAGTAGGGGGATTGAGTTTCAGAGCCACGAGGTCATGCTGCAGCTGTACATAACTCTGGTGCGGCCGCACCTGGAGTACTGCGTGCAGTTCTGGTCACCACATTATAGGAAGGATGTGGAAGCTTTGGAAAGGGTTCAGTGGAAATTTACTAGGATGTTGCCTGGTATGGAGGGAAGGTCTTACGTGGAAAGGCTCAGGAACTTGAGGTTGTTTTCGTTAGAGAGGAGAAGGCTGAGAGGTGACTTAATAGAGACATATAAGATAGTCAGAGGGTTAGATAGGGTGGACAGTGAGAGTCCCTTTCCTCGAATGGTGATGACCAACACGAGGGGACATAGATTTAAATTGAGGGGTGGTAGATATAGGACAGATGTCAGAGGCAGTTTCTTTAAACTAAGGGGCAGCAGGGTAGCATGGTGGTTAGCATAAATGCTTCACAGCTCCAGGGTCCCAGGTTCGATTCCCGGTTGGGTCACTGTCGTTTTGGCGTCTGCACGTCCTCCCACTGTGTGCGTGGGTTTCCTCCGGGTGCTCCGGTTTCCTCCCACAGTCCAAAGATGTGCGGGTTAGGTGGATTGGCCATGCTAAATTGCCCGTAGTGTCCTAATAAAAGTAAGGTTAAGGGGGGGGTTGTTGGGTTACGGGTATAGGGTGGATACGTGGGTTTGAGTAGGGTGATCATGGCTCGGCACAACATTGAGGGCCGAAGGGCCTGTTCTGTGCTGTACCGTTCTATGATCTATGTTCTATATTTACTCAGAGAGTAGTAGGTGTGTGGAACGCCCTGCCTGCAACAGTAGTAGACTCGCCAACTTTAAGGGTATTTAAGTGGTCACTGGATAGACACATGGATGAAAATGGAATAGTGTAGGTCAGAAAGGCTTCAAATGGTTTCACAGGTCGGCGCAACATCGAGGACCGAAGGACCCGTACTGTGCTGTAATGTTCTATGTTCTATTTCAAACCATGTTGGATGCATCTGACTTGATTGGTCCCCACCTTCGCAGGAGTCAAAAGCCTTCTCGAGGAAGAAACCCCTTGCTCGAGATCTCTGCACTCGAATGGAAAATCATCATCATTTTGTAATTCATTCATGAAATGCGGGCGTCGTTGGCTGGGACATCCCTAATTGCCCCTTGACCTGATGGCCATTTCGGAGGGAAGTGAAGAATCAGTTGCATTGCTGTGGGTCTGGAGTCACATGTGGGCCAGACCGGGTAAGGACGGCAGATTTCCTTCTCGAAAGGACCGGGCAAACCAGATGGGTTTTGAACGACAATGGTTTCATGATAATCATGGGACTTTTTATTCCAGATTTCCAGTGAATTCAAATTCCACCATCTGCCCGGGTGGGATTCGAACCAGATCATCACCTTGGGTCTCTGGGTTATTAGTACGGTGACAATGCCACCCCCTCCCCTCATGATAGACAAGGGAGTCAATGGTTATGGGGGGGGGGGGGGGGGGGGGTGTTGATCAAGAAAGTGGAGCTGGGATCACAACTAGAGCCATGGTCTTATGAATGGTGGAGCAGGCTCGAAGGGCCGAATGGCCTACTCTTGCTCTAAACCCTACGTTTGTACATCTGCGTGTTTGTAAAGATGCACTTTCACAGTGTTATAACCTGCCCAGATCCAATTAGCTGGGGACAGTTGGTTACCCCATGACCGTTGAGGAATTTGAGCTCCCCTAGTGTGGGTTGGGGTAAATGTTAGCAGTGACAGTTTTATAAATAGAGCTAGCCAGTGTGATACTGGTTAGAGAAGGAACCAGTAGTGAACTATTAGTCCTGTGAACATACTGTTGTAAATAAAGTTACTTTCTGTTTGACTACACACACTTGCGCTGGATTATTGTGCTGTTTTCATTTTAACCTTCACATCTTTTCCTGTTGTTCAGAGAGCTCAGTTTTGTACATTATTCCTTTTCCCCTCTTGGGAAATGTGTCCAGTCTGCACCTAAATAATATCCTTATTGAGGGTCTCCTATTGCTGTCCTGGATCCATGGTGGGGGATGGGAGCAGGAGCAGGCTCGTGTCGTGTATTTGTGTACATTTGTGTGGGTGTGCGTGTGTATGCCTGTATGTGCGAATGTGCACATGTAAGTTTGTTTGCATATATGTGTGCATAGCTGTGTATGTGTGCGCATGTTTGCATGGGTGTTTGCATACTCCATGTATGTGCCCATGTTCATGTGTATGAATCTGTCTGTGTGTGTGTGCATGTGCGTTTGCATGTGTGCCTGTGTATGTGTGCGTGCGTTTGTTTGTAAGTGTGTGAGTGTTGGTAGGCATGTGTATGTCTATGCTTGAGCGTGTGAATGCATGTTTGTGCATGTGTGTTTGTGCCTGTGTGAGCCCATGAATGTCTTTGCGTGTAGGTTTGTGTTCGTATGTGCGTACCTGTGAATGGGTGTGAGTCTGTGCATGTGTGTTTGTGTATGTGTATGTGCTGGTATGTGTTTGGCTGTGTGTATGTTTGTGCATTTGTGTTTTTGTGTGTGACTGTGTTTGTAAGAGTGATTGTGTTTGTATGTGTTAGTGTTGTATGTGCGTGTGTTTGTATCTATGTGTGTTGTATGTGTGTGATTGCATGTGTATGTGTTGTATGTGTGTGCATGTTATATGTGTTTATGTGTGTGTGTGTGTGTTTGTATGTGTACACATTATATGCGTTTATGTGCGTGCATGTTTTATGCCTGCTTTTAGATAGATAGAACAGTACGGCACAGAACAGGCCCTTGGGCCCTCGATGTTGTGCCGAGCAATGATCACCCTACTCAAACCCACGTATCCACCCGTAACCCAACAACCCACCCCCCATTAACCTTACTTTTAAGGACACTACGGGCAATTTAGCATGGCCAATCCACCTAACCCGCACATCTTTGGACTGTGGGAGAAAACCGGAGCACCCGGAGGAAACCCACGCACACAGGGGGAGGATGTGCAGACTCCACACAGACAGTGACCCAGCCGGGAACCGAACCTGGAACACTGGAGCTGTGAAGCATTTATGTATTTTGTATGTGTGTGTGTGTGTTTGAATGTGTGTGTGTTGTATGTTTTTAATGTGTGTGTGTGTGTGTGTGCATAATGCAAAAAATCCTGGAATAAGAGTTTTATGGATAACTCTGTTCCAGCAAGCATGGAATGTCTCTGGGAAAAGCTCTACGCAATCGTGTCGATGGCGTAAACAATGTTCCTCATCTGAAGCTCCACATAACGTTCCTAATGAGAAAAATGAAAATAATAAAGGGATTGAGTTGGCAGCATTATTCTGACGGATAATGCCAAAAAGAGGCTAAACAGCGGGAAGGAACATTTATACGTCAAAACAAATAAATCCTGCCTACAAACCCTTAAACGCAATTAAAGAAAAAAAGAAACAGAGGCCCATCACAAGTTTGATATCCAACATTTCGCTCAGCCAGATGGGATGGTTGCTTGCATCGAGAGATGATTGGCCCCTTTTATTCCATGCGATTAACTCTCGGTCACACGCACACTCGCCTGTGCTGAGATTTTGGTTGACTGAAACCAGACACAGTGAGGTAATAAACATCTCAACATGACCCCATGGCAACCCATCTGCTCCTCAGCCATAACAGCACCGGTAGGTAAGGGCGTAATGAAGTATTAGGCTCAACAAATGGCGATGGAGCCAGCTGATGACGTGGAGTCAAGAAAGATGTAGATTCTCTACTGTACTCCCGATACACACAAGACTGTGTGGCAACTCCAACTCAATCCATAAGTTTGCTGATGATACGACTGTCGCGGGGCGAATCTCAAACAACAACGAATCAGACTACAGGAGGCAGATAAATCATTTGGTTGCATAGTGCACCGGAAACATCCTCTCTCTAAATGTCGGGAAGACCAAGGAACTGATCATCGACTTCAGGAAGCGCAGCACGACACACACACCCGTCTGCTTCAATGGATCCGAAGTGGAGATGGTCGATAGCTTTAAGTTCCTGGGGGTCACCATCACCAACAGTCTGTCCTGGTCCACTCACGTTGATGCAACAGTCAAGAAAGCCCAACAACGTCTCTACTTCCTACGGAAGCTAAAGAAATTTGGCATGTCTGCATCAACTCTCACAAACTACTACAGATGTGCCGTAGAGAGCATCCAATCCGGCTGCATCACAGTCGGGTATGGCAACTGCTCGGTCCAAGATCGCAAGAAACTACAGTGTAGTAAACTCAGCCCAACGCATCACTAGAGCTTGCCACTCTCCCATTGATTCTGTCTCCACCTCCCGCTGCCTCAAGAAGGCAGACAGCATTATCAGAGACCCCTCCCACCCAGGCATTGTCTTCTTCCAGACCCTTCCATCAGGCAGAAGGTGCAGAAATTTGAAGACCGGCTCATCCAGATATAGGAACAGCTTCTTCCCCACAGCTACAAGACTCCTCAACGACTCCCCCTCGGACTGATCTGTTCCCTGTCAGGACACTATTCATGACGCCCTATGCTGCTCTTGCTCATGTGTTTGCTTTGTTTGGCCCCTTGTTCTGCACCAATCACTGTTTGTCGATGTACCATTTGTCAATGTTCCCTGTTGATTAATCTCTTTGTCTACTATGTAGGCAGCACGGTAGCATGGTGGTTAGCATAAATGCTTCACAGCTCCAGGGTCCCAGGTTCGATTCCCGGCTGGGTCACTGTCTGTGCGGAGTCTGCACGTCCTCCCCGTGTGTGCGTGGGTTTCCTCCGGGTGCTCCGGTTTCCTCCCACAGTCCAAAGATGTGCGGGGTTAGGTGGATTGGCCATGCTAAATTGCCCGTAGTGTCCAAAAAAAAAGTAAGGTTAAGGGGAGGGGGTTGTTGGGTTACGGGTATAAGGTGGATACGTGGGTTTAAGTGGGGTGATCATGGCTCGGCACAACATTGAGGGCCGAAGGGCCTGTTCTGTGCTGTACTGTTCTATGTTCTATATTCTATGTACGTACTGTGCACGTTCCCTCGGCTGCAGAAAAATACTTTTCACTGTACTTTGGTACATGTGACAATGAATCAAATCAAAATCAAATCAAATCAAAGATCATAGAAAACTAGTAACGCATCGTAGTTGCTCCAGCAGGCTGGTCGGTCACCCACGTACCCCACTGCAGCCATGGCGTAAAACCAGAGAGGCTGACTAACTTCTGCCACTCGAGTTCAACATCTCAAACTGTGAGGTGGGCTTCTGAACAATGAAATCATTGCAGAAATATCGCGCAGAACAGCAGCTGTTTGTTAGCCATCCAACTAAAAACGTTGGCACATGTCGGAAAAATGTTAATTGCCTACTTTCGATGCTGTCGCACAACTCTCTGACATCATAACAGTGTATTTGAGCAACAAAGGCCTTTATTAAATTAGATGCTCTAATAACTGGAGTAGCTGGAGCAACAGCTGCACTAAAAATCCCAGAGAGATCTGGGAGTTCAGGTCCATTGTACCCTGAAGGTGGCAACGCAGGTCGATAGAGTGGTCAAGAAGGCATACAGCATGCTTGCCTTCATCGGACGGGGTATTGAGTACAAGAGTCGGCAGGTCATGTTACAGTCATATAGGACTTTGGTTTGGCCACATTTGGAATACTGCGTGCAGTTCTGGTCGCCACATTACCAGAAGGATGTGGATGCCTTGGAGAGGGTGCAGAGGAGGTTCACCAGGATGTTGCCTGGTGTGGTGGGTGCTAACTATGAAGAAAGGTTGAGTGGATTAGGATTGTTTTTGTTGGAAAGACGGAGGTTGAGGGTGGACCTGATTGAGGTCTACAAAATTATGAGAGGTATGGACAGGGTGGATAGCAACAAGCTTTTCCCAAGAGTGGGAGTGTCAGTTACAAGGGGTCACGATTTCAAGGTGAGAGGTGAAAAGTTTAAGGGAGATGTGCGTGGAAAGTTTTTTACGCAGAGGGTGGTGGGTCCCTGGAATGCTTTACCAGCGGAGGTGGTAGAGGCGGGTACGATAGCATCATTTAAGAAGCATCTAGACAGGTATATGAATGGGCGGGGAACAGAGAGAAGTAGACCTTGGAAAATAGGAGACAGGTTAGATAAAGGATCTGGATCGGCGCAGGCTGGGAGGGCCGAAAGGCCTGTTCCTGTGCTGTAATTTTCTTTGTTCTTTGTTCAGACCAGAGAAGAGAAGGGGGAAAGAAAATAACACTGCGTTCTTATTAATGATTTGTCACTCACTGTGCAGAAGTTGAGTATTGCTGAACAAAGACACATGTTGTCAAAGGTTTTTGTCTTGCACTCATCAGGTTAAGCGCAGGAATGCCAACATCATAATAAACAATGACTCCAGACTGTATGAGAAGAGAGGGCTGCAGAATGCACCAGTCGATGGTGACTGACAGTTAACTGCCCAGCATTGTTTGAAATTTAACCCAGGCAGCTTGACTCTGATTAGTCAAGGCATTGCCCTGAGGAATGAACCAGCGAGTGCCTGCCACTCATTGTTTTTTGGCTGGAACAGATGCAATGTGTGTACATATTCTTTCTGCCTGCAAAGAACAGGGCCTTGTGTATCAATATATGCAGCTTCCAACTCATGAAAATGTGCCACACAGTGAGCCTGACCAGCAATCGTAATGTGAATGCCAGCGACATGATTGTTATTGAGTGACTGCCAAATATGTGTGTGTGTGCACGTGTGCGTTAGTGTTGGTATATATCTGTGTATGGCACAAATATATATATATATATATATGATTGATGTGTATGGCTGTGTGTTTGAGGGCACACACACACATGTATACATTCATGCCTAAACACACGCACACACCATGCACACTACGTACACATGTTCCTAATGTTGGGAGAATCTTTATGCACTGTATTTTTCTTTTTTGTGCGAAAGATTCAGGACAATAGTTGCTCCACGAGTGGATTTATTGCAAAACAGGGGTATGATCAAGAGAATTCCAGGCAGCTTTTGTGAAACTGAAGGTGATCCTAACTGATGAACCGATGTTCACTGCTCCTGATTTTGAAAAAAACCTTCAAGGTGTCAATTGGTGTGAGTGACTTAGACATAGAACAGTACAGCACAGAACAGGCCCTTCGGCCCTCGATGTTGTGCCGAGCAATGATCACCCTACTCAAACCCACGTATCCACCCTATACCCGTAACCCAACAACCCCCCCCCCCCCCCCCCAACCTTACTTTTTAGGACACTACGGGCAATTTAGCATGGCCAATCCACCTAACCCGCACAACTTTGGACTGTGGGAGGAAACCGGAGGAAACCCACGCACACACGGGGAGGACGTGCAGACTCCGCACAGACAGTGACCCAGCCGGGAATCGAACCTGGAACCCTGGAGCTGTGAAGCATTTATGCTAACCACCATGCTATTGACATTGCTATGTATGTGACCTTCTGTCTGCGAATATATGTATATGTAAGCAAGTGTGTGTGTGTGTGCATGCGTGCACGTAATTGTGCGTGTGGCTGTGTGGATGAGTATTGATGCTCGATCAATGACTCCAGAAGCGAGATTGGACGACAATTGAAGGCTTTATTGTATTAGATGTTTACCCCAGCAGCGCAGGTACAGAATGCAGCTGCTGGGGAGACACGTGCTCTTATACTCCGCCTTACTGGGCGGAACCAGCAGGCAGGCTTCACCAATGATACAGCTGTCTCAGGTACCTCCCACACCAATTGTCTTACAGCATTGTCCAAGGTACCGTAATACCCCTAATACCGACTACCACAAGTATGTACGTATGTGTGTGTGCACACACGTGTGCACAAGTGTGCAAATGTGTATATGCATGCGTGTGTGAGTGTGTGTATGTGTGAGTGTGCGCGTATGTGTGTGCGTATGTGTACGTGCATGTGTGTGGGTATCTGTGTGCGTATGTGTATGCATACGTGTGCACGCATGTGTGTGTGGATGAGTGTACATATGTGTGTGTTTGCATGTGCATGTGTGTGCGTGCGTGCGTTTGTGTATGGATGTGGTATGGGCACCAGTATTTATGGCAGTGCCTGTGTGCATGTGACTAAATGCAAATGTGCGTGCAACACATAGTGGCTTGTCTGCTCATATCCGAGTGGCTCGCTGGCATTCTTAAACAGCTGTGAAAATGTATTCCATTGCTAGTTTAAGTCACAATCTTCAAGGGGAAGGAGATTGGAAAAAATTAATTACTTGAAACTTTTCCCTTTTCTTCATGACAGGTCTGTATGTAATTAAAAAAGAGACCAGGTCTGGACAGTCTGTGATGCATTGCTAGTTTCAAACGACACGCTGGCAACATCTGTTTTTAATAACGAGTCACTTTAACCTAGATGAAACAGCTCGAATCAGCTGCCTGTGAAACATGGACAGGATGAGTCTGCAGAAACTGCAGTTAGTTCAGGTCACTGTAGACAGACGATCCACTGTTCAAAGTCAAATGTCGAGGAAACGGGACATCTTTATTTCATTTTAAAACGATAGCTTCAAACGTCTGATCCATGCCATTTTTTTAAAAATGCAGCGCAGTATTATCGGCAAACTGTTGCCAGGAAAGAAATTGGCAATCAAAAAGCTAAAGTTTGGCTGCAGATGGTAAATGGATTAAGACCAACCTTTATGGTGTCCCCCCATTGATTTGGCCAACTTTCTAATTTGTATGACATTTTTTTACTCCAAAAACATTAATGTCTAACTTGGATGTTTCTGACTCCAGGCACTTATTCTATTGTTTTTTTTTTCAAAATCATAGCAATATGTTAAGTGATACAACGTCTAGGAAAGCATTTGAGTTGAATTATCGTGCGTCCAAAGTGCTCTGAGCAACTGGTGAGTTTATTCAACAGTAACTTTCGAAAAGGCATTGGAGAAATATTTGAGGAGGAAATATTTTTCAGGGCTCTGGGAAATGAGCAGGGATTTAAGATTAATTAGACATCTCTTTCAGAGGAACAGGCATCTTGGGCCAAGTCACTTCCTTCTCCGCTGGATCGCACGAGAGTTCTGGAAGCCAATACAGCTCTTTCAATGCTAGCATGGGAATAGGGTGATTTCCTAACATTGCAATCTCACCTACTACCCAGCAGTGCCTGCCAGTGCTGTCTTCATGCCAGGGAGTTGGGTGCGGGTTAGAGTTGGGCACAGGCCTGTTGCCTCCCGCAGCATAGTTGAGCTCGGGACTGAGGCCGGTCGATGGCAAGGGTGCCATGTTGAAAGGCCCCTGAGGCATCACAAGTTCTGGAGATGAATGTGAGGTCCCCTCCCCCTCACCTCTGACCTTCTCTCTGCCTCTCACCTCCCTTACCTCATCGCACTCCCTTCACCCTCGTCAGCCACCTATCATCCAAATTCCCCCTCACCTCATCGCATTAACATAGAACATAGAACAGTACAGCACAGAACAGGCCCTTCGGCCCTCGATGTTGTGCCGAGCAATGATCACCCTACTCAAACCCACGTATCCACCCTATACCCGTAACCCAACAACTCCCCCCCTTAACCTTACATTTTAGGACACTACGGGCAATTTAGCATGGCCAATCCACCTAACCCGCACAACTTTGGACTGTGGGAGGAAACCAGAGCACCCGGAGGAAACTCACGCACACACGGGGAGGACGTGCAGACTCCGCACAGACAGTGACCCAGCCGGGAATCGAACCTGGGACCCTGGAGCTGTGAAGCATTTATGCTAACCACCATGCTACCGTGCTGCATTACTATAACCCCGTCACTCCCCTCACTCCATAGACCCCTCACCAACCCATACACACCACCATCACCTCCTGACTCCCACAACAGCTCAAAGCCCACAACTCAATCACACGTTAGCCGCTGTAAACGGAACTCATGAACCCTGCACTAATAGTATTGGCAAGACAATGGGCTGGATTCTCCGCCGTTGAATTGCTACGTTTTGCTGGCAGCCCGGAGGTTTCCCGACGGGGTGGGGCTGCCCCACAACGGG
The DNA here is from genome assembly GCF_902713615.1 of Scyliorhinus canicula. Lineage (NCBI taxonomy): Eukaryota > Metazoa > Chordata > Chondrichthyes > Carcharhiniformes > Scyliorhinidae > Scyliorhinus > Scyliorhinus canicula. Next base: position 25,337,497 of record NC_052167.1, read on the forward strand.
AAACCCCATTGACCAGCCAGCGAAATGGAGCATCCCGCCGGCGGGCTGAACCAATAATCTGGCGCGGCGGGACGGAGAATCCAGCCCCATAAATCTGCCAAAAATAACCAAACATTACCTGATACCCACTCAAAAAACACAATCATCTCGCCAGTCATACATTTATCAAAATGGGGCGGCGCGCTGGCGTAGTGGTTAGCACTGCTGCTCACGGCACTGAGGACCTGGATTCGATCCCAGGTCACTGTCCATGTGGAGTTTACACATTCTCCCCATGTCTGCATGGGTCTCGCCCCTACAACCAAAAAAAGATGTGCAGGGCAGGTGGATTGGCCAAACTAAATTGCCCCTTAATTGGAAAAAAAAGAATTCGATACTCTAAATTAAAAAATCAAAATGTACAAACAGTACCAGAATAATGATTTAAAAATTATCTTAACAACTCACAATTTTGTCAAAACAAAATCCGTCAAAAAGCTCCCATTTCCCTCAACAACCCCTGCTGAGCAGAATCCATTAGAGGGTTTGAACATCTGCCAAGAATTCATAATGAGATTTCATTGAACAACTGTGTCAACAAACCTTTCCGAGCTGAATGCATTAAAGCCTTCCAAGGCATCTAGAATTTCAGCCATCTGCCAAAGCTGTGAAACAACCAAACCGATGGCTAAGATTAGCTTCAAAGAAAATGCAAGCTCAGCCATCTGTCAAAGCTTTGAGACAGCCAAAGAAATGGCTGTGCTGAATTTTAAGTAACAAATCAAAGCTATGGGCCCATTTCACACCATCATCTCTGAATTTCACTATTGTATATTGCAGAATGACACTTTACCCAGTGGTTATGAACTCTCGTGCATCTGAACGTTTTTTCCTATTCGGAAGTGACAATCTTTGCACCTTTTCAATACAAAGCCTTATCATCACATTGCATTAAAAACATAAATAACTTATGATAGAACACTGAATCAAGACATGTTAAGTTTTAATCCTACCTTTCATACACTTCCCATTCCAAACCAGTGATGGTTCATAACGTCTTTATGATGTTGAGAATCCCGCCGTCTTCCAAAATGGGCCCCGGCTATACGAAAATTGCAGAAGATGCAAGGTGCCCACTTCCGCAATGGTCCTGGCAACGTTGGGACACCATCGCGCTGGTCCCCAGCCCTTCCCTTAACCTGCGCTGCTGAAAATTGTCAGGAGTGAGGGTGGGAAACCTGGATTTGGATCCCGGCCTGACCCACATCGGGATGGGAAAATCCGGCCTAAGGAAGGAATTGGCCGTTTTGTCTTTCGTGCCGGTTCCAAATTTAGTAAGATTCGTGGCTGATCCATTCGCGCATCTTCACTTTCCCAATCTACTCCCGAATCTCAAGATTCCCTTTGCGTCGAAAGTGTAAAACGTTTGGAGATGCTGGGGACTGAATTCAGCAGCTTTACCACTGAACTACAGCCCAACTGTTATGTTGTTAAGGGACCCAGCAGATTCAAGCTACATTATGCTTCATGGCCGGCAACGAAGAAAATATGGGATCATGGGATAATGGGAAAATAGGGGCTGGTTTAGCACAGGGCTAAATCACTGGCTTTGAAAGCAGACCAAGGCAGGCCAGCAGCATTGTTCAATTCCCAAACCAGCCTCCCCAAACAGGCGCCGGAATGTGGCGACTAGGGGCTTTTCACAGTAACTTCATTGAAGCCTACTCGTGACAATAAGCCATTTTCATTTCGTTTTCATGTTTTCTCAGCCTGTCAATGCTATTAACAGAATCTTGAATGAACAATTCTCCTGGTCGTCACCGCAATACTGAATCTCAGAACTGCTGGGCCACTGAAGCAAGCCATTCAGCCCATCGAGTCTCCTCCACCTCTCCCAATGAACATTATGACTTTGCGCCATTCTTAGAAACATAGAATATAGAAGCAGGAGGAGGCCATTCAGTCCTTCGAGCCTGCTCCACCATTCATTATGATCGTGGCTGATCATCAAGTTCAATACCCTGATCCTGCCTTTCCCCCATATCCCTTGATCCCTTTAGCCCCCAGAGCTCTATCTAATTCCTTCTTGAAATTACACAATGTTTTGACCTCAACTACTTTCTGTGGGAGCGAATTCCACAGATTCACCACTCTCTGGGTAAAGAGATTTCTCCTCATCTGAGTCCTAAAAGGTTTACCCCTTATCCTCAAACTATGACCCCTAGTTCTGGACTCCCCCACCATTGGGAACATTCTTTGTGAATCTACCATGCTTAATTCTGTTTGAATTTTGTAAGTTTCTATGAGATCCCTTCTCATTCTTCTAAACCCCCAATGAATTTAATCCTAACCGACTTAGTCTCTCCTCATATGACAGTCCTGCCGTCCCAGGAATCAGCCTGGTAAACCTTCGCTGCACTCCCTCCATAGCAAGAACATCCTTCCTCAGAGAAGGAGACCAAAACTGCGCACTATACCCCAGGTGTGGCCTCACCAAGGCCCTGTATAATTGCAGCAACACATCCCTGCTTCTATACTCGAAACCTCTTGCAATGAAGGCCAACATACCATTTGCCTTCTTTACTGCCTGCTGTACCTGCGCGCTTGTTTTCAGCGACTGATGCACAAGGACACCAAGGTCTCTCAATTTACACCCATTCAAATAATAATCTGCCTTCCTATTTTTGTCTTTTACTCAGCTTCTATTCAATTAATCATCTAACGCCCTCTTGAACGCCTCGATTGGACCTGCCCCCACCATACTTCCAGGCCGTGCATTCCAGACCCCAACCACTCGTTGCGTTTCTCACTCCACATTTGCTTCCCTATCGTTCTTGATCCTTTTACAAGTGGGGACGGTTTCTCCCCTCTCTGCTCTTTCCAGCCCCACATGCTTTTGAACATCTCTATCAAATCTCCTCTTCGCCTTCTCTCCCAGGAGAATAATCCCAACCTTTCCCATCTGACAGTTTATCATCCCTGGGACCACAAGAATCTTTTCGCTTCAGTCGTTCATGGGATGTGGGCGTCGCTGGCAAGGCCAGCATTTGTTTTCCATTCTTAATGGCCCTTGGACTAAGTGGCTTTGTGAGACCATTTCAGAGGGGCAGTTAGGAGCCAACCACTTTGCCGTTGGGTCTGGAGTCACATGGAGGCCAGACCAGGTAAAGACAGCGGATTTTCTTCCTTAAAGGAGCATCCATGGACCAGATAATTTTTTCCGACAATCAATGTCAGTCCCATGGTCACCATTACTGAGACTAGCTTTATATTATATTTAAGGGCAGCACGGTAGCATTGTGGATAGCACAATTGCTTCACAGCTCCAGGGTCCCAGGTTCGATTCCGGCTTGGGTCACTGTCTGTGCGGAGTCTGCACATCCTCCCTGTGTCTGCGTGGGTTTCCTCCGGATGCTCCGGTTTCTCCCACAGTCCAAAGATGTGCAGGTTAGGTGGATTGGCCATGATAAATTGCCCTTAGTGTCCAAAATTGCCCTTAGTGTTGGGTGGGGTTACTGGGTTATGGGGATAGGGTGGAGGTTTTGACCTTGGGTAGCGTGCTCTTCCAAGAGCCGGAGCAGACTCGATGGGCCGAATAGCCTCCTTCTGCACTGTAAATTCTATGATATTCAAGGTTTATTAATTGAACTTAAATTCCACCAGCTGCTGGGATTGAACCCGTGACCCCAGAGCATGAATCTGGGCCCTCTGGATTACTAGTCAAGTGACATTACTGTTGTAATATGCTTCAAAGTGATGGCATGATGCTATCTCTTAATGGCATATTAGAACACTGTGGCGCTGGTATAATGATATAAAGGCACCAATCACTCATAATGAATTGGGTAAATATATTATAGATGCATTAATTAATCTGAGGCACATGTGAATTTGGATATATGGGCAGGAAGCTTGAGGATTTCAGAGTTGCAGAACTGTGTGCGCTGTGTTCTGCTCCAGACTGAAGTGAAACTGAGACTGGATCACATGACACACTTCCCTTCTGGTGCTGTCATGCTGTTATCCCTTAGGGGCATATTACAACATCCCCCTTTCTTTTTAAAGATACACGTTCATATTTAGTCACCATTACATAAGTGTACAGGACTGATGAATCTCTGCATAGAGGTAATCTGCTGGTGTTCCCAGATTCTGCCATGGTAACCTTGTGTCTTTAACCGCTCACAGCGATCTGTGGGATTGCCATTCTTGGATGCTTATCCCATTTGGGGTCTTGCCCTCGATACGATAGGTCAGTGGTTGAGGATCTGGAATGGATCTGATTTGCCCGTGGATGTGTCTATCCCCTGTGCATAATGATTTCATAGGGCCTGGGTTCCGAAGAAATCTTTGTCACCTCAGCTGATGGCCATGCTCCTTCTGTGGGATCCTGGATGTGAAAGTGTCATCCTGACTGTAACATTGGAAATTCTGTATCCGTATTTTTATTATGTATGTTTGTCCTCTTCTCTTGCTGGTTCAATCGTTGCTTTCTAGTTTCTAAGAGAGTTGAGTGGGTAAAAGTTGGTAGATTGGCAAGACACTGGTCTGCCAAATCCGAGTGATGGTATAGTTACACTTAAAGGTGTCACTCTCAGATGTAACATTGCAGACCGTGCTTCGTCTGCCCACGTTTGAGAATTGGGGATTTCACAGTGCAAATAATTTGTTCAGCTAGACCAGGAGTTCTCAACCTTTTTTTAACCCATGGACCCCTTTTCCTCTTAATTTTTTTTGTGGACCCCCATAGCCATTCCACAGAAAAAAAAGCTTCTTATTTGCGTGGTAAACTAATCCTAAAGTCCATCTACCTTACCGTGAGGAAACGGATTAGCGGTATTTTCGTACATTGCCAAACTTATTCTAATATGAAAAGTAATGAAAAAAACTTTTTACTGACTAAATTGAATTAAATTACTCTAAAAATAACCAATTCATATCAAATATACAGTTTCTAGTGATTACTGTGTTAAATCATTCATTAAACTTGTCAAGGAGAAATGTGGCATAAGCGTCAGGTCAACCGTGGGTATTTAATAAGCTGCTTCCGTCATTAAAGGTCCTCCGGGCTGTTCCTAGGGGATAATAGCCCGGGCAATCTTCAACAACACATGTCATTAAAGCACAATAAACCCATTTGTCATCAACCGGTATGGATTTTTTTTTCTCAGAATACAGTACCACAAAAATAAACACAGCAAATGCACCTTTTTGGTTCTGAGCCCCTTCAGCCCTCAAGGTAAATTAGATAGAGAGAGAGATAGGTGAAAATTCATCATGAAAACAAACATTTTTTTCTTCTACTTGATTCTCAGTAATAACAATTGTTCTGAAGTAGAATTGCTCTATGGACCACTAAAATATCACCGTGGACCCCCAATTCGGTATTTTGTTTGTGTGGATCCCCAGTAATGTTACATGGACCCCCAGGGTCCATGTGGACCCCGGTTGAGAGCCACTGAGCTAGACCATTAATGTTTTATCCATGGGATATGGGTAACACTGGCTTGGCCAGCATTTATCGACCATTCCGGGGCTAGTGATTTGGTGATAAGGGTAATGAGGAGAAGAAGTAGTGTGATCGATATTCCACTTCCCACACATCCTGAAATGGCTTCCCAATAATTTAGTAATAATAATCATTTATTGTCACAAGTAAGCTTCAATGAAGTTACTGTGAAAAGCCCCAAGTCCCCACACGTTGGCGCCTGTTCGGGGAGGCTGGTACGGGAATTGAACCCGCACTGCTGCCTTATTCTGCATTACAAACCAGCTGTTTAGCCCACTGTGCTAAACCAGCTCCTAATGTGCAAACATTTATCCATGATGAAGCCTCTGGTGCTGGTTTAGCACAGGGCTAAATCACTGGCTTTGAAAGCAGACCAAGGCAGGCCAGCAGCACAGTTCAATTCCTGTACCAGCCTAACCGAACAGGCGCCGGAATGTGGCGACTAGGGGCTTTTCACAGTAACTTCATTTAAAGGGTACTTGTGACAATAAGCAATTTTCATTTCATTTCATTTCTAGAAATACCAAATAAACTGGAAGTAGAATTTAGAATGTGCGCCCGGCACTTGTAATTGACATATTGTGCAAATGTCGAATAATGGTGTTCTTGATAGAGTAATCGATGATGACAATGATGTCAGTGGCGTGGACTTGAAAGAGGTCAGATGCAATTGTGGACCAAGGATGGATAGGAATCATTGATTCTTTGTGCTGACTTGGCACCTGCTCTTGACATACCTCGCACGTCTTGACGATGACTTCAATGCCATTGTTCATACACGGCCAATAGACTGCCCCTCTTGTGAGGATGCTCACCTGATCTATGCCCATGAGTGAATGATGAAGCTGTTGATGAAGAAAATTAGTTGCAAAGATTCCAGTATGATAACCTGCCTGCACTTAATAATGACTCCCCAGCAGATATCTATCTCACCCTGGTAAGGCCAAAATGGTCTCACATGTTCGTGGACATGAAAAATGTAATCAGGCCATCCTTTTATGATGGTTTTGCTCAGTTTCTGGGGTAATGAATCGTGCGCTGTTTCCCCTTGTAGTTGCTGGCATTTGCGTGGCACAAAATGTACAAGATCAGTTGACGGACTTGCATTCCCCTGCAAGTGTGACATTGCAGTTCCCTTGAGACTGTCACTTTTGTCAATACATTGTGGATATTTCAAGATGTACTGAGGTGCTAGGATTAGATGCTAAGGTGTATATTGTGTGTGTCATTTTTTGTTTTCAAAATTGAAAGAGTCCAATTAATTTTTTTTCCAATTAAGGACAATTGAGCATGGCCAATCCACCTAACCTTCAGAACTTCAGTTTCTGGGCTAAGTTTCCTGAACCAAGATGGCCACAGGCAGTCACATGACAGACTGATGGGAATTCAGTGCAATGAGGATCAGTTGTACAGCCGGATCAGCCAGGTTAAGCATAGTACTGGGTCCTGCCAGCTAAAGGAAGCTCACAGGGTGAACGAGAGACCATAAAGACCGGAAGACATAGGAGCAGAATCTGACCATTCGGCCCATCGAGTCTGCTCCGCCATTCAATCATGGCTGATATTTTTCCCATCTCCATTCTCCTGTCATCTCCCCATAACCCCTGATCCCCTTATTAATCAATAATGGTGATGCCACTCTCCACCTCTGCTGAGGGTCATGGGCTGAGACCATGCCCACAACGGCTGCAACAGATGTAGGAGCAGCCCTTCCCTCTCAGCCACACACCACTCCATAGGGCAAATGGGATGGACAGAGACATGCAGCTGGAATGAGTCAGCTCCCCCTAGCCAGGCTGAGGGTCAGTTTCCTCGACACGCCTGACACCCAGGTTCATCCTCGTGGAGCAAGTTGGGACTGACATCTGCAATCTCCTGGAGCAAGGCCTAGTGGACCATCTGGGCACTGGATTGCCAGTGACCAACACCGAAGACCCCAAACTTCCATCTCCGCACTCCCCGTATCTCTGCTGCTCCCCTTGTGAACTCTCTTGTGTGGTGTGAGTGCTCGTAATGGCTTGTGTGGAGAGGCGAGATGGACGCCAGTTATGAAGGGTAGCAGATGTCAGAATGGTGTTGGTTAGAGCACGTGTCTCTTACTGGAGTCTTTGTGGCCGTCTGAATGTTGACAGCAAGTCTTCATGAACTACTTGTAACCATCATACAGATACACAGTGTGGGATACAGACAAGGAGCTTTCTCCGTCTCAGAGTCTCTGCTCAACACCGTAATGACTCTAGGTTTGGGTCATGTGCCATCTTACTGTGTGGGTGGAACTGTACTCAATCCCACATTAACCCTGTGTGTGCCAGACCCATATTCCACAGCTGTGAGGCATGGATGTTAGAGGGCAATGGGCTGAGGGTGAGTGTGTGTGTGTGTTGGATGCTCAGATGGGGATGTGAGGCGTCCTGAGAGAGAGGAATGAGAGGAGCTGCAGATTATGTTGACTTGAGGGCCTGCTGCGCAGGAGAATGCTGGGAAATGTGTGGGACTTGGCACCTGCAGGTGTTACACCACCCAGCTGCCGATTCCTGCCGAGGGCCTGACTCCTCTTGGCGCACTGCCTCCAGGCTGGAGGGGGGCACACTGCTGCCCTGACTACCTCGGCCACTTCCATCCACGCCTGCTTCGTTGGAGAGGCTGCCCTCCGCCTCTCGGCCTAGGGGGGGCAGCCCACCTCACCGCAGCCCCTCAGCTCCCTCGGCTGGGGCGTGTGGTGAGAGGGCGAGACCCGTGTGGCAGCTTTCTTAGACCCCCCTCTCCACTCCTGGACGTGCCGCACCCATAAATGCCCAACTGCCACCGAGCTTCCCTGAAGCACAACGTGGCCCTTCAAACAGGAATCCTTTCCCCTGTCAAAATGGCTGCGTCATCCCGCCCGCCCTCCCTGATTGGTTGGGGATTAATTGATGCACTTGAGCGACGAGCGACCGTGAGGCCCTCTAACTGGGACGGTGAGGTCACAACCCAAAAATCACTGCGTCGTCCCGACAGGGACTGAGGTGATCAGGTTCTGCCCCTAACCTCTAAAACATTGCGTGGAATCTGTGCAAGGTGGCGCCACAAGACGTTAATATGGTGCATGCAATATATGTTAATATATATGTTAATTCACACTGTTGTTGTAAGCGCAGTAGCGCTGTCCTACCACTAGGGGGAGTAGCGCTGGGAGCACCTAGGAACTTGTACTGGGCTCCACCCTTGGTTCCGCCCATGACTCCTCCCCCTAGTGCAGCTGTATAAGTACCCGTGTCCAGAGTCAGCCTGGGTCACTACGAGTTCATCGACAGGTAACAGGCTGGCTCTGAAGTAAGTCGATTAAAGCCTAGGTTCACATCGGAAACACGTGTCTGGTGAATTGATGGTTCCATCAGTTACATGCCATCCCGAGTGGCTTTGGGCAGGGTGCATGTGGAGAGAATGGTCGCTCTTCCAGAAAATTCAAAAACTAAAGGCCGCTGTTTATAAATGGGAGGGCGCCCAGTTGAGCCAGAGGTGAGGAGAATATTTTTCCCCTCATGGCATAGTGAGTTTCTGAAACTATCTTCCTCAAAAGGTGGAAGCAGAATCTTTGACTATTTTTTCAGGTTGAGCTAGATAGAGTCTTAATTAACAAAGTGATGGCCGGGGGGGGGGGGGGGGGGGGGGGGGGGGAGAAAGGTTATCGGGGGGTAGGTGGAAGTGTGGGGCTAAGGTTACAATCAGATCAGCTATGACCTTATTTAATTTTTAAAAACATTTTGAGTACTCAATTCATTTTTTCCAATTCAGGGGCAATTTAGTGTGGCCAATCCACCTACCCTGCACATCTTTGGGTTGTGGGGGTGAAACCCACGCAGACACGGGGAGAATGTGCAAACTCCACACGGACAGTGACCCAGGGCCAGGATTGAACCCGGGTCCTGTGGTGAATGTAATATATATGTATATATGATAATTCACACTGTCTTTGTAAGCGCAGTAGCGCTATCCTACCACTAGGGGGAGTAGCTCTGGGAGTACTCAGGAACTTGTACTGGGCTCCACCCTTGGCTTCGCCCACGACTCCTCCCCCTAGTGCAGCTGTATAAATACCCTTGTCCAGAGTCAGCCTGAGTTCACTAAGAGTTCATCAACGGGTAACAGGCTGGCCCTGAAGTAAGTCGATTAAAGCCTAGATTCATATCGGAAACACGTGTCTGGTGAATTGATGGTTCCATCAGCAAGTATGTTTAACAGCTCATAGTTAAATAAAATAGAGTTGTACTTCTACAAGTGTTGGTAGCCTGTCTCTCTCTCACTGCTCTGGTAAACGCAGTCCTCGCAGACCCAGCATACCCAACACATCACTGGTGAATTGATGGTTCCATCAAGTCCACAGCATGTGAGGCAGCAGTGCTAACCACTGCGCCGCTGTGCTGCCCAGCTGTGACCTTAATGAATGGCAGAGCAGGCTCCAGGGACAGAATGGCCCTACTCCTGCTCCTAACCCATATGTTGGTACAAGAAAGAAACAAGTTGCAAGTCCTGAAAGACGAGCTTGTCAGGTGAATTGCACAGTCTGAATTCTCCCGCCGTGTACCCGAACACGCGTCAGAGTGTGGCGACTGGGGGATTTTCACAGCAGTGTTAATGTAAGCCTACTTGTGACACTAATAAAGATTATTATTATTAGGTGCCGGATTCTCCGGTTCCCTAGACGTGTTTCTCGGAGGGGCCAACGTTCGCTGGCGGTGGGATTCAATCTTCCCGCCGCTTGTCAATGGGATGTCCCATTGTAACCAGCCCAATGCAGCCAGGAAAACCCACAGGTGGGACTGCGTTGCCGACGGGATAAATGAATCGCTTCAACCGGAGAATTCTGGCCTATGCTTCAGAGGGATGGAACTTGCCCATAATTCTGGCCTCTGTTGTCAACTCTCATTTTCTTCCATAAAATGGCATTCATTCTCTCTCATTGGCTCCCTTCCCAGGGCAATGAGTCAGGAGAGCTTTGGCCTGTTTGCAGTTTTCGATTGGTATTTATAGCGCGGGAAGTCAGTGTGAAGACAAAACTCCTAAAATAGATGGAGCGAATCACGAGTATTCATGACCAAATGTTATGTTGGACTCAACACAGCAAATGGGGAATATCAAATCTGGATGAATGAGGAGACTGTGACTTGTTCGGATAAACACGCAAGGAAAGAAATTACACAGAGCCGAGCGAGACACATTCCTCGGTCAATAAACATCCAGTCTCGAAGTTCCATAGCCGCCGGAGGTGGAAGCAGCTCCTGGTAACATTGTGATCCTTGGCAATCGCATGGGGAGGGGCGTAATCTCTGGGAATTTCGTGGGCGTGGAGCGAAATAGGCATTCGAGTCACCGACAGCAGAACGAGCTGAGAATAGAGGAAGCTCAACCCCAGAATCGGACTGGGTGCCAGGTTTTATTTTGGAACCAATCTTCTCGTACAGCGTGTAAAGCTTAATCATAGGCTGCCTAATATTGTTTCATCTAGTTAGCGATACACTGGTATCGGCTGCACTCGGTTGGAATGATTGTCCCTTTGATTCAGCAATGCCTGTTGTGCCTTTTCTTCCCACTTTGATGTTAGCCTCCTGTCATGAATTGAGCTCCCTAACGCTTCCCATTTACTCCAATGGCGAGCTGAACCACACAACCCCCTGGATCGTCCCAGGGTGACGTGCAGCTTTTCCAATGGAGGAACCATTCTGGGGTGTGGATGCTGGAAGTGGATCCTGGATTAATCATGGAATCCCGATGGTGCAGAAGGGGGCGGCATGGTGGCACAGTGGTCAGCACTGCTGCCTCAAAGCGCAAAAGGGACCCGGGTTCGATTCCGGCCTCAGGCGACTGTCTGTGTGGAGTTTGCATGTTCTCCCCCTGTCTGCGTGGGTTTCCTCCGGGTGCTCCGGTTTCCTCCCACAGTCCAAAGATGTGCAGGTTAGGTGGATTGGATACGCTAAATTGCCCCTACAAGGGGTTACAAGATGGGGGACTTGGCTTTTTCAGAGGGTCGATGCAGACTCGATGGACAAAATGATCTCCTTCTGCAATGTAGGGATTCAATGATTCCATGATTCTTTGATTCTAGAAGGAGGCCATTCAACCCATCTAGCCTGCACCGACCAGCTGAAAGAGCATCCTATCTGGACACAGGCCCCCTAACCCGGTAACTCCACCTAACCTTTTGGACACTAAGGTGCAATTTAGCACGGCCGATCCACCTAACCTGCACATCTTTGGACTGTGGGAGGAAACCGGAGCACCCGGAGGAAACCCACGCAGACACGGGGAGAACGTGCAGACTCCACACAGTCACCCAAGGCTCAAATTGAACCCGGGTCCCTGGCTCTGTGAGGCAGCGGTGCTAACCACTGTGTTGCTCTGTGGGGCAAAATGGTGGAGATTCTCCGACAATTGGGATTCTCTGGTCCCGCCCGCAGCACACCCCCGCTCACGGGTTTCACAGTAGCGTGGGGTGTCTTCAACAGGAAACCCCATTGACAAGCAGCAGGAGTACAGAATCCTACTGCCAGCGAATGGCGCAAGGCCTAGAAACGCGGCTGGGGGACCGGGGAATTCCGCCCAGTATATTTTTTGGGATTGCCCTGTGGACGATGATTGAGGAGAGGACCAAATATCACATGGAAACGACAGTACGGAAGCAGGCCATTTGGCCCGACATTTACTCTCCACTTGAACGTGCTTCCGTGCCACTTCCTCTTACCCCAATATAACCTCTGCCATCGCGCACTCACTTTACTTTCCCCTAAATGCATTGATGCCATTTGCTTCAACTAATCATAGAATCCCTACAGTGCAATGGGAGGCCATTCGGCCCACCCAGTCTGCACCGATCCTCCGAACGGACACGCTACCTAAGCTCACTCCCCGCCCTATCCTGATGGCCCCACCTAACCTTTGGATACTAAGGGTCAATTTAGCATGGCCAATCCACCTAACCTGCACATCTTAAGCTTTTGAATTCCTGACTGCGTTTATTAATGACCATCCGGTGTTTATGGCCCCCAGTTTTTGACTCCCCAACAAGTGAAAATGCCTCGCTGCTATTTTGGGTTCGGACCAGAACCCCAATTTTGGTTAAGATCCTGAACTTGAACCCAGCTATTTGCATTTGGCAAAGCTGTGTGAAAATATCACTGCACCACAGGATTCATAACACTAACCAATAGACAACTTTCATAATAAAACACACTTTAGTTGAAACGCACAATTAGGCATGTTAGCAACAAAGAAATAGCTTTACAGTTAACAGTTACAACAACTTTACTTGCTACTTGAAACCTGGCTCTACATTCCAATTAAGCAAGCCCATATATCTCAAAAAACACTCATGTAAAGTAAACAACCAGGTTTTACTTGCTTATCTTGGTGCAGAGTCCTTAGAGAGAGAAACCTTTTGGGATCAAACCTCGGGTCCTGTAGGCAACTTCCTCTGCATGCAGATTTGGCCCCTCCCATTCGCTATTTTGTAATAACCAAAGCACACAGCATTCTTTTGCCTCCTGTTTTGAGTTTCCTGGAAGAGCGACCATCCTCTCCACATGCACCCTGCCCAATCGACTTGGTGGAGCCTGGCTCTGTTTGTTAACGCTCGGCCTGTTTTGTTTCCAGTATTTATATGTCCATGGAGCTTTTGGGGTTTTGCTTTTAATAAAAGTCCAGTTTTGGGGATGGGGGGGGGGGGGGGGGTGCTGAGAGGAGCAAGGGGGATTCCGATCCTAGACCCAAGGAAGAACCATCCATGAATTAGTGGATCAGGTGGATTCGCACCCTGGTCAGGAGCCGAGTGGGAGAGAGCTCCACGTTGTGACCACTTGAGCCAGATTTTGAGCAGGATGAGATTCTGCACACTGATTATGAACCACAGCAATATGAGCTGCTTTGGTGAAGCACAAAATAGGGGAACAAACATTACACAGATCACTTCACGTTGTCATCACATCAATGGCATTTCCACTTCAATTCATGAGATGATAGTTTGAATTCACTGAGCGCATCACTCACTCAGTTTTCACATAATTTGCAAAATGGAAAGTGGTTTGCATTCACAGAAGAAACAAAGCTAATTCACCCTGATTGATTGTTACTTGATATCGGCAATTAATTCCGTCGAACATTAGCCCAAGTCACCAAATGCTGGGTGTCTCCTTGTACATTCTTTGAGTTGTTCAGGAACTTAGGAACAGGAGTGGGCCATTCAGCCCCTCGAGCCTGTCCTGCCAGATCATGGCTGATCTGTCGCCTAACTCCGTGTGGGTCCATGTCCTTTATTCTCTTTGCTTAACAAAAATCTATCCATCTCAGATTTGAAATGAACAACTGTTATGTTCCAGCTTCAACTGCTGTTTGTGGAAAAGGGTTCCAAACTTCTCCCTTCTTTTGAGTGAATAAAATTCTTCCTAACATCTCTCCTGAACGGTCTGGCCTTAATTTTTAGACTATGGCCCCGAGTTTTAGAATCTCCAACCAGTGGGAATAGTTTATCTTTACCTACCCTGTCTTTCCCTGTTAATATCTTGAGAACTTCAATAAGATCATCCCTTGACCTTCTAAATTCGAGCGAAAACAGGTTCAATTTGAGTAATCTCTCCTCGTAACCTAACCACTGTAGTTCAGATATAATTTTTGTAGGGTGAATTCCTCCTCCTCTTCCGCAAGGCTCAGCTTAATTCAATTTAAGATGCTGCATAGGGCGCACATGACTGGGACAAGGCTGAGCCGGTTCTTTAGGAGAGAGGACAGGTGTGGGAGGTGTTCAGGGAGCCCAGCAAACCACACCCACATGTTCTGGGCGTGCCCTGCGCTGGAGGGTTTTTGGAGGGGCGTCGCGGAGACGCTCTCAAGGGTGGTTGGTTCCAGGGTTGAGCCGGGCTGGGGGCTCGCAATATTTGGGGTAGCAGTGGAGCCGGGAGTGCAGGAGGCCGGTATTCCGGCCTTTGCGTCGCTGGTAGCCCGGCGCAGGATTCTTCTACAGTGGAGGGACGCGAGGCCCCCGGGCGTAGAATCCTGGGTCAACGATATGGCGGGGGTTTTTTTTTTATAAATTTAGATTACCCAATTATTTTTTCCAATTAAGGGGCAATTTAGCGTGGCCAATCCACCTACTCTGCACATTTTTGGGCTGTGGGGGCGAAACCCACGCAGACACGGGGAGAATGTGCAAACTCCACACGGACAGTGACCCAGAGCCGGGATCGAACCTGGGACCTCAGCGCCGTGAGGCGGTTGTGCTAACCACTAGGCCACCGTGCTGCCCTTTATGGTGGGGTTTATCAAACTGGAGAGGGTCAAGTTTGCCTTAAGGGGGTTGGTGCAAGGGTTCTTCCGGCGGTGGCAACTGTTTCTGGACTTCCTGGCGGAGCGTTAGATGATGGTCAGTAACAGCAGCAACCCGGGGTTGGGGGGGGGGAGAGAGAGAGAGAGAGAGAGAGGAGTGATGGGCGGGTGGGAGAGGGTTTGTTTGTTTTTTCCTTTAATGGGCATGTATATTTGCTTTCATGTTAATTATTTCTGTTAATTTATTATCTGTGCATAGGGGGGGGGGGGTTACTGTTCTTATTTCTTTCTGTTCTTGTTGGTAAAAATTTTTGAAATCTTGAATAAAAATTATTTTAAAAAAAAAGATTTAATTTTTGTAAACCTGCGTTGCACCCCCTCCACGGCCAAAATATCCTTCCTAGGTGTGGTGCCCAGAACTGCTCGCAGTGACTCCAAGTTGGGTCTACCCAGGGTTTTGTAAAGCTGCAGCATAACCCCTGTGTCTTTATACTCCAATCCTCGAGATATAAAGGCGAGCATTCCATTAGCTTTTTTGATTTATTTTCTGCGCTTGTTCGTGGCCTTAAGTTTTATCCAGCGAATCGTTCTGATGTGAGGCAAAACTGAAGGCCAGGTGCAGTGTCAACCGGGATCAATCCCACTCGGCTGAAGATCCTCTTAGCTGGCCCACTCGGAATGAAAGGTGTGGGGAGGCGTTTGATAAGGTTCCCCACGGTAGGCTATTGCAGAAAATAAGGAAGTATGGAATTGAAGGTGATTTAGCGGTTTGGATCAGTAATTGGCTAGCTGAAAGAAGACAGAGGGTGGTGGTTGATGGCAAATGTTCATCCTGGAGTTCAGTTACTAGTGGTGTACCGCAAGGATCTGTTTTGGGGCCACTGCTGTTTGTCATTTTTATAAATGACCTGGAAGAGGGTGTAGAAGGATGGGTTAGTAAATTTGCAGATGACACGAAGGTCGGTGGAGTTGTGGATAGTGCTGAAGGATGTTATAGGATACAGAGGGACATAGATAAGCTGCAGAGCTGGGCTGAGAGGTGGCAGATGGAGTTTAATGCGGAAAGTGTGAGGTGGTTCACTTTGGAAGGAGTAACAGGAATGCAGAGTACTGGGCTAATGGCAAGATTCTTGGTAGTGTAGATGAACAGAGAGATCTCGGCATCCAGGTACATAAATCCCTGAAAGTTGCCACCCAGTTTAATAGGGCTGTTAAGAAGGCATATGGTGTGCTAGCCTTTATAAGCAGGGGGATTGAGTTTCGGAACCACAAGGTCATGCTGCAGCTGTACATAACTCTGGTGCGGCCGCACCTGGAGTACTGCGTGCAGTTCTGGTCACCACATTATAGGAAGGATGTGGAAGCTTTGGAAAGGGTTCAGAGGAGATTTACTAGGATGTTGCCTGGTATGGAGGGAAGGTCTTACAAGGAAAGGCTCAGGGAATTGAGGTTGTTTTCATTAGAGAGGAGAAGGCTGAGAGATGACATAATAGAGACATATAAGATAGTCAGAGGGTTAGATAGGGTGGACAGTGAGAGTCTTTTTCCTCGGATGGTGATGACCAACACGAGGGGACATAGCTTTAAATTGAGGGGTGATAGATATAGGACAGATGTCAGAGGCAGTTTCTTTACTCAGAGAGTAGTAGGGGTGTGGAACGCCCTGCCTGCAACAGTAGTAGACTCGCCAAATTTAAGGGCATTTAAGTGGTCACTGGATAGACATATGGATGAAAATGGAATAGTGTAGGTCAGATAGGCTTCAGATGGTTTCACAGGTCGGCGCAACATCGAGGGCCGAAGGGCCCGTACTGCCCTGTAATGTTCTATGTTCTATGTTCTATGAGTCCGGATCGAGACTCAGCCCTATTGACAGGCTCGGACAGGGAGTTGTTTGGATCAGGCTCGGTTATGTTCATGCAGGGGGAGTGGGGGGTGGGGGGGGGGGGGGGGGGGGGGCTGATCTTGAGGGAGGAAGTCCGACTGAGAGCGGTGTTGGGTGTGGGAGGTGGGGTGGGCGAGTGTGGCGACGGTTGAACCTCAGGGACGAGTGAGGATCAAAGGTCAGGTTGCAGGGGGTGGGGGGGGGGGGGGGGGCGCTAATTCAGACAAAGAGACTTGATTGTTCGAGGAAGAGTTCCAGAAAGCCGGAAGGTTCCATCTATTAATTTACCAACGAAGGACAACTTCTGAATATTAATCCCTTGAACTCCAAGCACAAAGGCACATCCAGATTGGTGGATGGATGTTGTTTGCAGGGAAGCTGCAGGCTAGTTATACATCTACGAAACCTGGACCACAGAATCCTGACTCTTGCATTGTGAATGGAGTTACTCATGCTTTTAGGTGTTACTGACAGACATCGTAGGTGTTTACAGAAGGCTTTTGCTGGATTTATTGGGAAAGTCAAGCATACCCCACGAAGCTGCGAAAGTGAATGGTCGAGAGTGGCCTACTCCTGCTTCTATTTCTTGTGATAATCCTCAACTCCACTTTTCTGCCTTATCGCCACATTACTGATTAAAAATCTGTGGTAAATCTGATGGTGGTAGAGAGGATTAATCGGGAGGGGGGGCGATCGCTGGGGGAAACTGGGGCCTGGTGTTATGGGTGGGGTGAGGGAAGAGGTGGGTGGTGGTAGGTGGAGTGGTGTCGATCGTGGAGTCACCTCAGGCAGGGACTTGGATCCAGGAGGCAGGTATGAAGATATTTCGCACTTCAATCTGCCTGCTTATTGCCCCCAGCCCTCGGGAAATCAGGCCAGTAGCTGATCCAGTCGCAAATCTGAATGAGACCGAGTCTCAGAGAGTTAAAATGCCAGCCACCTCCTTGAAGTAAGTTGCTGCCCTTCCACGTCTCAACCTCAATTAACGCTGGGAGCGGGTGGGCTGAAACATTTGGATTGGGAACCCTACCCTTCAACTGACCTTAACCCCCAACCCAACCCAACCCCTCCCTTTTTTAAGGTTAAACCCCCCCCCCCCCCCCCCCCCCCAATGGACCATTGTTCACAAGATGTGAACTGATGTCTCTGGAACATCATTCTGGGAAAACCAAAACATCTGGCAAGGAAGTAGAGGCTGACTTTAATTCCACAGACTCAACAAAAACAGGAAGCGTGCATGGAAACTAGACCAATTTGTTAACGGGATGACTTAACCAAACTCCTAACATTGGTGCTGTTTAACAAGAGCTCTATTAACGTGACGAATAAGACTGCACTATCTCATTGACAGCTTGAAATAGTTGCACAGCTGCAATGTGTGAGGCTCCCGAGAACCACTTTGCAATCAAGGTATTGACGGCAAATTGTACTCTCCCCTTTAAAGGGATAAAATACGGATCATCCAAGGATCTCAGGTCAAGTCTTCCTCTTTTGCACCTTGACATGAAACCCTGCATGGTTGAAATTCACTGAGGATCGCACACAACATAATGTAACTTCCGATATGTTCAGGCGGGCTGGAGTACAGGTATCGATCGCCCTCTCTGATTGTCATGCACACCCATTTGATACTTCATGCTCAATTACTAAAGAGGAGAATCTGCCCCTTCGTTTCAGAATAAACACACTCCCCCTCTCTGTCAGAAGGTCGCGGGTTCGAGGCCCAATTCAGAGACTCAAGCAGGTAATCTGGTCTAGCAATTTGAGGCAGCACTTGAGGGAGTGCAGCACTGTTGGCAAGGATGTTTCTTAAGAATAATCTTTATTGTCACAAGTAGGCTTACATTAACACTGCAATGAAGTTACTGTGAAAAGTCCCATTCCCGCCACATTCCTGCCCCTGTTTGGGTACACAGAGGGAGAATTCAGAATGTACAAATTACCGAACGACACGTCTTTCGGGACTTATAGAACATAGAACATACAGTGCAGAAGGAGGCCATTCGGCCCATCGAGTCTGCACCAACCCACTTAAGCCCTCACTTCCACCCTATCCCTGTAACCCAATAACCCCTTGTGGGAGAAAAGCGGAGCACCCGGAGGAAACCCACGCAGACACGGGGAGAACGTGCAGACTCCACATAGGCTTGTGACTCAAGCTGGGAATCGAATCTGGGACCCTGGAGCTGTGAAGCAACTGGGCTAACCACTGTGCTGTATTTGTATTGGATATTGTATCGGTTGCCTCACTATTGCCTCACAGCGTCAGGGACCTGGGTTAGATTCCAGCTTCGGGTGACTGTCTGTATGGAGTTTGCACTTTCTCCCCATGTCTGTGTGGGTTTCCTCCCACAGTCCAAAGGTGAAATGAAATGAAAATCGCTTATTGTCATAAGTAGGCTTCAAATGAAGTTACTGTGAAAAGCCCCTAGTCGCCACATTCCGGTGCCTGTTCAGGGAGGCTGGTACGGGAATGTGCAGAGTAGGTGGATTGGCTGTGATAAATTCCCCCTTGGTGTCCAAAGATGCGCAGGTTAGGTGGGGATTGTGCGGATGGGGTGGAGGAATGGGCCTTTGTGGGGTGCTCTTCCGGAGGGTTAGTGCAGAAGGCTTGATGGGCCGAATAGGCAGTGACTCAAGCCGGGAATCGAACCTGGACCCTGGAGCTGTGAAGCAACTGGGCTAACCACTGTGCTGTATTTGTATCGGATATTGTATCAGAAGATCTAATTCAAGAGCGGACTATATGGTCAATGGAAGAGTCCTGGGGAAAATTGATGTACAGAGAGATCTGGGAGTTCAGGCCCATTGTACCCTGAAGGTGGCAACGCAGGTCGATACAGTAGTCAAGAAGGCATGCTTGCCTTCATCGGACGGGGTATTGAGTACAACAGTCGCAGGTCATGTTACAGTTGTATAGGACTTTGGTTAGGCCACATTTGGAATACTGTGTGCAGTTCTGGTCGCCACATTACCAGAAGGATGTGGATGCTTTTGAGAGGGTGCAGAGGAGGTTCACCAGGATGTTGCCTGGTATGGAGGGTGCTAGCTATGAAGAAAGGTTGAGTAGATTGAAATGAAATGAAAATGAAATGAAATGAAATGAAATGAAAATCGCTTATTGTCACGAGTAGGCTTCAATGAAGTTACTGTGAAAAGCCCCTAGTCGCCACATTCCGGCACCTGTCCGGGGAGGCTGGTACGGGAATTAGGATTAGGATTAGGATTAGGATTGTTTTCGTTGGAAATACAGAGGTTGAGGGGGGACCTGATTGAGGTCTACAAAATTATGAGAGGTATGGACAGGGTGGATAGCAACAAGCTTTTTCCAAGATTGGGGGTGTCAATTACAAGGGGGTCACAATTTCAAGGTGAGAGGGGGAAAGTTTAAGGGAGATGTGCGTGGGAGGTTTTTTACACAGAGGGTGGTGGGTGCCTGGAACGCTTTACCAGCGGAGGTGGTAGAGGTGGGCACGATAGCATCATTTAAGATGCATCTGGACAGATATATGAACGGGCGGGGAACAGAGGGAAGTAGACCTTGGAAAATAGGAGACAGGTTTAGATAAAGGATCTGGATCGGCGCAGGCTGGGAGGGGCGAAGGGCCTGTTCCTGTGCTGTAATTTTCTTTGTTCTTTGTTTTTGTTCTTTGAATGGCCTCCTTCTACACTGGAGCAATTCTATGGTTCTATTGGCCGGAATTCTCTGCTGGCGGTGGGATTCTCGCATAGTGTGGGACAAATTTGTCTGGCCCAGGCTAACTTCTATCACTCGGCCTTAACTTCAGACCATGGCGTACACTGTACAGAGCTCCCCCCCCAGCCCCGGTTATGAGGTAGGATGGGGGTGTGTGAAATCCCATGGAGGGGATCCTGCTCGCACGTGCCGGAAGCAATTTTATGCTGGGGCGGGTTGAACATGATGGGGGGAAACCCGTCCTTGCCCCATTTAAGGCCCGTGTGTGGCCACTTAAATGTTACTTAAGTGCTTTTTCCTGACCAGCCCCTGGTGGGCGGATGACAGATCGGGGGAGGGAATAGAAACATTTCAAAACATCCCGGGCGAGAAATTTGGTGGAAGGGTTTCCCCCCAAAAGCTCCATCAGAAGCCCCCTGTGAAGGCCCAGAGACCTCCTGACTTCCCTTGCCCACTCGACCTATCCCCCAAGGCCTCAATCACCCCCATCAAACTCCCCCAACTCTCCTCCTATCCGCCCCTCACTGGGACTCCCACCAGTTAGCTCGCCTCCAAGTCCCGACACTTAGTCCCAGGCCCATCGCTGAAGTGCCTCTTCCGGCCACTGCAGCGCTGTGACTGGAGGGCTGATTGGCCAGCAGTTCCCCAAGGCGAAACTTCCGCCCAAGGACAATTGGCCTGCTGCCAATCAGCGCTCATTTGAGTGCAAAATGGTAGCGGGTATGTCAGAGTCCTGTAAATTCTCCAGATCGCAGGAGCCAAGCCCTGGCATCGAAACAATTCAGGCTCCTTACTATTTAATGTTTAACTTGCCGATTTATCTTATTGACATAATTTTTTAAATATTAATTTACAGTACCCAATTATTTTTTTTCCAATTATGGGACAATAGGGCATGGCCAATCCACCTAACCTCCACATGATCATAGAATTTGCAGTGCAGAAGGAGGCCATTCGGCCCATTGAGTCTGCAACGGGTCTTGGAAAGAGCACCCTACCCAAGGTCAACACCTCCACCCTATCCCCATAACCCAGTAACCCCACCCAACACTAAGGGGCAATTTTGGACACTAAGGGCAATTTATCATGGCCAATCCACCTAACCTGCACATCTTTGGACTGTGGGGGGAAACCGGAGCACCCGGAGGAAACCCACGCAGTCACGGGGAGGACGTGCAGACTCCGCACAGGCAGTGACCCAAGCCAGAATCGAACCTGGGACCCTGGAGCTGTGAAGCGATTGTGCTATCCACAATGCTACCGTACCCATCTTTTGGGTTGTGGGGGTGAGACCTACGCAGACATGGGGGTGACATCGACACGGACATCCAACGGTCTATCCAAACCGTGGGTGCCTCTTATGGGCGCTTAAGGATGAGAGCCTTTGCCAACCGTGACATCAGTGCTGACACCAAGATCCTCATGTACAAGGTGATTGCCTCCCAACTCTTCTATACGGCTCCAAAGACCGGATTAAAAACAGTCACCACATCAAGGCCCTGGAGAGGTACCATCAACGTTGTCTGAGAGGACAGGCCACTAACATCACTGTCCTTGTAGGAGCCAAGAGAACCAGCATCGAGGCCATGATCGTCCAAAACCAGCTCCGCTAGGCCGGCCACGTGCCGAGGATGTCAGAGTCCCGACTGCCGAAGCAAATCGTCTTTGCCCATTTCACGGAAGGCTCCCAAACAAGAGGAGGACAAAGGAAGCACTTCAAAGACACCCTGAAGGCTCGCCTCAAGAAAGGCAACATAGACGTCACCGCTTGCTCAGAAGAGACCTACTTGGAGGAACCTCCTGATTGAAGGGACTCAATTCTTCGCGACACCCGACGGCAAGAGGAGGCTCGGAAAAGGAGCCTGAGAAAGGAATACCCAACGATCCTGAGTCCAAGGACCAATCCCACTTTCAGGAAACACCTGGCAAGTGGCTCTGAGGTTGAGCTTGCCAGCCAGGCAAGAACCCACAGAACCCACAACCAGTAACACCGAATTTCTCAGGTGGACAATTATACTCGTGAGCGAGTGATCGCCAAGGAAGAAGAATATTTCAACTGCCACACATAAATATTGCAAAAAGAACAGCTCTTGATGGATACTTTGGAAAATAAGTTGATTATTACATTACGATTGATCTAATTATTAACAGATGCTGTGTATAATTCATTCAATGACTTTCAGACTGGACAAGTGGACTGTGAATAATAATAATAGTAATCTTTATTGTCACAAGTAGGCTTACATTAACACTGCAATGAAGTTACTGTGAAAAGCCCCGAGTCGCCACATTCCGCCACCTGTTCGGGTACACAGAGGGAGAATTCGGAGTCCAAATCACCGAACAGCATAACAGCACATCTTTGTGGGAGGAAACCGGAGCACCCGAAGGATCATAGATCATAGAATTTACAGTGCGGAAGGAGGCCAATTGGCCCATCGAGCCTGCACCGGCTCCTGGAAAGAGCACCCTACCCAAGGTCAACACCTCCACCCTATCCCCATAACCCAGTAACCCCAGCCAACACTAAGGGCAATTTTGGACACTATGGGCAATTTAGCATGGCCAATCCACCTAACCTGCACACCTTTGGACTGTGGGAGGAAACCGGAGCACCCGGAGGAAACCCACGCACACACGGGGAGAACGCGCAGACTCCACACAGACAGTGACCCAAGCCAGGAATTGAACCTGGGACCCTGGAGCTGTGAAGCAATTGTGCTATCCACAATGCTACTGTGCTGCCCCTGAACAATTCCAATTAAGAGGCAATTTAGATTTAGATTTAGAATTTAGAACAGTACAGCACAGAACAGGCTCTTTGGCCCTCGATGTTGTGCCGAGCAATGATCACCCTACTCAAACCCACGTATCCACCCTATACCCGTAACCCAACAACTCCCTTAACCTTACTTTTTAGGACACTACGGGCAATTTAGCATGGCCAATCCACCTAACCTGCACATCTTTGGACTGTGGGAGGAAACCGGAGCACCCGGAGGAAACCCACGCACACACGGGGAGGACGTGCAGACTCCGCACAGACAGTGACCCAACCGGGAATCAAACCTGGGACCCTGGAGCTGTGAAGCATTGATGCTAACCACTATGCTACCGTGCTGCCCATTAGCGTGGCCAAATCACCAACCCTGCACATCTTTGGATTGTGGGGGCGAAACCCACGCAGACACAGGGAGAACGTGCACACTCCGCACAGACAGTGACCCAGCAGGGACTTGAACCTGGGACCCTGGAGCTGCGAAGCAACAGTGCTAACCATTGAGCTAACCATGCTGCCCACACGGTATGGAACTCGGTATGAAACTCGGGGCACGCTTCGGCAGATGCTGAAGAATTTAATTGTGCAACCAGGTACCCAGGGCGAAATTCTCCCCCCCCCACGACGGGTGGGAGAATAGGGGGAGGGCCTTCCCGACTTTTTTGACGCCCTCCCGCTATTCTCCCCCCCCCCCACGCCGAAATCCCGACAAGAATCGCTGCCGCCGTTTTTTTACGGCCGGCAGCGATTCTCAGCTGTTAGAAGGGCCGAAGTCCCAGCCCTTTACGACCTTTTTACGAACGGCAAACACACCTGGTCCTGCCGTTCGTAAAAACGTCGTGACAAACTCGCAAAAAATAACCATGGCACCGATTGGCACGGCAGTACCACGGCCGTGCCAAGGGTGCCATGGGCCCGCGATCGGTGGGCACCGATCGCGGGCAGCGGGCCCGATGCCCGCGCACTATTTGTCCTTCCGCCGCCCCGCAGTATCAATACGCGGGGCGGCTGAGGGGCAACCCGGCCCGCGCATGCGCGGGTTTCGCGCAAAAACGCGATGACGTCACCCGCGCATGCGCGGGTGGAGTCTTCCCACCTGCGCATGCGCGGCTGACGTCATATGACGCGTCAGCCGGCGCTAACTCCGGCAAGCGGGCTTAACGATTTTCGTTAAGCCCGACTTGTCGGAGCCTCCGACGTCGGGCTGCTAGCCCCGACGGGGGACCAGAATCGGTCCCCCGTCGGGATGGGGCGCGCTGCGGCAGTTTTACGATTTCTCCCGTTTTGGGAGAATTTCGCCCCCAGTTACTGGTTGAGCGAGACGATGTTTAACTAAATTGATCAATGAAGTGACTGATCATGATAGAATTAGTCGAGAATGAATGATTTGTCAACTGAATAGGTTGCCAAATCAATTCACTGCTTACAGAGGTCAGGGGTCACTAAATAGATGACATAAAACACTCTAATTAACCAAAACTATTATTCCCCGAGCTTTGTCAGTTTTAGCAGACTTCCCTTTTTTTTAAATTAATCTTCTCTCTGAACTGGTTAATTTTATTTATTAGGTAAGAGAAGTCTGGGCCAGAAGCGGCAGAATGATAAACGAGCCTACCATCTCTTTAGCTTCCTTGTGGGCCTCACAAAGGAACCTTGCTTCTGCATCAGCTTTCCTCCCTGATCCTTCACCTAACAGTAGTATTGTGGTCAGCACAAATGCTTCACAGCTCCAGGGTCCCAGGGTCCCAGGTTTAATTCCGGCTTGGGTCACTGTCTGTGCGGAGTCTGCACATCCTCCCCGTGTCTGCGTGGGTTTCCTCCGGGTGCTCCGGTTTCCTCCCACAGTCCAAAGATGTGCAGGTTAGGTGGATTGGCCATGATAAATTGCCCTTAGTGTCCAAAATTGCCCTTAGTATTGGGTGTGGTTACTGGGTTATGGGGATAGGGTGGAGGTGTTCACCTTGGGTAGGGTGCTCTTTCCAAGAGCCGGTGCAGACTCGATGGGTCGAATGGCCTCCTTCTGCACTGTAAATTCTGTAAATTTTATCTATTTGAATGCCGTGGACTGTTTCTTCGGGACTCCAGCAATGTAGCCTCCATTTTGTTTGTCGCATTGATTTATTTGTGTGGCTGCTGGTTGTCATAATATACACACAAGTCTATGATGGTGCATAGACACACACTGACCGACACACTGAATGACCAATCAACACACAGAACAAAGCAGCCAATCACCAGACAGTACACGGCCACCATAAAGCCAGAGGGCACTAGTTTTCCCCCTCATTCGGGATGCAGCCTCTGAGACATCCAGAGCCCGTGAGCAGCAACACGAACATCTACCATGTGCTAGCAGTATAGTCTGGTCAGGTTAGCCATAGGTCACCAGTCAACCTAACATAGTGTTGGCCCACAGTGCAAGTGTGGTGAATGTAATATATATGATATAATAAGTCACACTATCTTTGTAAGCGCAGTAGCGTTATCCAACCACGAGGGGGAGTAGCTCCGGGAGTACTCAGGAACTTGTACTGGGCTCCACCCTTGGCTCCGCCCACGACTCCTCCCCCTAGTGCTGCTGTATAAATACTCTTGTCCAGAGTCAGCCTGAGTTCACTAAGAGTTCATCAACGGGTAACAGGCTGGCTCTGAAGTAAGTCGATTAAAGCCTAGATTCATATCGGAAACACGTGTCTGGTGAATTGATGGTTCCATCAGCAAGTATGTTTAACAGCTCATAGTTAAATAAAATAGAGTTGTACTTCTACAAGTGTTGGTAGCCTGTCTCTCTCTCACTGCTCTGGTAAACGCAGTCCTCGCAGACCCAGCATACCCAACACATCACTGGTGAGGGGGATAACTTGTGTGCAGGGGACCGTTAATCTTTGGCCTTTGGCATGGCCATGTAGCTTAGAGAGAATACCCGTCTCCGGTGGTGGCAATCCCTCTTTCGTACCCCACCTGCCCACCACCCATTCCTGGTGGCGCACCCCCATCTCAATTCGTCAGGAGTCAGCCGGGGCCGACAGATGATACCTCGGGGTTAAAATCCCAAGGGGTACTGCCGATACCTTGACCCAGCCCCGCACAACTCCCTCTGGGAGGTCTGAACGCAGATTTCTGTTCCAGTCCATCCGTTACCAGCTATTTAACTTTGGATATTAAGTATGTGTGCTAACTGGCTGGGAATGGAGACTGGCATAAATCTTACTCAAACCTCAATCCTACTAAAATTTGGGCTTGTGAAATACAAATTTCAATCGAAAGGAAAAGCTACAGGAGCATGCACTAGTCAAAGCTCAAACAGTAGCGATTGCCAATCGCCATGGAGACAGGGGCCTCACTGCAAATGGTGAACTGGTTAGTGTCAACAATCTCCATAAAACATCGGCTTAAAGGCTTCAGGTTTAGTTACGAAGTGGCCCACAATGTTGGGTTGAAAGGATCTGGATGATGGCTGCTAATCTCAGAATTCCAGGTTTTCCCTCATTACTTCCGATCCTCCCACCCTGTCGGGATCAAACACACGGGCCCCGACGTCTCCGCGGAGGTTTTAGAACATAGAACATAGAACAGTACAGCACAGAACAGGCCCTTCGGCCCTCGATGTTGTGCCGAGCAATGATCACCTTACTCAAACCCACGTATCCACCCTATACCCGTAACCCAACAACCCCCCCCCCCCTCCCCCCCTTAACCTTACTTTTAGGACACTACGGGCAATTTAGCATGGCCAATCCACCTAACCCGCACATCTTTGGACTGTGGGAGGAAACCGGAGCACCCGGAGGAAACCCACGGACACACGGGGAGGACGTGCAGACTCCGCACAGACAGTGACCCAGCCGGGAATCGAACCTGGGACCCTGGTGTGTGAAGCATTTATGCTAACCACCATGCTACCGTGCTGCCCCTACCGATTTGCCAGCATCGTTCCGCAATCCAGGCAGAAGGTTGGGAAGGGTATGGAGAGGTGAGGCGTACTGATCTGCCCGCAACAGTAGGATTCAGACCTGGCTGACAGACTCGGGGTTCAATCGCTGAGGTGGTAGGCCTCTGGGGCAGTGACATTGTGAGAGTGCTGGTTCTCACCCCAGGGGTGAGCAGCCATCCAGGTTTCTGGGCACGAGCAGGTGGATACACCAATATATTATGGTGCAGACACACACTGATGGACACACACAGGGACCAATCAACATGTACAAACACCGCAGCCAATCATCAGTTAGAATACACACACTATAAAGGCAGAGGGCACCACGGTTCCCGCTCATTCTGGGTGCTTCCTCTGAGTGTAACAAGAACTCATCCAGCCCAGCACAGACTCACACCACAGGCTGAGAGAATCAACTGGTTCGGACAAGGCTTAGGTCTCTAGTTTAAGTTAGCATCATTTAGACCCACAGTCACCGTGTGTTAGTTAGTTAGAAGTAGTTAATAAAATTGAGTTGAACCTTCATCAGTGTTGGAAGTGTCTGTTCATCTCTCAAGCCTACACAAGCCAACACGACAAATCCCAGGTTGGCACCCTGCACTAACCTGACTTATGCCGATGAGGTACTCTCATGGAACTGAGATTGGAATCATTGTGGTCTGGGCGCAATGAAGGCCCTACCACTCAGACCATGGGCGGGATTCTCCAGTCGCTGACGGCAAAATCGCGTTCGGCCATCGGCTGGAGAATCCGGGTTCATGACCGAATCGGGGGCGGCGCCGCTTTCGCAATGCGCCTCCGAAGTACGGCGCGCGGCATACCGACGGCTCAGGACATTGCCTGAGGCCCACACCCCCCCCCCCCCGATGCTCCGCCCCCCCGACCAACCAAATTCCCTGCAGCAGCGTTGGTCGCGTGTGATCTCATCCGTCGGGAGCTGGGTCCAACACCGCCACATTCTGGGGGGGGGGTGCCGATCCGCGGGCAGGGGGTGCTTTGGAGGTGGGTGGGGGCACTGGTGGGGGATGGCCCGGGGGTGGCGAGAGTGGCCAAAGGCGGGCACTGTTTGGCAGGCTCCGCCGTGAGCGGCCGGCGCCATGTTGCATGGCGCTGCCGCCGCTGTCCACATGCGCAGCCACAGACCCGGCAAGACTCCGAGCCGTATCGGCAGCCAGAGGCGGGTGCTCTACGCTGCCGCCCTGCTAGCCCTCAGCCAAACGGAGGATCGGTGGCCATTTTACTTCCTGTTCTCTGTCATAAAACCCCAATGATCCCCCCCCCGCCGGCGTGGGGACGTAGCCTCAAAATCGGAGAATCCAACCCCATATTTCCCAATGCTTACCTAACCAATGTCATAAATATGGTTATGGTCAAAGAATGGGGCAAGTATGTAAGAGCTCGAGAGGTCACGGGAAGGCCTAGTTACAAGAGAAGGCCATTCAGCCTACCAAATCAGTTCTGCCACTCAGATAGACGATGGCTAATCTGTAAATCGACTCCATTGAACTAGTTTTTTCTCCACATCCCTTGATAACCCGACAAAGAGAAGTCTATCAACCTCAGTTCTGGGAGCTTCAAGTGATCCGGTATCAGCAGCCTCTTGTCCGAGGCAGGGCTTCCTGACTTCCTGAATATTCTGGCCTGTGGTTCTGGATTCGTCACCCGTGGAAACCCATCAGTTTCTACTGCAACCGAATCCTTTTAGAATTTAAACATCTTGATCAGATCACCAGCGATCCTACAATTGCAAGTGTTTTAAATGCACTTATGCTTAGAATTTAACTCCACTGTTGTATCTGCATCACACCTTCTCCAAGGTCAACCTAGCTTTCCAGAACTCAGCAAAATACTGCGGGTGCGGGAGTCTGAAACAAGGGCAGAGGGCACTGGAAATACTCAGCAGGTCTGGCAGCATCTGTATGGATAGGGCAGCGCGGTGGCACACGGGCAGCACGGTAGCACACGTGGCTAGCACTGTGGCTTCACAGCGCCAGGGTCCCAGGTTCGATTCCCCGCTGGGTCACTGTCTATGTGGAGTCTGCACTGTTGTTGAAAACTCACCACTATTCTTAGAATTCCCCCTATACCAAAAAGGGTCGATATTCTAAATGGTGAACAGGAATTCTCACTCCCTGACTCCGATGCAGGCTTCGGTGGGTGCTATTCAGGTCAAACTATATTTTCAAGATATCCCCGGTATAACCCATACCTTCACCGAAGATTTCATCTACTTACCACTTAGTAGCATCGATCCTGGGTCCTGCATTGCTAAGTAAGTAAAGTAGACTTAGGAATAACCACTGTTTCATGTTAAATTAAATTATTTTATTATTATACTTTTCCTTTTAAAAGCTGCAATCACTTTCTTTACAGAAAGGTAAAAAGATATTGCTTCTGGATCCTTCTGGTTGGTTGAAGGGACCTTCAGGCCCACCTTGACAATCAATCTTCTTTAAAGTCTGGTCTTCTTTAGATGTATTCGCTGGTGAGCTCGGTTGCTATGTCTTGTCGATCCCATGTACTGAAAATGAAAAAAAATGAAAATCGCTTATTGTCACGAGTAGGCTTCAAATGAAGTTACTGTGAAAAGCCCCTAGTTGCCACATTCCGGCGCCTGTCCGGGGAGGCTGGTACGGGAATCGAACCGTGCTGCTGGCCTGTGTTGGTCTGCTTTAAAAGCCAGCGATTTAGCTCAGTGAGCTAAACCAGCCCCCTGAGCTATGAGAGCTGGCTCTGCTGGCTATCTCTGAGCTGACTCTGAGCTGACTCTGCCTCCTCTTTAAATTCTAGTCTTCCTTAGATGTATTAGCTGTTTTAGCTCGGCTGCTATGTCTTATCTTTCCCATGACCGAGCTGGCTGTAAGCTGAATCTGCTTCTCTTGTTCCTTCTCTCCTTCTCTCTGAGTTCTGGTTCTGGTAGTTCCTGCCCTGGTCTCTGGGTTTATATTCTCTTTCTAACAGTTATTAAGTTTTTATGACTTTCTGGTAAAGTAACTTATTTCACTTTGATTGTAAAAAGTATCTTTGATCTAAACATTCTAATGCAACTAAGTATTCATTTGGACATGACCTCACCTCTCAGGTCTCGGACTACATTGTTTCCTTTGTGATGTTCAAAGTTCCTTTGTGATATTCAAAAATGCTTTGGTTTCAATAGAGGTGTGAATTTTGGTTTGGTTCCTGTCATTTCTATAGTTTTATTTTCTAATTGCGTCCCCAGCTCATAATTTTGACTTTGATTTTGGCTTTAAATTATGTTTCTCGTAGACTGATCGTCTCCAAATTTTCTTTAATTTACTTGGTGTTAGCAGAATTTCACACCTAGAATTGTCACCAAATTCAACTGAACCTCATCCTTTCCTTTCCAGCTGTTTACGTTCAATTAAGGTGTGAGCCATTGTTTTTAGCTTCATACAAAAATCCTGTGTGTTTGCTAAGCCTGCTTGAGAGAAAGAATCTGCATTTTATAATCCTGCTCTTTGCAGCTGCTATTAACCCTTTGTGGGATCTTTCCCTGTATCCTCTCATGTTTCTCTCAGACCAGATATTGCCAGACTTCCATGTTTCAAATGACACATTTTTCCATATTTTCAATAACATGGGTTACAGAGATAGGATGGAAGTGAGGGTTTAAGTGGGTTGGTGCAGACTCGATGGCCCACTCACCTAACCTACCTATATCCATTTGTAAATCTCTTATTTCCTTATTGAAACTTACTATCCCACCTATTTTAGTATCATCTGCAAATTTACCTATAGTACCTTCTATCCTACATCCAAGTCATTAATGTATATTGTAAATAGTTGGAGCCCAGGATCAAACCCTTTGGCACCCCACTAGTTGCCAACCAGAAAAAGACCCATTTATCCTGACTCTCTGCCTTCTGTCCCAGTTTTCTATTCAAGCTAATAAATGACCCCTAAGCTCATGAGCATTAACCTCCACATATTAACCTTTTGTGCGGCATCTTATCAAATGCCTTCTGGAGGTCCAGATATACTACATCTACTGCATTCCCATTATCCACTTGGCTTGTTATATCTTCGAAGAACTCTAGCACATTAATCAAACATGATTTACCCTTCATCAAACCATGCTGACTCTGATGGATTGTGTTTTTGACCTTAAATGTCCTATTGCACTTCCTTAATAATAGATTCTAACAATTTCCCAGCGACAGATGTTAAACCTACTGGTAGTAATCCAACCCTTCAAACCTCTTTAGTGTCCGGTGCATAAAGACGAGGGAATGCTCCGTTGCTGGAGATGAGGCATTGAACCTCACTGGTGGAATGTAAGCTCCCTTGGCATTATTCGATAAAGGGCAGAGAGATTTACTGCAGTGTCTGGCCACTACTTCACCCAAGATCTCTAAAACACTTTCTTGGCCTCCTTGACGATCTCATGCCAAGTGCTCAAACATGGGGGCCATTCTCCAGAAGCATTTGAAAACATATTTTAGGAACTGTATCAGAAAAGTTAAATTGGAATATTTTCCGACATTTTCTAACATAATCAGAGTAAAAGTTGTGCCAGTGAAGATGTTAATCTGGCTAATGACTATGGTTAATAACCATTAAACCATCTGTCACAGCTGCCCTGGAGCTTACGCCATTAGCTGCCTTTGAAGTGCATGTTAAAATTCCATCGGGATTAGACTTTGGATCATTCATTTAAGAACCTTGACAGTTCTCTGGAAAGATTGGGGAAGCGGAGATGAAGGCCAGGATTCTCGCTGCTGAGGACGGAGATTGGCCGCGCTGTTCACAGGTTCTCCACGCGCGCCGCTTGTCAATGGGTCTTCCCATTGAATCCACCCCACGTTGCCGGGAGACCGTGGGTGGTGGGGTGGGGGGGGGGGGAGCGTTGCCTGCGGGACCGGACAATCCCACCGCCGGCGAAGGGACGGGGAATTCCGGCCAGAGCTTTTGGTAGTGGGGGGGTGGGTACGGCGATCGGAAGGATGACAAGGTTTGGTACGGCAAACGAACGTCCAGATTTTGACACGAGAAAGGGGAACAAGCAACGAGGTGGTTTGGCTTCTGCTTGCGATATTACAAATAAGAAGCGCTGGCAGGGATCCAGGACACAACGCGCGGGACGATTGCCAAGAAAAAGATTACAATCAGCTGTTGACCCAACTGAATAAAGAGCACAGTCACTGGAAACTGTAACTGCGGCTGAGGAGAAATTGATCCAAATGTCTCTCCCCAGAGCTCCTGCTGGCTGTCTGTGGCCCGCACGTGGGAATAACCCCAGCAGACACTGGTAACCACCTAGTCTGGTCTTGCTGTCCATTTTATTAATGATATTGTGGGACAATGTTTCCTTCTTCGAGAGCGATTGGGCGGAATATTCCGGGGTGTTTTTTTTTTCCCCCTGTGGAGGGGAAAGCGGTGTACGTCACAACGGCTGCATGGCTGGTATTTCTCGCCCTGTTTTCCAGCCCTTTGAGGGAAAGGAGAGATGCTGGAGGCCTGTCTCGCGCCGTCAGAGGCCTCCCAGCTGGCAACATCGGCCTACCACAGATGAAAATGAAATGAAAATCGCTTATTGTCACGAGTAGGCTTCAATGAAGTTACTGTGAAAAGCCCCTAGTCGCCTCATTCCGGCGCCTGTCCGGGGAGGCTGGTACGGGAATCGAACCGTGCTGCTGGCCTGCTTGGTCTGCTTTAAAAGCCAGCGATTTAGCCCGGTGAGCTAAACCAGCCCCTATCGGGGGACACCGGAATCTGGAACGAACAATCAAAACATGGAGCCCCCACAAGGACGTGGAGGCATTGCCACCCCTCCCCCAACATGGGCACTGGGAACCGCCCCCCCCCAAATGGAGACAGAAACCCCCCCCCCCCCAACCATGGAGCTCACCACAGAGGAAGCCCCCACAACACTGCCCCCTGGCACTGCCATTGCCAGATCTAAAACGGTCCTCATTCGAGGGTTTGGTGCGCAACAATGCCGGGACCCCGAGGATGTGAAGGCGAGGTGGAACCCACTTTAATTCATTGTTCTAATGTCTGCCTGGACGCCACACTCCACTGCAGCACAACATTCCACTCTCTCCCGCAATCCTGTGCAAAGGGTTTCTCTGGTGGATGGGGGCTGTGGTGCTGGAGATCTCATCACAAAGTTACCACAGCGGATTATGGAGAGAGCTCTTTCAGAGGATCGGTGCCAACGCAATGGGCCGAATGGCCTCCTTCTGCCCTGTAGCCATTCTATGACGAACGAATGTACCCAATGACCACACATTCCCAAACGTGACCTCATTTACCATTGGGGAGTCAGTCACGGAACCGTTTGGGAGGCCAGTTTTATCTCCGAACCAGGCTGCCATCAGTGTCCATGTTGCCATGGCAGCTGAAAAACCAGAGCTCGTATTTTTAACCGGACACGGTAGCATTACCTCCTGACGTGTTCCATATGGTGCATAAATCCCTGAAAGTTGCCGCCCAGGTTAATAGGGCTGTTAAGAAGGCCTATGGTGTGCTAGCCTTTATCAGTAGGGGGATTGAGTTTCGGAGCCACGAGGTCATGCTGCAGCTGTACATAACTCTGGTGCGGCCGCACCTGGAGTACTGCGTGCAGTCCTGGTCACCATATTATAGGAAGGATGCGGAAGCTTTTGAAAGGGTTCAGAGGAGATTTACTAGGATGTTGCCTGGTATGGAGGGAAGGTCTTACGAGGAAAGGCTCAGGGACTTGAGGTTGTTTTTGTTAGAGAGGAGAAGGCTGAGAGGTGACTTAATAGAGACATATAAGATAGTCAGAGGGTTAGATAGGGTGGACAGTGAGAGTCTCTTTCCTCGGATGGTGATGACCAACACGAGGGGACATAGCTTTAAATTGAGGGGTAGTAGATATAGGACAGATGTCAGAGGCAGTTTCTTTACTCAGAGAGTAGTAGGGGTGTGGAACGCCCTGCCTGCAACAGTAGTAGACTCGCCAAATTTAAGGGCATTTAAGTGGTCACTGGCTAGACATATGGATGAAAATGGAATAGTGTAGGTCAGATAGGCTTCAGATGGTTTCACAGGTCGGCGCAACATCGAGGGCCGAAGGGCACGTACTGCGCTGTAATGTTCTATGTGTGTGTGGGAGCGGTTATTAATGGTGTGGCAGATCCAGGGAGACGGGATTACCACCATCCTTGTGGAAACGCGGCAGTAAAAGGTTATCTGGGCTGGGCAGGGGGGGAATAGTTAGGCAGGATACAGATTCGAGGTGACTATCTGATCCGCCATGATCTTATTATAAGGCGGAGCAGGCTCGAGGGGCTGAATGGCCCCCTACTGCTACTTGATCATGTGTTTATATGTTGGTGCGCTGTTCCAAAGGAACGGTGGATTGGTACACTCCAAATCATCGTCCAGGGACAGTTCACATACCGAATCAAATTTCAACTTAAACCCGAATCCATTCCGTCTATCCATTGGGCAGCAGGGTAGCATGGTGGATAGCACAATTGCTTCACAGCTCCAGGGTCCCAGGTTCGATTCCCGGCTTGGGTCACTGTCTGTGCGGAGTCTGCATGTCCTCCCCGTGTGTGCGTGGGTTTCCTCCGGGTGCTCCGGTTTCCTCCCACAGTCCAAAGATGTGCAGGTTAGGTGGATTGGCCATGATAAATTGTTAGTGACCAAAATTGCCCTTAGTGTTGGGTGGGGTTACTGGGTTATGGGGATAGGGTGGAGGTGTTGACCTTGGGTAGGGTGCTCTTTCCAAGAGCCGGTGCAGACTCGATGGGCCGAATGGCCTCCTTCTGCACTGTAAATTCTATGATAGTCTAATCTCAAGGCAAACTCATGCAGATGTTGGAAATCTGAAGTAGCAAATGGCCAGCAGGCCAGGCTGCATCCGTGGAGAGAGAAGTCGGCGGAATATTCCGCTCTTACCAACGGCGGGGAGTCGTGGCCGGAGGGGGGAAGTCGGGAATTTCGTTTTGAATCTTGCTGTCCCGCCCTTTGTGGCGGGTTAACGGAAGGCCGGGTGTCCGGCGGGAATTCGGAACATTCAGTTTCGCCTGGCGAGGGAGACGTCTCCCTGGGCTCCGGGTGACCTCTGCCTTCGCCTTCCGTTCACTCCGTGTCTGAGAGAGGTCGGCTGTTCAAAGAAAAAGAACAAAAAAAAGAAAAAAGAGAAAGAAGAAAAAAAGGAGAAAAAAAAGAAAATAATGAAAAAAAAAAGAAAAGAAGAAAAGAAAAGGAAGAACAAAAAAGAAAAAAAGAAAAAGAATAAAAAAGAAAAAAAAAGGAACAAAGGAAAAAAAGAAAAAAAGAAAAAGAATAAAAAAGAAAAAAAAGGAACAAAGGAAAAAAAGAAAAAAAGAAAAAAAAGAAGGAAAGGAAAAAAAGGAAAAAAAAAGAAATGAAAGAAAAGAAAAAGAAACACAGACTGCGCCAAGGCTGGACACAGGGGAGGGGGGAGACCAGTCCAGGAGGGGGGTTGTGCGGCCAAGTGGCAGAGTCGAGTGAATGGCTACACGAGTGCTGTTCAAATATGTTTGGTTCTTGGAGTCTATGAGATGACGGTGGTGGGGAGGGGGAGCGGGGGGTTGGAGGGGCTACCTTGGGAATCGACGTGCAACTCACAGCATCCTAGTTAATGAGCCGAACAGGGCAAGGCCTCGCGTGGGCAGATGTCACTCCGACATTCGCTTCCGCCCTCAGACGTAGACTCCGTCCGCAGGGTCCACGGTTCTGGTCAGTGAGGTTCCATCGGAAGTGGTGATGGATGGGATTTCCCGATCCCGCGCGTGCTCCACACCCTCCGCCGGCGGAGAACGCGACGCGCGGGAGTTTCCGCCAGTGGGACCGGAAGATCCCATCGCCAGGAGGGGCTGGAAAATAATCTCGGGCCTTGCTCGAGGACCAATTATGCCAATGTGAACCTTTCCCAGTAAGATTCCAATCCGTGGGCGAAATCCCACATCTGAAGCCAATTGCCATCTGAATTTCATTACAGATCCTATATTTCATTCCAGTTCAGTACAGCGTCTGAGCATGGATCTCATTCCGGGATTCTGATTCCAAACCCTATTATCCATCACTTTTCCAGTGCACAGAATGAGGGAATGTGTGCCACTATTGAAGAATCCAGCTTTATTTGCTCGGTGTTTGTTTTCCGTTTAGACTGCAGAACATGGCCTCTTAACCTTCGGTGGGATCTAGGAATTACTCTGAGCGACCTGGGCCGGCAACGCCCATCTGCCCCTGGGCAGGAAAACAACTGGCGCAACAGCTGGAATTCATGTAACAGTCCTGAGTATGTAATTACTTCCAGAAGGAATGAATGAAATCATCAAACAGACCCGGAGCACCAATACTATATAATTACTCAGACAAAATGAGCTTTAACTCCATAGAACATCCATTATGCTGGGAGAGGAAGGTCAGTTGTTGCAAAGAATGACGGATCTTTTTGGCCAAGATCACAGTCCCGTGTACCCTTCCAATATGTGGAGATGCCGGTGTTGGACTGGGGTGAGCACAGTAACCTCCCCGTCCCCTGAGGAAGGAGCAGCGCTCCGAAAGCTCGTGCTTGGAACAAACCTGTTGGACTTTAACCTGGTGTTGTCAGACCTCTTACTGTGCCCTTCCAATATGGGCAGCACGGTAGAACACAGTGGTTAGCACTGTTGCTTCACAGCTCCAGGGTCCCAGGTTCAATTCCTGGCTTGGGTCACTGTCTGTGCGGTCTGCACGTGTCTGCGTGGGTTTCCTCCAGGTGCTCCGGTTTCAAAGAACAAAGAAAAAAGAAAATTACAGCACAGGAACAGGCCCTTCGGCCCTCCCAGCCTGCGCCGATCCAGATCCTTTATCTAAACCTGTCTCCTATTTTCCAAGGTCTACTTCCCTCTGTTCCCGCCCATTCATATACCTGTCTAGAAAAGAACAAAGAACAGAATTTCCTCCCACAAGTCCCGAAAGACATGCCTGCTGGTCAGTTAGGTAATTTGAACATTCTGAATTCTCAGTGTACCCAAACAGGCGCCGGAGTGTGGCGACTGTGGGATTTTCACAGTAACTTCTTGCAGTGTTAATGTAAGCCTACATGTGACACTAATAAAGATTATTATTATGTGGAGAACACAGAGAATTTACTTTGGGGTAACTCTGCGACTGACCTTCTCGGGAGCGAAGGTTGAAACCACCGATTTTTGGGGATGTTTCGGAGGATGGGTGTGTTAATTCCACATCTTGCAATCACACTTTCAAACGTAAAGTCGCCATCGTCCCAGATGATCAGAGGCTGCTGTCCCCCTTCGAGGGGGGAGAGCTGAGTGGTGGTGATTTAACAGCGAGGGTCAATCATGAGAAGGCGGGGCCTTCACGAATAACCTCAGCCGGTACGGGAACTGAACCCGCGCTGTTGGCCTCGTCCGCATCACGAAACAGCCGTCCAGCCAACTGAGCTAAACTGGCCCCATTACATCCCCTCACTTTGTCAGCTGCCTTGATAAGAGCCAGTTTGAGTGAATATGACACATGGTCACTGGACCTGACTCAGTTCTGAGAGACATACCATAAATTCCCTAGCTCAGAGTTATCCGTGAGGAGATTCACTCCAGGGAATCTGGCCTTAGATCTGGCCTGTTCTCCTGAAAACACAACTCCCTGGTCATGAACTTAGGAATTGGGGAAATCCCCTTTCATAGAATTTACAGTGCAGAAGGAGGCCATTCGGCCGATCGAGTCTACACTGGCCCTTGGAAAGAGCACCCTGCCCAAGCCCACACCTCCACCCTATCCCCATAAACCAGTAACCCCACCCAACACTAATTTTAGACATTAAGGGAAATTGAGCATGGCCAATCCACCTACCCTGCACATCTTTGGACTGTGAGAGGAAACCGGAGCACCCGGAGGAAACCCACGCACACACGGGGAGAACGTGTAGACTCCGCACAGACAGTGACCCAAGGCGGTAATCGAACCTGGGACCCTGGAGCTGTGAATCAATTGAGCTATCCACTATGCTACCGGGCTGCCCTTTCAAAGCCGTAACGTGTTGTTCCAGTGTTAGATCCATTATCAATGAAACCAGATTCAGAACATGCCACACAGCAATGGCCTGCAGGACACCAGGAGCAGGGTGACCAACTGTCCTGTCCCATAACTTGGCGCTTTGTCCTTGTCCTGGGTCAGGCCCTCCCGGGCGCCTTTTGTCTCTGGTTTTGCCCGCCATTGTGTCTGGGTTTGCTATTTGTGTGTTGTCTACTGCGTGTACGGGCGTTGGGTAGAATTGGAGCTACAGGTGCCAGATTCAGGGTGGGTCGCGGGGCTGCAGAGGAAATATCATGCAGCAGTCAAGGACCTTTGCCCCCACCGCCACCACCCCCTCCCTCCATCACCCACACTGTGCTCCCGTGGTCTCACCCGAACCCCTCCCACCCCGCCTCTCTTCGGTTCCACAAGCAACCCTGACCCCTTCACCCTCGCACGGTCTCACCAGCACCCTCACGGTAAAGGGCCCGGCTTCTTTCTTGCTCACACCGGGCCCACACTGCTCAGTGCCGCTGAAGTGTTGGCCGGTGTAGACTTGAGAGATGAACAGACACTTCCAACACTGATGAAGGTTCAACTCAATTTTATTAACTACTTCTAACTAACTAACACACGATGACTGTGGGTCTAAATGATACTAACTTAAACTAGAGACCTAAGCCTTGTCCGAACCGATTGATTCTCTCAGCCCGTGGTGTGAGTCTGTGCTGGGCTGGATGAGTTCCTGTTACACTCAGAGGCAGCACCCAGAATGAGCGGGAACCGTGGTGCCCTCTGCCTTTATAGTGTGTGTATTCTAACTGGTGATTGGCTGCGGTGTTTGTACATGTTGATTGGTCCCTGTGTGTGTCCATCAGTGTGTGTCTGCACCATGATATAATACAAAGAGCAAAGAACAAAGAAAATTACAGCACAGGAACAGGCCCTTTGGCCCTCCCAGCCTGCACTCTCCCAAACCTGTTGCCTATTTTCCAAGGATCTACTCCTCTCTGTTCCCCGCCCGTTCATATATCTGTCCAGGTGCATCTTAAATGATGCTATCGTGCCCACCTCTACCACCTCCGCTGGCAAAGTGTTCCAGGCACCCACCACCCTCTGCGTAAAAAACTTTCCACGCACGTCTCCCTTAAAGTTTCCCCCTCTCACTTTGAAATCGTGACCCCTTGTAACTGACACCCCCACTCTAGGAAAAAGCTTGTTGCTATCCACCCTGTCCATACCTCTCATAATTTGGTAGACCTCAATCAGGTCCCCCCTCAACCTCCGTCTTTCCAACGAAAACAATCCTAATCTACTCAACCTTTCATCATAGCTGGCCCCCTCCATACCAGGCAACATCCTGGTGAACCTCCTCTGCGTATATTATGACCTGGTGGGGAAACAGGTATCTTCTTGAATGGCTTGCAGGAGGTATGCCTCTAGACTGCCCAAAATCACATGGGGCGCATCGCACCCCTCCATCATTCTGTAAACTCTTCAACACCCTCCCCCACCCCACCCCCCCGCCCCCCTCCCCCCACCCCATCTGTCAAACCTACCGTGATGTCAGCTCAGTCTGGGGCTCATGAGGTATATTTAATGCCCACTGTCTGCCAATTGATTGGCATTGAGGGCCCTTTCGCCAAATCCACCATGAAGCAACAAGCTTGTAAATAAACATGGAAGAAAAAGAAAAGAAGAAAATCGCTTATTGTCACGAGTAGGCTTCAATGAAGTTACTGTGAAAAGCCCCTAGTCGCCACATTCCGGCGCCTGTCCGGGGAGGCTGGTACATGGGCATGAAATGTTGGAAAGGTGTTGATTACAGAATGTTGCCTGTTTAAGATGTCTTTACAGACTTCTGTAGGTTACCTGTAAGTCTTGATATTAGTAAGTGAACTATTTGGCCATATACAGGAAAGGGTAAGGTTTTGTCTCCATGTCTAGGTCACTTCTCTGCTCAACGTCACTGATGTACCATCGATTGTACGCGAGGCGAGTGATTTACCAAAGTCTGGCTTTAATTAACTAGAACACAGCTCTGCGATCGTCTACAGTGGAAAGGGACGATCGTCAGGCGTTTGAGCATTTATACCTCGTTAATAGAGGCGTGGTTAACTCAGCCTCTCGGCCAATCGGTCGAGAGGCACATGACCGACCAGGGCCAATGGTAAGCCGACGTTCTGGCCCAATGGCAGACGAGTATGCAGACCATATCATCACAGTCACACTGGCCGTTGGGTCTGGGTTTGGCCTTCTTACATCACAGCGTGGGCAGTACTGCACTCACAGCCACTTTAACCCTAAATGTGCCGGATCCGTGTGCTACCTAAATGACAAATAAACCCATTGAAGCTCGTTCTGGAATACTCTAATGCATCACGCAGCAGTAATTTGAACAATCGTTCTTGTGGCGTATCGAAAATCGCTCTGCGCGTTTTGTCCAGCGGCTACCGCACACAACATGTACCAGCAGAGAGAGTCTGCTAGCAAGAATAATAAAGGATCCATGTTTTACAGCTCCTGCAGTTCAAACTCTACGTGTCGTTTGCTGGGGACTTCACTTTGACTGCACTATCCTGCCGGACAAGCTACTGCGCAGATTCACCAGGCTGAGGAAGGAAGGGAAAAGTAACTTGATGGGTTTGTGCTCCGGAGGTGAGGCTGCGAAGTGCTTTGGAAGTGCGAATCAGGAATTGAGTTTCTCTTCCATTGATTGAGAGTGTCAATGTAGGATATTTAAATGAGAAAGGAAGGGTTCCATTTGAGGACCCCCGGGTATGCCAAAATGCAATGAAGGATTTTTGAAGTGTGGTCACGGTTTTAAATCGGGAAAGAAAATGCTGGTTGAATCGGGGTGGTGGCGATGGTGGTGGGGGGAGGGGGGGGCATGGCTTTCTTTTTTATTTATTCACGGGATGTGGGCATCGCTGGCACGGTGGGCATTCATTCGCCATCTCTAGTTCCCCTCGGCAAGGCGTTGGCGAGTTGCTCGCTTGAGCCGTTGGAGCTCGTGGGCACTTTCCCCAGGCCCTCCAGAAAGGGCTCTTTTTCAAACAAAGTTTTCTATAGTTTCAGTGGCTGCCAAGACGGGCCTCTGGGGAAATGTTGAGCAGGGCAAGTCGGAGAGCCGCAAATGTGCCAGTGCTACCAACGGCGACGCAGATCGAATATGGGCTGTCCCACTGTCAAACCAGCCCCTTGTTTCGATTTCGGCCTCCCTGTTTGAGAAAGGACGTAATCGCGTTGGAAAATGTTTGGAGGAGGTTCACACGTCCGGTACCTGGATGAGGGATTATCGTATGAGAGCATGTTGAACAGGACGGGCCTGATATCCATTTGAATTCAGAAGAATGAGAGGTGATCTGATTGAAACACATAAGATTCTGAAGGGCAGATAATGAAAGGATGTTTCCCCCGTGTGGGAGAGAGAAGAACTCGGGGTCACAGGTTAAAAATAAGGGGCCTCCCATTTAAGATGGGGAATTTTCTTTTCTTTCGGAGGATGGTGAGTTTGTGAAACTCTCTTCTTCGGAGAGTGGGGGAGGCAGGGTAATCAAATATTTTTCAGGCGTTTATGCGATGGACAAGGGAGTCAAAGGACATGGGGGGGGGGGGGTTTCGGAAGGAAGGGTGTTCAGGTTATAATTAGGTCCACCATGGTCGTATTGAGTGGTGGGGCAGGCTCGAGGGGCCAAATGGCCTACTCGTGCTCCTAATTCATACGTTTGGACACATTTATGCTCCAAAAGCGATTCCAATGCATATCGGTTCCTTTCGTCACCACAGGAAGTAGTTGAGTCCAAAACATTGCATGGTGTCAAGAAGCAGTTAGATATAGCACTTGGGGCGAAAGGGATCAAAGGCGGCACAGTAGCACAGCGGTTAGCACAGTTACTTCACAGCTCCAGGGTCCCAGGTTCAATTCCCGGCTTGGCTCACTGTCTGCGCGGAGTCATCACGTTCTCCCCGTATCTGCGTGGGTTTCCTCCGGGTGCTCCGGTTTCCTCCCACAGTCCAAAGACATGCAGGTTAGGTGGATTGGCCATGCTAAATTGCCCTGAGTGTCCAATAAGGTTGTTACTGGGTTACGGAGATGGGGTGGAGGTCTGGGCTTAGGTTGGGTGCTCTTTCTAAGATCCGGTGCAGACTCGATGGGCTGAATGGCCTCCTTCTGCACTGTAACTTCTATGATTCTATGAAAGGATATGGGGGCAAGGCGGGATTAGGCTGTTGAGTTGGATGATCAGCCATGACCATTGTGGTGATATGCATCACTGTATGTGCACAAGGGGTTAATGTAAATACACTACAACTAAGTAACCACTAGAGGGAGCACCAGAGATGGCATGACATGCAGACATACAGCCAATGGGTCATTAGAACAGGACACAACCAATGGGTAATCAGGACACCCAGAGGTGGCATTACCACAAGGGGGCACTTCACAACCCATATAAAAGGACAGGGCACACATGCTCTGCCTCTTTCCACAGACAGACATCTAGAGAGTACATCAGGGTTGATCAACAGCATCACACCCCAGCACCTGGCTTAGAGCAGGCTGGTAAAGATAGACTGAGTTACTACAGTTAAATTAGCAGAGTCAAACTCATTTAAGAACTGTGTTAATAGTTCGAAAAACACGTTGAGCTCATTTCGTAGTCTGGAGCTTCCTTTGTCAAAGCATACATCAAGGAAGCAGCTTATGCTACACGAAGCAGCGTAACACAACAATCATAATGAATGGGGGAGCAGGCTCGCAGGGCCAAATGGTCTCCACCTGCTCCTATTTTCCTCCATGTTTCCTAGGCCTTACCCTAACTTACAACTGCAGTGTTTTGAGTCAGCGTTGGCTTGTTCTGGTCACGAGTGGGAATTGGAACTGCCAAATCCTCCCTGCGATGCATTTAGAGGACTGGGAGAGGCACTAGGCTCACGTTGCCTTCAAAGAAAGTTGCTTTTTAAAAAGTAGCGACGTCAAGTACGAACGCTGCTCACAAGCCCAATGTCTCGGTCCTCGGGAAAGAGGACTGAAGGCAAAATAACTTCGGTGTTGCAGCTTTGCCTCAGTGCCAGAACTCAGGGCTCAGGGACTCTCTTTAATTGGAATCTTGCTCTGCACAGCCCACCTGGGGCATGTGCCTCTAAGGGGCACCCGTGTTCAAAAACCTTTCCACTTTCTGCTTGGTAAGAAAAGCAATAAAACTGCTCCACAAAACATTTCACAACACAATTATAATCTGGGATTGCCTCCAAAATTCCACTCCCCCAGTGAACAATATTAGGTCAATGTTATTTCCATCCCCCCCCCCCCCCCCCCCCCCACCACCACGCTTACTCCCGGAGACGTTGCTCAGAACCAGGATACTTTAGCTTTCCATTGTGAATTTAACACCTACACGTCTTCCTAACGCTAGAAATGGTCCCGCAATCCTTACCCATTATATTCCCTGCTTTCGACAATCGTTTGTAAAATATGTTCCCTGGTTTGGATAATGGTGTGTTCAAAAGTGCCCCTGGTTTGAAATTTTTAGAGCCTTGACAAGTGGCACAGAAGGAGGCCGTTTGGCCCATTGCGTTCGAGCTAGTTCGCTGGCTGCGCTGCCCAATTCTTCTCCTCCTCCCCCCCCCCCCTCCCGGCCCTTCCCCCGCAGCCATGTCATTCGCTCACCATTCTGGAACGTCCCAATTTCGTTCCGAAGGTAACTGCTGAATCTGCTTCCAGCTCGCGACAGCTCACTGTGTTGACAAGAATCGCCTCATATCCCCTGAAGCTCGTTGGCCAATTAGTCTCAATCGGCGTCTGCCGACCTTTCCGCTGTTTCTACCCTGTTTACTCTAATGCTTAAACCTTTAGCGCCTTTGAAGGCCTCCATTAAAGCTCTCCTCAACCTCAGGACAACAATGACAGTGTCTTCTGTATCTCCCCCCTTTCCGAAATTCCTTGGCCCTGTTACCATCCTGGGAAATCTCCCCTGCACCTTTGACACCCTCATCGTAACTGGGAGCTGGTTTGGACATGGGAGCCCATGGACATCCATTTGATTTAGGTTGGTGGATGATTATGCTCGGTGAGGTACTGCAGAAGGCTTGCTAGTCCCGGGCGGGATCAAAGGCTGCCATGGGCCAAACGGGATCCGCAGGCTGTAGTTTGCCCACCCCTGATTTCTCAGCTTCACAGGGGCGTAATCAGGGAGATAATGACAATGAGCCTGGAGGGGGTACGGCCGC
Source organism: Scyliorhinus canicula (assembly GCF_902713615.1). Taxonomy (NCBI): domain Eukaryota; kingdom Metazoa; phylum Chordata; class Chondrichthyes; order Carcharhiniformes; family Scyliorhinidae; genus Scyliorhinus; species Scyliorhinus canicula. The sequence continues at coordinate 25,381,788 of NC_052167.1, forward strand.
GAGGAGTGACTGAATGCAGCGAGGCAGGTTTTAAAGGGTTTCTTAAAGGAGGGAGAGTTGGAAGAATGGGAGGCTTGGGGAGAGAATTCCTAATAGAAACGGGAGTCGAGCAAGTGGCCCGATTTGGAGAAGCAAAGTTCTCAGGCAGTCATAGGCCTGGGCGTGATTTTAGAAATTAGGAGAGACAAGATCATGGAAAGGGAGGCAGTGACACTGTGGTATTCTCACTGGACTAGTGTCCCAGGGACCCAGAGAAATCCTCTGGTGGCATTTGAATTCCGCAGATGGTGAAATGTGAATTCAGTAAGAAAACTGGAATTAATAGTCTCATGACAACCATGAAACCATTGTCGATTGTCATTAAAACCCATCTGGTTCACCCATGTCCTTTCGGGAAAGGAGTCTGCTTTCCTTATCTGGCCCGGCCTATATGGGATTCCAGATCCACAGCAATTGACTCGCAAATGCCAACAGAGGTGGGCAACAAATGGTGGCCAAGTCAGCGATGCCCACTCATGACATGAACAAATTAAAAAAATACATGACAATGGTCATTTTTGAATTGGAGGTTGATTGGGAGCCAAAGTAGCTCAATGGGATAGGATAACTAGGAGCAGGAGTCGGCCATTCGGCCCCTCAACCCTTTTCCACATTCAACGAGATCATGGTTGACCTTCCATCTCAGCATCATTTTCCCATTCTATCTCCATATCTCTTGATATCTTTAATCTTTACCGATCTACCGATCACTGTCTTGAACAAGCTCCATGATTGTGCCTCCATAGAATCTGGGGCAGAGAATTCTAACGATTCACTCCCCTCTGATTGAAGAAATTCCTCCTCATCTCGGTCCTAAATGGCCTCTCTCTTATTCCCAAACTGTGTCGCCAGGTTCTAGACTCCCGAGGCATGGGAAACATCCTGTCAAGCCCCAAAATAATTTTGTATGTTTGAATGAGATCCCCTTTCAGTCTTCTAAATTCAAGAAAATTCTGGTTGGGTTTCCTCATTTCCCTCTTGTATGACATTCCCACCATCCCCGGACTCAGTCTGGAGAACCCTCGTTGCACTCCCTCGACGGCAAGCATATCTTTCCTCAGGTAAGGGGACGAAAATTGTCCTCAATACTCGAGATGTGGTCTCACCCCATACATAGAACATAGAACAGTACAGCACAGAACAGGCCCTTCGGCCCTCGATGTCGTGCCGAGCAATGATCACCCTACTCAAACCCACATATCCACCCTATACCCGTAACCCAACAACCACCCCCCCCCCCCCTTAACCTTACTTTTTAGGACACTACGGGCAATTTAGCACGGCCAATCCACCTAACCCGCACATCTTTGGACTGTGGGAGGAAACCGGAGCACCCGGAGGAAACCCACGCACACACGGGGAGGACGTGCAGACTCCGCACAGACAGTGACCCAGCCGGGAATCGAACCTGGGACCCTGGAGCTGTGAAGCATTTATGCTAACCACCATGCTACCGTGCTGCCCATACAATTATAGCAAGACCCCATTACTCCTATACTCAAAGCCTCTGGCAATAAAGGCCGACATCTGGGAGTTCCTCTCCAAGCCATTCACCATTCGGACTTGGATATATATCGGCCGTTCTTTCACTGTCAAAATCCCGGAACGCCTTCCCTAACAGCACGGTGGGTGTACCTACACCACATGGGCTGCAGCGGTTCAAGAAGGTGGCTCACCACCTCCTTCGCAAGGGCAATTGGGGATGGACAATAAATGCTGGCCTATCCAGCGGCGCACACATCCATATGAATTTTTTTTTTTTTAAACCAGAAATTTGCCTTTGGGGATACGTGTTGAGATTGACATGTAGCCGTTTCAAATGAATCTCAAAGGTGACAAAGGGCATTTGCGTTTTACAGGAAATTCATGAGTAAATGGGATGGACATTTTGAATATTTATTGACCCCAAATAGAGGTGAAGTAGCAACATGAAAGGAACTTAGTGTTTGGGAACCTAAGTTCTCTGAGGGATATTTGAAGGCAACATAAAACTGAGATGAAAGGGATACTTATGACAAACGGTTTCAGATGTAGGGAGTTGCTATTCAGGAGAGGAGGGGTGTGGGGGTATTCCACTGAAAGCCTGCTGCTGTGAAAATCTTGTAACTGAAGTAACGCAACGCAGTGTTGAGCCAGAAGAGCATTCGGCCATGAGAAAGCTATTTCTCAGAAATACTCTTGGATTCCTAGGCTGAGAATCTATAAGGGCTGTTGCCAAAACAATTGTTTTGTTAGGTGCCACTGATAGATCATTTCAGGGGTTATTTTGTAAGATTTTTCTAACATTGTGCGTACGATCTTTGGACTGTGGGAGGAAACCGGAGCACCCGGTGGAAACCCACGCAGACACGGGGAGGATCTGAGTGAGTTGGTTAGATCGCGGGAGGGTCTGAAATTGGGATTCATGCCGGGTGCCGATCGGTTTCTGATCTAACCGTTGATCGCCCCCGTTGACGAGATCTGGATCCTGTCACCGAGTGGTGTGAAACCAATAATCACCAATTCAGGCCAACCTCCATCCTGCGCGAAGGACCCCCCCATCGAATGGCCTCCAGTCATCTAAATGCCTCCCCGGCGAGCGGTCACGCGGGCACTCTTTAGCGCACCTATTTACAAACATGAAGCTGGCAAAATGCCTGTGCAGAGTCTGCACATCCTCCCCGTATCTGCGTGGGTTTCCACCGGGTGCTCCGGTTTCCTCCCACAGTCCAAAGATGTGCGGGTTAGGTGGATTGGCCGTGCTAAATTGCCCAGTGTCCGAAATTGCCCTTAGTGTTGGGTGGGGTTACTGGGTTTTGGGTTAGGGCGGAGGTGTTGACCTTCGGTGGGATGATCTTTCCAGGAGCCGGTGCAGACTCGATGGGCCGAATGGCCTCCTTCTGCACTGTAAATTCTATGATATGATAAAATGGCTGTTTCTGGCATTGGAGGAGGTGAATAGCTATCTGGGAAAGTGGGCAGTCAGCCCCAGTGCTGGGGGGTGGGGGCGAATCCCCGGGGGGGGGGCTCGGCTTCCACTAGTGGTGGGGTCACCCCTGGGCTGGGTGGCAAGGAGCTTAGCGCCCCAGGTCTGACTTGCAGACCAGCCCCCGCCACCAATCGTGTGTACCCTTACCGGGGCAACTTCACCTTCTGCCTGTCCATCAGGGCAGCGCAAGTGGTTGGCACTGTGGCTTCACAGCGCCAGGGTCCCAGGTTCGATTCCCGGCTTGGGTCACTGTCTGTGCGGAGTTTGCACGTTCTCCCCGTGTCTGCGTGGGTTTCCTCCGGGTGCTCCGGTTTCCTCCCACAGTCCAAAGACGTGCAGGTCAGGTGGATTGGCTAAATTGCCCTTAGTGTCCAAAAAAGGTGAGGTTGGGTTATTGGGTTACAGGGATAGGGAGGAAGTGAGGGCTGAAGTGGATCGGTGCAGACTCGATGGGCCGAATGGCCTCCTTCTGCACTGTATGTTCTATGCTCTATGTTCTATCCCACCGAACACCTCCGGGACATAGCCCCGCCTGTGGTCATGTGGTGAAGGTCACTTAAACCCCCACTGACCATGGCGCCCCCTGGCCACACAGATGAAGGCTATCGCTAATAGGGAATTGGCAATGTTAGTAATGTGATTCCTGTGGGTCGGTGTGCCATGTTGTAGGCGGATGTGACCGTCTAGCATCCCAATCAGACTGTGAGACCTGAACACTGGAAGTTTCAAAACCGCAGCCGACAATCAAACACTCAAGAGCTGGGTTTCAGCACTGCGGACATTCCCGCCACCAGAGGGTGGATTTGTGGATCAGGGAGGGACCTTACCCTCGGTCCAAGTACTGTTCCCAGCGGGGGTTTGGAGCTCGAGGTCCGGTGCCCAGGTGTGGTCAGGGGTGCGCGTGCAGGGGGCCCCCGGTGCTGCTGGCTCCCTGGAGGGCACTGTGCGAGACGGCAGGGAATGTAAGGAAGCTTGGGGGGATTTGAGGGTACCGAGGTGGAAGCCATAACTGGTTGTTCGTCTCCCACCCTCTCCAATGCCTTACAGATATCACATTCTGGATGACCTTCTTGATCACGCAGCATCCTCACTCGCGGTAGCTGTCGCAGTCCAGCCGGCCAGACGCCAGAGAAAGTAATGGTAGCAGCGTCAACAGAGGCTCGGGCTGGTGGTCCATGTCACACCCCACATCCTGAGGACCCGAACGGCCAACAGGCCAAGCAGGAGCCCGGAGGGGTGGCCGGTGACAGCCCGAGGTGTACAGGTGTCGCTGGTCATTTGAAGAGATATAACATAGAACATACAGTGCAGGAGGAGGCCATTCGGCCCAACGAGTCTGCACTGACCCACTTAAGCCCTCACTTCCATCCTATCCCCGTAACCCAATACCCCTCCTAACCTTTTTGGTCACTAAGGGCAATTTTAGCATGGCCAATCCACTTAACCTGCACGACTGTGTGAGGAAACCGGAGCACCCGGAGGAAACCCACGCACACATGGGAAGAACATGGTGACCCAGCGGGGAATTGAACCTGGAACCCTGGTGCTGTGAAGCCACAGTGCTATCCACTTGTGCTACCGTGCTGCCCATGCCAGACAGTGTGTTCTGCAGGAGGCTCAGCCTCAACAAGGGGCAGTGAAGCGGGTACCATGTCCTTGCAGATGGCACCACGTGGAGGAGGGGGCTACCCTCTCCCGGTGCCTGCCAACGTCACCACAGCCCTGAAACTTAATACCTCGGGTCCATTCCAGGGCTCGAGTGGAGACTTGTGCGACATATTCCAACAATAACACAAGGGGACGTGATCTCCGACCCCACGCCGGCTGGGAGAATCGCGGTAGTTCCGGGCGCATCACGCCACGCCGCCCTGGCACCTGCACGCGATTCTCCTACCCTCCCCAAAATGGCGTGTCGCGTTTTGCGACAGGCCGCTCGGAGAATCGCCGCTCGCCGTTTCTAACGGCCACCGGCGATTCTCCGGCCCGGATGGGCCGAGCGGCCTGCCGAACCCGACCGGTTCACGCCGGCGCCAACCACACCTGGTCGCTGCCGGCGTGAACATCGCGCGACGGCTGCGTGTGGGGCCTGTGGGGGGCGGAGGGAGAATCGAGCACCAGGGGGGTGCTCAGGAGGGGTCTGGCCCGCGATCGGTGCCCACCGCTCGTCGGGCCGGCGTCTGTAAACGACGCACTCTTTTCTCTCCGCCGGCCTGCAAGATCAAGCCGCCATGTCTTGTGGGGCAGCGGAGGGGAAGACGGCAACCGTGCATTCGTGGGTTGGCGCCGGCCAACCTGCGCATGCGCGGGTGATGTCACTTAGGTGCCGCCGGCCGCGTCATTCCGGCCGCGCCGCTTTGATGCAAGCGTCAAGGCCGGGGGCTCAAAATTCACGCGCCTAGCCGCCCGGGGGAGGGAGAATAGGGGTCGAGGAGCGGCCTCCGACGCCGGAGTGAAACACTCTTTGGGAGAATTTTGCCCAAGGTCTCCTTGGTGGCATGGTGCGTGCTGTCTGGGGTTTGCTCGAAGGGATCGGGTTAAGTGCTGTTCCCCTTCGTTAGCGAGGAGCTCCCGGGCACGGGAATCAGCCGGTGGTACAGTAATTTCCAACGTGAAGCCCGTGGGGCATCATTACCGACCCTAATTGGCGTTAGATACCGGTAGCTGTCTCGCCGGGTCGGAGGTCAGGAAACACCCGAAAATGCCTGCTCGCACCCTCACTTAGAAACGTTTCTGTCAGATCGCGCCCTGTATCTTTCATCTTGTGCGTCTGGCTTTTATCTTTTCTTTCAACAAACATTTTAATTCTTTCACATTTTTAAAAGTTAGTGCTGGATTCCTGTGGGTTTGTGTTCAGTAGCTGTTGCTTCTTGTTTTGACAATAGGAAAAACGATCATGAGCAAGATTCTGTAATCTGGCTTTAGCATCGGCTGAGGCTGGAACCATGTGGTGAACTTGGATTCCCAAGCAGCCTTTGATAAGATGCCGCATCAAAGGTCACTGCGCAAGATATGAGAACATGGTTGGAGGTTCCATATTAGCATGGGTAGTGGGATTGGTTAGCTAACAAGATGCAGAGAGTAGTGTAAGAGTCCATTTTTGTTGTTCCCAATTACTTTATTTTCTAATTTTATTATCTTAGGTCCACGGACCCACAATCGGAATGTGCCTTTAGGCAGAAGTGTGCTTGCAAGACGGTGTGTTCCTGGGTTTGTACTTTGCAGAGGAGAAACCAGACTCGTCGGCACTGAGTGAATGGGGAGGCAGGGTAGCACAAGTGGGTAGCACTGTGGCTTCACAGCGCCAGGGTCCCAGGTTCGATTCCCCGCTGGGTCACTGTCGGTGCGGAGTCCGCACCTTCTCACCGTGTGTGCGTGGGTTTCCTCCGGGTGCTCCGGTTACCTCCCACAGTCCAAAGATGTGCAGGTTAGGTGGATTGGCCATGATAAATTGCCCTTAGTGACCAAAAAGGTTAGGAGGGGTTATTGGATTGCGGGGATAGGGTGGAAGTGAGGGCTAAAGTGGGTCGGTGCAGACTCGATGGGCCGAATGGCCTCCTTCTGCACTGTATGTTCTATGCTCAAAGGGGGAGACAATGGCGCAATGGTATTGTGACTGGACTAGTAAACAGAAACTCCAGGGTAAAGCTCTGGGGACTCAGGTTCGAATCTCACCACTGCAGATGGTGAAATTTGAATTCAATAGAAGTCTAAAGATGATGCTGAAACTATTGTCGATTGTCGTAAAAACCCATCTGGTTCACTAATGTCCTTTGGGGAAGGAAACCTGCGTCCTTACCTGGTCTGGCCTACATGTGACTCCAGACCCACAGCAACGTGGTTGACTCTTAACTGCCCCCTCAAGGGCAATTAGGGATGGGCAATAAATGCTGGAACAGCATGAACAAATTTTTTTTTAAATTTTCGCTTTGGAGGAAGTCGGTCCGATTAATTGGCTGGCAACCTGTGGATTGGCCAGGGGCAGTATTCTGCCTGACAACAGTCATTGATTGGTTCCTGTGTGATGCTTTCTGAAAGAGCTGGGCGGAAATGATTAGATCTTGAAAGGAGAAGGAACTATTTCGCTCTCTTTATCTCTTTTGCTGAAAGAACTGCTTTATTATTCCAAAACCAGTGATTGCCTGGCACATCCTTGCTGTAAACTTGAAATGATCCTGAATCTCTGGAGAAAATAGACAACCTTGCGAGAGAAGCCTCTCGATCCTTGGGGGAAGGATCCGGTTACAATAATAATACTCTATATTAATAATAATAATAATAATAATCACAGCAGGCGGTAAAGAAGGCTAATGGTATGTTGGCCTTCATTGCGAGAGGTTTCGAGTATAGAAGCAGGGATGTGTTGCTGCAATTATACAGGGCCTTGGTGAGGCCACACCTGGAGTATTGTGTGCAGTTTTGGTCTCCTTCTCTGAGGAAGGATGTTCTTGCTCTCGAGAGAGTGCAGCAAAGGTTTACCAGACTGATTCCTGGGATGGCGGGACTGTCATACGAGGAGAGGTTGGGATTGTTCTCGCTGGAGTTCAGAAGAATGAGGGGGGATCTCATAGAGACTTATAAAATTCTAACAGGACTAGACAGGGTAGATGCTGGGACGATGTTACCTATGATGGGCGTGTCCAGAAGCAGGGGTCACAGCCTGAGGATTCAGGGTAAACCATTCCGGACAGAGTTAAGAAGGCAGTTCTTCACCCAAAGAGTGGTGAGCCTGTGGAAGCCGTTGATGCTAAAACTTTTCACATATTCAAGAGGCGGCTGGATATAGCACTTGGGGAGAATGGGATCATAGGCTATGGGGAGAAAGCAGGATTAGGCTATTGAGTTGGATGATCAGCCATGATCGTGATGAATGGCGAAGCAGGCTCGAAGGGCCAAAAGGCCTCCTCCTGCTCCTACTTCTACGTATCTACGTATCTATGTCACAAGTAGGCTTACATTAGCACTGCAATGAAGTTACCGTGAAAAGCCCCTAGTTGCCACATTCCGGTGCCTGTTCGGGTACACAGAGGGAGAATTCAGAATGTCCAATGCACCTAACAGCACGTCTTTCGGGAATTGTGGGAGGAAACCGGAGCACCCGGAAGAAACCCACGGAGGCACGGGGAGAACGTGCAGACTCCACACAGACAGTGACCCAAGCCGGGAATCGAACCTGGGACCCTGTGAAGCACAACAGTGCTAACCAATGTGCTGCCGTGCCGCTGGTAACCTGCTGTCTCCGTGAGTCAGCCGTGAGGATCATTCCAAGCTGAAGGAAAAAGATCCCTATCTTATTTATTACCCGATTATTTCTTTCCCTTTCGACGACTCTTTCCCCTCAGTGTTAGTCTGTGCGTGTGTGCAGAGAGAGTGGAGAGCCAGGGCCTCAACTAGTTACGGCCTGTGGCAGTGAATTGGCTGAAGCTATGGTAGCTGAATTTTCCAATGACACCAAGATAGTTCAGGAAGTAAGTTGTCAGGAGGAAGCAGAGTGTTTTTCAAAGGGATTTGGACAGGTTAAGTCAGGGCGGGGGGAAAAAACATGGGCAGCTGGAGCGTGAGTTTCGAAAATGTGAACTTGCCCACTTTGACAGGATGGTAGAAAAACAGAAGATTATATAAATAGAGAGAGAGGCACGCAGAACTTGATGGTATAGAGGGATCAGAGCGTCCTGGTGTATGAACCCCATAATGCTAGTGTGGTGATATGATCTGCATACTCGTCTGCCATTGGGCCAGAACGCCAGCTTACCATTGGCCCTGGTCGGTCATGTGCCTCTCGACTGATTGGCCGATCGCAGAGCTGTGTTCTAGTCAATTAAAGCCAGACTTTGGTAAATCACTCGCCTCGCGTACAATCGATGGTACATCAGCTAGTCCGCAGAAAGGCAAATGGAAAGGTGACATTTACTGCACGGGGAATGGGCCGTAAAAGCAGGGATATTTTACCGCACTGTACAGGTTCTGCCGAGACCACATCTAGAGGACAGTGTACAGTATTGCGGCCAGGGGCTGGGGCAGAGAGGAAAGGATGGATTCAAGGTAGCCGCACAGGGAAGAGAATCAAGGATTCTGGAACGTTCTGAGTGTGCTGCGTATAAAGGAATGCTGTAATAATCTGGGTGTATTTTACACATAACAGGAATCTGGAATCGCCGAGGTGTATTTTACACAACAGGATTCTGGGTGTGCTATATATAACAAAATCTTGGGTTGGCCTGGGAGGTTTATATATATATTTATATGGAAAGCAGGATTCAGGACTGTTCTAAGTTGTTGAGAATTTTCCTTGGCTTGTGACTAATTTCCGCTCCGGATTTACTGAGACACGAGATGCGCTGAGACGGCCTCAGGCTCCACTCTGAAGCTCTGAAGGGAACAATGCCAGCGGCTGGCACGCACTGGCCCCCTGTGCAAAGGGCAGCGGGCACCCAGTCTGCGACGCAGCTACACCGCGGGCCGCCGGCCTGGCCGGGTGGCTCTCGTGGAATGTGCAAGCTGTTCCGGTGTATTCTCAGGGCGGCGCAGTAACTGGGTGAGACGGAGCTTTCCCAGCGAAGGTGAGGGGGTGCAGGAAGTGGTGTGATTTTGTTGCCGGTTGCTGCTGCTGCTCGCGCACGAGTCCTCTGCAGAGTGGATCAACATGAGACTGTCTGTCTGAGGCTGGATTCCGGCAACAGAGACCTTTTATGCAGCCTGCCCATTCCCCATCGCACACACACAAAGACTTGTTGTTGCTGGTGTGGAGCTCCCTGAACAAGGGCACCAGTTTTGTGGCCACTCTGCATGCCTCTCGCAGATCGCTTGCATTTTTTTTTTTCGCGTGAGTGAGTCCTGTTGCCTCATGAGGGCCATTGGTATAGAGAGCGGCAGGAACTGTAAATGTGCAAATAGGATGTGTACGAAGTACCTCAACGTGCATTAGCGCACAGAAGAAATGACACAACATCCTACCATCCCAGGGGCGGCAGGGTAGCACAGTGGTTAGCACAGCTGCTTCACAGCTCCAGGGTCCCAGGTTCGATTCCCGGCTTGGGTCACTGTCTGTGCGGAGTCTGCACGTTCTCCCCGTGTGTGCGTGGGTTTCCTCCACTAGTCCAAAGATGTGCAGGTTAGGTGGATTGGCCATGATAAATTGCCCCTTAGTGTCGAGAAAAAAGGTTAAGTGGGGTTACTGGGTTACAGGGAGGTGTGGGCCCAAGTGGGGTGCCCTTTCCAAGGGCCGGTGCAGACTCGATGGCCCGAATGGCCTCCTTCTGCACTGTAAATTCTATGATTCTACGGCTAGTTGCTGAGTAACCAGAAAGCAAGGCCGCGTGATGGAATACTCGCGGTTCCCAATATCACTCAAGAAGCTCGGCGCCAGGGCAGCGGGGTGGCGCAGTGGTTAGCACTGCTGCCTCACGGCGCTGAGGACCCGGGTTCGAATCCCGGACCTGGGTCGCTGTCCGTGTGGAGTTTGCACGTTCTCCCCGTGTCTGCGTGGGTTTCGCCCCCCACAACCCAAAGATGTGCAGGGTAGGTGGATTGGCCGCGCTAAAATTGCCCCTTAATTGGAAAACGTTAATTGGGTAAAAGAAGTTCAGCGCCGTCGAGGGCACAGCGGTCTGGTTGGCCTCGCGACAAGACTTAACGTCACCACTGGCGATCTGGGTCTGCAGTGTGGACGGCAGCAACTCGCCGAGGACCCACTAGGTGGCAGCACCTCCCAGCCCCACGGCACTTCCACCGCCAAGGAGCATCAGGGCGGCAGTGTGATGGGCAAACATCTGCCTCCTCCAAGTTGTTTGGGGTTTCGGCGGAATGAATCAAGCCACACCATTTCCCACGGCTGAGAGGCCGATTCGCAAAGGGCGCGAGATGGAGAAGGGCGATTGACAGAAAAAAAATCAGAGGTGACCAAAGGAAAAGTTACCTTATGTGCAAGAAATGATTAGGAATTGGAATGCACTTCCACCCGGGGGGGGGTGGTGGGATCAGATTCAAGAAGGAGTTGGATAAATACTTGAGGGAGAAAACATTTGGGGGAAAGAGTGGGGGTTTGGGACCAAGTAAATTACTCTTGGAGAGATCCAACGATGGGACGAATGGCCTCCTTGCGTGTTTTATTATCTTGTGATTCTAAGTCACAGGCCTTCCTCACTTGGACATTTATCACTGTTCCTTCATCATCGCTGGGTCAGATCATTAGGTTGTAAAGTGCTCCCGTTTGCCCTGAGGATTTAGTTAGATGTGCCCCTCTCCTTACTTTTAATAACGTTTTCCCTCCCCCACCCAATTAAACTGACATGAACCCGGAAAAGTGTGAGGTGATGCACCTGGGAAGGGCTAACAAGGCAAAGGACTTGGAATGGTCGGCCCTTGGGAAGTACTGAAGGTCAGAGGGACCATGGGGTGCCCAGATCCCTGAAGGTCTGTGGTGGTATGGATATGAGCACTGCCATTGGAGCAGAACACGGGCTTCCCATTGGCTCTGGCTGGCCATGTGCCTCTCGTCCGATTGGTTGGGACTAGTCATGTGACTGCTCTCCAATTGGTCAAGAGGCAAGTAGGCCCCGCCTCCGAGGCGGGGTATAAGTATCCAGAGTTCCCGGTGGTCGGCCATTCTCTGTGGTCGATCACCGGGCTAACAACTAGCTGATTAAAGCCACAGTTCGGATCCTAAATGTGTCTTGAGTCGAATTGATGGTACATCAAGGTCACAGGTCAGGGAGATAAGGTGGTTAAGAAGAGCGTTGGGATACTTGCCTTCATCAGTCGAGTACAAGAACAGGGAGGTCATGCTGGAACTGTAAATAAACGCAGGTTAGGCCGCAACTGGAGTGCTGCGTGCTGCTCTGGTCACCACATTATAGGAAGGATGTGGTTGCACTGGGGAAGGTGCAGAGGAGATTTACCAGGATGCTGCCTGGGCTGGGGAGGGTGCAGTGGAGATTTACCAGGATGCTCCCCGGGCTGGGGAGGGTGCAGTGGAGATTTACCAGGATGCTCCCCGGGCTGGGGAGGGTGCAGTGGAGATTTACCAGGATGCTGCCTGGGCTGGGGAGGGTGCAGTGGAGATTTACCAGGATGCTGCCTGGGCTGGGGAAGGTGCAGTGGAGATTTACCAGGACGCTGCCTGGGCTAGAGGGTCTGAGCTATGAGGGAAGATTGGATAGGCTGGGGCTGTTTTCCCTGGAGCAGCGAAGCTTGAGAGGGGACCTGATTATATGAGATTATGAGGGGCACAGATAGGATGGATGGGAAGGCACTTTTTCCACGAGAGGGGTCAATAACCAGGGGGCATAGATTTAAGGAAAGGGTAGAAGCCTAAGAGGGGAGTTGAGGGGAAGCTTTATCACCCTGGGCTATGGGAGTAGGGAACTCACGGCCTGAAATCTCATATTTAGATATTCCCTTATACTGCCGTATCCTCCAAGTGCTTGAAAATGGGATTAGTGCAGTCAGAACTTTGTTGACCAGTATGGACATAATGGGCCAAATGGCCTCTTTCTGTGAAGTGAATGTATGAATCCTCACACCTTCCAGCTGACACCGCACTCCTGACGGATCGGGTTCGGATCTGAGACCTCCTCAGTTAATGCGACTTATCCAACCACTAGTTTCATTGTCCGAGCCTTCAGAGAACTTTCAAAAGATATTGGCCGGGATTCTCCAACCCCGCGCCCGGGTCAGAGAATCCCCAGGGGGGGGGGGGAGGGAATCGCACCCACGCCGCCCAAACGCCGGCTCGCCGATTCTCTGGTGCCGATTCAGAAGAATGAGGGGGGATTTCATAGAGACTTATAAAATTCTAACGGGACTAGACAGGGTAGATGCAGGGAAGATGTTGCCAATGATGGGTGTGTCCAGAACCAGGGGTCACAGCCTGAGGATTCAGGGTAAACCATTTCGGACAGAGATAAGGAGACATTTCTTCACCCAAAGAGTGGTGAGGCTGTGGAATTCATTACCACAGGAAGTAGTTGATGCTAAAACTTTGAATATATTCAAGCGGCGGCTAGATATAGCACTTGGGGAGAATGGGATTGTCATAATAGCCACTCATATACCCTCCTATTCACATCCTCAGGACGTCCCACTGCACAGTACAGCTGAAGTGCATTCATCAAAAACCCCAAATGGATAAAAGGCGATTTGCACTGTTTGTACTGGCTTTAGTTACATACACGGTAGCACAGTGGTTAGCACAGTTGCTTCACAGCGCCAGGGTCCAGGGTTCGATTCCCGGCCTGGGTCACTGTCTGTGCGGAGTCTGCACGCTCTCCCCGTGTCTGTGTGGGCTTCCTCCGGGTGCTCCGGTTTCCTCCCACAATTCCCGAAAGCCGTGCGTGTTAGGTGAATTGGACGCCGAATTGGTGCCAAACAGGTGCCGGAATGTGGCGACTGGGGGCTTTTCACAGTAACTTTATTGCCGTGTTAATGCAAGCCTACTTCTCACACTAATAAAAGATTACTATTACATTCCTGGAGGTGGTCGGACAGAAGGAATTTGTCATCCTGTTACCCGTGGCTGCATAGAGATACAGGGTGGAATCTTGTGGAGGCAACAAGGGGGGAGCAGTGCATTGCCTCTTTCCAGGAGGGCCCACCGCATCTTGTTGCACCGAGGCACTCAACAGGCAAACAGCGAGGCATCCTCTGAGATGAAGGACCCCAGGTCTGTTACGTACAAAGGCACTCTTAAAAAAGAAGACAAGATAGGTTCGCATTTATATAGAGCCTTTCTCAATCTCAGGACACCCCGGAGCGTTTTACAGCCAGTGAAGTACTTTCGAAGGGTATTCACTGTTGTAATGTCGGGAATGAGGCAGCTGATTCGGGCACAGCAAGATCCCACAAATAGCAACGTGATGTCAGCAAGGAGGGCAGCACGGTAGCACAGTGGATAGAATCGTGGCTTCACTGCGCCAGGGTCTCAGGTTCAATTCCCCGCTGGATCACTGTCTGTGCAGAGTCTGCACGTTCTCCCCGTGTCTGCGTGGGTTTCCTCTGGGTGCTCCGTATCACAATATACACACAAGTATATGATGGTGCACAGACAGACACTGACTGACACACTGAATGACCAATCAACACACAGAACACAGCAGCCAATCACCAGACAGGACACGGCCACTATGAAGCCAGAGGGCACTAGTTTTCCCGCTCATTCAGGATGCAGCCTCTGAGACAACCAGAGCCCGTGATCAGTAACACGAACATCTACCATGTGCTCGCAGTATAGTCTGGTCAGGTTAGCCTCAGGTCTCCAGTCAACTTAACACAGTGTCGACCCACAATGCAAGTATGTTTAACAGCTCCTAGTTAAATAAAATAGAGTTGTACTTCTACAAGTGTTGGTAGCCTGTCTCTCTCACTGCTCTGGTAAACGCAGCCCTCGCAGACCCAGCATACCCAACACATCACTCCGGTTTCCTCCCACAGTCCAAAGACGTGCAGGTTAGGTGGATTGGCCATGATAAATTGCCCTTAGTGTCCAAAGAGTTTAGGAGGGGTTATTGGGTTATGGGGATAGGGTGGAAGTGAGGGCTAACATGGGTCGGTGCAGACCCGATGGGCTGAATGGCCTCTTTCTGCACTATATATTTTATGATGGCCAGTTTTGCTCTGTGGCTTGAGGGATAAATACTGGCCAGGACGCCAGGGTTAGCTCCTCTGCTCCTCCGCAAGGCCTGGGGCCTTCCTCACCCCCCCTGAGAAAACAGACAGGACCTTGGTTTCCAACAATACAGCGGTCCGTCAGCCCCGCGCCACAGTGCCAGCCTTGATTTTGGAACAGGCCCATTCTGACTCAGGGGCAAAGTTTCTATCCATTGACCCACAGCTGACAGCGCAAATTCCTTTTTTTTTTCATTTTCGTGCCCAGGGACCGCCCCGCACGAGGGGCTAACACCTCAGAAAGGCGGGGAAGGGGGCAAAAAATGGACAAAGTGCAAATGGCAAGGAGGCTCGATGTTAAAATTAGACACGGGGCGAAACCTTACCATCAAAACCGGGCAGCATAGTGGTTAGCACGGTCGCTTCGCAGCTCCAGGGTCCCAGGTTCGATTCCCGGCTGGGTCAGTGTAAGCGCGGAGTCTGCATGTCCTCCCCGTGTGTGCGTGGGTTTCCTCCGGGTGCTCCGGTTTCCTCCCACAGTCCATAGATGTGTAGGTGGATTGGCCATGATAAATTGCCCCTAGTGACCAAAAAGGTTAACTGGGGGTTCAGGGTTACGGGGATAGGGTAGATACGTGGGCTTGAGTAGGGTGCTCTTTGTAAGGGCCGGTGCAGGCTCGATGGGCCGAATGACCTCCTTCTGCACTGTAAAGTCTAAGTCTAAATCTGCTTCCAGCGGATTTGCAGGTGGGGAGAGCGGTGACGTTACACGTGTGGGCGTTCTGCCCACACTCCTGCCGAACCCCGTTCCGAATCAGTCTGCAATTTTACGTGGATGAGTGAGGTCCAGGGCAATCCGCCACCTCACCCCAGTTGAGGCCCTTTAGTGACCCATTAATTAATTGACCATAACAAGGGTTGCCTCCCCGGGCAGCACGGTGGCCTAGTGGTTAGCACAACCGCCTCACGGCGCTGAGGTCCCAGGTTCGATCCCGGCTCTGGGTCACTGTCCGTGTGGAGTTTGCACATTCTCCCCGTGTCTGCGTGGGTTTCGCCCCCACAACCCAAAGATGTGCAGAGTAGGTGGATTGGCCACGCTAAATTGCCCCTTAATTGGAAAAAATAATTGGGTAATCTAAATTTAAAAAAAAAATAAGGGTTGCCTCCCGCCCGGCCTCAACGTGAGACTGCAGCAATAAGTTCGGGGGCGGGGGCGGGGGCGGGGGGGGGGGGGGGGGGGGTGAAAACCTGCTCGGGCCTAGGGGGAGGAGGTGGGAGGGGGGGGAGGCTGGTCTCTTTCCCCCTCCATGATTTCCCCTGGCACATACCTGTCCTCTGGGACCAGGAAGCTGGTGGTTGCCTGTAGCCCCTGCCCACTGCCGCCATTGGTTCAGCCGGGAACTCAGAGCTCCCAGCCGGGTCCTCTCTGATTGAGCCGCGACCTTTCAACCCCGCTGAGGATGTAGGTTTCAGTCTCCAGCCGATGCGGAACGTTAAACACGGGTGAGGCCACTCCGATTGGTGCGCGCGGGGTTTTCCCGCCCACTCGAAAGGTGTTGGTCCCAACAGGAGGGGAAACCCCGCCATCCGGAAAATTCTACCCATAGACCTTCAGGGTGGAAATCAGGAGGCCCTACTGCACACAACGGTCAGTGAAAATCAGTCTTCAAGTTTGATGCACAATCAATTACCACAAAGACGAGAGTAGTGGAATAATCGAGGCTTTATTGAGCAAAGATGTTGTGCCTCCTGTAGCTGGAACCAGAATGGCTGCAGCACCGGCGAGCACACACATTTATACTCCGCCTACTGGGCGGAGCCAGCAGGCAGGGATTTACCCTTGTACCTCTACTATTCGGGCAGTGCCGTAATACATATAATATACTCACGGTATCACGGTACCGTGAGGGGCCCCACGGTAGCATGGTGGTTAGCATCAATGCTTCACAGCTCCAGGGTCCCAGGTTCGATTCCCGGCTGGGTGGTCTGTGTGGAGTCTGCACGTCCTCCCCGTGGTGTGCGTGGGTTTCCTCCGGGTGCTCCGGTTTCCTCCCACAATCCAAAGATGTGCGGGTTAGGTGGATTGGCCATGCTAAATTGCCCATAGTGTAAGGTTAATGGGGGGATTGTTGGGTTACGGGTATACGGGTTACGTGGGTTTAAGTAGGGTGATCATTGCTCGACACAACATCGAGGGCCGAAGGGCCTGTTCTGTGCTGTACTGTTCTATGTTCTATACTACTAGTGGTGACTACCATAAAGTTGTTATTATAAAAGCTCAGAAGATCCGAGAAGGTAAATCAAACGACATTTAATTCGCAAACCTAAAGGCTGCAACCTGGCTTGCAGCTCACAGGCCTCAATCGGGACCACCGGAGGTGCCGATCCCAGTCCGGGCCGGCTTTCAAAGGGCAAATCTATGAACCCCAGTGTGGCGGGCCTGGGCCCACTTGTGGGAGGGTGCGTTTTCTACCGGTCCCACGGGGAGATCGATCGATGTGTCTTCGCGGGTCTCGTGAGGGTTACTGGTTTGGACACTCTGAAATTTTCAAGGTGGCAGGTTGATTGATTTTTGTCAGGCCACGGAGTAAAGGCAGCCAAATGGAACTGAGGTCCAATTTAACTGTGATCCAATGAAATGACTGAATAGGCTTGAGGAGCTGAACGGTGGACTTTTTCTTTCCATCTTCCGATGGCCTTTCCGGTTCCACTGGGTTTGAACGACCCCTCCTTTCCGCTGCCAGTAGAAACGTGAACCCCTTTATCCCCCAACCTCCTTGCCGATTTGAGGCGTGGCAAGTGATTTTCGGGAAAAATCACTGGGGCGGCTGGGCAGAGTAGACAAGGAGAAACTTCCCACATGCAAAAGGGCCAGGAACGAGAGGGACGCGGAGATTTAAATGGATTTGCAAAGGAAGCAAATGTGGAGTGAGAAAAAGATGTTTCACGCAGCAAGTGGTTGGGGTCTGGAACGCACGGTCAGGAAGTGTGGCGAGGTAGGTTCAATGGGGGTGTTTGAGATGATTCATTGAACACAAACAATGTGCAGGGGTTCGGGAAAACGGCAGGAGGATGGCAGGAAGTCATGATGTTCGCTTGGAGAGTCGTTGCAAACATGGTGGACTAAATGGCCTCTTTCTGCACTGTAATAAACTCGATTTGATTTGATTTATTGTCACGTGTACTGAGGTACAATGAAAAGTATTGTTCTGCGTAGAGTCCAGACAGATCGTTCCATACATGACAAACATAGGAAATAGATAAATATACATGGCGGGATTCTCTGACCCCCCCCGCTGTGTCGGGCAGCACGGTAGCATTGTGGTTAGCACAATCGCTTCACAGCTCCAGGGTCCCAGGTTCGATTCCGGCTTGGGTCACTGTCTGTGCGAAGTCTGCACATCCTCCCCTGTGTGTGCGTGGGTTTCCTCCGAGTGCTCCGGTTTCCTCCCTCAGTCCAAAGATGTGCAGGTTAGGTGGATTGGCCGTGCTAAATTGCCCTTAGTGTCAAAAATTGCCCTTAGTGTTGGGTGGGGTTACTGGGTTATGGGGATAGGGTGGAGGTGTGGACCTTGGGTAGGGTGCTCTTTCCGAGAACCGGTGCAGACTCGATGGGCCGAATGGCCTCCTTCTGCAATGTAAATTCTATGTCGAAGAGAGACAACTGATTTGGACCCACTTAAGCCCTCACTTCCACCCTATCCCCATAACCCCTCCTAACCTTTTTGGTCACTAAGGGCAATTTAGCATGGCCAATCCACCCTAACCTGCACGTCTTTGGACTGTGGAAGGAAGCCGGAGCATCCGGAGGAAACCCACGCAGACACGGGGAGAACGTGCAGACTCCGTGCAGACAGTGACTCAGCTGGGAATCGAACCTGGGATCCTATCACTGCGAGACCACAGTACTGTCCCCTTGTGCTAACGTGCTGCCCACGCAGAAGAAGACGTGAACATTCAGAAATAAACCTTGAGACAATCTGATGGAGGGATAGGGATTGCGATGACGACATGACAATTGAATATGGATAAAAGAGGACAAAATGCCAAGAGATGCCAGCAATTGGGAGGGGATAAACACAAGAGGACTTGGTGGCTGCATTTGTAGTCAGAAAACCTGGTGAAGAGCATGTTGAAATGTGGTGCTAACAAATGATTTGGAGATGGGGGACAAGTAAACATCATTTTTAAAAATTCTTTCATGGAATGTGGCCAGCCAGCAAACAGTTGTTGACCATTTGAGAGAACATTAAAAAGTCAAACACACATTGCTGCGGGTCAGGGGTCACATGTAGGCCAGCCCAAGCCAGGGCGGCAGATTTCCTTCACTGAACCAGATGGGCTTTTTACGACATAGAACATAGAACAAAGAACAGTACAGCACAGAACAGGCACTTCGGCCCTCAATATTGTGCCGAGCCATGATCACCCTACTCAAACCCACGTATCCACCCAAGACCCGTAACCCAACAACCCCCCCCGCCCCCCCCTTAACCTTACTTTTTAGGACACTACGGGCAATTTAGCATGGCCAATCCACCTAACCCGCACATCTTTGGACTGTGGGAGGAAACCGGAGCACCCGGAGGAAACCCACGCACACACGGGGAGGACGTGCAGACTCCGCACAGACAGTGACCCAAGCCGGAATCGAACCTGGGACCCTGGAGCTGTGAAGCATTTATGCTAACCACCATGCTACCGTGCTGCCCGTAAATCGACAATCGACAATGATTTCAAATGTCACCATCTGCCATGGTGGGATTTGTGATAAGCCCCCCACATAAAACATACAGTGCAGAAGGAGGCCATTCTGCCCATCGAGTCTGCACCGACCCACTTAAGCCCTCACTTCCATTGTTGACCTCCCCGTCGGACTCGCGGCGCACGAGCTTCGCAGATAGGGGGCGGAGGCCAACTAGCTAGAACTTGTTAGAAACTAACGAGAAAACCAGTTCAAAGCAGGTGTCGTTAGTTCTCCGAGCAAGGGCCGGGCTTCTCCCCTACCCGGCGGGGCAGGGGGTCCCGGCGTGTTAGAGTGGCGTGAACCACTCTGGCATCAGGCCGCCCCAAAGGTGCGGAAGGTGCACTCACCTTAAGGGGCTAGACCCGCGCCGGAATGGTTCCCGCTCCGCCGGCTGGCGTGGACGGCCTTTGGCGCCATGCCAGCCGGGGCCGAAAGGACTTCGCCGGCCGGCGTAAGCCTGCGCATGCGCCGGAGCGTCAGCGGCTGCTGCGTCATACCGGTGCATGCAGAGGGGAGGGGCTCTCTACCGCCTCCGCCACGGTTGAAGACCCTGGCGAAAGCGGAAGAAAAAAATGTGCCCCCACGGCACAGGCCCGCCCACCGATCGGTGGGCCCCGATCGCCGGCCAGCCCACCGTGGGGGCACCCCCCGGGGTCAGATCTCCCCGCCCCCCCCCAGGAATCCGGAGCCCGCCCGCGCCGCCAATCCTGCCGGTGTTTTGATTCCCGCCGGCGGGAGAGGCTTGACAGCGGTGGGACTTCGGCCCATCGCGGGCCGGAGAATCGCCGCGGGGGGGGGGGGGGGGGGGGGGGGGATGGGGGGGGGGGCTCCAACTGGCGCGGCGCGATTCCGGCCCCCTGCCGAATCTCTGGTGGTGGAGAATTTGGGACATGGCGGGGGCGGGATTGACGCCGGCCCCCGGCGATTCTCCGTACCGGCGGGGGGGGGGGGGGTCGGCAAGCTTGTCGGGAATCGACAAGCTCCCGTTCGAGCCACCAGCCTTTGCAACAAGACGCGAGGACACTGCAAAAGCTCAACAGGTCTGTCCTTAGCAGAGGAACAGAGTTAACGTTTCGAGTCCTTTGGCTCTTCTTCAGAGCTGAAGGGAGGGAGAACGCATTAGAGCTGTGGCAACTTTGCACATGTCTCGACCCATTCGCGACTCGCTAAAGTTCTGAGGGTTTATTTTTGCTGTTAGGCTCCACTTTTCCCAATGACTTCCATTACCCAACGCTGTTTGGCAGATGATACTTGTACTTGAGTAATGGTGCATTTCATATCCTCTTTCACCTCTTATCCATTGAATCACCACCGTGCAGACAGAGGCCGTTTGGCCCATTGAGTTTCAACCAACCATCCAAAAGGTCATTCCACCGAGGCTCACTCTCCTACCCTTTCCCCCTAACCCTGTGCATTGATCGTGGCCAATCCACCTAATCTTTGAACTGTGGAGGAAACCGGAGCGCCCGGAGGAAACCCAGGCAGACACGGGGAGAATGTGCAAATTCCACACAGTCACCCAGGGCAGGAATCGAACTGGGGACTCTGGCGCTGTTAACCACTGTGCCACCGTGCCGCCCCATCTGGAGTGCTGTGTCCAGTTCTGGGCGGAAGGATGTAAAGATGTTGGAGAGAGTGCAGAGGAGGATGAGGTGGGGGGGGGATCTTACAGAAACATATAAAATTATGAAAGGGATAGATAGGATAGATGCGGGCAGGTTGTTTCCACTGGCGGGTGAAAGCAGAACTCGGGGGCATAGCCTCAAAATAAGGGGAAGTAGATTTAGGACTGAGTTTAGGAGGAACTTCTTCACCCAAAGGGTTGTGAATCTATGGAATTCCTTGCCCAGTGAAGCAGTTGAGGCTCCTTCATTAAATGTTTTTAAGGTAAAGATAGATAGTTTTTTGAAGAATAAAGGGATTACGGGTTATGGTGTTCGGGCCGGAAAGTGGAGCTGAGTCCACAAAAGATCAGCCATGATCTCATTGAATGGTGGAGCAGGCTCGAGGGGCCAGATGGCCTACTCCTGCTCCTAGTTCTTATGTTCTTATGAATGAATGCAGGTGTAAAGAGCTGTAGCCATGAGGATAGATGGGAGAGGCTGGAGTCCGGAACAAACCTCCTGAGAGGGAGGCTGGTTCAATCGAGGTAGGCAAAAGGAAATTGAGTTGTTGATCTGAAAGGAAAGAAAGTGGAGGGATAAGGCAGGGCATTGGGACGAGGTATGTCTTTGTGGAGTTAGGGCTTGCTGACCATCAACGAGAGAGGGTGGATGGAGTAAGCTATTTCTTCAGAGGTGGGCGGTCCAGAGCGAGGGGGCGTTCCACCAGTAAGTTAGAGCTGGGCCACTCAGCGTGAGGCAAGACTGCACCACTCCACAGTAAGGTGGTGGAAATCTCCAACTCTCCCTGAATAAAGCTGTTGAGAGGGAGTCAGTGGAAAATTTCACAAATGGGAAATGGGACTTTTTGTTATTCTATGGGATGTTGACGGAATGGCAGAGCACATCCAGAATTGGCCTTGAGCTGAATGGCTTGTCACGCCATTTCTGAGGGCAGTTAGGAGTCAACCACATTGCTTAGGTCTGGCGTCGTCTGTAGGCCAGACCACACAAGGATAGCAGAACTAAATGGTTTTTTACCTGATAATTTCACGATCATTATGACTAAGAGTAGCACCGTTCAATTAATTTTGATGTTCTTAATTAGTAGAATTTAATTTCCACCAGGTACTTTAGTTGGATTTACCAACTAATACAAGACTGTGGCCTAGTTTGCGGGATTGCTACTTCGGCAATGTTGCCGCTGACTTCCCCACATGGGCGGCGCGGTAGCACAGTGGTTAGCACTGTTGCTTCACAGCACCAGGGACCTGGGTTTGATTCCCGTTTGGGTCACTGTCTGTGCGGAGTCTGCACGTTCTCCCCGTGTCTGTGTGGGTTCCCTCCAGGTGCTCCAGTTTCCTCCCACAAGTTCCGAAAGACGTGCTTGTTAGATGAATTGGACATTCTGAATTCTCCCTCTGTGTACCCGAACAGGCGCCGGAATGTGGTGATGAGGGGATTTTCACAGTAACTTCATTGCAGTGTTAATGCAAGCCTACTAGTGACAATAATTGTCATGTGAGAGTACCTTTAAGAAATGGATGTTTAAGCAATGCACCTTTAAGAAACCGGGCAGCTCATATTAGTGAAGTGATGTCAGAGGGTGGGGGGAGCTGAGTTGAGCTCACTTCTGCTTTTAGTTTCAGTTTGAGAGAGCAGCTGAAAAGTGCCTGGCTGGTTTGCTGAGAGCTACATGAAGAAAAAGAGCTTGGGTGTGTCTGTGTTTGCAGTGAGCTGGATCTGCTGTGATCTCTGCCAGGAAAGACTATCTCTGAATCATTTGGGTGATTTAAACTCATAATAGTAATGCCTTTTACCTGATGTGTTTCTTTTTAAAGGTGTTAAGTCTTTTGGAGGTTTGAAGGAACATTTTGAGGAATTATTTAGTGTTGTATTATTTTCGGGGTTACTTTGAAGTAAGGGGTGTTAAGGGATCCAATGTTTATTTAAAAAGGTTAAGTTGAATTCATGGAATAAACATTGTTTTGTGTTTAAAAACCCACGTGTCCATAATTGTAATACCACGCCTGGAGAACAAGCCGTGTGCTTCAAAAGCAACAATACATTAAAGGGAGAGGTTAGTTGAACTCCATGATACATTTTGGGGTTCTGAAACTGTCGCTCCCACAACATAATAATAATTATTATAATACAAGAATATTGAGTGTTACTATCAAGGTGATATAGATCAGCCATGGTTTAGTTGAATGGCCTCTTCCTATTCTTATTTTCCTACGAGGGTATTTGGGTGATTGATCCCACATCACGTAGGTTCCATGCCCGCTTGATTGGCACCCCATTCACTCCCTCCACCGATGCACCGTGGCAGCCGTGTGCACCATCTACCAGATGCACTGCAGGTACTCACCAAGGCTCCTTCGGCAGCACCTTCCGAACCCCCAACCACTACCATCTAGAAGGACGAGGGCAGAACACACCTGGAGGTTCCCCTCCAGGTCACTCACCATCCCGACTTGGAAATATACCGGCCGTTCCTTCACTGCCGTTGGATCAAAATCCCTCCCTCACAGCAGTGTGGATGTACCTACACCACAAGGACCTCAGCAATTCAGGAAGCTGACTCACCACCCCACCTTCTCAAGGGCACTTAGGGCTGGGCAATAAATGCTGGTAATAAATACGATGCCCAGGAACGAATTTCCCCAAAAAAATCTCTTTCCTAATAATGCTAAATGTCCCTTTGATCGCAATAAATGTATCACCTGGGCTTCGAAGAATGTAAAACACAAAACGTTTTCGGAGGCCAGGAATCCTGGGGAGGGAGCTGATACCGATCTCGAGAGAGCAGTTACCGCAGGAGGAGGTATTAATGTGTATCTAAATGGAGGAGAGGTTGAGGGAGGGAATTCTAGATCTTGGGGCTGAAACGACAGCCAGAGAAGGTGGAGCCGGTACAATCGGGGAGGTTGGAACTGGAGAAGGCCGAGATCCTCCCATTTCAGCAGAATGGAATATGGGATACATCAAGGATCTCCACCTGCCTTTGCCTGATGCCAGTCACAGACGGTCTGAGGGGATCCCAGTGACAGACGGTCTGAGGGAATCCCAGTGACAGACGGTCTGAGGGATCCCAGTGACAGACGGTCTCAGGGGATCCCAGTGAGACGGTCTGAGGGGATCCCAGTGACAGACGGTCTGAGGGGATCCCAGTGACAGACGGTCTGAGGGAATCCCAGTGACAGACGGTCTGAGGGGATCCCAGTGACAGACAGTCTGAGGGATCCCAGTGACAGACTGTCTGAGGGATCCCAGTGACAGACGGTCTGAGGGATCCCAGTGACAGACGGTCTGAGGGGATCCCAGTGACAGACGGTCTGAGGGATCACAGTGAGACGGTCTGAGGGATCACAGTGAGACGGTCTGAGGGATCCCAGTGACAGACGGTCTGAGGGATCACAGTGAGACGGTCTGAGGGAATCCCAGTGAGACGGTCTGAGGGATCACAGTGAGACGGTCTGAGGGGATCCCAGTGACAGACGGTCTGAGGGAATCCCAGTGAGACAGTCTGAGGGGATCCCAGTGACAGACGGTCTGAGGGAATCCCAGTGACAGACGGTCTGAGGGAATCCCAGTGACAGACGGTCTGAGGGATCCCAGTGACAGACGGTCTGAGGGATCACAGTGAGACGGTCTGAGGGATCACAGTGACAGACGGTCTGAGGGATCACAGTGAGACGGTCTGAGGGATCCCAGTGACAGACGGTCTGAGGGATCCCAGTGACAGACGGTCTGAGGGATCCCAGTGACAGACGGTCTGAGGGAATCCCAGTGACAGACGGTCTGAGGGAATCCCAGTGAGACGGTCTGAGGGATCACAGTGACAGACGGTCTGAGGGATCCCAGTGAGACGGTCTGAGGGATCACAGTGACAGACAGTCTGAGGGATCCCAGTGACAGACGGTCTGAGGGATCACAGTGACAGACGGTCTGAGGGATCCCAGTGACAGACGGTCTGAGGGGATCCCAGTGACAGACGGTCTGAGGGGATCCCAGTGACAGACGGTCTGAGGGGATCCCAGTGACAGACGGTCTGAGGGATCCCAGTGACAGACGGTCTGAGGGGATCCCAGTGACAGACGGTCTGAGGGGATCCCAGTGACAGACGGTCTGAGGGATCCCAGTGACAGACGGTCTGAAGGATCCCAGTGACAGACGGTCTGAGGGGATCCCAGTGACAGACGGTCTGAGGGATCCCAGTGAGACAGTCTGAGGGATCCCAGTGACAGACGGTCTGAGGGATCCCAGTGACAGACGGTCTGAGGGGATCCCAGTGACAGACGGTCTGAGTGAATCCCAGTGACAGACAGTCTGAGGGAATCCCAGTGACAGACGGTCTGAGGGATCCCAGTGACAGACGGTCTGAGGGGATCCCAGTGACAGACGGTCTGAGGGGATCCCAGTGACAGACATTCTGAGGGATCCCAGTGACAGACGGTCTGAGTGAATCCCAGTGACAGACAGTCTGAGGGATCCCAGTGACAGACGGTCTGAGGGGATCCCAGTGACAGACGGTCTGAGGGATCCCAGTGACAGACGGTCTGAGGGATCCCAGTGACAGACTGTCTGAGGGATCCCAGTGAGACGGTCTGAGTGAATCCCAGTGACAGACAGTCTGAGGGAATCCCAGTGACAGACAGTCTGAGGGATCCCAGTGACAGACGGTCTGAGGGAATCGCAGTGACAGACGGTCTGAGGGATCCCAGTGACAGACGGTCTGAGGGAATCCCAGTGACAGACGGTCTGAGGGGATCCCAGTGACAGACGGTCTGAGGGAATCCCAGTGACAGACGGTCTGAGGGATCCCAGTGACAGACAGTCTGAGGGATCCCAGTGACAGACGGTCTGAGGGGATCCCAGTGACAGACGGTCTGAGGGAATCCCAGTGACAGACGGTCTCAGGAATCCCAGTGACAGACGGTCTGAGGGGATCCCAGTGACAGACGGTCTGAGGGGATCCCAGTGACAGACGGTCTGAGGGATCCCAGTGACAGATGGTCTGAGGGATCCCAGTGACAGACGGTCTGAGGGATCACAGTGAGACGGTCTGAGGGATCACAGTGACAGACGGTCTGAGGGAATCCCAGTGACAGACGGTCTGAGGGATCCCAGTGACAGACGGTCTGAGGGAATCGCAGTGACAGACGGTCTGAGGGATCCCAGTGACAGACGGTCTGAGGGATCCCAGTGACAGACGGTCTGAGGGATCCCAGTGACAGACGGTCTGAGGGATCCCAGTGACAGACGGTCTGAGGGATCCCAGTGACAGACGGTCTGAGGGATCCCAGTGACAGACGGTCTGAGGGGATCCCAGTGACAGACGGTCTGAGGGATCCCAGTGACAGACGGTCTGAGGGAATCCCAGTGACAGACGGTCTGAGGGATCCCAGTGACAGACGGTCTGAGGGATCCCAGTGAGACGGTCTGAGGGATCCCAGTGAGACGGTCTGAGGGAATCCCAGTGACAGACGGTCTGAGGGAATCCCAGTGACAGACGGTCTGAGGGATCCCAGTGACAGACGGTCTGAGGGAATCGCAGTGACAGACGGTCTGAGGGAATCCCAGTGACAGACGGTCTGAGGGATCCCAGTGACAGACGGTCTGAGGGATCCCAGTGACAGACGGTCTGAGGGATCCCAGTGACAGACGGTCTGAGTGAATCCCAGTGACAGACGGTCTGAGTGAATCCCAGTGACAGACAGTCTGAGGGATCCCAGTGACAGACAGTCTGAGGGATCCCAGTGACAGACGGTCTGAGGGGATCCCAGTGACAGACGGTCTGAGTGAATCCCAGTGACAGACAGTCTGAGGGATCCCAGTGACAGACGGTCTGAGGGAATCCCAGTGACAGACGGTCTGAAGAATCCCAGTCACAGACGGTCTGAGGGATCCCAGTGACAGACGGTCTGAGGGGATCCCAGTGAGACGGTCTGAGGGATCCCAGTGACAGACGGTCTGAGGGATCCCAGTGACAGACGGTCTGAGGGATCACAGTGAGACGGTCTGAGGGAATCCCAGTGACAGACGGTCTGAGGGATCCCAGTGACAGATGGTCTGAGGGGATCCCAGTGACAGACGGTCTGAGGGGATCCCAGTGAGACGGTCTGAGGGAATCCCAGTGACAGACGGTCTGAGGGATCCCAGTGACAGACGGTCTGAGGGGATCCCAGTGACAGACGGTCTGAGGGATCCCAGTGACAGACTGTCTGAGGGAATCCCAGTGACAGACGGTCTGAGTGAATCCCAGTGACAGACAGTCTGAGGGATCCCAGTGACAGACGGTCTGAGGGGATCCCAGTGACAGACGGTCTGAGGGATCCCAGTGACAGACGGTCTGAGGGATCCCAGTGACAGACGGTCTGAGGGATCCCAGTGACAGACGGTCTGAGGGATCCCAGTGACAGACGGTCTGAGTGAATCCCAGTGACAGACAGTCTGAGGGAATCCCAGTGACAGACGGTCTGAGGGATCCCAGTGACAGACGGTCTGAGTGAATCCCAGTGACAGACAGTCTGAGGGATCCCAGTGACAGACAGTCTGAGGGAATCCCAGTGACAGACGGTCTGAGGGATCCCAGTGACAGACAGTCTGAGTGAATCCCAGTGACAGACAGTCTGAGGAATCCCAGTGACAGACGGTCTGAGGGATCCCAGTGACCAACGGTCTGAGGGATCCCAGTGACAGACGGTCTGAGGGATCACAGTGACAGATGGTCTGAGGGATCCCAGTGACAGACAGTCTGAGTGAATCCCAGTGACAGACAGTCTGAGGAATCCCAGTGACAGACGGTCTGAGGGAATCCCAGTGACAGACGGTCTGAGGGATCCCAGTGACAGACGGTCTGAAGAATCCCAGTCACAGACGGTCTGAGGGATCCCAGTCACAGACGGTCTGAGGGATCCCAGAGACAGACAGTCTGAGGGGATCCCAGTGTCAGACGGTCTGAGGGATCCCAGTGACAGACGGTCTGAGGGATCCCAGTGACAGACGGTCTGAAGAATCCCAGTCACAGACGGTCTGAGGGATCCCAGTGACAGACGGTCTGAGGGATCCCAGTGACAGACGGTCTGAGGGATCCCAGTCCTGTAAGAAGCTGAATAAAGTGACACATCACATCCTGACTTTTGTATTTGGAGACAGGTGTTTGCAGATCGGGGAAGGATATCTCCCACTGGTGGATGGACTGTGAACGAGAGGGAGCTGATTTATTGTAATCGGCATAGTGGCACAGTGGTTAGCACTGCTGCCTCACAGGGCCAGGGAACTGGGTTTGATTCCAGCGTTGAGTAACTGTGCGGAGTTTGCACGTTCTCCCCGTGTGTGCGTGGGTTTCCTCCGGGGGCTCCGGTTTCCTCCCACAGTCCAAAGATGTGCGGGTTAGGTGGATTGGCCACACTAAATTATCCTTAAGTGTCCAAAGGTTAGGTGGGGTTATGGGAATGGGGCGAGGGAATCAACAGACGTCCTGGGAAGGGACTGAAACTCCCAATCGTCTGGATCACAAACCAAGAGTGGCAGTGACTCCGTCAAGATAACTTTTGAATCGATCGACTGTGAGGCTTAACTTCAGCCACTAATGAGGCCCTGAATCAATGAACGTGTCTCTCCACTGAGCTAATAACAGACAGTGACATCCCATTGAAAAATGAAAATCGCTTATTGTCACGAGTAGGCTTCAATGAAGTTACTGTGAAAAGCCCCTAGTCGCCACATTCCGGCGCCTGTTCGGGGAGGCTGGTACGGGAATCAAACCGTGCTGCTGGCCTGCTTGGTCATGCTTTCAAAGCCAGCGATTTAGCTCAGTGAGCTAAACCAGCCCCTCCCTCTCTTCACTCTGCACTTTGCTGTTCTGGAGAAATTGATCACCAACCTTTGGAAGCGACAGAACCGCTTCAGGTGCCCCAGGTTTAACCGTTATTGTTCACTTAATGTCAAAGTGACGAGTCACAAGTAAGAGATTAAAATTGGACATTCGATGATCAGGTTGTTCAGCATAAACTCCAACCGTCCAGTTAACAAGAAGAGATTGGTTTAAATGTAAGACTATCCAAACCATTAAATGCCCTTTTCCAGTTTGACTGAAATATAGAATGTCTAGACGCGCACAATTGCAAGCCAATCATGATAGGAATTTTCCAAGAGTTGCAAGGAGTCAGCTTCACAAAGTCTGAGCTACGTCGTTGCTGAGGAGTTCTGCACGTTCCAGACAATATCCCCACCAACTGGCGCTGTGGGGTATTGCAGCCTTTTCTTTCTCTGCCTGACTTCTGTCGGCATTTGCGTTTGCGGTGAAGTGCGCCCCCCAGAGGGCGGAGTGCTAGCGCAGGCAACCTGCTCCTGCGTCTATTCAACGGAGGAATCATCTGGCCTCCAGGTTGCTTTGCCAGCGCATCACAGTGGACCAGTCACTCTGGGTCTGACTGTCTGGTGTCTGAATCACAAAACCAACCCACCACCACCATCCTTGGCTGAGTATTGCTTTGACAGTAGGTGGGGCAGCACAGTGGTTATCATTGCCGCCCTCTCAGCGCCACGGTTTGGTTCTGACATCAAGCGACTGTGTGGAGTTTGCACGTTCTCCCTCGTGTGTGCGTGGGTTTCCTCCGGGTGCTCCGGTTTGCTCCCACAGTCCAAAGCTGTGCAGGTTGGGTGAATTGGCCACGCTAAATTGCCTCAAATCTGCAAAGGGTAGGTTAGGTTGGGCTACGGGGATAGGGCAGGGGATTGGGCCTAGGTAGGGTGCTCTTTCGGGGGTTGGTACAGAATTAAGGGGCTGAATGGCCTCCATCTGTACTATAGGGAGCATATGCTTTTATGGTTAGCTGTATTAGCTCTCTGATAGGGCATTAGCATTGGTGGCCTTATCTCTTGGTGTTTTATTAATTACTGGTGATGAATAGAGAAATTTGTTGCTTTATCGAGACAAGCTTAGCAACCCGTGAGTTTGTATGCGAGCCATATGCCTCATGCAGGAATATATAACTTCTTTTGAAGGTGTACCATGACCTTCTTCTCGGGGGAAGATATAAAATGAAACACACTGTGATGTGGTATGAGGTACCTAAAGGAAAGGGGCCCCCAAATGCAGGTTCTCTCTTGGTCCTGGACAGGCGCTAAGGATTTGGATTTGATTTATTGTCACATGTCCTGAAGTACAGTGAAAGGTATTGCGTACATACAGGCAGATCATTCAATACATGAAAAGAAAATACATAATAGGGTAAACATAAAATACACAATGTAAATACGTAGACATAAACTTTGGGTGAAGCATACAGAGTGTGGTAGAACACAATAGAGAAGATGTGTGGAGAGTTCAGTTTAGTCTATCAGAGGGTCATTCCGGAATCTGGTAACAGCGGGGAGGAAGCTGTTTTTGAATCTGTTCGTGCGTGTTCTCAGACTTTTGTATCTCCTGCCCGATGGAAGAAGTAGGAAGAGTGAGTAAGCCGGGTGGGAGGAGTCTTTGATTATGCTGCCCGCTTTCCCCAGGCAGCGGGAGGTGTAGATGGTGTCGATGGATGGGAGACGGATTTGTGTGACGGACTGGGCTGCGTTCACGACTCTCTGTAGTTTCTTACGGTCCTGGGCCGAGCAGTTGCCATACCAGGCTGCGATGCTGCCAGATTGGATGCTTTCTATGGTGCATCTGTAAAAATTGGTAAGAGTGAATGTGGACATGCCGAATTTCCTTAGTTTCCTGAGGAAGTATCGGCGCTGTTGTGCTTTAGAACATAGAACAGTACAGCACAGAACAGGCCCTTCGGCCCTCGATGTTGTGCCGAGCAATGATCACCCTACTCAAACCCACGTATCCACCCTGTACCCGTAACCCAACAACCCCCCCCCCCCCAACCTTACTTTTTTGGACACTAAGGGAAATTTATCATGGCCAATATCCACCTAACCCGCACATCTTTGGACTGTGGGAGGAAACCAGAGCACCCGGAGGAAACCCACGCACACACGGGGAGGACGTGCAGACTCCGCACAGACAGTGACCCAGCCGGGAATCGAACCTGGGACCCTGGAGCTGTGAAGCATTTATGCTCACCACTATGCTACCGTGCTGCCCCTTTCTTGGTGGTAGTGTCGGCGTGGGTGGAGGACAGATTGTTGGTGATGTGCACACCTAGAAATTTGAACCTGTTAACCATCTCCACCTCGGCCCCGTTGATGCTGACAGGGGTGTGTACGATACTTTGCTTCCTGAAGTCAATGACCAGCTCTTTAGTTTTGCTGGCATTGAGGGAGAGATTGTTGTTGTTACACCACTCCACTAGGCTCTCTATCTCCCTCCTGTATTCTGACCCGTCATTGTTCGCGATCTGGCCCACTCTGTTCGTGCTGTCAGCAAACCTGTAGATGGAGTTGGAACCAGATGTTGCCACTCAGTCTGGGAGCCAGTCATCCGTTTGAAACTACATAAACAAGGCTGCATGTGACCGTCTGCCCTGTGAGGAACAGCAGTGTGGAATCGGGGGAAAGTCGCAGCCTGCGCTGCCTGATGGCGCTTGGCGACTGCCACTCAGAACTCTGAATCTGAGCGGGAACGGCTGCCCTGTGGGAGGAGCTGGAAATGGAGGTGCGCAGCTGTGAAGGTTTTTGGGCAGGATGAATAAAAGCAAGCTTATTATCTCAATGGTTAGAGATGACAGAACTCTGAGGTGTAGAGGGATCTGGGTGTCATAGTGCATGAATCACAAAAGGCTGATATAGGAAGTAATTAGGAAGGACAATATTGTTTATTGTGAAGCCAGTCGGATACAAAAGTCGGGAGGTTCCGCTTCAGTTGTACAGGTCATTAGTGAGACCACGGCCGGGATTCTCCGACCCCCCCCCCCCTCCCGCCGGGTCGGAGAATCCCTGGGGGGAGGTGCGAATCCTGCCTGCCGCCCTGAAGCTGGCTGCCCTATTCTCCGGCCGTTTTTTAGGCAGCGGCGATATTCCCGCAACTCCGGTCGGGGGGGCCATTGACAGCAGCCACCCCGGCGATTCTCCGAGTCCCGATGGGCCGAGTGGTCGTCCAGTTTCGGTCAGTCCCGCCGGCGTGAATTACTCACCTCACGCACGGCGGGACCTGGCAGGTAAGTGTGCGGGGGCGGTCCTCGGGGGGTGGGGGATCCGACCCCGGGGGGAGGTGGGGGGAGACCCCCATGGTGGCTTGGCCCGTGATCGGGGCCTACCGGTCCTACGGGCGGGCTGTTTCCGTGGGGGTCTTCTTTCCTCGGCGCCGGGTCCCTGTCGGGCTCCGCCATATTGCCTGGGGGCCGGTGCGGAGAAGACAGCCCCCGCGTATGTGCGGAAATTTGCTGGCCGGTCTGCACATGCGCGAGATCACGCTGCCCGTTCCGCGCATTCGCAAACTCGTGCCGTCTCTTCGGCGCCGCTCCAGCCGGCCCCTCCGACCCCTCCGCCGTCCACCTAGCCCCCGAAAATTCAGAGAATTCCTCACTTTCGGGAGCTGTTGATGCCGGAGTGGTTGCCATCAGTTTTCCCGCCGGTGTGGGGACGTAGACCCCAGAAGGGAGAATCCCGGCCCACATCTCCTCACTTCAGAGAAGATGTGAATATACTGGAAGCAGATCAGAGAAGGTTTACCAAACTAATACCAGGAACGGGCAGGTTACCCTGTGAGGAAAGGTTGGTCTGGCTGGGGCTGTGTCCACTGGAGTTCTGAAGAGTGAGAGGCGACTTGATCGAAACATAGAAGATCCGGAGGGGTATTGACAGGGTGGATGTGGAGAGGATGTTTCCTCGTGTGGGAAGAATCTAGAAATAGGTGGGGGGGGGTCTCTGTCTATGAACAAGGGGGACATCCATTTGAAACCACCCCGCCGCCCCGACGCTGCCTGCCGGATTCTCCGGCACCGGTTTTACGCCGGTGACGGGAATCGCCCCCCCCCCCCCCCCCCCCCCCCCGCGGCGATTCTCCGCTCCGCGATGGGCCGAGTGGCTGCCCGTTTTTGGCCGGACCCGCGCCGGCGTAAATCAACCAAGGTCCTTACCGGCGGGACCTGGCTCTGCAGAGTCCTCGGGGGTCGCGCGGGGGGGGATCTGGCGGGGGCCCCCACTGAGGCCTCGCCCGCGACCGGGACCCACCCATCGTGGGGGCGGGACTGTGCCGTGGCGGCACTCTTTCGATCTGCGCCGGCCGCCGTAACGGTCCGCCATGGCCGACGTGGAGAAGAACCCCCCCCCCTGTGCATGCCCTGGGATCGCAGCAGAACACGCTGGCGTTCCCTTGCACGCGCCAACGTGTGCCGGCCGGCGGAGGCCCTTCGCCGCCGGTTGGCTCGGCGCCATCCTTGCCGGCGCCGGCCTAGCCCCTGAAGGTGCGGAGGATTCACCTTCTGGGCGGCCCAACGCCGGAGTGGGTCACGCCACTCCTCGACGACGGTACGGCCCACCCCGCTGGATAGCGTAGAATCCCGGCCGAAACGTATGATGGATTCTATTCCTGCCACAGTTTCTGGTTCAGTTTCATGAATACCGGCAGCACGGTAGCATGGTGGTTAGCATAAATGCTTCACAGCTCCAGGGTCCCAGGTTCGATTCCCGGCTGGGTCGCTGTCTGTGCGGAGTCTGCACGTCCTCCCCGTGTGTGCGTGGGTTTCCTCCGGGTGCTCCGGGTTCCTCCCACAGTCCAAAGATGTGCGGGTTAGGTGGATTGGCCGTGCTAAATTGCCCGTAGTGTCCTAAAAAGTAAGGTTGGGGGGGGTTGTTGGGTTACAGGTATAGGGTGGATACGTGGGTTTGAGGAGGGTGATCATTGCTCGGCACAACATCGAGGGCCGAAGGGCCTGTTCTGTGCTGTACTGTTCTATGTTCTATGTTCTATGTCCTCACAACTCCTCGATTCATATCAGTAGTCATCATATCATCGTATTTCAATTGGTTGAGAAAAGTATTGTGGCAGACAGCGTGGAACTTGCTCTAGGAATGGGTTCAATCTTCTGGTATAAAGAATATTTCAAAAAGTAGGAACTGGGGTGTGCTGGTTGCAGGGCCGGTGCTAGGGCCCAATTAGAAAAGTGATGGCGGGGCCCCTACTCTACAAAAGTAAAAATTTATGTATGTTTATATTTCGTGTAGTATGCTCGTCTTTAACCAAAAAAAAACATTAAATGCTTGATATACTAAAATTTTGAAACTTACTTACCCGGGCGGAAGGATTTGGCGGCGCAGGGCTGAAGGATTTGTCGACGGTAATGCGGTGCGTTCCCCAAAAGTAAAAACTACCCTATTGTTCCTCTTAGAATACAGAAAAGGCTTCAAACAGTAACTCTATCGTCGCTGGCGCGGGGCCCCCTTAAGGTGCGGGGCCCAATTTGATGAAATTGGTCAAATAGGCTTAAAACCGGCCCTGGCTGGTTGATATGTCAAAGGTCAAAGGCTAGGAATGCAACAGCGAGTAACGCACCTCCTGACTCCCCAAAGTCTGTCCACCATCTACAAGGCACTAGTCAGGAGTGTGATGGAATACTCTCCACTTGCCTGGATGAGCGCAGCTCCAACAACACACAAGAAGCTCCACACCATCCAGGACAAAGCAGCCCCGCTTGATTGCCCCTCCTCCCACAAACATTCAAACCCTCCATCACTGACGAACAGTGGCAGCCGTGTGTACCATCTACAAGATGCACTGCAGTATCTCCCCAAGGATCCTTAGACAACTTCCACTGCCATCTAGAACAAGAGCAGCAGATACCTGGGAACCCCACCACCTGGAGCTTCCCCTCCAAGTCACTCACCTCTCTGACTTGGAAATATATCGGCTGCTCCTTCACTGTCGCTGGGGCAACATCCTGGAACTCCCTCCCTAACAGCACTGTGGGTGTACCTACACCTCAGGGACTTCAGCAGTTCAAGAAGGCAGCTCACCACCACTTTCTGAAGGGCAACTAGGGGTGGGCAATAAATGCTGCGTAACCAGCCATGCCCACATCCCATAAATGAATGATTTTTTAAAAAAGATTGAAATAAGTAATAAAGAAAAAAGTAAAAGTTAATTACATCTATAGTCAGAAAATCTGGTTTATGTCCTTTCAACAATAGGGAAGTGTACGCTAAGCCTTATAAACATCGTCACAAAAGTACTTGGGTGAAATAACCTCAAAAGTAAATATTTCGCAAAGTTTAAAACATTGACAAGATCGCATGTAGAGATATAAGATACAGCTGAAATTAACTATAGCCACAATTTGATGCTAAGAATGTATTCGGAAAAAAGAAACGATCAGGTGGCATTTCCATTGCAAAATTTTTAAAAAGAGAAAGAGAAACAGAATTAATCTTCCGAGTCCTTATGACTATTCTACAGCTATCTCCTACCCCTCGCTCAACAGATGCTGTCAAACCCGCGAAGCGTTTTCTGTTTTTAATTCTGACTTCCAACATCTGCAGTATTTTTCTTTTATTGTAATCAAGCTTCATAGATTGTTTGTGGGCAAAAAAACCCACATAGGACCTTTTAAAGATTTACAATGGTAGTGAGGATTGAGGAGTAGATTTGGCTCAAATGTAAATATATATGCTTTGTACATTTTCACTATTGAATGTGATACAGTGGTAGGTACAAATGATCTGGATATTGACTCTTTGAATGCAGCTACATAAATGGCCTTAGCTGGGTTTGAGACACTGAAAATTGATCAGATTACTGGGTCCAATTGTTGTGTATGGTGTTTTCAGGGTAAAAGAAAGGCAGATGGGTTGAAGGCAATAATCAACAGAGGTTTATTAGATGGTTGTTAACTGTATAAAAGCCTGAGGCGGCATGCTGGTGCAGTGGTTAGCACTGGTGCATACGGCACTGAGGACTCGGGTTCGATCCCGGCCCCGGGTCACTGTCCGCGTGGAGTTTGCACATTCTCCCCGTGTCTGCGTGGGTTTCACCCCCACAACCCAAAGATGTTCAGGGTAGGTGGATTGGCCAGGCTAAATTCCCCTTTAATTGGAAATATATAACTGGGTGCTCTAAATTTATTTTTAGAAAACTGCACAAAGGCTTGGTCGAAACCCAAAAGTAGCCAGCGACGTCACGGACTATCGTGTCTCTCAACTCTTAAAGGAACCATGCAAAAACACAGCGATATCAACCCACATGTGTGACACAAAGATCATTTAACTTTAAATGCTGTAGTATTGCTGTGTGAGCCATTAATTTGGCTGACCAATAGTTCTTTGCAATATGGACTAGTTTGAATTGTGCCACGCCCTGGCATCACTGAGTTTTGCAATCTCTCTTCATTTAAATAGAATTCTATTTTTCTATCCTTTCTGACAAAATAGGCAAGTTCACATTTTTTTGCCCACTCACTTAACCTGTCTATGTCCCTTTGTAGACTTTTTACGCCCTCTTGACAGCTTACTTTCTGACCTATCTTTGTGTTACCAGCAAATTTAACTTTCTACCTTCAGTTCCTTCATGCAAGTCATCGGGGCCCCAGCACTGATCCCTGGGACACTCCGCTGGTCACAGCTTTCCAACCTGAATAAAGACTCATTTGTCCCTCCTCTCTGCTTTCTCTTACTAACCAGCCCTTTATCCATGCTAATATACTACACTTTTCACCACCAGCCCTTAGTGTGTGCAGTGAGATTTGGCATGGCACCTTTTGGAAATCCAAATATATAGAAACATCGAAACATACAAGGCAGAAGGAGGCCATTCAGCCCATCGGGTCTGCACCGACCCACTTAAGCCCTCACTTCCACCCTATCCCCGTAACCCCTCCAACCCTTTTTGGTCACTAAGGGCAATTTAACATGGCCAATCCACCTAACCTGCACGTCTTTGGACTGTGGGAGGAAACCGGAGCACCCGGAGGAAACCCACGCAGACACGGGGAGAACGTGCAGACTCCGCACAGATAGTGACCCAGCGGGGAATCGAACCTGGGACCCTGGCGCTGTGAAGCCACAGTGCGAGCCACTTGTGCTACCATGCTGCCCGTCATATCACATCTACAGCTTTCCCTCTTTCCACCCTCCTTATTATTATTGTTGTTGCTTCCATTAAGAGCTGCAATAAATTAGTCAAACTCCATTTCCCTTTCACAAAACCATGTTGGGAACTTGATTCCATTCTGGGCTTCTCAGTGTCTTGCTAAACCCTCCTTAAGAATACATCCCAGCAATTCTGCTGTGACAGATGTTAGGCTACCCGGCCTGTAGTTTCCTGCTTTCTGTCTCTCTCCTCTCTTGAACAAAGGTGTTGCTTTAGCGATTTAACAATCCGTCAGGACCCTCCCAGAATCTAAGGAATTTTAGAAGATTAGCGCATCTCCTATCTCTGCAACCATTTATTTGAAGACTCTAAGATGCAATCCATCTGGTCCTGGAAACTTGTCAGCCTTTAGTTCTGATGGTTTCCCCAGCATCTTTTCCCTGGTGGTGGAGATTGTTTGAAGTTCCTCCCCCCCTTTCGCTTCGTGAGTATCTTTGTCGTTTACTGAGTGTCTCACTGTTCAAGCAGTTTTTCACACTACCTCTGGGGGCCGGGGTGGGGGGGGGGGGGGGGGGTGCTTGGAAGATGGGTGATGTTGCTATGGGCTCATGGTTTTAGATTGTTATTGTCAAAGGGATGTCATTTTTATTTTTTGCACCAAAGATGGTGGTGTTTTTGGTCATAGATAACACCACAAGGCATAGGAGCAGAATCAGGCCATTCGGCACGTCGAGTCTGCTCCATTATTCAATCATGGCTGATATTTTCTCATCCCCATTAACCTGCCTTCTCCCCATAACCCCTGATCCCCTTATTAATCAAGAACCTATCTATCTCTGCCTTAAAGACACTCAGTGATTTGGCCTCCACAGCCCTCTGTGGCAAAGAGTTCCACAGTAAGTTGCAATGAGGAAACAAGAACCTTACAAATGGATACAGATAGGTGAGGAGAGTGGGCCAAAATGTGGCAGATAGAGTTTAATGTGGATAAGTGTGAGGCCATGCATTTTGGTCGAAAAATTGGAAAGGCAGCTTATTATCTAAATGGGGAGAGATTCCGGGGTGCTCCGATGCAGAGGGATCTGGGGCCCTCGTGCACGAGTCACAGAAAGGTAGCATGCAGGTGCAGCAGATAATAAACAAAGCAAATGGAATGTGGGCATTTATAACAAAAGGAATAGAGTATAAAGGTAAGGAAGTGTTGCTAGGCATTGGTAAGTCCGCACCTGGAGCATTGTGCACAGTTTTACTCCCCTGATCCGAGGAAAAATGTAGTGTCCTGGGAGGCAGTTCAGAGGAGGTTCATTAGATTGATTCCAGAGATGAGAGGCGGGATTCTCCTTTCAGGGGACTAAGTCCCCACCCCGGCGGGAGAACCAGCACCAACGGGCCCCCAAGGTGAGGAATTCTCACCTGTCTCGGGGGCTAGGTGGACGCCGAAGGGACTGCGTGAGTTCGCGCATGCGCTAAAGGGCCGGCGTGATCTTGCGCATGCGCAGAATCACCGACGTGTTTTGGTGCATGCGCGGGGGCTTCTCTTCTCCGCGCCGGCCATGGCGGAGCCCGACAGGGGCTGGCACGGAAGGAATGAGTGCCCCCACGGCACAGGCCCGCCCGCAGATCAGTGGGCCCCGATCGAGGGCCAGGCCACCGTGCGACCCCCCCCCCCCCCCGGTTGGACCCCCCCCCCCGCGCATCCCCGAGGATTGCTCCAGCCGACTTACCTGCCAGGTCCCGCCGTGTGGGACCCATGCGTTACCCACGCCGGCGTGACTGACCAAAAACGGATGGCCGCTCGGCCCACCGAAGCCCAGAGAATTGCTGGAGGGGCCACTGCCAATAGCCCCCGACCGGCGTGGCATGAACCCCACCCCCACCTGAAAACGGCGCCAGAGAATACGGCAGCCGGCGTCGGGGCGGTGGGGCGGGATTCGCGCCGCCCTTCGGGGCTTCTACGACCCGGCGGGGTGTCGGAGAATCCCGCTTGAGGGGTTTGTCGTATGAGGAGAGGTCGAACAGTTTAGGCCGATACTCTCTAGAGTTTAGAAGAATGAGGGGAGATCTCATTCAGGGCAGCACGGTAGCATGGTGGTTAGCATAAATGCTTCACAGCTCCAGGGTCCCAGGTTCGATTCCCGGCTGGGTCACTGTCTGTGCGGAGTCTGCACGTCCTCCCCGTGTCTGCGTGGGTTTCCTCCGGGTGCTCCGGTTTCCTCCCACAGCCCAAAGATGTGCGGGTTAGGTGGATTGGCCATGCTAAATTGCCCGTAGTGTCCTAAAAAGTAAGGTTAAGGGGGGGGTTGTTGGGTTACGGGTATAGGGTGGATACGTGGGTTTGAGCAGGGTGATCATTGCTCGGCACAACATCGAGGGCCGAAGGGCCTGTTCTGTGCTGTACTGTTCTATGTTCTATCTAGTTGAGATATACAAGATGCTAAAAGGTTTGGATAAAGTAGACGTGGAGCTGATGCTTCCTCTTGTGGAACATTCTAAAACGAGAGGTCATAACCTTAGACTAAGAGGCAGCAACTTTAACACAGATTTGAGCAGAAACTACTTCTCCCAAAGGGTTGCGAATCTGTGGAATTCAGACCCCAGAGTGCGGTGGATTCAGGGCCAGTGAGGAAATTTAAGAAGGGGTTAGACAGATTTTTCCATTGGCAATGGGTTGAAGGGTTCTGGAGAACGGGCCGG
This sequence comes from Scyliorhinus canicula, assembly GCF_902713615.1. Lineage (NCBI taxonomy): Eukaryota > Metazoa > Chordata > Chondrichthyes > Carcharhiniformes > Scyliorhinidae > Scyliorhinus > Scyliorhinus canicula. Next base: position 25,421,408 of record NC_052167.1, read on the forward strand.
ACGGTGACATGGAGGCCAGGTTGGGATCAGCCACGATCACATCGAGGGGGTTAGGCTCGGGAGGCTAGATTGACGATTCCCGCTCCGAGGTCATGTGTTCCAGGGAGGAGATGTTCTGGCTGATTTCGCAATCCAGCTCTTGGCCTGCAGCATTGTAGGTAGCAGATGAGGAACATATCAGCCATGATGGAATGGTGGAGAAGACTCGATGGGCCGAATGACCTAATTCTGCTCCGATATCTTATGAACTTATTAACTTATTCTGCACCCGGACTTCCGGTGGCGTGGGCGAGCAGGGCGGCCGCAGTAAGAGGAGCTCCCACAGTGGCCACGATTTGCGGTGATTTTGGGGATTTCCCCGAGTCACCGCTCACCCCCCCCCCCCCCCCCCCCCCCCCCCCCCGACTATCGGCGGCCTTTGGGGCCGTCACGGGCAGCAAGCGGGGCCGGTTTGAAAATTGGCAAAGAACCCCGCGTGGGTGTCGGGCTGCGGGGGCTGAGGTGCTGCCACTAGCGCGGCGTGGAGGTCGGAGCAGCGGAGGCGGAGCTACGAGTAGGCCGAGGCGGCAGATCCGAGGCCAGGGCGCGGTGTAGGTGGGGTGTCCCACATCGGATGGCTCCCACCTCGGATGAAGAAAGAAGGCTGAAGTCCGGTCCGAGGGGAGCTCTGGGGGGGAATGTAGAGGAGAAAGAAAGAAGATTGGTGAAAGTTTTTTTTTTCTCCCCCTTTCCCCTTTTTTTTGTGTGTGAAGGAAGAAAAATTGCTGAAGGACAGGAGGGTGGAAGGGGAGAGAAGAGAAAAGAAAGAAAAAACAATAATCCGCTAAAGGATGCGAAGAGCAGCGGTCTTCAGGTTCGCCGCTGAATGAGAGGACGAGCAAAAGTGCTGACAAGATGGCGGAGGCCGAACCGCAAGGCGGGGCCGCACTACTCACGGTGGAGAAGATGACCGAGGTGATGGCGGTGGAGCTGGTAAAGCAGTTCGCGAGGCACATGGAGGCTTTGAGGAAGGAGACGGCGGTCGCATTGAAGTAATTGGTGGAGGAGGCAATCGCCCCGGTGAGGGTGGCGGTGGCAAAGGCATCGGCCGAGGTGAGAGAGCAGGGCGAGAAGATGAAGGAAGTGGAGGAGGCCGTGTCACCACACAGCGACCAGCTCACCTCGATGGGGGACGAGCTGCGGAGGGTGGTGGAGGCCAACAGAGGACTCCGAGCAAAGCTCAAAGACTTGGAGGACCGCTAAAGGCGGCACAATTTGAGAATTGTGGGCTTGCCCGAAGGGACAATACTTGGCTAAGAAGTTGGCGGAGCTGATGGGGGAGGGTGAGAGCCCCTCACGGTCTGAATTAGACCGAGCCCATCGGTCATTAATGCCAAAGCCCAAAGTGAACGAGGCGCCAAGAGCAGTAATTATCTGCTTCCATAAATTCTGCATGAATGAGAAGGTATTAAACTGGGCGAAGCAGAAGCGGGAGATACTATGGGATGGTACTACGGTTCGGATCTACCAGGACTTGACGGTGGAGTTGGCAAAAAGACGAGCGGCGTTTGGGCGGGTGAAGGCGGCACTGTACAAAAAGGGGATGTGATTTGGTATGGTGTACCCAGTGAAGCTGAGGGTAACGTATAACGGCAAAGACTTTTTTTTTGAGACAGCGGATGCGGCTGAGGCGTTCGTGAGGGCAGAAGGTTTGGGACAGACGTGAAGAGCGGAGCTGGAAGAGAGACTGTGGACTGTTTTTGACATATGGAAAACGTATAAATGCTACAACTTTCTTTTTACTGATGTTTATTGTAATTTACTTCTCTTTGCATCGTTACAGAGTTCAGGTTAATGGTTGGGTTGATGGGCGTTCTGTGTTGCGACGGTTAAATGTTATTTTAGTGAATGGTAGGGGTTGGATTGTTGGGTTTGTTTTGTTTCTTTCTCTGGGACTGGGTGGAATGGGACGATATGTCTTGGAGGGGGGGGGGAGCCACCCGCACTAACTAACTAAAGTCAGCTAGTGAACGGAGGTGAGGTGAGAGGAGGGTTGCGGACGTTGGGGCCTGGATAACAGGCTTCAATGGGCCTACGAGGCGAGCGAGGGAGGGGGAAGGGATGGATGCTGGGGGATGTTGGTTCAGGGGGAAAGGTAGGGGGGGATTCTTGGGAGGGAGGGCAGGGATTCGATGTTAACAATGGACGGGGCAGGTCAGGCTTATGGGGCAGGGCCCGCTGGTATGATGATGGTGGATAAGAAAGGTGGGGGGGGGGAGACCCCCAGTAAGGATAGTCACGTGGAACGTGAGGGGGCTAGGAGATCCGGTCAAGAGGTCAGGATGCTTGCGCATCTTAAAAGTTTGAAAGCCGATGTGGCAATGCTGCAGGAGACTCACTTTGAGGGTGAAGGACCAGGTGAGACTTAAAAAGGGCTGGGTTAGCCAAGTGTTTCACTCTGGATTTGATGGAAGGGCTGGAGGGGTAGCGGTGTTGGTCAGCAAAAGGGGACGCTTCCAGATGGAGAAGGCGGTGGCAGATCAGGGGGGGTAGATATGTGATTGTAGCTGGGGCGCTGGAGGGGAGGTTAGTGGCGCTGTTAAGTGTATACGGTCCCAACTGGGACGATGTGGGATTTGTGAAGAAGGTGTTTGGGGCCATTCCCGACTTGGACACACACAAACTGATAGTCGGGTGGGGGGGGGGGGGGGGGGGGGGGGGGGCTGGAACTTGGTGCAGGAGCCAAGGTTGGACAGATCATGGCCGCGCTCGCTGGTCCCATCGGGGGGGGGGGGGGGGGGGGGGGGGGCGGGGGGGCGAAGGCGCTGGCTGGGCTAATGGTGGAAATGGGAGGGGCGGCCCCTTGGAGATTCCTGCACCCAGGGGAACGGGAGTACTCGTTTTTCTCAGCAGTCCATAGGGTATACTCGCGGATCGACTTCTTTGTGGTGGGGTAGGCTTTGCTGGCTGGGGTTAAGGCGTCAGAATACTCGGCAATTGCTGTGTCAGATCACGCGCCACATTGGGTGGATATGGTGCTGGAGAAGGGGGTAGTGCAGAGGCCGGGGTGGAAACTGGATGTGGGGCTTTTGGGGAGCCAAGTATTCTGTGAGAAAATTGAAAAGGTAATTAAGGAATATGTAAGATTCAACTGTACGGGTGAGGTGTCAATGGCAGTCGTCTGGGAGGCTCTAAAGGCGGTAGTGAGGGGTGAGGTGATTTCGTTTAAGGCCAGGGTGGACAAAGAGGAGAGGTTGGAGCGGCAGAGGGTAATAGATGAGATGTTGGAGGCAGATAGGAGTTATGCAGAGGATGGGGACCCAGCGATGCTGGGAAAGAGGAAGGAACTACAGGCGAGCTTCAACCGACTATCCACCAGGAAGGCGGTGCACCAACTGAGACGAGCGAGGGGTGCAGTTTATGAACTTGGTTTATGCAGTTTATTGGTCCCAGATTTGTATGATAGCAGGTCAGCTCCGGAGGGAGGCAGCGGCAAGGGAAATTGTTCAGGTGAGGGATAGGGCCGGGAAGTTGGTGGTGGCTCCGGATCTAATTAACAAGGTTTTCGAGGAGTTTTATGAGAGGTCAGAGCCACCCGGGAGAGACTGTGAGATGCAGGAATTTCTAGATGGGTTGGAGTACCCGAGGTTAGGGGGGGGGGGGGGGGGACAGGGCTACATTAGAAGGAGCGATAGTGGAGCAGGAGATAAAGGACGCGACTGGGAGGATGCAGTCGGGGAAGGTGGCAGGGCCGGATGGGTTTCCGGTGGAATATTATAAAAAATTCAAGGATAAGCTGGCACCCCTGATGGTGGGGATGTTTGAAGAGTAGATAGGGAAGGGGGTGCTGCCGCAAACCTTGGGGCAGGCATCGATTTCCCCGTTGCTAAAAAAAGATAAGGATCCGACGGAGTGTGGGTCGTTTCGGCCCATATCACGTCTGAATGTGGACGCAAAAGTATTGGCGAAGGTACTGGCGGGTAGGCTGGAGGGGTGCCTCCCGAAGGTGATAGATGAGGATCAGACGGGGTTGATGAAAGGGACGCAGCTCTTTTCGCACATTAAGAGGGTTTTGAACATCGTTATGGCAATGGGGGAAGGGAAGGAAACAGAGGTGGTTGTGGCATTGGACGCCGAGAAGGCGTTTGATCGGGTAGAATGGGGGTACCTGATGGCAGTTCTGGAACGGTTTGGGATTGGACCAAGGTTTGTGACCTGGGTAAAGCTACAGTATAAGGAGCCGAAGGCGAGTGTCCACACGAACAATATCAGCTCGAGATACTTCTCTCTCCACCGTGGGACGAGGCAGGGATTTCCTATGTCCTCCCGGCTGTTTGCGATTGAGCCGTTGGCCATCTCATTAAGAAGTTCGGGAGAATGGAAAGGAATAGTGCTGGGGGGAGGGGGGGGGGGGTCGGGGGGGGGGGGGGGAATAGAGCATAGGGTGTCCTTATATGCCGATGACTTGCTGCTCTATGTGTCGGAGCCGAGTGCGCGATAGGAGGACTATTGGAGTTGCTGCAGGTATTTGGATCTTTCTCTGGGTACAAGCTGAACCCGGACAAGAGTGAGTATTTTTTGGTGTCTCGGCCGGGGCTGGGGGCAGGGGTGGTGGGGCTGCCATTCCGTAGGGCAGGGACTCACTTTAGGTATTTGGGGGTGCAGGTTGCCCGGGAGTGGGGGAGGCTTCGCAGATGCAACATCACTAGTTTGGTGGGGAGGGTGAAAGCTGACCTGGCGAGGTGGGATGGTCTCCCTCTGTCACTGGCGGGTCGGGTACAGGCAGTTAAAATGAATGCGTTGCCGCGATTTCTGTTCATTTTTCAATGCCTACCAATTTTCCTGCCAAAGTCTTTTTTCAGGGAGATTGAGGGAAGGATTACCTCGTTTATATGGGGAGGGAAGGTGGCCAGAGTGAGGAAGGTGCTGCAACAGAGGGGAAGGCAGGCAGGGGGTTTGGGTCTCCCAAACCTGATGTATTACTACTGGGCGGCGAATGTGGAGAAGGTGCGGAGCTGGGTCAGAGGGGTTGATTCCCAGTGGGTCAGAATGGAGGAGATGGAGGAGAGTTTGTGCAGGAGGTCGGGGCTGAAGACACTAGCAATGGCCCCGCTCCCGATAGCTCTGGGGAAATACTCAGGGAGTCCGGTAATAATAGCTTCATTGAGAACCTGAACGCAGTTTCGCCAACACTTCGGGTTGGGGGCAGGGTCAAGGGAAATGCCAATTCGGGGGAACCACAGATTTGTGCCAAGGAGGTGGGATGGAAGTTTTCGGAAATGGGAAGAGAAGGGGATTAAGACGCTAAAAGATTTGTTTCTTAGCGGTCAGTTTGCAGGATTGAAGGAGCTGGAAGCGAAGTATGGGTTGGAGCAGGGAGAAGTGTTTAGATACATGCAGGTTCGAGATTTTGCCAGGCAGGAGATACAGATCTTCCCGGAGGAACCGGCCTCCACATTGCTGGAGGAGTTGCTGACGACAACGGGACTGGAGAAGGGGGCAGTGCCATCGGTGTACGGAGCTATTTTGGAAGAGGATAAGGCACCACTGGAAGGGATCAAAGCAAAGTGGGAGGAAGAGCTGGGAGAGGTTATGGAGGAGGGGGTCTGGTGTGAGGTGCTCCGGAGAGTGAATGCCTCCACCTCGTGCGCGAGGTTGGGGCTGATACAGCTTAAGGTGGTATATAGAGCGCACCTCACCAGGGCGAGGATGAGCCGATTCTTTGAAGGGGTAGAAGATGTGTGTGAGCGTTGTGGGTGGAGGGGGGGGGGGGCCCGCTAATCACGCTCATATGTTTTGGTCCTGTGCAAAGCTAGAGGAGTACTGGAAGGAGGTTTTTTGGGTAATTTCCAAGGTGGTGCGCGTGAAACTGGACCCGGCTCCCCGGGAGGCCATATTTGGGGTGTCGGACCAGCCAGGGTGCGGAGGCAGACATCATAGCCTTCGCCTCGTTGATCACCTGAAGGCGGATCCTGTTGGGATGGAGAGCAGCCTCCACCCTGGCGTGGCGGGGGGACCTGTTGGAATACTTGACCCTTGAGAAGGTTAAGTTTAAACTGAGGGGAAGCTCGGAGGGGTTCTACAAGTCATGGGCACTATTTATTATGCACTTTCAAGAACTGGATAACATCGAACATTAGTTGGGGGGGGGGGAAGGGTGGGAGGGTTGGGGGGGGGGTCTGTGTATGTTAAGGATGACTATGGGTAATCCCTGATTCCTTTTCGACATTTGTTTATGTGAACATGCGGGCTGATGTTTGGGGGTTGGTGGGATGATGGGATCGTTGTTATTGTTACGGGGATTGACATATCTGTTACTGATTATTATTTATTGTTGATGGGTGTAAATTCGGGAGAAAATGTGAAAAAGGAGGAGAGTAAAAATATTTTTAAGAGAACTTATTTTGCACCCGCTGGCTGTAGAAATTCCTCCTCATCTCTGTTTTTAAGGATCGTCCCTTCAGTCTGAGGCTGTGTCCTCTGGTTCTAGTTTTTCCTACAAGTGGAAACATCCTCTCCATGTCCACTCTATCCAGGCCTCGCAGGATCTTGTAAGTTTCAATAAGGTCCCCCCTCATCCTAAACTCTATCAAGTGCAGACCCAGAGTCTTCAAACGTTCCTCAGACAACAAGATCTTCATTCCAGGGATCATTCTTGTGAACCTCCTCTGGACCCTCTCCCAGGCCAGCCTCCTTAGATACGGGGCCCAAAACTGCTCACGATACTCCAACTGGGGTCTGACCGGAGCCTCAGAAGTACATCCCTGCTCTTGTATTCGAGCCCTCTCGACATGAATGCTAACATTGCATTTGCCTTCCTAACTGCCGACTGAACCTGCATTTTTTTGGACTATTTGAGCTGGCCAGAGGTGAAATGAAAGAACTAAGACATGGATCAGGAAGCTACTATAGCTAGAAAAAGTGGGTGGCAGAGTGGCACAGTGGTTAGCGCTGCTGCCTCGCACTGTCAGGGATCCGGATTGAATTGCAACTTTGGGTGACAGTCTGTGTGGAGTTTGCACTTCCTCCCCGTGTCTGCGTGGGTTTCCTCCGGGTGCTCCGGTTTCCTCCCACAAGTCCAAAGATGGTTAGGTGGATTGATCACACTAAATTGTCCGTTCATGTCCAAAGATATGCAAGTTATAGAACATAGAACATAGAACAGTACAGCACAGAACAGGCCCTTCGACCCTCGATGTTGTGCCGAGCAATGATCACCCTACTCAAACCCATGTATCCACCCTATACCCGTAACCCCCCCCCCCAACCCTACTTTTTAGGACACTACGGGCAATTTAGCATGGCCAATCCACCTAACCCGCACATCTTTGGACTGTGGGAGGAAACCGGAGCACCCGGAGGAAACCCACGTACACACGGGGAAGACGTGCAGACTCCGCACAGACAGTGACCCAGCCGGGAACCGAACCTGGGACCCTGGCGCTGTGAAGCATTTATGCTAACCACCATGCTACCGTGCTGCCCAGGTATGGGGGAATGGGTCTTGTCAGGTACTCTTTCGGAGGTTTGGCGCAGACTTGATGGGCCAAATGGTCCCCTTCTGCACTGTCGGGATTCTATTGGTTCTATGGATGGTGGAGAAGCATTGAAGGAGGTTGGTATAGTCCACCATATAAAAGGTTGCAAAACATGTTGAGAAGGATGCCTTGGGATGGATTCCATTTATGCCTTTGACAAAGCCTCTCGTAGGCCGAAGCCTGAATGGAGAGGTTAAACGGTGGAGTTTTGGGAAAGATGGGCACACATCGGGGCAGTGCCAACACGTTAAAGGACTTCAGGCAAGGAAAGGGTGTCATGTTCTGTTGACTAGCCAAAGTGAATGATGAACTACAGAACATCTAGTTTAAATAATGTATTATGAAATAACTGCATGATAAAGGTAACTAGGAATAAAATAATAAACTACTAACACGAATTAACTGTTGTAGAGCTACTGCAAGATATGTCTATCCTCCAGCACGACCTACTCCCAACTCCCCAGCCACAGGGTCACGTGGTGGGTATACACTGCCACCCAGTGGTCAGAGGTCGTGCATAACATTATGCACAGAATTGCTTGATGCCTATCATCTCAAAGTGAGGTTGGAGATGAGGTGGAAGCTCAGAAGGATCGAGGGTGAATGGTTGGAATTTTGAGGAGAAGGATGTTGACGTCAGACAGAGAGGCGGAGAGCATCTGAGTTTGGTGGAATAGGTTTGAGGGACAATATCATGGACAAGGTGAGATCTGAGACGGGAGGTTGGAGAGAAAGTAGAGGAAGCTGCGAGTTTGGGGGTGGGGGGGGCCTAAGGGGGCAGTTTGGCTGGTGGGCTGGGGGAAGGAAGGCCAGAGGCAGCTGAGCAGATGGAAGAAATCTTCTCGCGCTGTTTATTGGAGGTGAGGGTGGAGAAGAGAGGAGAGAAGATGGTTTCTAGTGGCGAAGAGCAATTGAGGAGGCAGTGGAGTTGTGGTATAATCGCTGGGTTAGCAATCCAGAGACCCTGTGGGATACACTGGGTTCGAATCCCACCAGAGCAGATGGTTGAAATTTGAATTCAATAAAAATCTGGAATTAAAAGTCTAACGGCGACCATGGAACCAATGTCGATTGTCATTAAAAAACCATCTGGTTCCTTCCTTTAGGGAAGGAAATCTGCCGTCCTTACCCAGTATAGCCTACATGTGACTCCAGACCCACAGCAATGTGGTTGACTCTTAACTGCTCTCTGATTCACGAACAGAATAATCGCAGCGCAAGGTCTGTTTACACTGGAGATAGGAGGAGGCAAGGAGGGGAATTCAGAACATGAGGGGGTAATGAAGGTAACATAGAACATAGAACATAGAACAGTACAGCACAGAACAGGCCCTTCAGCCCTCTATGTTGTGCCGAGCAATGATCACCCTACTCAAACCCACGTATCCACCCTATACCCGTAACCCAACAACCCCCCCCTTAACCTTACTTTTTAGGACACTACGGGCAATTTAGCATGGCCAATCCACCTAACCCACCTAACATGTGTAATTTTCTTGTCGGATGGCTTGATTTCTATTACAAGAACACTTGTAGCTAAAGCTAGAAATGATTTATTAAGATTAACTGAGGGTCAATATTAACAAAACAACAGATGAATAACAGTATGAACATGTACAAGCAACCTCTCTCCCAGCTCCCTCGTCAGTCTGAGGTCATCAGACTCTAACATTCACTGATACACTAGTGAGACTCCCAGTGGTCAGTCGGTGAATTACAACACAACCATGATACACTATCACCATAACATGGGGGCGGATTGAGGTTGAGGGAGTGTAAGGGGTCTGGACGAGAGGGCCAAACATCCTTGAACACGGCTGTCACAGAGAACCTTCTAGTCAGTGCACCTCGACGCTGTCCCACCTCTGCCTATGAACTGCCTCCAGAAGTGGCGGGCCCAAATCCACCAAGCCCCCCACCCCCCCCACCTCCCCGAATGACAATATGATGGGCAGAGGCCGATCCAAAGCGGAGGGTGGGGGGGGAGTGGAGGGGAGGAGGGGGTTGGTGGGGAGGCTGGGCCTGCCAAGGTTTGATTTGGCCAACAGAGGTAGACTACCAAAATGACTGCCTGCGGGGGAGAGGGGGGGAGGGGGGGGGGGGGCAAATAGTGGAATCTGTAGCTAGGGATGGAACCCTCACGAGAGGAAAAGTATCGTCACTCTTCAACCAGGTTTCCAATGAGCCCGTGATGTTGTAGAAGGAATAATGACGGGGGAGAGGGGTGCGGGCAGGAGGGATGAAGGGAAAAACAAAGAACGAAGAATGGGAGGAGCGGAAAGGGGAAGTGTTGAACCCGGATCCGGAAAGGCAGCGAAAAAACCTGGCTAAATATATATCCACTCAATGCAAATCGCCTTTGATTAAGCGTAATGAACCTGGAGAATTTAGCACCATTGTGGTGTGTGTGTGTGGTGCGGTGAGGTGCAATGTGCCGGATGCAACACCAGAGGGAGCTCTGGGTCTTGCAGTGCCGACACTTGCTTTCTTAAAGTGACAGTCCTGTTGTGATTTTGGCAACGGTGAGCCTTAAAGCCATCGGCAACGGACACGTGTAGCCACAATGTTGGGTTAGTGCGGCACTACCGCAGGGCATTGAATCATGGAGGAGTTGGAGATGAATAACGCTGCAGGGCAGTTGACTTTGAGCAAGTTCAGCAAGGGGAGTCCCGATCATTTATTTTGTTTAATTTGGTCTGTCCTGCTGCCCTGGCAAAGGAAGTAGCCATTTTGTAGAGCGGTGGTGGGAGACTGGGAGCCACGTGCGGCCCATCTGAGTTTGGAGTGCGGCCCCACGAGGCATTTTGTTGACCGTTGCCCAGGCGCATAATTTCCACCTTTCGCTGATTCCCACCCGTGTCATTTTTTTTCTGACTGAAGTTTTCGCCCGTGAAGCGGGGGCCAGTGAAGTGAGGAGCGTGCTGATTGCTCACAACACTGACCGTGAAGAGTCGCGCGGTCCCTCTGGCCGGGATTCTCCGACTGTTCACGGCCGACTCACTGGCCCAGCTTGTCCCTCACCGTGCATTCCGCAGTGGGGGAAATATGAGCCTGGGTTTCCCTGAACACCTCAGCCTCGTCAGCTGTAGCGCTGTGTTGTAACGCCGATTTTCAGCGCAAAACATACTGAGGAACCTCAGGCCTGATTTTGCCCTGTGTCTAAATTTCCTCAAGGTTTTTGACTCATGCGGTGAAATGTGTGCCTCCGATTAACACATCAGAAAAAAATATTTAAGTTTACGCTGCCCTTTCTAAGACCACAGGAGATCTCAAAGTGCTTTACGACCGGTTAAGTACTTTTTTGAAGTGGGACCACTTTGGCGGTGTAGGAAACGCGACAACCAAACGGTGCACAGCAAGATCCCAATAATAGCAATGTGCTCGTGGTCGGATAATTTGTTTCTTTCTGTGCGATGTCGATTGAAGGATGATACTTGACCAGGACGATTTCCCAGCTCTTCCTCACGATAATACCCGGGATCTTTTACATCCACCGCAAACCGGGCCTGGATTTAAGGCCTTTCATTTTTTGGAGGATGTCACCTCCACCAGCGCAGCACTCACTCAATGTCGCACTGGGGGGCCAACCTAGATTTTTATACCCAAACCTTGGAGTAAGATTGATGAACTGCGTCAATTCCTACTCAGCAAGGGCATCGCCTCAAGTAGGATGACCAGTTATAACCCCCGGGGTAACGGACAGGTCGAGAGGGTGAACGGTATGGTCTGGAAGACCGTCCTACTGGCCCTATGGTCCAGATATCTCCCAGTCTCCTGCTGGCAGGAGGTCCTCCCAGACGCTCTCCACTCCATCCGGTCGCTACTTTGCACGTCTACCAATCAAACGCCTCATGAACGCCTTCTTGTCTTCCCCAGGAAGCCTTCCTCAGGGACCCCGCTCCCGACCTGGCTGGCTGCCCCCGGGCCCATCCTGCTCCGGAAACACGCGCGGGGGCACAAATCGGACCCGTTGGTCGAGAGGGTCCAGCTGCTCCACGCTAACCCGCAATATGCGTATGTGGAGTACCCCGACGGCCGACAGGACACGGTCTCTCTACGGGACCTGGCGCCCGCCGGATCCCACGCCATCGCCCCCGGCACCAGCCCCACCCACCCCCCCCTCCAACCGCGACTGCTCCCCGCTGGCGCTCCCCTCCCTGGCCCGCCAACCCCCTCACCCGCGCCGCCTAGAGGACTAGGAGCTACCTTCGTCTTGGCCAATGAGAAAGCAACACCTGGGCCAATGAGCAGCGAGCCTTCTCCACCAATGGCAGCTCACACTCCCAGGTACCGTAGTACCTCTAGTCATACTACCGCAACGATTTGAGCCCAGAGCCCGTGATTCAGGAGCAGGGGTGTCAGCAGCTGAGCCACTGACAGGACACTGCAAGGTGTCCTTCTGCATTGGTACTGGATCTGAACCGGTGGGACAGTCACACACTTCTCAGGGGAAGCAACAACCAAAGTTCTACCCCTACTTTTTATGGTCATTCTTGTTGGGTAAGAGTCAAGCTCAATGGACCGAAGGGGCAGCACGGTAGCATGGTGGTTAGCATAAATGCTTCACAGCTCCAGGGTCCCATGTGCGATTCCGGCTTGGGTCACTGTCTGTGTGGAGTCTGCACGTCCTCCCCGTGTGTGCGTGGGTTTCCTCCGGGTGCTCCGGTTTCCTCCCACAGTCCAAAGATGTGCGGGTTAGGTGGATTGGCCGTGATAAATTGCCCGTAGTGTCCTAAAAAGTAAGATTAAGGGGGGGTTGTTGGGTTACGGGTATAGGGTGGATACGTGGGTTTGAGTAGGGTGATCATGGCTCGGCACAACATCGAGGGCCGAAGGGCCTGTTCTGTGCTGTACTGTTCTATTCTATTCTATTCCTCTTCTGCGCTGTATTATTCTGTGATTTTGTTTAATGGACCACACTTATTGTTTGATAGACTGCATGTACATAAAGGGGATGCAGGCGGCACCGTGGTGTTGGAGGAGAAGTGATTGTAGAACACAGTAAAATTGGAGTTACTTTCCAGTTCCTATTCCAGAGACATCATCGGAGCAGAACAATTTTTCAAGCCTATTTCTCTTTTCAAACTATTTTCACTATTTTCGGCCAGTGCAGGATTTTCTTGGCATTTTGAATAACATCTAAAGTCAGCAAAATAATCATTTGCGGGATCAGGTTTTCTTAAAGATGCCAGGGCCCATATCGGAGGGGCAGGGAGGAGGGGGAGGGAGGGGGGGAGGGGGGGGGGGGGGGGGAGTGGACGCGGGAGGGGAGCGGGAGAGGAGGAGGTGAGGAAGGGAGTGAGAGGGTGAGCGAGGGCTGAGGGTGGGGAGGATTGAGGTCGGAACCCGAGGGACAAGGTGAGGGAGAGGGTGAGGGGGAGAGAGAGAGGGGGGGGGGGCGAAGTGGGAAGTGGGGGAAAGGGAGGGGTGATTGAGAGCGGTGGGAGAGGCCGGAAGTGAGGGAAAAGAGAGTTTGAGGGAGAGGGAGGTCCGAGGGCCATTGAACGACGTGGCTGAGAGGTCATGAGTCTGATGGGGCCAGAATGGGACCATGGAAACTGAGTGCAAGTTAATTGGAGGCCATTCACTGGGGGGGGAGGGTGGGTGGAGCAAAACCCCGCAGGTAAATCCACTGAAGGCAATAGCCTCCCAGAAACATCCATTCACGTTTTGTATTTAATTCGCCAACACTTTAAAGCTGTCTATTTTAAAAATGATTTCTCTTGGTATTCCACAGCACTGCCACATCAGCCACTGGACGCAGGCCTCTGCTGCCACCCAGTGGTTTGGGACGGTCTGGCCTCTCGTCCTCAATCTCCAGACCTGAAAGGGACCCACAGGGAGGGGACACGAACCAGGAGGAGCAGTGCGCTGATGGACAGACAACCCCATTGGTGCAAGGCCACTGTCAAACGTAGCCAACCACAGCTTCCACACGCCCCCCTCCCCCGCCCGTCGCTGTGTTCAACTTCATGCTGAACCTCGCCCTCCACTCAATCTTAATGATAACAATAGGAGAGCTCCAATTTTCCTTCTATCACGCGGACCACCTGGTATTGGCATGTGTTGGAAGGGGCTGAAGGTTGACACGGGGTAAAGTTGAACTCGCACAAGGCCTCATAGAACCACAGAATGCCGACAGTGCCGAAGGAGGCCTGGGAATGGCACTCTTCCAGAGGGTCAGTGCATCTCCGATGGGCCGATTGGCCTCCCTTTGCACTGTAGATCTTCCATGATGCTAAAACCATGACTGGCTTGAATGTAAATTGATGATTTTGACTTGGAGGCACAGGGTATGGGGCGGGATTATCTCAGCCCGGGTCGGAGAATCTCCGGGACCGACGCGATTCTCCGCTGGCGTTGGCCGGTACCCTCGATTCTCGGCTTGCGATGGGCCGAACGGCCGTGTCAAAAAGCCCGAGTCCCGCCGGCGCCGTTCACACCCGCTCTCAGCCGGCGGGAACTCGCTGTGGAAGGGTCGGGGGGCGGCCTATGGTGGGGGGGAAGAGGGGTCCGACCCCGGGGGGTGGGGGGGTCTCTGATGTGGCCTGGCCCACGATCGGGACCCACCGATTGGCGGGCCGACCTCTCTGGCTGGAGGCCTCCTTTCTTCCGAGCCGGCCCCTGTAGCCCTGCGCCATGTTGCGTCGGGGTCGGCGCGGAGAAGGGAGACATCCCGCATGCACGGGTTGGCGCCGGTGCCACTGTGCATGCACGGACCTCGCGGCGCCCAGTTGATGACGGGATCAGCAGCTGGCGCGGCGTGAACTGCTCCAGTGCCGCGCTGGCCTCCTGTAGGAGGCAGAAAGTTATGCTCAACCTCTATAAAACACCAGGGGCGGGATTCTCCGCAAACCGGTGTGGTCGGGCCACTCCGGCGCTGAGGAGTGGAGTGATTCCTCCGCACCTTCAGGGGCTAGGCCGGCGCCGGAGTGCTTGGCGCCATGCCAACCGGCACCGAAGGGCTTCCGCCGGCCGGCGCGAGTTGGCGCAAGCGCAGCGGGGGTTCATCTCCGCGCCGGTCATGACGGAGTTTGACAGCGGCCGGCTCGGAGGGAAAGAGTGGCCCCACGGCACAGGCCTGCCCGCAGATCGGTGGGCCCCGATCACGGGCCAGGCCACCGTGGGGGGGCACCCCCCCTCCCCCCTCCCCCCTCCCCCCCGTGGCCAGATCCCCCTGCGCCCCCCCCCAAGGACTCTGCAGGGCGCCCGCAGAGCCAGGTCCCGCCGGTAAGGACCTGTTCTGATTTACGCCAGCGGGACCTGCCAAAAACTGGCGGCCACTCGGCCCATCGTTGGCTGGAGAATCACCGGGGGCGGGGGTGGGGGCGGGGGTGGGGGGGGGGTGGGGAGATGGGGTGGAGTGGGGGTGGGGGGCGGGGGCGGGGGGGGGGGGGTGGGGAGATGGGGTGGAGTGGGGGTGGGGGCGGGGGCGGGGGGTGGGGTGGGGAGATGGGGTGGAGTGGGGGTGGGGGCGGGGGCGGGGGGGGGGTGGGGGCTGCCAGCAGTCGCCGGCCAGCGCGCCACGATTCCCGCCCCCGCCAAAACCCCGGGCGCCGGAGAATTCTCCGACCCGGCCCCGGGGTGGGGGGGGGGGGGGGGGGGGGGGGGTTCGGAGCGTCGCACCCCACGTCCAATTCTGGGGACCCCCACTCAAGGAAGGATTCGGAGGAAGGACAGGGGCGACTCTGATGAGGGATTAGTTACAACTGAGCATGATCCCCTCAGAGTGGAGAAGGCTAAGAGGCCGGACGAAGGTTCTTCGCATCACGGGGCAGGATTGTCTGATTCCCCTGGGTGCGTGTTTCTGGACGCCTCGTCGCTCGCTGTTGGCGAGATTCTCTCTTCCCGCCGCTTGTCGATCCGATTTCCTATCGAAGCCCCCCCCCCCCCCCCCCAGAACAGGCCCTTCGGCCCTCGATGTTGTGCCGAGCAATGATCACACTACTCAAACCCACGTATCCACCCTATACCCATTACCCAACAACACCCCCCCCCCTCTTAACCTTACTTTTAAGGACACTACGGGCAATTTAGCCTGGCCAATCCACCTAACCCGCACATCTTTGGACTGTGGGAGGAAACCGGAGCACCCGGAGGAAACCCACGCACACACGGGGAGGACGTGCAGACTCCGCACAGACAGTGACCCAGCCGGGAATCGAACCTGGGTCCGTGGAGCTGTGAAGCATTTATGCTAACCACCATGCTACCGTACATGAATGAGAGGCGACATTAAGAAAGCCGTTCTTTGTGATGCAATTGGTGGTTAGGATTAGGAATGCACTGCCTGATGGAACGGACATGGATGAGGCTCCAGCAGCAGGTGAGTTGAGACAGGAATGGATGATGTCACAGAGCTGGACATGGTCAGCCTCACTGTCGGCAAACCTCCGGGAAATGTGAGGCCTGGGAAGAATCTACTAATCAAGGCCATTTTCTAAAAAATGAGGGGTGGCCCATTTTTAAGCAGAGATGAGGGGAAACGTTTCCTCTCAGAGGGCGGTCAGTCTTTGGAATTCTCATCCACTAAAGGCAATGGAAGCGGAAGCCTTTGAATATTTTCAAGGCCGAGCCCGATAGATTCTCCGAAGGCCCGAGGGGGGTGAAAGATTATCTGGGGTTGGCGGTTCTGTGGGGGTTGAGGTTGCAGTCGGATCATCCATCTCAAGGGGCCGAACGGTCCACTCCGTCTCCTAATCCCTACGTTTGCAAGTTTGTGAAGACTCCAGACAAGTGGAGAGAGGACAAAGAGGGATAGTCAATCTCTGTCGCCGCAGCACAGTAGCACAGTGGTTGGCACAGTTGATTCGCAGCGCCAGGGTCCCAGGTTCGATTCCCGGCTTGGGTCACTGTCTGTGCGGAGTCCGCACGTTCTCCCCGTGTGTGCGTGGGTTTCCTCCGGGTGCTCCGGTTCCCTCCCACAAGTCCAAAGATGTGCAGGTTAGGTGGATTGGCCATGATAAATTTCCGGAGGAAACCCACGCAGACACGGGGAGAACGTGCAGACTCCGCACAGACAGTGAGCCAAGCCGGGAATCGAACCTGGGACCCTGGCGCTGTGAAGCAACCGTGCCAACCACTGTGCTACTGTGCTGCGGCGACAGAGATTAACTATCCCTCTTTGTCCTCTCCCCACTTGTCTAGAGTGTTAGTGTCCAAAAAGATGGGGTTACTGGGTTATGGGGATAGGGTGGAGGCGTGGGCGCTCTTTCCAAGAACCGGTGCAGACTCGATGGGCCGAATTTAGAATTAGAACAGTACAGCACAGAACAGGCCCTTCGGCCCTCAATGTTGTGCCGAGCAATGATCACCCTACTCAAGCCCACGTATCCACCCTATACCAGTAACCCAACAACCCCCATTAACATTATTTTTTAGGACACTAAGGGCAATTTAGCCTGGCCAATCCACCTAACCCGCACATCTTTGGACTGTGGGAGGAAACCGGAGCACCCGGAGGAAACCCACGCACACACGGGGAGGACGTGCAGACTCCGCACAGACAGTGACCCAGCCGGGAATCGAACCTGGGACCCTGGAGCTGTGAAGCATTGATGCTAACCACCATGCTACCGTGCTGCCCCTCCTGGCCTCCTCCTGCACTGATTGCACTGTTCCTGATTGGAACAGCGGGAAAGGTGGGCACGGAATTGAGGGGGCCGACATTGCGTTCGAGAACATGGTCAAACTGAGTTGCCAGACAGTTGGTTTCGGTGACCCAGCAGGAACATTCGTCCAGTGGCCCAACTCAGGCTCACGGTGCGAGAAATGTGTCGATGCCAACCCATTCGGTTTGAGAGGCGTGGGGCCGATTTCAACTCCACGTTCGCAGCACGAGCTGCAGAGAGGGAGCTCCCACGCAGCAGCTCCAAGCTGTGTGGGATGCGTACGTTGCCTAATTCGTAATTACACTTGCAACATTGCAAAGTCAAATATTTGTAACATAAAAAGCCTTAATTGGGATTAATATATGGCACCCTGACAATGTGCGGAACAGATGTCAAGGAGCCCTGGGGAAAGACAGCTTTCAAACTGAAATCACTCCTCTACATTTAAGATTCTCTACCAGTTGGGATGAATTTTGCTCATTTGTATAATTGTTCCCGTCAATGTTTATTCAAAATAATGAGTTTGAGAAAGGTTGGAGGGATTCGAGTGGTGGTGAGGGTGGAGCACACGGGTTTACTGTGTGATGGTGTGTACTGCCATTCTTCTCTTAGTAGAATCATTGAATCCCTGCGTGGCAGGAGGCCGTTCGGCCCCTCGAGTCTGCACCTGAAGAAGCACCTCAACCAGGCCCACGAACCCCCCCCCCCCCCCCCTCCCCCCCCTATCCCTGTAACCCCACCTATCCTTTCTGGACACTAAGGTGCAATTTATCATAGAACATAGAACATAAACATAGAACATTACTGGTTTAGCTCACTCAGCTACATCGCTGGCTTTTAAAGCAGACCAAGCAGGCCAGCAGCACGGTTGGATTCCCGTACCAGGCGCCGGAATGTGGCGACTAGGGGCTTTTCACAGTAACTTCATTGAAGCCTACTCGTGACAATAAGCGATTTTCATTTTTTCATTACAGCGCAGTACAGGCCCTTCGGCCCTCGATGTTCCACCAACCTATAAAACCCCTCTAAAGCCCATCTACACTATTCCCTTATCGTCCATATGCCTATCCAATGACCATTTGAATGCGTTTAGTGTTGGCGAGTCCACTACTGTTGCAGGCAGGGCATTCCACGCCCTTACTACTCTCTGAGTAAAGAACCTACCTCTGACATCTGTCCTCTATCTATCTTCCCTCAATTTAAAGCTATGTCCCCTGGTGCTGGACATCACCATCCGAGGAAAAAGGCTCTCAATGTCCACCCTATCTAATCCTCTGATCATCTTGTATGCCTCAATTAAGTCACCTCTTAACCTTCTTCTCTCTAACGAAAACAGCCTCATGTCCCTCAGCCTTTCTATTAAGATCTTCCCTCCACACCAGGCAACATCCTTGTAAATCTCATCTGTATCCTTTCCAATGCTTCCACATCCTTCCTATCATGCGGTGACCAGAACTGTACGCAATACTCCAAATGCGGCCGCACCAGAGTTTTGTACAACTGCAACATGACCTCATGGCTCCGAAACTCAATCCCTCTACCAATAAAAGCTAAATCATGGCCAATCCATCAGACCCGCACGTCTTTGGACTGCGGGAGGAGTAGCACCCGGAGGAAACCCACGCAGACACGGGGAGAACGTGGAAACTCCACACAGACAGGCACCCAAAGCTGGAATCGAACCCGGGCCCCTGCCGCTATGTGGGGCAGCAGTGCTGATCTTGCACGTACAATTGACACGTCGATTGCTACATCTATTATCGGCATTCCGACGACAGGCCTGGGACCTTTGCACCAGCATTTCCATTGTAAACTTTTTATTCTCATGGACAAATCACTCTTTTGCTTCATTCCCCCTCCTCACCCCCCTCCTCCCCCCCACCCCCCCCACCCCCCCGCCCACACACAGTCAGTTTCAAACTCACCCTTCTGCTCTAACGGCACCCCAACTCTGGCACGTTAGCATCATCTCCCCCCCCCCCCCCCCCCCCCCCCCCCCCTCCCCCCCGCTCTTATCGCTCCACCATTGACAATTGTGCTTTCAGCTCTTTGGACCATGATCTTTGGAATTCCCTCCTCAGCCCTCTTCCCCTCTCTCTCCCTCCTCCTCCTTTAAGACCCGCTTTAAAACCCACCTGTTTTCGTCACCTGTCCTTCACAGCCACAGCTGTGTGTTGCGACTGAATGGACCCCACACTCGACTCTGAAGGTTGTAGATTGGACTCGCACTCCAGAGGGGCATTCCAGTCCCGCCCGGCAAAGTCAATGGACACTCTAATGGCCCTCCACATTTTCCGGCACCCCCCCCCCCACCAACCACAGGGCTATAAATGTCCGCCCAATATTTCAAAAAGGATTTGATGAACATAGAACATGCAGTGCAGAAGGAGGCCATTCGGCCCATCGAGTCTGCATCGACCCACTTAAGCCCTCACTTCCACCCTTTCCCTGTAATCCAATAACCCCTCCTACCCTTTTTGGTCACTCAGGGCAATTTATCACGGCCGACCCACCTAATCTGCACGTCTTTGGACTGTGGGAGGAAACCAGAGCACCCGGAGGAAACCAACGCAGACACGGGGAGAACGTGCAGACTCCGCACAGACAGTGACCCAGCGGGGAATCGAACCTGGGACCCTGGTTCTGTGAAGCCACAGTGCTATCCACTTGTGCTACTGTGCTGCCCACCATTTTTCCAATGGTGCCAAGTTATCTTGCGATGCCCAGGGTTTTTGGGAAGTGCAAGCCTTCCTTCACATCTTTATCTTAGGAATCTCCTTCAGCGATATGCCCGGAATGTGGCTTCCGTTCATCTTGGAACTTAGAAAAAAGTTCATCCGTTCATCCTTCTTCATTAAGTCTTGTTCCTTATCCCCTGCATCACCCCTCTGCAGAGCTCAGTCCCCAGCCCTCTCCACCCGCTGACCTCCTGTCCCTGGCACTGAAAGTCTTTTCGACCAGCATGCTATCCGCCTCCGAAATCCCGCCAATCTGCCATTTTCCCTTCTGATCGTCCCCGTGCCTTTCTTCGCCTTGGAAAAGCACATTGAGAGGTCTCTCAGTCCATGAGGAGAACCATGGAAATCCTGATGTTTTGCCTGCTTCCAGCTCATTTCAATGTTGAAAGGCTACTGCAATCTCCCGCCATTGATTCTGAGCCGATTTGAAAAAAAAAATAGGTTTGCCAGCTCACTATTTTGTTTCTCACCTCTGTGGCCTGGTTTCCGATTCAGCCCAACTTTGACATTCATGGTAAACCATCGTGTGGAAAGTAGGGCTTGGGTGGCCGTAACCTAGTTAGGTACATAGGAATTAGGAACAGAAGTCGGCTGTTCAGCACTTCGAGCCTGCTCCACCAAGCAATCTGATCATGGCTGATCTCTTCCGGATGTCAAATCCACCTCTGCATCTGTTCCCCAGATTCCTTTGACCCATTTTTTAAACAGAAATATATCTATCTCCCTCTTGAAACTATTTAATGATTTGGACTCCACCGCACCATGGGGCAGCGAGTTCCACACATTCACTACCCTCTGCGAGAAGCAGTTCCTCCACATCTCAGTTCTAAATCTCCCGCCTCTCAACCTATATCCGTGACCTCTCGTTCCACATCGCCCCACAAAGGGGAACGTTTGGTCTAGTTTACTTTATCAATCCCTTGTGGGGCTGGTTTAGCACAGGGCTAAATCGCTGGCTTTGATTGCAGACCCAGGCAGGCCAGCAGCACGGTTCAATTCCCGTACCAGCCTCCCCGAACAGGCGCCGGAATGTGGCGACTAGGGGCTTTTCACAGTAACTTCATTTGAAGCATTTGGGCAGCAGGGTAGCATGGTGGTTAGCATAAATGCTTCACAGCTCCAGGGTCCCAGGTTCGATTCCCGGCTGGGTCACTGTCTGTGTGGAGTCTGCACATCCACCCCCTGTGTGCGTGGGTTTCCTCCGGGTGCTCCGGTTTCCTCCCACAGTCCAAAGATGTGCGGGTTAGGTGGATTGGCCATGCTAAATTGCCCGTAGTGTCCTAATAAAAGTAAGGTTAAGGGGGGGTTGTTGGGTTACGGGTATAGGGTGGATACGTGGGTTTGAGTAGGGTGATCATGGCTCGGCACAACATTGAGGGCCGAAGGGCCTGTTCTGTGCTGTACTGTTCTATGTTCTAAGCCTACTCGTGACAATAAGCGATTTTCATTTCATTTCATTGAGTATTCTATATACCTCGATAAGATCCTGTTCATCCTTCTCTGCTCCAGCGAGTATAAGACCAAACTGTTTAATCTCTCCACATACGCCAACCCTTTCATCCCCGGAATCAATCTGGTGAACCTCCTCTGAACTGCCTCCAATGCCTCCACATCCTTCCTCAAATAAGGAGACCGAAACTGGACACAATACTCCGGATGTGGTAAATTTTGAAAAAAACAAGGAAAACAAATGAAAAAAACCCACAATGTTATCCTGGATCGATGTTCCGAGATTTCCATTAGATCACCAACCACAAGCAGACATGGACAGGAGTGGCCAGTAAAGATGGGGCTGAGGGACAATGCTTCTGTGCAATGGAGGGAGCTTCAGTTCACATCAGTATGTTACGCCTGACCTGGGTTTAAGGTGGTCAGGTGGCACAATGTGTGGCGACCCTGTCTGTGAGCTGGTGGCTGCAGGTTTGAGTCCCACTCTAGGACTAGATGCTCATAGTGTTGCTAAGTGAGGTTGAGTGGAGATAGTCTAGCAGCCTTCCCCGGGAAAGTCTAGCTATCGAAGTAGACATGATAACGTGCTCTGGTCTGCCTCATATGTCCGTAGGCACTGAGGAATTGGCGGATGGATAACCTAGATTATGGGATGATTCGGGTGTCGGATATGAGACGATAACTATTTTTTTGGCATTAACGTTCCTCACCTTAAAGTGATAAACATTTCTGAAAAGGGAGGCCATTTTCACTTTGGGCAATGGTATAAAACAGTGGCACAGTAGTTAGCACTGTTGCTTCACAGTGCCAGGGTCCCGGGTTGGATTCCCGGTTTGGGTCACTGTCTGTGTGGAGTCTGCACGTTCTCCCCGTGGGTTTCCTCCGGGTTCTCCGGTTTCCTCCCACAAGCCCCGAAAGACGTGCTTGTCGGGTGAATTGGACATTCTGAATTCTTCCTCAGTGTACCCGAACAGGCTCCGGAATGTGGCGACTAGGGGATTTTCACAGTAACTTCATTGCAGTGTTAATGTAAGCCTACTTTGACACTAATAAATTTATTATTTTTAAAAAAATAGGAAACATTAGTCGCCCGATTGTGATGAATGTTCGGTCATATTTTTTGTTTTATATTTTTTGCAGTAATGTTACTGAAGCCTGGGTTAAGATGCATACAGACAGTCTGCTAAACCTGTGATTAAGGTGTCATAAAAGTGAGGAAATTATTTATTTACAGGTTCTGCTAATAGATCTTGAGGACCATTTACTTGTTTACAGATAGCTAGCGAATGGAATATTGTTTACATTTGAAGGACCCCTAGGTGTAGATAATCCATGAGGGCATTATGTTAGGTCTTGTCTGACCAAGTCAAGGGACATCTTGGAAGAAGAGAGAAAAGAATGCATCTTATGCTTTGGGCACAGATGAGGTAGACAATGGGAAGAGCCTGGTTTGTTTGAAAAGACAGTTGGTCTGAGAACTCTCATCTGAGTAGAGGTTTTTCAATTTGGTCCTGAAAGGTTCTCTCTCCAAAGACTCTGCACAGAGAAAAGCAAGTAAAACCCTGACTGTTAACTGAGTGGTATTTGAAATAAATTGGTTTGCTTAATTGGAATATAGTGGCAGGTTTATGGAGTAAGTTAAGGTTTTCTCTTTTACTTAAGAACTGTTGCAACTGTTAACTGTAAATCAATTTCTTTGTTGCTAGTGTGGTTAATTCTGTGTTTAAATTAATATTTATTTTATCATAAAAGATGCCAATTGGTCAGTGTCATCACCCCTGTTGTGCAATAACATTTTCTCACAGTTTTTCAAATTGAAAATAGTTTGGTCCTTGTCCGGGATCCTAACATGATACGCAACACTTGATCTTCTGGGTAACGAGTGAATCCGGGTACAATTTGGAGGTTAATGCTTAAATTGGGGTTGATAACCAATATACTGGGAAATTATGCCGAGGAATACCAAAGAAAGAAAGACCTGCATTTATATATCACCTTTCATCACCGCTGGGTATCTTCAAAGAATATTAGAGACAACAAAGTACTTCTGGAATGTAACCATTGCTGTAACAAAGGACTCAATTTATTCATAGCGAACCCCCACAAACAGAATTGACCAGATTAGCCATTTTCATAAGACCATATACAATTTACAGTGCAGAAGGAGGCCATTCAGCCCATCGAGTCTGCACCGGCTCCCGGAAAGAGCAACCTACCCAAGGTTAACACCTCCACCCTATCCCAGCAACCCCACCCAACACTAAGGGCAATTTCGGACACTAAGGGGAATTTATCATGGCCAATCCACCTAACCTGCACATCTTTGGACTGTGGGAGGAAACTGGAGCACCCGGAGGAAATCCACGCAGACACGGGGAGGACGTGCAGACTCCGCACAGACAGTGACCCAAGCCGGAATCGAACCTGGGACCCTGGAGCTGTGAAGCGATTGTGCTATCCACAATGCTACCGTGCTGCCCATAAGACCATGAGACATAGGAGCAGAATTAGGCCATTCAGCCCATCAAATATGTTCCGCTCAGTCATGGCTGATATGTTTCTCATCCCCATCCTCCAGCCATAACCCCTGATCCCCTTATTGATCAAGAATCTCATTGCGGGCTAGGAAAGGGCGAGGGAAATTCACCTGCACTTCTAAAAGCAGTGCCGAAGGGGGTCCTTTACACCCACCTGAGAGGGTGGATGGAGCATCGGGTTTAATGGCTCATTGCAATAAATAATATTTGGACAGGGCTGGATGCTGGGACGATGTTTCCTCTGGCTGGGAGGAGGATCGAGAAAAATGGGTCATGGAATCATTAGATGGGGTGGGCCATTTAGGGCTGAGGTGAGTAGAAATGTCTTCGCTCAGAGGGTGATGAACCTATGGAATTCTCTACTGTAGATAAGGCTGTGGAGGCCAAGCCACTGAATGTGGTTAAGGGGTAAGTAGATTTCTAGACCCTAAAAGCATCAAGGGGGATGTGGAAAGAATGGAAGTATGTCGTAGAAATAGAGGATCAACTGTGGTCACATTGAAGGACAGAGAAGACTCGATGGGCCGAATGGCCTGCTCCTGCTCCTATTTTCTGTGTTTCTCTGCAAGATGGCATCTTCAGATGCGCAGCACTCCTCCCTTACTGAATTGGAATGGCACCCTTGATTCTTACTTGAACCCAGTGGTTAGAGGTGAGTGTGCTATCAACTGAACATCAACTAATTGTTAAGTTGGGATTGATTGTCAATAAACTGGGTAACATGGTTGCAGTTTATTGGTAAAACAGGCTTCATAAACAATCCACAAGGGGGCAAAGTTAATTGTTGCTTAAATCATGGAATCCCGACAGAGCAGAAGGATGCCATTCGGCCCATTGAGCCTGTACCAATCCACCGAAGGAGCGCTCGACCTAAGTCCCCGTCACCTAACCGGCACATCTTTGGAATGTGGGAGGAAACCGGGGCACCCGGAGGAAACCCACGCAGACACGGGGAGAACGTGCGCACGGACAGTCATCCGAGGTCGGAATTGAACCCGGGTCCCTGGTGTTGTGAGGCAGCAGTGCTAACCACTGTGCCGCTGAGCAAAAGATGGCGGGGGTGGGGGGGGGGGGGGGGCGAAAGTCGTTCCTAGTTTTAAATCCGCGAGGAAATCGGATGGGAGTGTTGGGCCTCCCAATTCGATACTTGTTTCAGTCCGTCACACTAATATCTCCCCCCTTGTGCGCTCCCTGCGAAGGCTCTTCATCCTTTATTGAAGCTGCTGTTAAAAACCTCGGCAAAAAATTCCCCGATCGTCCCGGTGTGGCATTCGGCCGGAAGACTGGCGGGGGAAGGGCCTCGTCAATCTCCTTCCAAAGTCACCGCTCAGCGATCTTCCGAAACTCCTCCGATATTCCACCCCCCAAGCTCCCCGCCCTTTATGAGCTCTGGGAATCTGACTGACACTGCATCACCGTCGAGAGCCTTTGGGGGGGGGGTCACTGCTTATCAGAATGGAAAATGTCCGTGCACCAGTAAAGCGAGGGAGTGTACTGCAAACTGCCTAAAGCCACGTTTAAAACTGTAATGTCGTCTTCGTACTGATAGGGATCATTTATTCCAAAGGGACAATTTGCACACTGTAATCACAGCCTTGTGTTTGGGAAGCAATATAGTCTAATCTGTGTTAAACACTCACTATCTCTCTTTTAATGAGCTATGCACCATGCCCGACTTTATCAGGATGGTAAATATTAAGTCACAGGACATTAGCTGTGTACTGACTGCACTGCCCCCCCACCCCCCGCCCCCGCCTCATATCTAGCGAGGGAGCAGTCAACATCATTCTCTCTCAGTGGGAGATGGCACAATGCTTTTGAGAGTTCACACTCGCATAATTTTGCTGATAATTTCCGAGAGGGAGGTTGATAGATTTTACGAAGCCCACGTCGGAGAGGATTATTTCCCCGTCTTCCTGTTCAGTTTGATGCCCCCGAACAGGGCTGAAGATCGGGGTGATCAGTTGTTCTTGTTGTCTGAACGCTGTGTGCGCCAGCTGGTTGACTATCGGAGGCAGGGCGTGGGTAAAGGGGTTCCCAGCCGGTAAAGAGGGGTTGCTCCACTATTGAGCCAAGACGTGCACCTCAACTGGGTTTGGATACGGTGGGGATGGTGAGGTCCAGTTTGAAACGGGCCAGAATTCAATAATATTCACTTGGTGCTGCACAAGGGTCCAAGGGTCTGGGAATGGTCCAGAGGAGGTTCACAAGAACCATCCCTGGAATGAAGAGCTTGTTGTATGAGGAACGGTTGAGGTTGTACTCAATGGAGTTCAGAAGGATGAGGGGGGATCTTATTGAAACTTCCAGGATACTGCGAGGCCCGGATAGAGTGGACGTGGAGAGGATGTTTCCACTTGTACGAAAAACTAGAAGCAGAGGACACCATCTCAGACTAAAGTGACGATCCTTTAAAACAGAGGTGAGGAGGAATTTCTTCGGCCAGGGTGGTGAATCTGTGGAACTTTGCCGCAGAAGGCTGTGGAGGCCAAATCACTGAGTGTCTTTAAGGCAGAGACAGATAGGTTCTTGATTAATAAAGGGGTCGGGGTTATAGGGAGAAGACAGGAGAATGGGGATGAGAAAATATCAGCCATGATTGAATGGCAGAGCAGACTCGATGGGCCGAATGGCCTAATTATGCTCCTATGTCTTAAGGTCTTATGAATGTTGACCTGGACATGCGGGGAGAGTTCCCCTTGCTCTTCTTCAAATATACTGCCCTGAGATCTTTAGCACCCACCTGAGTCGGCAGCAAGGGACTTAGTTTCACGTCTTCCCAATAAGGTGGCACCTCTGACGATGCAGCACTCACTCAGCGCTGCACTGGAGTGTCAGCCTTGCTCAAACTCTGGTGTGCGAACCCCTGCTCTGTCTTATTCCAACCAGCACGTTGCCATTTTCAAACCTCATCCTGATGTAATGGTGATTGATGGACACCAGGGTGTCCATTACAAATGAAGTTCACTTGAAGGGCGAAAAGAGGAAAGTTAAAGTCACTCCAGCACTGCTGGATTTTCCAGCATTTTCCCTTTCGTTTCACTCCAGCACTGTTATGTTATATGTTCTTCAAGAACATAGGAACTTGAGGAAATCAGCATTGGCTTGTCAAAGGCAAATCTTGTTTGACTAACTTGTTTGAATACATTGATTAAATAATATAATAATAATAATATTAATCTTTATTAATGTCAGAAGTAGGCTTACAATGAAGTTACTGTGAAAAGCCTCTCGCCGCCACATTCTGACGCCTGTTCGGGGACACAGAGAGGGAGAATTCAGAATGCCCAAATTACCTAACCGCACATCCTGAAATGAAAAATGAAAATCGCTTATTGTCACGAGTAGGCGTCGATGAAGTTACTGCGAAAAGCCCCTTTCTTTCGGGACTTGTGGGAGGAAACCGGAGCGCCCGGAGGAAACCCATGCACAACACGGTGGAGAACGTGCAGACTCCGCACAGACAGTGACCCAAGACGGGAATCGAACCCGGGACCCTGGCGTTGTGAAGCCACCGTGCTAGCCACTGTGCTACCGTGCCGGCGTAATGGAGAGGGTTGATGACAGCAGTACGGTTGATATTGTATATATGATTTAGGGTTAGGGTTAGACTGTTTGACTAACTTGTCTTAATATTTTGATTAAGTAATGGAGAGGGTGGATGGGGGCAGTATGGTTGATATCGTGTATATGGGCTTTCAGGAGGTATTTGATTAAGTGCCACATAATAGACTTGTTAGCACAACCAAAACCCATGAGAAAAAATGACGATGGCCACATGGGTACCAAATTGGTCAAGGGACAGGAGGCAAGGTGAACAAGTGTGGCACGCCCCGAGGACCACCCATCTTTTTAACTTGGACTTGGGTGGAATTTTCAAGTGCGCAGATCACAAATATGCGATTGCACTAGAGAGGGTGCTAAGGGAGTTCACCAGGATGTTGCCCTGGGGCTGGAGAGTTCCAGCTACGACGAGAGGCTGGGGGCTGTCCTCCTCAGAGCAGACAAGGCCGAGGGAGAACCTGACCGAGCTGTGCAAAATTATGCGGGACGTAGACGGGAAGGAACTTTCCCCTTTAGCACAGGGGTCAATCACCAGGAGGTGTGGATTTAAGGTAGGGGCAGAAGATTAGAGAGGATTTGAAGAGAAACATTTTCACCCAGAGGATGGTGGGAACCTGGAACTGAAAGAATGGTTGAGACGGGAACCCTGGCAACACATAAAATGCCGTGGCATAGAAGATCAAGTGCTGGAAAATGGGTATGAATAGATAGGCTGGCACAGACGTGATGGGCTCTTTCTGTGCTGTAAGATTCTATGACTATAACTAAAATCTCAGAAATGTGGCAAACAATTAGGACTCTAGGAGGACTCAGACGAGGTGATGAAATGTGCCGGCGCATACCAATTAGATTCAACGAAGAGAAGTGCGAAGTGATACATTTTGGTACAAAGAATGAGGAGAGGCAACATAAAATGAAGGGCAAAATTTTAGAGAGGATACTGGAGCAGGGAGATGTGAGTGCTCCAATATCTTTGAGGCACAAGTTAAGAAGGTTATTGAAAAGTATTTGGAGTTTTGAGATTTATTAGTAAAAGAATAGAGTTCCAAAGTAAGGAATTTACTCTAAACCTTTCCAAAATCAATGGTTAGGCTAGAGAATTGTGTTCAATTACAGGCACCAACTTGAGGAAGGAAGCGAATGCCTTAGAGAGACTGCAGCGGAGCCTTATTTGAATAGTAAATACAATAGTAAAGCTCCTCTCAAGGCACACATCATCCTGACTTGTAAACGTATCGGCCGTTCCTTCACTGTCACTGGGTCAAAATGCTGGAACATCCTCCCTGACAGCATTCAGGTGTACCTACACCACGTGCGTGGACAGCCGCGGACCAAGAAGGCAGCTCACAATCACCTTCTCAAGGGAAATTAGGGATGGGCAATAAATGTTGGCCTGGCCAGCAAAGTCCACATCCGCATGGATTCTGAACAAGAGACTTTAGCTTTATGAAGGGATGGTTTTTGAGGGGCTTTATTAGGGGCTGGTTTAGCTCACAAGGCTAAATCGCAGGCTTATAAAGCAGACCAAGGCAGGCCAGCAGCATGGTTCGATTCCTGTACCAGCCATTTTCAAATCTCATCCTGATGTAATGCTCCCCGGACAGGCGCCGGAATGTGGCGACTAGGGGCTTTTCACAGTAACTTCATTGAAGACTACTCGTGACAATAAGCGATTTTCATTTTTTTTTCGATTGGTCAAGGTGGAGTTATTCTCCTGAGGGTAGAAAGGGTTAAGGGGATATTTGATAGCGCTGTTCAAAATCAGGAACTATTTTAGAGAACAAACAGGGACAAACCTTCCAGTTGTTATAAGGATCCACGGCACGGTAGCATTGTGGATAGCACAGCTGCTTCACAGCTCCAGGGTCCCAGGTTCGATTCCGGCTTGGGTCACTGTCTGTGCGGAGTCTGCACAACCTCCCCGTGTGTGCGTGGGTTTCCTCTGGGTGCTCTGATTTCCTCCCACAGTCCAAAGATGTGCAGGTTAGGTGGATTGGCCCTGGTAAATTGCCCTTAGTGTCCAAAATTGCCCTTAGTGTTGGGTGGGGTTACTGGGTTATGGGGATAGGGTGGCGGTGTTGACCTTGGGTAGGGTGCTCTTTCCAAGAGCTGGTGCAGACTCGATGGGCCGAATGGCCTCCTCCTGCACTGAAAATTCTATAAACAAAGACAGACGCAGGTTCAAGGCAATTGCAAAAGAACCAAGGGCTATAGCCCCTCATACCTGCTACGCCCCACCCACATCATTATGCACCTTTGTAGTTCCTAAACCCAATTAGCGCCACCTTATGCCAACCCATGCCCCCACCCGTAACCATTTGCCATTACCCTCTCCATGCCAACTCACCTAGTATCCTGAGAGAGATTTTTCACAGTTTTGACAGCTTTGACTTCTTTGACAAATTGACAGTTCTTTGGCAGCCTGACAGTTTTTTTTGATGGTTTTTTGAAAGCTTGAGTAGTTCTTTGACAGTTCTTTGACAGCTTGACAGTTCAAATGAGTTAATGTATTTTTTTAAGCTTAATCATGTCCACTTTTAACAATGTCAAAGGGTGCCTCACCTCCCCCCAAGCATTTCTTATCTCTCCCAAAGTTGTCCACGACCTTGTACAAAGGGGTATCTTGCTATTCCAAAAGGTACCCTGGTGATCCACATGAATCTGTCGAGTTCAGACCGTCTCTTATCTGACCTAATCAGTACACCCCAGGTTTAACACTCCTGGCCTATCAAAATTCTACCTTACAGGGGGACGCAGGTGATTTAAATTGCCAGCTGCCTCTGAGAACCAACGCATGCATGACCCCTCACCTGACTCCATTCCCGCACCCGTGATAATGGAACATTCATGGGTGGGACTTGGGATCTCGAGAGAATTTGCAGCCAATTATGTGAAGACCATAAGACGTAGCAGTTGAAGGAGGCCATTCAGCCCATCGGGCCTGCTCTGCCATTCAATGAGATCATGACCGATCTGATGTGATAATCCCCAACTCCACTTTCCCGCCTTGTCTCCATAACCCTCGATTCCCTGACTGATTAAAAATCTGTCTCTCTCAGCCTTGAACGTATTTAGCGACCCAGCCTCTACAGCTCTCTGCGGTAAAGATTCACTAAAGAATCATAGAGTCATAGATGTTTACAGCATGGAAACAGGCCCTTCGGCCCAGCTGGTCCATGCTGCCCCAGTTTCTATCACTAAGCTCGTCCCACATGCCTGCATTTGGCCCATATCCCTCTATACCCACCCTGTCCATGTAACTGTCTATCTGCTTTATAAAGCACAAAATCATACCCGTCCCTACCACTGCCTCTGGGCAGCCCGTTCCAGATGCTCACCACCCTCTGTGTGAAGAAATTTCCCCTCTGGTCTCTTTTGTATCTCTCCCCTCTCCCCTTAGACCTATGCCCTCCAGTTCTAGACTCCTCTACCTTTGGGAAAAGATGCTGACTATCTACCTTGTCCATGTTCCTCATTATTTTATAGACCTCTATAAGATCGCCCCTAAGTCTTCCATGCTGCAGGGAAAGAAGTCCCAGCCTATCCAGCCTCCCCTTGTAACTCAAAATATCCAGTCCTGGTAGCATCCTCTTCAATCTCTTCTGCACTCTTTCTAGTTTAACAATATCCTTCCTATAATAGGGTGACCAGAACTGAACACAGTATCCCATGTGAGGTTTTACCAATGTCTTGTACAACTTCAACAAGACGTCCCAACTCCTGTATTCAATATTCTGACCAATAAAACCCAGCATGCTGAATGCCTTCTTCACCATCCTGTCCATCTGCGACTCCACCTTCAAGGAGCTATGAACCTGTACCCCAAGATCTCTTTGCTCTGCAACTCTCCCCAACTCCCTGCCAGTGCAAGGGGCAAGGTTTAGAGGAGATGTACAAGGCAAGTTTTTTACACAGAGGGTAGTGGGTGCCTGGAACTCGCTGCCGGAGGAGTTGGGGGAAGCAGGGACGATAGTGACGTTTAAGGGGCATCTTGACAAATACATGAACAGGATGGGAATAGAGGGATACGGACCCTGGAAGTGTAGATTTTAGTTTAGTTTCGGCCCTCCATGCTGCCCAAGGGCCTGTTCCTGTGCTGTACTTTTCTTTGTTCTTTATTAACTGAGTAGTTTCTACCCTGATTTGATCTATCTCTACTGTCTGGGAGAAGATGTTCCTCCTCATCTCTGTCTTAAATGGGCGACTCCCTCACTCTGAGATGATGCCCTCTGGTCCTAGACTCTCCCACAAGGGGAAACAACCTCTCAGCATCGACCCTGTCAAACCCCCTGAGAATCCGATATGTCTCAATAAGGTCGCCTCTCATTCTTCTAAACTCCAATGAGCACAGACCCAACCTACTCAACCTCTCCTCTTTAGAAAATCCCTCCCTACCCGGGGCAGCACGGTAGCATGGTGGGGCAGCACGGTAGCATGGTGGTTAGCATAAATGCTTCACAGGTCCAGGGTCCCAGGTTCGATTCCCGGCTGTGTCACTGTCTGTGCGGAGTCTGCACGTCCTCCCCGTGTGTGCGTGGGTTTCCTCCGGGTGCTCCGGTTTCCTCCCACAGTCCAAAGATGTGCGGGTTAGGTGGATTGGCCATGATAAATTGCCCGTAGTGTCCTAAAAAGTAAGGTTAAGGGGGGGTTGTTGGGTTACGGGTATAGGGTGGATATGTGGGTTTGAGTAGGGTGATCATTGCTCGGCAAACATCGAGGGCCGAAGGGCCTGTTCTGTGCTGTACTGTTCTATGTTCTATGTTCTATGTACCCGGGATCAACCTCGTGAACCTTCTCAGGACTGCCTCCAATGGCAGTATATCTTTTAAATCAGTTTTTTTAAAGTGTAATGACAGTTGTCATGGGAAGGAGGTGGTGTGTTTGTATTGTCGCTGAGCTAGTAATCCAGAGACTCAGGTTAATGATCTGAGAGTCAGGGTTCGAATCCCACCAGGGCTGATGGTCAAATTTGAATACAGTGAAAACCTGGACCAATGATGACCATGAAACCTATGTTGATTGTCGTAAAAACCCATCTGGTTCACTAATGTCCTTTAGGGGAGGAAATCTGCCGTCCTTACCCGGTCTGGCCTACATGGTCTGGCCTACAAGAGCAGCGCGGTAGCATGGTGGTTAGCATCAATGCTTCACAGCTCCAGGGTCCCAGGTTCGATTCCCGGCTGGGTCACTGTCTGTGCGGAGTCTGCACGTCCTCCCCGTGTCTGCATGGGTTTCCTCCGGGTGCTCCGGTTTCCTCCCACAGTCCAAAGATGTGCGGGTTAGGTGGATTGGCTAGGCTAAATTGCCCTTAGTGTCCTAAAAAATAATGTTAATGGGGGTTGTTGGGTTACTGGTATAGGTGGATACGTGGGCTTGGGTAGGGTGATCATTGCTCGGCACAACATTGAGGGCCGAAGGGCCTGTTCTGTGCTGTACAAAAAAAAAAAAATGTGACTCCAGACCACAGTAATGTGGTTGACTCTTAACTGCCCTCTAAAATGGCCGAGCGAGCCACTCAGTTCAAGGGCAATTAGGGATGGGCAACAAACGCTGGCCCAACCAGCGATGCCCACTTCCCAGGAACCATAGAATCATATAATCTCTACAGTTCAGAAGGTCATTTGGCCCATCGAATCTGTACTGACCCTCTGAAAGAACACCCTACCTAGGCCCACACCCCCACCCTATCCCCGTAACCCTCCCTAACCTTTTGGATACTAAGGGACAATTTTAGCGTGGCCAATCCACCTAACCCGCACATCTTTGGACTGTGGGGATGAAACCGGAGCACCCGGAGGAAACCCACGCAGACACGGGGAGGATGTGACACAGACAGTCAACCGAGATCGGATTCAAACCCGGGTCCCTGGCGCTGTGAGGTAGCTGTGCTAACCGTGAATGAAACGATAATGTTCTTCTGCGCTGATGTCATCAGGCAATGTCAGATTTAATTAATTTCTAAATGCGGCAACTTATATTTTACTTGCAAATTGCAGTAAGTGCCAATATCAACACTGGTGCATTTTTGCTGTGTTTTGATCTCTTCCTTTGATGAGGGTGACTGCTGAGTATTTTCTCTGCATACATTCTCTCCATTCTTGGAATAGTTCACTGAAGACTGGATGGGAATTCTTTAGCCATCGAGGAGTGGCTGTGTGTTTAGTTTGGTTTACAGTTATTGCTGGTGGGAGTTGGGCCCGAAAGCCATCATAAATTGCTGAAAACATGTTTCTTTATCTCCAGGGAAAGTGTCTTTGGTTTTCGTCTCGCTGGGGTCCTTTAGCTGACAATCAAAGTCCAGCGGGCAGCACTCTGGCCTCCTAACGGCTTCAGGTTCTGCTTCAGAGGGTCGGACCTTCCGAGCAGTGGCAATGGATCGCCGCAGGGGTCGTCCGATCCCAGCTTTCACAGAAAAGCGCAATAGAGAGGTCATTGGGGAGCTCCATGAGAGAGGAGTGGAGTCAGAGAAGGATAGGGCATGCTCCTCTTTTACACATTCAATCCCACACGGCCAGCTTAAATGTCCACCTAAATGGTAGTGCATGGAAGAGTGAATGGGTGAGCGAATGAATGGGCAGGTGGGCGATGTGGGCAAATGGGTAGGTGGGTAGGCAGGTAAGTGGGTTGGGAATGGTGGGTCATAAAGGTAGCTGGGTGAGGCGGGTAAGGGGGTAAGTGGTTAGGGGCCAGGTAAGTGGGGAGTCAGGTCAGGGTATAGTTGGGTCGTTGGGACGGCATGAGGGGTAGTCAGGGTGGGGAGGTGCAAAGTTGGCCGGGGCGTAGTGAGGTCGGATCAAATCAATACGATAGCCATGATCGTCTTAACCGTGGAACAGGCTCGAGAGGCTAAATTGTTGACTCCTGCTCCGAGCTCTTATGTTCTAAGAAATAACTATTCTGTCTGATTCCACCTTCTAGCTCTTGGACTGTAGCCCGATAGGTAACAGCACCTGAAGCACAAATCTAGTGTTCTTGATTAATAAGGGGATCAGGGGTTATTAGGGAAAGGCAGGAGAATGGGGATAAAGAACATATCCACCATGACCGAACGGCAGAGCAGACTCGATGGGCCAAATGGCCTAATTCTGCTACTATGTCTTAAGTGAGGTGGGTAGTCAGGGGTGGTGGTCAGGTCAGGGGGTAGTTGGGTCTGGCCGAGTTGGGAGGGTGATCAAAGATCAAAGAACAAAGAACAAAGAAAAGAACAGCACAGGAACAGGCCCTTCGGCCCTCCAAGCCTGTGCCGACCATGCTGCCCGTCTAAACTAAAATCTTCTCCACTTCCTGGGTCCATATCCCTCTATTCCCATCCTATTCATGTATTTGTCAAGATGCCCCTTAAATGTCACTATCGTCCCTGCTTCCACCACCTCCTCCGGCAGCGAGTTCCAGGCACCCACTACCCTCTGTGTAAAAAACTTGCCTCGTACATCTCCTCTCAACCTTGCCCCCGAGTAATTGACCCCTCTACCCTGGGAAAAAGCCTCTGACTATCCACTCTGTCTATGCCCCTCATAATTTTGTAGACCTCTATCAGGTCGCCCTTCAACCTCCGTCGTTCCAGAGAGAACGAACCGAGTTTATTGAACCTCTCCTCATAGCTAATGCCCTCCATGCCAGGCAGCATCCTGGTAAATCTCATCGGCACCCTCTCTAAGGCCTCCACATCCTTCTGGGTAGTGTGGCGACCAGAATTGAACACTGTTCTCCAAGTGTGGCCTAACTAAGGTTCTATACAGCTGCAACATGACTTGTCGTCTTAGGGGGTGTGTGTGGGGGGGGGGGGGGGGGGGGGGGGGTTGTAATTGGGTGGTCATGGGGTAGTTGGGCTGGGGTTAGTCATGACAGGGTGTGGGGGAGGGGGGGGTCAGGAAGGCCGTGGATGGTGGCGGATCGGTGGGGGGAGGGACGGAGAATTAGGGGCTGTCAGTTGTGTCGTCACCTTGATGTTAGATTTGGTTTGAATCCAACATTTCTTGAATAGCGATCCAGGTAATTATTACAGAATTGTCTAAAGCCTCTGCCTACAGCTCAGTGTTGGAGACATTTGGGAAGGGATCCAGGAAGCAGGGGAGTTTTCCATTGGAAGTTGAACATCTTGAGCTGTCCCTCACAGGTCCCTCGCTCCTCAGAGTCCCGATGACCACCTGCATCACATATCCCGGGTCGATCCGGGGCAGGTCGACTTGGCCCAGAGGTTATTCCTTCGTGGTTTGGGTTAAGTCACCATCCTGGGAATAACGTGTGGACATTTGGAAACATTGTACAATCCCGACAATGCAGAAGGAGGCCATTCGGCCCATCGGGTCTGCACCGGCACCTGGAAAGAGCACCCTACCTAAGTCCACACCTCCACCCTATCCCCACACCTCCACCCTATCCCCACACTTCCACCCTATCCCCGTAACCCCACCTTATCTTATTTGGACATTAAGGGCAATTTAGCACTGCCAATCCACCTACCCCTGCACATCTTTGGACTGTGGGAGGAAACCGGAGCACCCGGAGGAAACCCGCGCAGACACGGGGAGGACGTGCAGACTCCGCACAGACGGTGACCCAGCCGGGAATCGAACCTGGGACCCTGGAGCTGTGAAGCCTCTGTGCTAACCACTGTGCAACTGTGCTGCTTAACCTAACCTACACAAAGTTAATTGGACACTAAAGGGCAATTTATCATGGCCAATCCTCCAAAGCTGCACATCTTTGGATTGTGGGAGGAAACCGGAGCACCCCGGAGGAAACCCATGGAGACACTGGGAGAAGGTGCAAGCTCTCCACAGGCAGTGACCCAAAGCCAGAATCGAACCACGGTCCCTGGTGCTCCGAGGCAGCAGTGCTAACCACTGTGCCACCGTGCCGCCATACTCCGAGCAGAATGACTGGGAAGAACTGAACCCCTGTTCTTCAAAATAGGGCCACAGGATCGTTTAAGCCCATCTGGGAGGGCCTGTCCAGTCCTCGGTTTAGTGTCTCACCTGAAACATGGCACCTCCGATAGTGCAGCCTACCCTCAGCACTGGCAGTGAAGTGCCAACTTAGATTGAGCGTTCAGTCTCTGTAGCCAGAACTGAACCCACTTGACACAGAGATGAGAGCACTGTCCACTGAGCCATAACACGATTGGGTATTATACTCATAGAATTTATAGTGCAGAAGGAGGCCATTCGGCCCATCGAGTCTGCACCGGCTCTTGGAAAGAACACCCTACCCAAGCCCACATCTTCACCCTATCCCCATAACCCAGCAACCCCACCCAACGCTAAGGGCAATTTTGGACACTAACCCCACCTAACCTGCACATCCTTGGGCACTAAGGGTCAATTTAGCATGGCCAATGCACATAATCTGCACATCTTTGGACTGTGGGAGGAAACCGGAGCACCCGGTGTGATGCACAATCAATGGACATGAAACTTAGGTGAAGTCCGAAACGAAAGGCTTTAATTAGCAAGAAGTGAGCCCGGCAGCAGACGTACAGGAAAATGGCTGGCTGCCGGGGAACACGGGTTCTTATACCCCGCCTCGTAGGCGGAGCTACCTTCCTCTTAGCCAATAGGGATAAGAGGCACACGATACCTGGGCCAATGGGCAGCGAGTCCTCTGCATCAATGGCCGCTCACACTCCCAGGTACCGTAATACCCCTAGTCATACTACCACACGGAGGAAACCCACGCACACACGGGGAGAACATGCAGACTCCGCACAGACAGTGACCCAAGCCGGGAATCGAACTGGGATCCTGGAGCTGTGAGGCAATTGTGCTATCCACAATGCTACCGTACTGCTCACGACGGACTAGGCAAGTGAGATAATCGGGTGGTACGGGAATAGAACATAGAACATAGAACATAGAACGATACAGCGCAGTACAGGCCCTTCGGCCCTCGATGTTGCACCGACATGGAAAAAAAAACTAAAGGCCATCTAACCTACACTATGCCCTTATCATCCATATGCTTATCCAATAAATTTTTAAATGCCCTCAATGTTGGCGAGTTCACTACTGTTGCAGGTAGGGCATTCCACGGCCTCACCACTCTTTGCGTAAAAAACCCACCTCTGACCTCTGTCCTATATCTATTACCCCTCAATTTAAGGCTATGTCCCCTCGTGCTAGCCACCTCCATCCGCGGGAGAAGGCTCTCGCTGTCCACCCTATCTAACCCTCTGATCATTTTGTATGCCTCTATTAAGTCACCTCTTAACCTTCTTCTCTCTAACGAAAACAACCTCAAGTCCATCAGCCTTTCCTCATAGGATTTTCCCTCCATACCAGGCAACATCCTGGTAAATCTCCTCTGCACCCGTTCCAAAGCTTCCACGTCCTTCCTATAATGAGGCGACCAGAACTGTACGCAATACTCCAAATGCGGCCGTACCAGAGTTTGGTACAGCTGCATCATGACCTCATGGCTCCGGAACTCAATCCCTCTACCAATAAAGGCCAACACACCATAGGCCTTCTTCACAACCCTATCAACCTGGGTGGCAACTTTCAGGGATCTATGTACATGGACACCGAGATCCCTCTGCTCATCCACACTACCAAGAATTTTACCATTAGCCAAATATTCCGCATTCCTGTTATTCTTTCCAAAGTGAATCACCTCACACTTCTCCACATTAAACTCCATTTGCCACCTCTCAGCCCAGCTCTGCAGCTTATCTATGTCCCTCTGTAACCTGCAACATCCTTCCGCACTGTCCACAACTCCACCGACTTTAGTGTCGTCTGCAAATTTACTCACCCATCCTTCTGCGCCCTCCTCTAGGTCATTTATAAAAATGACAAACAGCAACGGCCCCAGAACAGATCCTTGTGGTACGCCACTCGTAACTGAACTCCATTCTGAACATTTCCCATCAACTACCACTCTCTGTCTTCTTTCAACTAGCCAATTTCTGATCCACATCTCTAAATCACCCTCAATCCCCAGCCTCCGTATTTTCTGCAATAGCCGACCGTGGGGAATGTAGATCCTGAACATATATAACTTATCTAGGACAAGCATTGTCACCTGCAAAATTGATTGGAAAACCATAAGACAGCTTAACACTTAAGTAAGCAATTGCCCTGATAATATATTAGAAATAAGGTCTCTGACTTTAAAAACAAATCTCGCACCAAGCCAATTTGAATCGGGTAACT
Organism: Scyliorhinus canicula; assembly: GCF_902713615.1. Classification (NCBI taxonomy): domain Eukaryota; kingdom Metazoa; phylum Chordata; class Chondrichthyes; order Carcharhiniformes; family Scyliorhinidae; genus Scyliorhinus; species Scyliorhinus canicula. Next base: position 25,459,977 of record NC_052167.1, read on the forward strand.
ATACTCAATTCTGAGAGACTTGAGTTACTTCCTTTATTAACCTCGACCTTTCGAGCTGTGAATTGTACAAATAACCGACTCAAGCCCTATGTTGGTTCCTCACGGTCGGAATGCACTGATCAAAAAATCTTAAAGAAAGGGGCTTTCAATTTCATCAGGGTTCTCACTGTCCTGAGAATAATGTGTGGCCGCATTTCGGAGTAGGGCGAGGACCACCAACATACATCAAACACTTGGGTTTCGGGGAGGCTGATACGCACCAGGAGACGGTCCCTCCTCCGCTCTGTGGGATGCGCTCTCAAAATGTTTTTCAAGTGATAGGGGACAGAACTGCAGGGAAGTTCTGGAGGATGAATCTGACATTGCTTTCATGATTTAACACTGTGCCTCAGAGTATTAACTCAAGATTCTAACTATACATTTGTTTTGTGAGTACTTCGCGGTTCGCCATAAAGAAAAGACACGATAGTTTGGTGTACGGCTAGATTGCAACATGATCGGGATTATCTGATGTTGGAATTTAGAAGGATGAGGGGGGATCTTATAGAAACATTTAAAGTTATGAAGGGAATAGATAGGATAGATGTGGGCAGGTTGTTTCCACTGGCGGGTGAAAGCAGAACTAGGGGACATAGCCTCAAAATAAGGGGAAGTAGATTTAGGACTGAGTTTAGAGAAATACAGCACAGAACAGGCCCTTCGGCCCACGATGTTGCGCCGAACTTTTGTCCTAGGTTAATCATAGAATTTTGGACAATTTTTCATGGCCAATCCACCCAACCTGCACATCTTTGGACTGTGGGAGGAAACCGGAGCACCCGGAGGAAACCCACGCAGTCACGGGGAGGATGACTCCACACAGACAGTGACCCAAGTCAAAATCGAACTTGGGACCCTGGAGCTGTGAAGCAATTGTGCTATCCACAATGCTACCGTGCTGCCCTTAAGAAGTTAACCTACACTCCATTATTCTACCCTAATCCAAGTACCTATCCAATAGCCGCTTGAAGGTCCCTAACTTTTCCGACTCAACGACTACCACAGGAAGTGCATTCCATGCCCCCACTACTCTCTGGGTAAAGAACCTACCTCTGACATCCCCTCTATATCTTCCACCATTTATCTTAAATTTATGTCCCCTTGTAATGGTGTGTTCCACCCGGGGAAAAAGTCTCTGACTGTCTACTCTATCTATTCCCCTGATCATCTTATAAACGTCTATCAAGTCGCCCCTCATCCTTCTCCGTTCTAATGAGAAAAGGCCTAGCTCCCTCAACCTTTCCTCGCATGACCTACTCTCCATTCCAGGCAACATCCTGGTAAATCTCCTTTGCACCTTTTCCAAAGCTTCCACATCCTTCCTATAATGAGGTGACCAGAACTGCACACAGTACTCCAAATGTGGCCTGACCAAGGTTTTGTACAGCTGCATCATCACCTCACGGCTCTTAAATTCAATCCCTCTGCTAATGAACGCTAGCACACCATAGGCCTTCTTCACAGCTCTATCCACTTGAGTGGCAACTTTCAAAGAACTATGAACATAGACCCCAAGATCTCTCTGCTCCTCCACATTGCCAAGAACCCTACCATTAACCCTGTATTCCACATTCAGATTTGTCCTTCCAAAATGGACAACCTCACACTTGTCAGGGTTAAACTCCATCTGCCACTTCTCAGCCCAGCTCTGCATTCTATCTATGTCTCTTTGAAGCCCTCCTCACTATCCACAACTCCACCAATCTTCGTATCATCTGCAAATTTACTGACCCACCCTTCAACTCCCTCATCCAAGTCGTTAATGAAAATCACAAACAGCAGAGGACCCAGAACTGATCCCTGCGGTACGCCACTGATAACTGGGCTCCAGGCTGAATATTTGCCATCCACCACAACTCTCTGTCTTCTATCGGTTAGCCAGTTTGTTATCCAACTGGCCAAATTTCCCACTATCCCATGCCTCCTTACTTTCTGCATAAGCAGAAGGAACTTCTTCACCCAAAGGGTTGTGAATCTATGGAATTCCTTGCCCAGTGAAGCAGTTGAGGCTCCTTCATTACATGTTTTTAAGGTAAAGATAGATAGTTTTTTGAAGAATAAAGGGATTAAAGGTAATGATGTTCGGGCCGGAAAGTGGAGCTGAGTCCACAAAAGATCAGCCATGATCTCATTGAATGGCGGAGCAGGCTCGAGGGGCCAGATGGCCTACTCCTGCTCCTAGTTCTTATGTTCTTATATCGGCTCACTTTAAGCGTGATTCTAAGAGCATTATGATGTATTGTGGGTAAATAGGTTTCTCTAGCATCTGCATACCTATATAAATAAATAAACAATCTTTATTAGTGTCATGAGTAGGCTTACATTACCACTGCAATGAAGTTACTATGAAAAGCCCCTAGTCGCCACACTGCAACGCCTGTTCGGGTACACGGAGGGAGAATTCAGAATGTCCAATTCACCTATCCTGCATGTCTTTCAGGACTCGTGGGAGGAAACCGGAGCACCCGGAGGAAACCCACGCACACGCGGGGAGAACGTGCAGACTCCGCTCAGACAGTGACCCAAGCCGGGAATCGAACCTGGGACCCTGGCGCTGTGAAGCAACAGTGCCAACCATTGTGCAACCGTGTCGCCCATATGATGTCGGATGAATATTTCAATTATGTATAATAACAGAACACAGTAGAAAGTCATCCAGTTCACTCTAGCTGTCCTGGCTGTTTGAAAGAGTTATTCAATTGGAGCGTGTTCAGAGAAGGTTCACTAGGATGATCCCCTTTATGAGAAAAGGTTAAACAGGTTGGGACTCTACTCATTGGAATTTAGAAGATCATTAAAACATATAGGATCCTTAAGGAGCTTGACAGGGTAAATGCTGAGAGGATGTGTCCCCCTCTTGGGAAAGTCTTGGACCAGAGGACACAGTCTCAGAATAAAGGGGTGTTCATTGAAAACTGAGATGAGAAGGAATTTCATTTCTTAGGGGATTGCGAGTCTTTGGGACTCTTTGCCACAGAGAGCCGCGGGGGCAGAGTGTGTATTCAAGGCCAAGATGGGTAGATTCTTGATCATAGAACATAGAACAGTACAGCACAGAACAGGCCCTTCGGCCCTCAATGTTGTGCCGAGCAATGATCACCCTACTTAAACCCACGTAACCCGTATACCCGTAACCCAACAATCCCCCCATTAACCTTACACTACGGGCAATTTAGCATGGCCAATCCACCTAACCCGCACATCTTTGGACTGTGGGAGGAAACCGGAGCACCCGGAGGAAACCCACGCACACACGGGGAGGACGTGCAGACTCCACACAGACAGTGACCCAGCCGGGAATCGAACCTGGGACCACTGGAGCTGTGAAGCATTGATGCTAACCACCATGCTACCGTGAGGCCCATCAGTAAGGGGGATCGAAGTTTACGTGGAAAGGGCACGGGGAACGTCACATCAGCCACGGTCCTATTAAATGGAGCCGAGAGGGGCCAGCTCATGGTCTTATGTTCAATTAGTTCCACGCACCTTTTCCCACAAGACTCTGAAATTCTTTATTAATGTGCACATTTCGATAACATCGGCCACCCACAGACAGATAAATTTCTTTATCTTTCGACAGACGTGGTGCTCCATTCAAGCTTGTTCATGGGGCGTGGGCATCGCAGGCTGGGCCAGCATTTATTGCCCATCCCTAATTGCCCCATGAGGGGGCCAGTTAAGAGTCATTGCTGTGTGTCTGGAGCCACATGTAGGCCAGACCGGGTAAGAACGGGAGATTTCCTGCCCTAAAGGACATTAGTGAACCAGATGGGTTTTTATGACAATTGACAATGGTTTCTGTCATAATATACATCCAGGTATATGATGGTGTGCAGACAGGCAGTGATTGACACACAGGATGAGCAGTGAGCACAGGGAACACAGCAGCCAATCACCAGACAGGACACGGCCACTATAAAGCCAGAAGGCACTAGTTTTCCCGCTCTCTCGGGATCCAGCCTCTGAGACGGTCAGAGCCCGTGAGCAGCAGCCAGTGCAAACACCATGTGGTAGTAAGATAGTCTGGTCAGGTTAGCCTCAGGTCTCCAGTCAAGTCAGCATAGTGTCAACCCACAGTTAAGCATGTATTATAGTTAGATGTTCAATAAAATCGTGTTGCATCTCACCAAGTGTTGGAAGCCTGTCTCTCTCTACACCGCATCAAACGCAGTCCACATGGGCCCAGCTTGCCCAACACATCAGTTTCATGGTCTTTATTAGATTTTTAATTAACAATATTTTTTTGTTGAATTCAACTTTCACCATCTGCAAGTGGCGGGATTTGAATCTGGGTCCCCAGAGAATTACTCTGGGTCTCTGGTTTGCTAGTCCAGTGATAATACCACTAGGCCACTGCCTCCTCAGCTTGTGTAACCATTACCGGTGCTCCGTCGGTATGGGCAACAGTGTTCACACAAATCCTGCGAGCGGACAAGACCATTGAAGTGAGGCGCAAGAAACTCACCTCTTGACCCCCCATCTACAAGGCACAAGTCAGGAGTGTGATGGAATACTCTCCACTTGCCTGGATGCGTGCAGCTCCAACAGCACACGAGAAGCTCAACACCATCCAGGACAAAGCAGCCCCGCTTGATTGCTCCCCCTCCCACAAACATTCAAACCCTCCGCCACCGACACTTGTAGCAGCCGTGTGTACCATCTACAAGATGCACTGCTGTAACTCACCAAGGTTCCTCAGCCAGCACCTTCCAAACCCACCACCTCTGCCATCTAGAAGGACAAGAGCAGCAGATACCTGGGATCCCCACCACCTGGTGGTTCCCCGCCACGTCACTCGCCACCCTGACTGGGAAATATATCGGCCGTTCCTTCACTGTCGCTGGGGCAACATCCTGGAACATCCTCCCTAACAGCACAGTGGGTGCACCTACACCTCAGGGACTACAGCGTTTCAAGAAGGCAGCTCACCACCACCCTCTGAAGGGCAACGAGGGACAGGCATTAAATGCGGGCGTAACCAGCGACGCCCACATCCCACACTCGCATGGATTGAGCCGCCTCTCCGAATGTGGCACCGATGGGGGGCACGGTGGCACAGGGACCAGTTCATGGTCATTCTGCCCATTTTACACTAAGAAATGACAAAGAGAGAGAGAGGGTTTGACCAGCAGTGGCTCCACATTGGACACATGCACGAATAAAGGGACAAAAGTGTTCTTTTCGTCTGGTGAATAAACATTGATTGCGACGGCTCTGTATCTTCTTTGTAAACACCCGGCCCCTCGATTTCTTACGAGGCTGTAATGACTAGCTGTAAGGCTGTTGACTGCTCATACACTTATTCACTCCATTACCCAGCGGTACAGTGTGTATATAAGCTGTTTCCATGTAAGATGATTGCCTTTCTTTAAAAAAAAAACACTTCACTCCTCCAGCCAATTATTTATTACCTGTTGTGAGATATTCCTCTCTTTTAAAAGGTGTCAGATTGTGTGCTTAATAACTAGCTTTTGATGTACAAATGGAACTTGAAGCCATTTCCTCCCTCAGAATATAATTCTAATGGCTGCACTCCTTGAGAAAGTGTCTTCAGCCACCTTGTAATTCCTGGGGGCTGATATCATCAGGTTTGATCAGGAGAATGTATCCAGTATTTTGCTTGAAGGTGTTACAGCCCAATTGCATAAATGCCTTCCAATCTAAATGCCTCGATGTCAGCGCTTAGCTACTTAAACCTACTTAATGTGGCTCTGCTCCAGCTCGGTAATGAACAGGAGTTAGATATTTATATTCCCTCTATTCCTTGACACTGTTACTGTGAGTGATGCATGATCTAGTCATGTTAAATGTGCCAAGGCATTTATCTATTAATTTTAGATCTTAACAAATTCGATAGCATCCCAGCGAACATCATTATAGTTTAATGACAGAAATGATTCGGGATTCGAACACTTCAGTGACCACAAGTCAAATCTTATGGGCGTGCACTGATTACTGCATCCGCTGAGGCGGCTTCTTAACCTTTTATTTGTTTCTTTCAGATCGGGCGTCGCCTTCCCGAGACAGTCCCCAAAAGGCTTCCTGTTGTCTTATCCTCTCAGTGTGCCATCCCGTGTGACGCTGCATCGGCCCGCATGCTTTCCTGTTGCCCACTAGACCAGCCGAGAATGCCAGCAGGCAATCGGACCACGGGGCGCGCCGTGGTCAACACGCCATGGGCGTCACGGCGTCACAGTGATTAGCACTGCTGCCCCACGGCGCCAGGGTCCCGGGTCCGAATCTGGCCCCGGGTCACTGTCCGTGTCGAGTCTGCACGTTCTCCCCCGTGCCTGCGTGGGTTTCCTCCGGGTGCTCCGGTTTCCTCCCACAGTCCAAAGATGTGCGGGTTAGGTGGATTGTCCATGCTAAAATTTCCCCTTAACGTCAAACGGTTAGGTGGGGTTTACTGGGATAGGGCGGGGGGAGTGGGCCTCGGTTAGGGGGCTCTTTTGGAGGGCTGGCGCAGACTCGATGGGCCGAATGCCCCCTTCTGGACAGTAGGGATTCTATAAACCCGAATCCAGTCATTGACTCCACTCGGCTCCCAGCAGATATATCGATTAGAATCATACAATCATTGAGTCCCTGCAGTGCAGAAGGAGGCCATTCGGCCCATAGAGTCTGCACCGGCCCTTGGAAAGAGCACCCTATTTAAGGCCACGCCTCCACCCTGTACCCATAACCCAATAACCCCACCCGTACCTTTTGGACATTAAGGGGAAATTTATCATGGCCAATCCCCCTAACCCTCACATCTTTGGACTGTGGGAGGAAACCGGAGCACCCGGAGGAAACCCACGCAGACACGGGGAGAACGTGCAAACTCCACACAGGCGGTGACCAGAGCCCGGAATGGAACCCGGGCCCCTGGAGATGTGAAGCAACTGTGCTAACCACTGTGCCGCCCATATTATGAGCGGGTAGAACCGTCGAACTCCTACAGAGCAGACGGCGGCAGCCTAGATAATTCCCCGATTCTTAATCCAGGGATATTGAACGTAATCATAGAAATATCGCATTGGCATCTCATGGTATTGTGAAAGGCGCTATTTAAATGCAAGTTTTTCACATAAAAAGACAGACAGAGGAAAGGACCGGTGAAGGAAATCTTCCACAGCTGCAAGTACCTCCCATCTCCACATTCCTTCACTGTGGTCGTGTGGTCAGCAGCTAAACCCTGCGACTCCCCTCCCTCGACCTCTCCACCTCCGATATTTCCCGCTCTTCTTGTTTAACGTGCTCTGGAACCTCGACCATTCGATCAGGCTTTTGGCCGTATAACCACTGCCCCACCCCCGCCCCCACCCCCACCCCCTCTCCCCCCCCCCCCCCCCCCCTCCCCCTGCAGCATGTTTCCCGGTGGCGGAGGCGACTCGTCATTGCCCTCCGGCGGAATATTCCTGTTCCAGCCGACGTCTCCGCCCTTCTGTGCGGCCCGTCCGCCCCGCAAGTCGGGGGGTGGGATGAGGTGGGGGGGGGGGTTGGGTAGCCGGGGGGGGGGGGGGGGGGGGGGGAGTTTGGCGGGACCCCAAAGATGCCGCCAGCGGTAAGATACGGAAAACCCCATCCTAAGTGCCTTTGCTGACCTGGTGACGCTCATGAGAAGCACCTCCAGATGTTTAAACGATGTGATAGGCTCTATATAAATGCAGGTTGTTGCTTGTTGGACAGAATGAATAAAATGGCTGTCCAGGTCTAAACCCACCAATACTGGTGAAAGATCATTTAAAAACTGGCTGGCCCTATTTTAAAAGATGTATTCTTGTCTCAGTTTTGTCTGTTCTGTTTATTTTAGCCACCGTCTCACTCATGCAAGTTAGGAAAGTACACTGTCCGAAGTAGAAATTTCTATTCAAATGTTCGCTCAAGGGATGTGGGCGTCGCTGGCTAGGCCCAGCATTTATTGCCCATCCCGAATTGCCCGTGAGAAGGTGGTGGTGAGCTGCCTTCTTGAACCACTGAAGTTCCTATAGAACATAGAAAAATACAGCACAGAACAGGCCCTTCGGCCCACGATGTTGTGCCGAACTTTTGTCCTAGATTAAGAACAAATTAATCTACACCCCATCATTCTACCGTAATCCATGTACCTGTCCAATAGCCGCTTGAAGGTTCCTAATGTTTCCGACTCAACTACTTCCACAGGCAGTGCATTCCATGCTCCCACTACTCTCTGGGTAAAGAACCTACCTCTTGACATCCCCCCTATATCTTCCACTATTCACCTTAAATTTATGTCCCCTTGTAATGGTTTGTTCCACCCGGGGAAAAAGTCTCTGACTGTCTACTCTATCTATTCCCCTAATCATCTTATAAACCTCTATCAAGTCGCCCCTCATCCTTCTCCGTTCTAATGAGAAAAGGCCTAGCCCCCTCAACCTTTCCTCGTAAGACCTACTCCATTCCAGGCAACATCCTGGTAAATCTCCTTTGCACCTTTCCCAAAGCTTCCACATCCTCCTTAAAATGAGGCGACTAGAACTGCACACAGTACTCCAAATGTGGCCTGTCCAAGGTTTTGTACAGCTGCATCATCACCTCACGGCTCTTAAATTCAATCCCTCTGCTAATGAAGGCTAGCACACCATAGGCCTTCTTCACAGCTCTATCCACTTAAGTGGCAACTTTCAAAGATCTATGAACATAGACCCCATGATCTCTCTGCTCCTCCACATTGCCAAGAACCCTACCGTTAACCCTGTATTCCGCATTCATATTTGTCCTTCCAAAATGGACAACCTCACACTTTTCAGGGTTAAACTCCATTTGCCACTTCTCAGCCCAGCTCTGCATCCTATTTATGTCTCTTTGCAGCCAACAACAGCCCTCCTCACTATCTACAACTCCACCAATCTTCGTATCATCTGCAAATTTACTGACCCACCATCCAAGTCATTCAAGAAAATCACAAACAGCAGAGGACCCAGAACTGATCCCTGCAGTACGCCACTGGTAACTGGGCTCCATGCTGAATATTTGCCATCCACCCCACTCTCTGACTTCTATCGGTTAGCCAGTTCGTTATCCAACTGGCCAAATTTCTCACTATCCCATGCCTCCTTACTTTCTGCATAAGCCTACCATGGGGAACCTTATCAAATGCCTTACTAAAATCCATGTACACCACAACCACTGCTTTGCCTTCATCCACGTGCTTGGTCACCTCCTCAAATAATTCAATAAGACTCATGAGGCAAGACCTACCTCTCACAAATCCGTGCTGACTATCCTTAATCAAGCAGTGTCTTTCCAGATGCTCAGAAATCCTATCCCTCAGTACCCTTTCCATTACTTTGCCTACCACCGAAGTAAGACTAACTGGCCTGTAATTCCCAGGGTTATCCCTATTCCCTTTTTTGAACAGGGGCACGACATTCGCCACTCTCCAATCCCCTGGTACCACCCCTGTTGACAGTGAGGATGAAAAGATCATTGCCAACGGCTCTGAAATTTCATCTCTTGCTTCCCATAGAATCCTTGGATATATCCTGTCAGGCCCGGGGGACTTGTCTATCCTCAAGTTTTTCAAAATGCCCAACACATCTTCCTTCCTAACTAGTATCTCCTCGAGCTTACCAGTCTGTTCCACACTGTCCTCTCCAACAATATGGCCCCTCTTATTCGTAAATACTGAAGAAAAGTACTCGTTCAAGACCTCTCCTATCTCTTCAGACTTAATACACAACCTCCCGCTACTGTCCTTGATCGGACCTACCCTCGCTCTAGTCATTCTCATATTTCTCACATATGTGTAAAAGGCCTTGGGGTTTTCCTTGATCCTACCCGCCAAAGATTTTTCATGCCCTCTCTTAGCTCTCCTAATCCCTTTTTTCAGTTCCCTCCTGGCTATCTTGTATCCCTCAAGTGCCCTGTCTGAACCTTGTTTCCTCATGATGCAGGTACACCCACTGTGCTGTTAGGGAGGGAGTTCCAGTATTTTGACCCAGTGGCAGCGAAGGAACAGCCAAAGGGCAGCACGGTAGCGCATGTGGCTAGCACTGTGACTTCACAGCGCCAGGGTCCCTGGTTCGATTCCCCGCCGGGGCACTGTCTGTGCGGAGTCTGCACGTCCTCCCCGTGTCTGCGTGGGTTTTCTCCAGCTGCTCCGGTTTCCTCCCATAGTCCAAAGATTTGCTGGTTAGGTGGATTGGCCATGCTAACTTGTCCCTTAGTATCCAAAAAAGGTTAGGAGGGGTTATTGGGTTACGGGGATAGGGTGGAAGTGAGGGCAGTGCAGAATCGATGGGCCGAATGGCCTCCTTCTGCACTGTATGTTCTATGATATATTTCCAAGTCAGGGTGGTGAGCGGTTTGGAGGCGACCTCCAGGTGGTGGGGTTCCCAGGTATCTGCTGCCCTTGTCCTTCTAGATGGGCGAGGTTGTGAGTTTGGAAGGTGTTGCCAGAGGGGCCTTAGTGAATTACTGCAGTGCATCTTGTCGATGGTACACACGGCTGCCACTGTTCAGGGTAGCCGAGGGAGGGAATTTTGAAGGCGTTAGAAGGGGTGTCAATCAAGCGGGGCTGCTTTGTCCTGGATGGCGTCGAGCTTCTTGAGTGTTGTTGGAGCTGCACTCATCCAGGCAAGTGGAGAGTATTCCATTACACTCCTGATTTGTGCCTTGTAGATGGTGGACAGGCTTTGGAGGGTCAGGAGGTGAGTTACCCACAGTAGAATTTCCTGCTCTTTAGACACAGTATTTATATGGCTGGGTCCATTTGAGTTTCTGGTCAATGGTAACCCCCAGGATATCGATGATGGGGGATTCAGCGATGGTGATGCCACTGAATGGCAAAGGGAAATGGTTAGATTCTGTCTTATTGTAGATGGTCATTGACTGCCTGCCACTTGTGTGGCGTGAATATTACTTGCTACTAATTGGCTGAAAGCCAGAATGTTGTCCAGGGATTGTTGCATAGGAGTACGGCTGCCTCAGTATCCGAGGAGTCAGGATTGGTGCTGAACACTATGCAATCAGCAACGAACGTTTTTAGTGGTGAGTGTAAAATGAACGTCATTTTGCAATAATGCAAAGTTATTTTTTTTTTTAAAATAATTTTTAATATGATTTTCACAAAATATAAACAACAAAACAATATTAACAAAACAACCATGGTAAAAACCCAAGAACAACAACTACCCAACTACAAAAGCAACTACTAAAACAAAAAAAGCAAACAACAGGGAAAGAGATAACACCCGCCACATCCAACAAACCCATGTACACAATTCTCCCTCCCACCGAACCAAACCCCTCCCCCCCGGTTGCTGCTGCTGCCGGCCTATTTCCCTACCGTTCCGCCAGGAAGTCCAGGAAAGGCTGCCACCGCCTAAAGAACCCCTGTACTGATCCCCTCAGGTCAAATTGCACCCTCTCCAATTTGATGAACACCGCCATATCATTGATCCAGGCCTCCACGCTTGGGGGTCTCGCAGCCTTCCATTGAAGCAAAATCCTCCGCCGGGCTACCAGCAAAGTTATTTTTTGTTCGTATAGCTGCAGTTGCTGTGTAAATAATCGGGGTACTTTTAAGCCCCTCGACTGAGGGGCAACAGAATGTTTGATCAGCTGGTGTGGAACTCTGTTTCTTTCTCGTGTTCTGCTGAGGCCAAATATTGACAGTGAGGTAACAGAAAATTACTGCGGGTGCCGGAATCTGGAACAAAAAACAGAAAAATAAAAACAGGTCTGACAGGTTCTGTGGAGAGAGAAGAGAGCCAACGTTTCGGGTCTGGGTGACTCTTTGTCATAGATGGAGAGAACTGGAAATAGGGGCAGATTTAGACTGTTGTTGGGAGGGGTCGAGCAGTGGGACTGGATAGGAGGCCAGCAATAGGTGAAGATTGACAAAGTTGTTGTGGATAAAAAGACAAAGGGAATGTAAATGGAGGTGATTAAGGCTGAGAAGGGAGCAGATAGTGACACAAAAAGGGATTAGAATGTGTGAATGGTAAAACAAAGATGAGCAGTGTGTTAAGGAGCAACTAGGAACAAAGAACAAAGAAAAGTACAGCACAGGAACAGGCCCTTCGGACCTCCAAGCCTTCGCCGACCATGCTGCCCATCTAACCTAAACCTTCTACACTTCCAAGGTCCGTATCCCTCTATTCCCATCCTATTCATGTATTTGTCAAGACTCCCCTTAAATGTCACTATCGTATCTGCTTCCACCACCTCCTCCGGCAGCGAGTTCCAGGCACTCACTACCCTCTGTGTAAAAAACATCCCTCGCACAGCTCCGCTAAACTTTGCCCCTCGCACATGGAACGAGGAATAGACAGCCCAAGGTGGGGGTGGTGGAGGGGGGAGGGAGGGGAAACAGTCGTGAGGGGAAAACAGATTGATGAAAGAAATGAAAATAAATGGACAGATATAAAAATGGGGTGAAGGTGGAGGGGAGAGTTCACTGTCGGAAGTTGTTGATAGATAGATAGAGAAATACAGCACAGAACAGGCCCTTCGGCCCACGATGTTGTGCCGAACTTTTGTCCTAGGTTAATCAGAGAATTTTGGACACTAAGGGCAATTTATCATGGCCAATCCACCCGACCTGCACATCTTTGGACTGTGGGAGGAAACCGGAGTACCCGGAGGAAACCCACGCACACACGGGGAGGATGTGCAGACTCCACACAGACAGTGACCCAAGCCGGAATCGAACCTGGGACCCTGGAGCTGTGAAGCAATTGTGCTATCCACAATGCTACCGTGCTGCCCTTACTCAAGTCCGGGAGGCTGTAACGTGCTTCATCGGAAGATGAGATGCTGTTCCTCCAGTTTGCGCTGGGCTTCACCGGAACATTGCAGCAGGCCAAGGACGGACATGTGGACGTGAGGGCAGGGCGGGGAGTTGCAATGGCAGCCACAGGAAGGCCTGGGTCCTGCTTGTGGACGGACCGAAGGTGTTCTACAAGCGGTACTGACAGAGGCTGAAGTATCTGTCCGAAGAGGCCCTGTTCCGTCAAGAGATAGAACCAAAAACCCGGCTCGCACTGCTGGTGTAAATTTTCTGCTGAGACAGTGAACTTTGAGCTAAGAGTGACTCTAACAAAAGCATCCTCCAAAGACAGTGGGTCAAGAGAGGACCAGTGCTCCACGGACTGCAGGAGCTGTTATTCTAAACGGTTATTCTAAGCTGTCAAAACAGCCGCGAGAGGAAGGTTGGCCTCTAAATCCACATCTCGGACTGGCAACTCATGACCTTATGACTGACGACCCATAACCTTATGACCTTATGTCATCACGCAGGCAACATATTGCTTGGGCGAGTATAACACACTGTGTAAAGAATTGATAACTATATATAGAATGAACTGTGATACGAAGAGAATTGATTGGCTGTATGCAAATGAGAATGCAAACTAATTCTGCTTAGGAAGGAGTACATTCACCCAATTTAAGCCGCAGCTCAGCGAGAAAGTGTGCCGGCAAGACCGAGGGGCGTAGGACCGTCTCCCAGAGCTCAGCAACAACAAATTACTTCTTTTGCTCACGTTAAGGTCTCGTTGTGAATATTTTCACGCAACAACGCTTTTGCAGGGTTAGGCCAGCCAAGAGCACTTGGCAGCTCTTGAAACACTGGCCACCCGGTGTGATGTCGGGAACACAGCAGCCAATTTGCTCACAGCAAGTTCCCACAACCAGCAATGTGGTCAATACCAAATCATGTTTTAAAAAAATATTAGATTGACCGAGGGATAAATATTGCCCGGAACATCGAGGAGCCACTCCCATCTCTCCTTCGAATAATGTCTTTGCGATCTTTTATCTCCTTCTGCGATGGCAATCGTTTCAGACAACAGTGCAGCAAGATAGTTTGTATTAACGCTCGAAAATCCAACTGGTGGACAAATATGAGCGGGGCAAAGTGCGTATCGCATGGCACAAAATATGGATCAAATTTACTCGGGCGTAGAATAAAAGAGAAACAAAATTTCATTAGATCACAGCGCTTTAACACACAGTCTCTGTTTCAAAATAATAAATGACTGGCGGATCTATCTGGTGGAGTATTACTCTTAGTTTAGACCAAGTGTTCATGATGTAAAGTTCATGTGTGAAATTGGATATTCACAGAGTGTTCCACGAGCCCCGGCTCATTAGCTGCAGCGAGTCACTTAAGTAACCTTGATATGAGTCCAATTATACCCCTCTTTGCTTTGAAATTTGAACTGGGACAGTGGAAAGTGCGATAAAGGTAGCCTTCCCAATCGTACAACCTTGCTAATAAAACGCGAAATGGCTGGTGGATTTTTCAATGCTTGTGGTAACATGAGGTGAGCTTCTTTCCTCACTTCCCAGCTCCTCCGTCAGGCTGGGGAGCAGTGATCTCGTGATCGTCCGGAGACTAGTTAATCTATTTACCCATTCAGGGTTAGGCAAGGCCCTCCTTGAGACAACATGAGCGGAGTAACAACCCTCCCCAGACAGGGACCGGTATCCTGATTTGGACTTATGTTGTGTGTGTGTGAATGCCACCATAACGGCCGTTTCCTTTGCCACCGTTTACTCAACTATTGGGTCTTCATAAGCACATTGGGTAAGTCCCCAATGAAGGAGATACAGACTATTGATCAGCACAGAATTTGAGGGCAGCACAGTAGCATTATGGATAGCACAATTGCTTCACAGCTCCAGGGTCCCAGGTTCGATTCCCGGCTTGGGTCACTGTCTGTGCGGAGTCTGCACGTTCTCCCCGTGCGTGCGTGGGTTTCCTCCGGGTGCTCCGGTTTCCTCCCACAGTCCAAAGATGTGCGGGTTAGGTGGATTGGTCGTGATAAATTGCCCTTAGTGTCCAAAATTGCCCTTAGTGTTGGGTGGGGGTTACTGGGTTATAGGGATAGGGTGGAGGTGTTGACCTTGGGTAGGGTGCTCTTTCCAAGAGCCGGTGCAGACTCGATGGGCCGAATGGCCTCCTTCTGCACTGTAAACTCTATGATCTCAAATGGGCAAGTGATCGACAAGTTCCCTTCAAGTAACATGAAAATTTCTTTATCAAGTAAAAACAGATAATACTGGAAAGACTCGGCAGTCAGTGGAGGGATACTGATAATCAGTTAGCGTTTTGAGCCCGTATGATTCTCCCCCAGAGCAGTTCCAAAAAAAGAGTCGCATTGGACTCAAAACTCTGGGTGAGATCTTCCGGTCTTTCATACCGGCGGTTTCCCGGTGCCGTGGGGTGGATTCAATGGAAAATCCCATTGACAGCGGCGGGGCCTAAAGACCCTGCCACCAGAGAATCTTACCCTATGGCGCAATCGGACAGCCAGGGACCCGGGTTCCATTCCCGGTTTGGGTCACTGTCTGTGCGAAGTCTGCTCGTTCTCCCCGTGTCTGTGTGGGTTTCCTCCGGGTGCTCCGGTTTCCTCCTACAAGTCCTGAAAGACGAGCTTGTTAGGTGAATTGGATATTCTGAATTCTTCCTCAGTGTACCTGAACAGGCGCCGGAATGTGGCGGCTAGAGGCTTTTCACAGTAACTTCATTGCAGTGTTAATGTAAGCCTACTTGTGACAATAATAAAGATTATATTCATATAAAAAGACCCTAATGGGAGTTATGTACAGGCCCCCGAGCAGTAGTCAGGGTGTGGGGCAGAAAATAAATCAGGCGATAGAAAAGGGATGTAAAAAAGGCAATATTACAATAATTAAGGTTGGTATTGGATCCCAAGAAAAGGAATTAATGGAATGTCTAAGAGATGATTTTTTGGAGCAGCTGGTAACAGAGCCTACTAGGGAACAGGCAATTCTGGATTTGGTGATGTGTAATGAGGCAGACTTGATTAGGGAACTTAAGGTGAAGGAATCCTTAGGGGGCAGTGATCACAATATGATAGAATTCACCCTGTAATTTGAGAGGGAGAAGCTGGAATCAGATGTAACGGTTTTACAATTAAATACGGGTAACTACAAAGACATGAGGGAGGAGCTGGCCAGAGTTGATTGGAAGGGGAACCCAGCAGGGAAGACAGTGGCAGGAGTTTTTGGGGTTATTCAGAAGGCACAACAAAGATTCAACCCAAGGAGGAGGAAACATGCTAAGGGGAGGACGAGGCATCCATGGCTGACGAGGGAAGTCAAGGGCAGCATAAAAGCAAAGGAAAAAGCTAACAAAGTGGCGAGGATTAGTGAGAAGCAAGAGGATTGGAAAGTCTTTAAAAGCAAGGATCACTAAAAAAGCAATAATGGGGAGAAGATGAAATATGACTGTAAGCTAGCTAGTAATATAAAAGAAAATAGCAAGAGATTTTTCAAAATATAAAAGGGACGATAGAGGGAAGAATCAACATTAGACCACTGGAAAATGAGGCTGGAGAAGCAGCAATCAACACTCGAACACTTCGCCAACAAGGATACCTATGTAAGACTGCTGTTCATAGACTACAGCTTCGCCTTCAACACCATTATCCCAAAAAGACTAATAACCAAACTTCGCAATTTGGACTTGACCCCTCCCTGTGCAGCTGGATCCTTGACTTCCTCACCAGCAGACTGCAATCTGTCAGGATAAACAGCACCTCCTCCACAATATTCCTCAATACCGGAGCCCCGCAAGGATGTGTGCTCAGTCCTCGACTGTACCCCCATATACACACAGGACTGTGTGGCAAGATTTAACTCCAACTCAATCTACAAGTTTGCAGATGATACGACTGTGGTGGGCCTTATCTCAAACAACGACGAATCAGACTACAGGAGGGAGGTAGATCACTTGGTTGCATGGTGTACCGAAAACAACCTCTCTCTAAATATCGGAAAGACCAAGGAACTGATCATCGACTTCAGGAAGCGCAGCACGACACACACTCCCGTCTGCATCAATGGCTCCGAAGTGGAGATGGTCGATAGCTTTAAGTTCCTGGGGGTCACCATCACCAACAGTCTGTCCTGGTCCATTCGCGTTGATGCAACAGCCAAGAAAGCCGAACAACGTCTCTACTTCCTACGGAAGCTAAAGAAATTTGGCATGTCTGCATCAACTCTCACAAACTTCTACAGATGTGCCATAGACAGCATCCTATCCGGCTGCATCACAGCCTGGTATGGCAACTGCTCGGTCCAAGATCGCAAGAAACTGCAGAGTGTGGTGAACTCAGCCCAATGCATCACACAAGCATGCCACCCTCACGTTGATTCTGTCTACACCTCCTGCTGCCTCAGGAAGGCAGACAGCATTATCAGAGACCCCGCCCACCCAGGCATTGCCTTCTTCCAGACCCTTCCATCAGGCAGAAGGTGCAGAAATCTGAAGACCCGCACATCCAGACATAGGAACAGTTTCTTCCCCACAGCTACTAGACTCCTCAACGACTCCCCCTCGGACTGATCTATTCCCTGTAAGACGCCCTATGCCGCTCTTGCTCATGTATTTGCTTTGTTTGGCCCCTTGTTCCGCATTGTAACCAATCACTGTTTGTCGATGTACCATTTGTCAATGTTCTCTGTTGATTATTCTTTTGTCGACCATGTCCGTACTGTATACGTTCCTCGGCCGCAGAAAAGTACTTTTCAATGTACTTCGGTACATGTGACAATAAATCAAATCAAATCAAATCAATCGGGGAACAAAGAAATGACAGTGGAACTAAATAGTTAGTTTGAATTAGTCTTCAAGGTGGCATACCTGAACTTCAGGAGAGTTAGGGGGCAGAGGTGAGTGTAGTGGCCGTCACAAAGGAAAATGTGCTGGGGAAGCTGAAGGTGGGATAAATCGCCCGGACCGGATGGACTATACCCCAAGGTTCTGAAGGAGATAGCTGAGCAGATTGTGGAGGCATTGTTGGTGATCTTTCATAATCACTGGAGGGAAGGAGGGTCCCAGTGGACTGGAAAATGGTTAATGTAATACCGCTGTTTCAGAAGAGAGGAAGGTAGAAGACGGGAAATTATAGGCCAGTTAGCCTGACTTCAGTTGTTGGTAAGATTTTAGAGTGTACTATTGATTGGTTCAATGACTGATTGATTTATTGTCACGTTTACCGAAGTACAGTGAAAAGTATTTTTCTGCGGCCAAGGGAACGTGCACAGTATGGACACAGTAGACAAAAAGAATAATCAACAGAGTACATCGACAAATAGTGATTGGTTACAGTGTGGAACAAGGGCCAAACAAAGCAAATACATGAGCAAGAGCAACATAGGGCATTGTGAATAGTGTTCTTACAGGGAACAGGTCCGTCCGAGGGGGAGTCGTTGTGGAGTCTCACGGCTGTTGGAAAGAAGCTGTTACTATGTCTGGATGTGCGCGTCTTCAGACTTTTGTATTTTCAGCCTGATGGAAGGGTCTAGAAGAGGGTAAAGTCTGGGTGGGAGGGATCTCTGATAATGCTGTCTGCCTTCCTGAGGCAGCGGGAGGTGGAGACAGAATCAATGGGAGGGTGGCAAGCTTGTGTGATGCGTTGGGCTGCGTTCACCATATTCTGCAGTTTCTTGTGATCTTGGGCCGAGCAGTTGCCGTACCAACCTGTGATGCAGCCGGATAGGATGCTGTCTATCGCACATCATCTGCAGAAGCTTGTGAGAGTCGACGCAGACATGCCGAATTTCTTTAGCTTCCGTAGGAAGTAGAGACGTTGTTGGGCTTTCTTGACTGTTGCATCAACGTGAGTGGACCAGGACAGACTGTTGGTGATGGTGACCACCCAGGAACTTAAAGCTATCGACCATCTCCACTTCGGAGCCATTGATGTAGATTGGGGTGGGGGGGGGGGGGGGGGGGGGTGGGGGGGGGGGGGGGGGGGGGGTGGTTATGGTACGATGCTTCCTGAAGTTGATGATGAGTTCCTTGGTTTTGCTGACATTTAGTTTAGAGAGAGGTTGTTTTCGATACACCATAAAATAGGGCCGAGTCAGCACAGATTCGGCAAGGGAAGGTCATGCCTGGAAAATCTGTTAGAATTTTTCGAGGAAGTAACAAGGAAATTAGACAACGGAGAGCCGGTGAACGTGATCAACTTGGATTTCCCGAAGGCCTTTGACAAGGTGCTGCGCAGGAGGCGACTAAATAAGACAAGAGCTCATGTTGTCAGGGGTAAGGTACTGGCACGGATAGAGGATCGGCTGATTGGCAGAAGGCAGAGAGTGGGGATAAAGGAATCGTTTCAGGATGGCAGCCGATGACTAGTGGTGTGCCTCAGGGGTCGGTGCTGGGACCACAACTTTTCACAATATACATTAATGATCTGGAAGAAGGAACTGAGGGGATTGTTGCTACGTTTACACATCTGTAAAGATCTGTAGAGGGACAGGTAGTATTGAGGAAGCAGGCAGGCTGCAGAAGGACTTGGACAGGATAGGAGAGATAGGAGAGTGGTCGGGGGAATGTAGAGCTGAAGCTGCAATCAGATCAGCCGGGATCTTAGTGAATGGGCAGCATGGTAGCACAGTGGTTAGCACAGCTGCTTCACAGCTCCAGGGTCCCAGGTTCGATTCCCGGCTTGGGTTACTGTCTGTGCGGAGTCTGTACGTTCTCCCCGTGTCTGTGTGGGTTTCCTCCGGGTGCTCCGGTTTCCTCCCACAGTCCAAAGATGTGCGGGTTAGGTGGATTGGCCATGATAAATTGCCCTTAGTGTCCAAAAAGGTTAGATGGGGTTACTGGGTTTCCGGGGATAGGGTAGAGGTGTGGGCTTACACAGGGTGATCATTTCCATGGGCCTGTGCAGATTAGATCGGCCGAATGGCCTCCTTCTGTACTGTCAATTCTATTTTATGATCTATGAATGGCAGAGCAGTCTTGATGGGCCGAATGGCCGACTCCTGGCCCGAATTCTGATGTTGTTTTTGTAAACATCTGCCTCCCACCATGTTTAAATAATGAAATTGGATAATTTTTCTATTCAAAAATTGAAAATGAAATGCAAATGAAAATCGCTTATTGTCACGAGTAGGCTTCAATGAAGTTACTGTGAAAAGACCCATAGTCGCCACATTCCGGTGCCTGTTCGGGGAGGCTGGTACGGGAATTGAACCGTGCTGCTGGCCTGCCCTGGTCTGCTTTACAAGCCAGCGATTTAGCCCTGTGCTAAACCAGCCCCTCATTGCATCACTTAGTTGCTTTTTGATTTTAACAAAATATCTATATTGCTCCTATCAGAACTCAAACTAAAGTCCGATACATGGCATTTTAGTCGGGTGTTTCTCGAGCGTCACAGTGCTGAGAATCATCCCGGAATTCAGCGGCACGTTGCTGGTTTCTTTTGGTTTCGGAGCGCTTCTCCCCACCCAGGGCGCACTCCGAGGGATTTCCTGCTGCCGTTGAATGGCTCCTCTCAGCTCGGGGTGCCATCGGGTGGCACTGCCAGCGTGCCCGGGTGGCTTGGCCAGGGTGCCAGGCTGGTTGTGCCAAGGTGCCACATTCCCTGCCTTTTCCTGACCACTCAGAGGTTTCCAATGGCCTGGGAGAACCCCTCACCCCCCCCCCCACCCCCCCCCCCCCCCCCCCCCCCGGCCAGGTTCCAAGCTTGTGTGGACCAATACCAAACAGCACATTGGCGAGGTCTCCCAGGCACAGTTGGTGCGTCCCGGGCGCCAGGTAAATTCAGCTTCCGGGCAACTCAATCAACAATTAGGCTCTTTAAATATTTCGATCTCGCTGGCCGACAGAAATATTCGGAGGAGCCTGAAATAAAGATTCGAGTTTCCAGATGCTTGAAATGATCTTGTTGGCAGCGGTGCCCGGGGCAAATAAAGGAAAGCCGGATTTAATAACGATGAAGGCAGCATCTGGCGAGGGAGGGGAAATCTCTGACAGACGTTTTGTTCAACAGCGGCAATCATGGCTGGAATCCTCCGCTTGGGAGACTACCTTATCCCGCCCGAGGTGAATCGCCTCTTACTTTCACTCGCGCTGGGATCGGGAATCCCGAGGCGATCCACTGGCCCCTCCTTTCCATGCAAATTTATGCGAGGGTGGCGAGGGGTTCCGTCGGGAATCCCGCTATCGGGCCGTCATTTTGGGTGGGCGGCTCGCTAGCGAGGTTCAGCTGGTCCCCCACCACTCCCCAAAACGCAACTCAGCACCTTCACACCAAATCATTTTTTGGATCATCCGGGTTTAATATGAGGGTGACCTGACCCCCCCCCCCCCCCCATCCACCAACCTCCCACCAGAGATCTCCATTACAGAGACCCCCACTAGAAACACCCACAGAAACTCCCCATAAGATAGATCCCAACCAGAGACCCACCCATAATAGAGACCCCTGCCTAGACGTACCCCGTTACAGAGATCCCTGCTTGGAAGCCCCCTGTAACTGAGAATCCTGTCTGGACCCCCCGTTACAGAGAACCCTGCCTGGAAGCCCCCTGTAACTGAGAACCCTGTCTGGACCCCCCGTTACAGAGAACCCTGTCTGGAAGCTGAGAGAAGTCCAGACAGAGACAGTGAAAAAAAAACACTGTTTTAACACTCACCTGGGCAATACACCTGCCGGGCTCAGGCAGAGGAAGCAGCGCCTGTCAATTCCTGGAAAGGTAAACCCACACCAACTGGGTCGAAACCCCTTCAGATCTTTGATCCGCAAGAGTTTCATTCACAAGGCTGTGAGTGACAGCTTGCATACAGCCAGCTGTCTGGATTGTTTAAACTCATTTCCCTCCACACTTGAGTAGACTTCAAATACCCGGCTGTGCGACTGAGCACAATGTTTATAAACATCCAGCAAGGATTTACTGCTCTTTCGTAGAATTTACAGTGCAGAAGGAGGCCATTCGGTCCATCGAGTCTGCACCAGCTCCTGGAAAGAGCACCGTACCCAAGGTCAACACCTCCACCCTATCCCCATGACCCAGTAGCCCCACCCAACACTAAGGGCAATTTTGGACACTTAGGGCAATTTATCATGGCCAATCCGCCTAACCTGCACATCTTTGAACTGTGGGAGGAAGCCGGAGCACCCGGAGGAAACCCACGCGCACACGGGGATGTGCAGACTCCGCACAGACAGTGACCCAAGCCGGGAATCGAACCTGGGACCCTGGAGCTGGGAAGCAATTGTGCTGTCCACAATGCTACCATGGACCACGTCAAAGGCAGTTAAGTGCTTTCTGCAGATAAAAAGAGGAAGTGAGCGCACTGCGAGGACCGCGCCATGACGTGTCTAAAGAGGCAGGGGAGAGATGTTGGACCGGATTTTTCCGCGCAAACCGCCGCTTATTTCGTGGCAGCGGGTGGGGGGCCGCCATCTGGTAGCAACGCAATCTTCTGGTCTTGCCGTTGTCAGCGGGGTTTCCCATTGAATGCACCCCTCACGGCTGGGAAACCTGCAGCGGGATGGCCGTCGGCAGTTGGATAGTTCTGTCCTATATTTCTAAATCTGCCTCCCTATCTTATCTCATCAGTGTCTCTGCTGGATAGCATTTCATTCAACATAAATTATGAGAACGTGACCATGAGTGAGAGGTTATGATCATCGGGAACGGTCTCTTTTCTCTGGGAAAGAGAAGACAGTGGGGTAGTCTGTTTGGGTTCTGATCTGGAACATTCTGAAAGGCTTTGAGGGAGTAGATGTGGAGACGTTTCCACTTGTCAGCGAGTCCAAAGCCAGGATCCATTAATACAAGACAGTCACTAACCAAATCTATTAAGGAATTGAAGATAAACCCCTTTATCTGGAGAATGGTTAGAACGTGCAAGTGAAGAGCAGAGATGCATTTAAGAGGAAAATAGATTCAGCACATTAGGGAGAAACGATTATAAGGATGGGGCATCACGGTAGCACAGTTGTGAGCATTGTTGCTTCACAGCGCCAGGGTCTCAGGTTCGATTCCCGGCTTGGGTCACTGTCTGTGTGGAGTCTGCAAGTCCTCCCAGTTTCTGTGTGGCTTTCCTCGGGTGCTCCGGTTTCAATTTCTGTCTTAAAGATACTCAACGTCCCGGCCTCCACCGCCCTCTGTGGCAATGAATTCCACAGACCTACCACTCTCTGGCTGAAGAAATTTCTCCTCATCTCTGTTCTAATAAGACCATCAGACATAGGAGTGGAAGTAAGGCCATTTGGCCCATCTAGTCCACTCCACCATTCAATCATGGTTGATTTCAACTCCATTTACCCGCTCTCCCCATAGCCCTTAATTCCTCGAGAAATCAAGAATTTATCAATTTCTCCCACAAGTCCCGAAAGACGTGCTTGTTGAGTGAATTGGACATTCTGAATTCTCCCTCTGTGTATTCGAACAGACGGAATGTGGCGACTGGGGGCTTTTCACAGTAACTTCATTGCAGTGTTAATGTAAGCCTAATTGTGACAATAAATATTGTTGGCAGCACGGTAGCATTGTGGATAGCACAGTTGATTCACAGCTCCAGGGTCCCAGGTTCGGTTCCCGGCTTGGGTCACTGTCTGTGCGGAGTCTGAACAGCCTCCCCGTGTCTGCGTGGGTTTCCTCCGGGTGCTCCGGTTTTCTCCCACAGTCCAAAGATGTGCAGGTTGGGTGGATTGGCCATGCTAAATTGACCTTAGTGTCCAAAATTGCCCTTAGTGTTGGGTGGGGTTACTGGGTTATGGGGATAGGGTGGAGGTGTTGACCTTGGGTAGGGTGCTCTTTCCAGGAGCCGGTGCAGACTCGAAGGGCCGAATGGCCTCCTTCTGCACTGTAAATTCTATGATTCTAAGATTGGGTCAGATGAAGTCAGGTCGCAGGAGGGTCATGTGGAGCGTCACTGCCATCAGCGGGCCTTGTTAGGCCCAATGGCCTGTTTCTGTGCCGTGAATACTGAATAACTGGGGAAAGGTTGAGGCGAGAGTCAAAGTGTTAATTTAAAGCCGGCCGTTTAAGCGGCCTCAAGCGAAGGAGATCTTTACGCCCCCCCCCCCCCCCCCCCCCCCACCCCTCATTGACAACTCCTGACTGAAAGGGCACCCTCCGGGTAGGCATTCGCTCGCGGTGTCAGGCGTGCATGCAGTATTCATGCTGGCTGCGTTAATTCAGAAATAGTTCGGGAAATGAAAGACCTGTTGGCCGGCTGTCAGGAAAGTAGAATGTCAGCTCTATTAATGTAATGTAGGAGCTGAGAGGCTGCCAGCCTTGGCTCCCTCCCTCAGCAGCCCCCCCTCCCCCCCACTTCCCTCTACCTACCCCCCCCTCCTCTATTCACGTCCTTGTTTCTCAACGCTGGAGTAACCAGATAGGGTGGACAGCTGGGCCCCACGGATGAGTAAACTGCATCGCACGGTTCTGACATGAAAATGGCCTATCGCTTACATAGAGCTGTAAAGAGTTGTGTAAGGTACCTATAACCATCTCGCTGGGATAGCGATACCCGCGCTAGAGAACGGACATGAATACTGACAGTTCCCTGACAACGCAGCTGGATGACTGTCGTATTCCGGCTGTAGAACCTGCCTGGGTTTGTTTTTACGTGTGTGGGTGAGCAGAGGGTCACTGCTATCCTGTTCGCTCGCTCCGTCAGCGTCTAAGACCGTTGGGGCTCTGCGAAGCAGGTTGTGACCGTTCGGCCCATTGCCCGCCCGTTGAGGGCTGTCCTCCTCCGATCGAATCGGCCTCACCGTCATTCCGGGCGACGTTTCCTCGATCGCAATTACTCACTGTGCAAGAAAAAAAGTTTCCTCACCCACAACCCCCCCCCCTCAGTTCTTCCACCAATAACTGGTCAGCGAGCCTCCTGTCAATGGAAACACTTACCTTTTTATTTACTCGACCAAATCCTTTGTGGTTTTCATAGAGATTCAGAGATTCATAGAGTTTTATAACACGAGAGACCCTTCGGCCCATCGTATCTGCGTCGGCCATCTAGCACCTATCTATCCTAGCCCCATTTTCCAGCACTTGCTCCGTAGCCTCGTCTGCCGTTTTAAATGCTCATCTAAATGCTTCTTAAATGTTGTGCGATTTCCCGCCTCTACCAACCCTTTCAGGCCGCGAGTTCCAGACTCCCACCACGGTAGCATTGTGGATAGCACAATTGCTTCACAGCTCCAGGGTCCCAGGTTCGATTCCCGGCTTGGGTCACTGTCTGTGCGGAGTCTGCGCATCCTCCCCGTGTGTGCGTGGGTTTCCACCGGGTGCTCCGGTTTCCTCCCACAGTCCAAAGATGTGCAGGTTAGGTGGATTGGCCATGATAAATTGCCCTTAGTGTCCAAACTTGCCCTTAGTGTTGGGTGGGGTTACTGGGTTATGGGGATAGGGTGGAGGTGTTAACCTTGGGTAGGGTGCTCTTTCCAAGGAGCCGGTGCTGACTCGATGGGCTGAATGGCCTCCTTCTGCACTGTAAATTCTATGTATCCTCTGGGTGAAAAAGGTTCTCCTTAAACCCCTCTAAATCTCCTGCCCCTTACCTTAAATCCATGCCCTCTGGTTATTGGCCCCTCTATTCAGGGGAAAATATTCTTTCTATCTACCCTGTCTATCTATGTCCCTCATAATTTTGTGCACCTCAATCAGATCCCCCCCTCAGCCTTCTCTGCTCTCATGAAAACAACTCCAGTGAACCAGCCTCTCGCCACAGCTGAGAGGCTCCATCCCAGGCCACATCCTGGTGAATCTCCTCTGCACCCCCTCCAGCGCAATCACATCCTTCCTATAATGTGCCGACCAGAACTGCACACAGTGCTCCAGCTGCGGCCTAAACAGTGTTTTAGCCAGCTCCCTCATAACCTCCCGGCTCTTATATTCGATGCCTCGGCTAATAAAAGGCAAGTAGGGGGCAGCACGGTAGCAGGGGGCAGCACGGTAGCATGGTGGTTAGCATAAATGCTTCACAGCTCCAGGGTCCCAGGTTCGATTCCCAGCTGGGTCACTGTCTGTGTGGAGTCTGCACGTCCTCCCCGTGTGTGCGTGGGTTTCCTCCGGGTACTCCGGTTTCCTCCCACAGTCCAAAGATATGCAGGTTAGGTGGATTGGCCATGCTAAATTGCCCATAGTGTCCTAAAAAGTAAGGTTATGGGGGGGGGTTGTTGGGTTACGGGTATAGGGTGGATACGTGGGTTTGAGTGTGGTGATCATTGCTCGGCACAACATCGAGGGCCGAAGGGCCTGTTCTGTGCTGTACTGTTCTATGTTCTATGTACCCCTTCTGCCTTCCAAACCATCTTATCTGCCAATCCGGCAGCCTGCAGGGTCGCAAGATCTCTCTGGTCCTCTGCACTGCCTCACATCCTGCCATTCATTGGGTATCCCCCTGCCTTGTTCTGCCTCCCAAAATACATCACCTCACACTTTTCAATGTCAAATTCCATTTCACACTGTTCCGCCGCGACCAACTCTGTTCTCAGGAGAATAATCCCAGCGAGGCGACGCAGTGGTTAGCACTGCTGCCTCACAGCTCCAGGGTCCCAGGTTCGATTCCCGGCTTTGGGTCACTGTCTGTGCGGAGTCTGCACGTCCTCCCCGTGTGTGCGTGGGTTTCCTCCGGGTGTTCCGGTTTCCTCTCACAGTCCAAAGATGTGCGGGTTAGATGGATTGGCCGTGCTAAAATTGTCCCTTTGCGGCCAAAAGGTTAGGTGGGGTTTGTGGTGATATGATCTGCATACTCGTCTGCCATTGGGCCAGAACGTCATCTTACCATTGGCCCTGGTCGGTCATGTGCCTCTCGACCGATTGACCGGGAGGTTGAGTTAACCACGCCTCTATTAACGAGGTATAAATGGTCAGACGCCTGACGATCGTCCCTTTCCATTGTAGACGATCGCAGAGCTGTGTTCTAGTCAATTAAAGCCAGACTTTGGTAAATCACTCGCCTCGCGTACAATCGATGGTACATCAGGGTTATGGGGATAGGATGGAGGAGTGGGCCTAGTTCGGGTGCTCTTTCAGAGGGAGGGCGCGGATTTGATGGGCCGAGTGGCCTCCCCTGCACTGTCGAGATTCTGTGATTCTATGAATCTGGCAGTGCTGATGTTGTTTGAGAGTTAACCACCAGCCGGAGGAGATGGGGTTTGATTGCTTTAATATCTCATCAGTAAACAGCTCCTCCGACAGTCCGGCGTTCCTTCAGTACTGCAGCAGGGCGTCAGCCAGGATTAGATAGTCAGGTCTCTGCTGCAGGAGCCACTGACTCAGAGGCAAGCATGCTATTAATGGGCTACAGATTGTAAGTTTGGAGATACGCCCCCCCCCTCCATCTCCCTAAAGCTTTAAGCAACAAATGTGCAAGGACAGCTCTGACCGAATAATGCCCAACAGAAAGAAGAAATGTTAACATTTTTCAGGGTGAACCTTCAAGTACAAAGTGGACTTCAGCCGCCTAGACTGAGGAGGAGAATATGCAAGTTTAATTCTAGGTGATTGGCAGGAAATATAGAGAACCTATTCTGACCAGGACCTTGTGAAGCAGTGCACCAGAGTTAATGATGAAATAGAGGCCATGCCAGCATTTAAGAGGAGGTTAGATAGGTGGAAGGAAAGGGGTTTGAAGGAACATGGGGACAGGGTTCAGGATGCTGTTTGGGTGAAGAAGATGGTCGGGCCTCTCGTCTGTCCTCCTTACCAGTGAGGAGGCCATTCTCCGGTTGTGCTGGATATACCGGCCTTCCTCTTGCCACAGCTTGGCCAGTGCCCAGCCAGTGGCAATGAGAAGCTGCTGGTGGCCAAGCCTTCACCCTCCACAGTGGCCAGCTATCTTCCAAGCTCCTGTTGAATCTGTGCGCCTCGCGTGACGGTCATACTGACACTTCTGCCTCGACTTTTGCCATTGATGGCGTGGCTCAACAAGCAATCCCCTGCTTCTTAGTGTTCACCCTTCACCATGTTAATGTGTGCAGGTCACGTTTTAAAGGGGAACAAATCTGGTGTTGGGAGGGACTTGTTTGAGTCAGTGATATCGGGGAAGCTCACATATTTTGAGCATCTGAGGCTGGATTGTTCGGTCCCCCCTCTGTCATGATATGCAAACACGCAACCAATGAACACTCAATAGGACACAACCAATGGCCAGTCAGGACACTCAGAGGTGGCATCACCACAAGGGGGCATGACATAAACACTATAAAAGGGATGAGGCACTCACACCCTGCCTCTTTCCACAGACGGACATCTGGAGAGTTAGACAGGGTTGATCAGCAGCATCACACCCCAGCACGTGGCTTAGAGCAAGCTGGTACAGTTAGACTGAGTTTCTGAAATGAAAATGAAATGAAAATCGCTTATTGTCACGAGTAGGCTTCAATGAAGTTACTGTGAAAAGCCCCTAGTCGCCACATTCTGGCACCTGTCCGGGGAGGCTGGTACAGTTCGACTGAGTTACTACAGTTAGATCAGCAGAGAGTCAAACTCATTTGAGAACTGTGTTAATAGTTCAATAAACACGTTGAACTCATTTCAGAGCCTGGAGCATCCTTTAGTTAAGACTGCATAAAGTAGCGGCCTGTGTTATCTGAAGCAGCAGAACGCAATACCTGCCATGTGTTTATCGGTGGCGCGCCATTCTCTGGCGGCAGGATTCTATACCCCCCGCCACTCATCAATGGGATTTCCCAATGAAGCCGCCCCACGTTGCCGGGAAACCCACGGATGGTGGGGTGGGGTGGGGTGGGGTGGGGTGGGTGGGGGAACGTTTTGTAAAAGAGGTAACGCAGGGCAAAACACCTGGAAAAACATGCACAGGGATGCCGGAAGGTGGCACGCATGAATAATATAGAAAGTGGACTGGCCTCCCTGTGGGACAGGCAGTGGAGAATAGAAAGCAGTGGAAATAGATTGTTCACAGTGTGGCCAACCTTTGGAAGGAGGATGGATGAAAGACAAGAGAAGGGGACCAGGCTGAGCACATTATTACGACTTGTCGCTGGGTCAACCAGCCTCTTGCCACGTGATCATTCCGATGCAGTTGTTTGCGATTGCACCATCTTCAGCCTGCGGCAGCAGTTACTGATAGAACATAGAACAGTACAGCACAGAACAGGCCCTTCGGCCCTCAATGTTGTGCCGAGCATTGTCCGAAACCAAGATCAAGCCATCCCATTCCCTGTCATTCCGGTGTGCTCCATGTGCCTATCCAATAACCGCTTGAAAGTTCCGAATGTGTCCGACTCCACTGTCACAGCAGGCAGTCCATTCCACACCCTAACCACTCTCTGAGTAAAGAACCTACCTCGGACATCCCTCCTATATCTCCCACCCTGAACCTTATAGTCATGACCCTTTGTAACAGCTACATCCACCCGAGGAAATAGTCTCTGAACGTCCACTCTATCTATCTCCCTCACTATCTTGTAAACCTCTATTCAGTCGCCTCTCATCCTCCTCCACTCCAAAGAGAAATGCCCGAGCTCCCTCAACCTTTCCTCATAAGACCTATAAGGGCAGCATGGTAGCATTGTGGAAAGCACAATCGATTCACAGCCGAATGGCCTCCTTCTGCACTGTAAATTCTAGGATCTATGATCTATCCTGCAAACCAGCAGCATCCTGGTAAATCTCATTTGCACCCTTTCCAATGCTTCCACATCCTTCCTATAGTGAGGTGACCAGAACTGCACACAATACTCCAAATGTGGTCTCACCAGGGTCATGTACAGTTGCAGCATAACCCCGCGGCTCTTAAACTCAAGCCCCCTGTTAATAAAGGGGCTGGTTTAGCTCACAAGGCTAAATCGCTGGCTTTTAAAGCAGACCAAGCAGGCCAGCAGCACGGTTCGATTCCCGTACCAGCCTCCCCGGACAGGCGCCGGAATGTGGCGACTAGGGGCTTTTCACAGTAACTTCATTGAAGCCTACTCGTGACAATAAGCGATTTTCATTTCATTTCATAAACACTAACACACTATAAGCCTTCTTCACGGCTCTATCCACTTGAGTATCAACCTTTAGAGATCTGTGGACATGAACCCCAAGATCTCTCTGTCCCTCCACATTCCTCAGAACCCTGCCGTTGACCCTGTGATCCGCATTCAAATTTTGGCAAGGGGGATTGGCAGAAAGTGGTTGGTCGCCATTCTCAGCCACTCAGAAACTGCCAGGCCCACTGGCCCTTTGGTCGGCAAATCGCAACAGCCACTCCACCACTGGAAACGTGCAGGATCATCACCTGACGTGATGTGCTGCCAATTCCCTGTGAACTCTTGACGACACCAGACTTTCAGCTGTGTGACGCACACGAGGAGAGTGAGTTTGCATGTAAAGGGATCTGAAACAATTAAGGACATGGACTTGAGTAGCAGGAAATGAATTTTAATCCGGATATATGTCAGTCCGTGCAAAGCGATGAAGGAAAATGAAAGGTGTGTACGATAGGAGTCACATGTAGGCATATGTAAGGGTGACAAATAAAGGGTATTCAATTGTGATTAATGTTCATTGAATGAAAGTAGTTAATGTGAAGTAGCCAACAACATGTCCCGATGATTATCTACTCCAACAAAACTCAGCCTCCCCGAACAGGCGCCGGAATGTGGCAACTAGGGGCTTTTCACAGTAACTTCATTGAAGCCTACTCGTGACAATAAGCGATTTTCATTTCATTTTCATTCAGTCAGTGGAGGGTTTTTTTAAAAATTCACTTGTGGGATGTAGGCACCTCTGGCTGGGTCAGCAATTATTGCCCCTCCATAATTGCCCTTGAACTGAGTGGCTTGCTCGACCGTTTCAGAGGGGCAGTTAAGAGTCAACCACAGGGTGGCACGGTGGCGCAGTGGTTATCCCTGCTGCCTCACAGCGCCAAGGTCCCAGGTTCGATCCCGAGTCACTGTCCGTGTGGAGTTTGCACATTCCCCCCCCCGTGTCTGCGTGGGTTTCGCCCCCACAACCCAAAAGATGTGCAGGCTAGGTGGATTGGCCACGCTAAATTGCCCCTTAATTGGAAAAAAATGAATTGGGTACTCTATATTTAAAAAAAAACAAACAAGAGTCAACCACATCGCTGTGGGTCTGGAGTCACATGTAGGCCAGACTGGGTAAGGACGGCAGATTTCCTGCCCTGAAGGGGAATCAGTGAACCAGATGGGTTTTACGACAAGCGACAAGAGTTTCCCAATCATCATTAGACTTTTAATTCCCGATTTTTATTTCTTATTCAATTCAAGTTCCACCATCTGCCATGGTGGGATTTGAACCAGGGTCCCCCACAGCATTACCCTGAGTCGCTTACTAGTTCAGTGACAATACCACTGGGCCATGGCCTCACCTCAAATGGATGATGGAATTGATGTATTGGGTAGGCTGGGTCTGTGTGGACTGTGTTTGATGCAGTGTAGAGAGACAGACCTCCAACACTTGATGAGATGTAACACGATTTTATTGAACATCTAAACTATTTTACATGTCCAGCTGTGGGTTGGCACTATGCTGACTTGACTGGAGACCTGAGGCTAGCCTGACCAGACTAACTGACTACCACATGGTGTTTGCACTGGCTGCTGCTCACGAGCTCTGACTATCTCAGAGGCTGGATCCCGAGAGAGCGGGAAACCTGGTGCCCTCTGGCTTTATAGTGGCAGTGTCCTGCCTGGTGATTGGCTGCTGTGTTCTGTGTGCTTACTGGTTATCCTGTGTGTCAATCACTGCCTGTCTGCACTCCATTATATACATGGATGTATATTATGACAGGAATTATCTATTTATCGCAGGACTGGTGGTGTCACAGATTACAACTCATGAAATATTCTTTGTGATTTCCTTAATCCTGGGTTGCAAAATTAATCTTGTGAGAAGAACCACGTAGGGTGGCGATCCTGAGGTTAAACCACCAGTCAGCTCTCCCCCTCAAAGGGGATAAGCAGCCTATGGGCACCTGGGACGATGACAACTTTACCTTTAACGGTAGCACAGTGGTTAGCACTGTTTCTTCATGGCGCCAGGGTCCCGGGTTCGATTCCCTGTCCGGAGTCTGCACGTTCTCCCCGTGTCTGCGTGGGTTTTTTCCGGGTGCTCCGGTTTTCTCCCACAAGTCCCGAAAGACGTGCTTGTTAGGTAATTTGGACATTCTGAATTCTCCCTCTGTGTACCCGAACAGGTGCCGGGGTGTGGTGACTGGGGACTTTTCACAGTAACTTCATTACTGTCAGCCTACTTGTGACAATAAAGATTGTTATTATTATTGGAGGCAGAAACCCTCACATTTATCGGATCTATAGAATTCCTGCAGTGCAGAGGGAGGCCATTCAGTCCATCTAGCCTGCACCGACCTTCTGAAAGATCACCCTACTTAAGCCCACTCCTCCACGCTATCTCCCTCACCCCACCTCACCTGCACATCTTTGGACACTAAGGGGAAGTTTATCATGGCTAATCCACCTAAACTGCTGATCTTTAGACTGTGGGAGGAAACCGGAGCACCCAGAGGAAACCCACGCAGACATGGAATGGGGGGGGGGGGGGGGGGGGGGGGGGGGGGGCAACTTTCAAACTCCGCACAGTCAGTCAATTGAACCCTGCCGCAGTGATGTAGCAGTGCTGACCACTGTACATCCGTGACGTCCATTTGGATAAGGTACTTGGGTATACACTTGAAGTGATGTAGCCTCCAGGGCTATGAACTAAGAGCTGGAAAGTGGAATTAGACTGGAGAGGTGATGCACGATCAATTGCACGAAAGACTCAGACTGGGTACAACTGTGGCTTTATTGCGGTCAGATGTGTGGCCTCCTGCTGCAGCTGGCGAAATGGCAGATCAATGGAGGACACCCATATTAATACAGCTCCTAGTGGGCGGAGCCAGCTGGCAGGGGCTACCGGCGAAACTGTAGTACTGGTCCTACCTTACATCACCTAATACAGGTATACACAATGGTTCACCACGCATAGGCTGCTTATCCCCCTTTGAGGGGGAGAGCTGACTGGTGGTTTAACCTCAGGATCGCCACCCTACGTGGTTCTTCTCACAAGATTAATTTTACAACCCAGGATTAAGGAAATACCTGGGCCTTCACAAATAGGACAAGCCAGATGACCTCTTTCCTTGCCTTAGGTTTTCCAAGTTTCTTTCAGAATGGGCTGAATGGATTCCTTCATCTGCAGTGAAGCTTGTAATATGGGAACAGAGAAGGAGGAAGTGTACCATTCAGCTACTTGAGCCTGTTCCACTATCCAATTAGGTCATGCTGATCTGCACTTCGACCTTTATTGCCCATCGTGGTCCACAATCTCTTGATAACTTTGCCCTGCGGAAAATAAAAACCTTGAAAGCTCCATTTTCAGAGCTCACAGCCAGAGGATGGTAGGGCTGCAAATTTCCCATGTTCATTGTGCGAAGACCCGTTTGCAGGATTCACTCCTGAACGGCCTGACTTTTTAAAAAAAAATTTAGATTAGCCAATTATTTTTTCCAATTAAGGGGCAATTTAGCGTGGCCAATCCACCTACTCTGCACATTTTTGGGTTGTGGGGGCGAAACCCACGCAGACACGGGGAGAACGTGCAAACTCCACACGGACAGTGACCCAGAGCCGGGATCGAACCTGGGACCTCAGCGCCGTGAGGCGGTTGTGCTAACCACTAGGCCACCGTGCTGCCCCTGAACGGCCTGACTTGCATCTCATCGGACGATTACACCCTTTCAGCTGGAGATGAGACGGATTGACAGATTGACTCAAATTCATGAGGGTCTCGAGACGCTATGTGCAGAGAGAGTGTTCCTCTGGACAGAAAGATGGAGAAGCAGAGGTCGCAGATTTGAGGCGACTGGCGAAAACAGAAGCCCAAAGGCAACCTGAGGAAAACAAAAATTTAACACAGAGAGCAGCGACGAGCTGGAATCCACTGCCGCAGAGGGTTGTAAAGTTCAGTAAAGTCGCCACAGTCCCAGATGACCAAGGCTGATTTCCCCTTTGAGGGGGGAGAGCTGACTGGGGGAGACCTGAGGGTCACCACACCTCAGGCGAGGGGCGAGGTTGAGAAGGTGGGGCCTTCCTGAATAACCTCAGCCGCTACAGAGTTCAACCCGCGCTGCTGACCTCGCTCTGACCCAGTGGAGGTCGATTCAATCACAACTTTCAAAAGCAAACTGCTAAACTTTTTGGGAGGGAAATATTTTCAGTCTTATGAGGTAAGGATGGGGGACTGGGATCGGCTGAATTGCTCTTGCGGAGAGCTGGCGGTGTCAGAAGGGGCCGAATGGCCTTATTTGTCCCTGCAACCAATCGATGATTCTTCTAATTCGAAATGGTCAAGGTGCCGAAATTGGGCGGTTTTGAAAAACTCCTCTCTCGGAGCTACTTTGGGGCTGGTTTAGCTCACCAGGCTAAATCGCTGGCTTTTAAAGCAGACCAAGCAGGCCAGCAGCATGGTTCGATTCCTGTACCAGCCTCCCCGGACAGGCGCCGGAATGTGGCGACTAGGGGCTTTTCACAGTAACTTCATTGAAGCCTACTTGTGACAATAAGCGATTTTCATTTTTCAAAGACAATGCGCTGGGTGTACGGGGCAAAACCTGATACACCTCCTGGCTTACTCCAGAAACCAATTCAAATTCAATCGGAATCCAATGCATGGTCCCCACAAAAGAGATAAACTAGATCCAAACTAGACAAGATCAGGGATGGCGCCTGATCTTGGGCTCGATTCCACCCTCGATCATAACCAAGAGGCCGGGAGGCCTTACACGCAAATATTCCTGATTCAAATTCTCTGGATGTGGCCAGGTGATCCCACAGTAGGAGTCACTTGACCAGCAAATGTGAACATAAGAACATAAGAACTAGGAGCAGGAGTAGGCCATCTGGCCCCTCGAGCCTGCTCCGCCATTCAATGAGATCATGGCTGATCTTTTGTGGACTCAGCTCTACTTTCCGGCCTGAACACCATAACCCTTAATCCCTTTATTCTTCAAAAAAACTATCTATCTTTACCTTAAAAACATTTAATGAAGGAGCCTCAACTGCTTCACTGGGCAAGGAATTCCATAGATTCACAACCCTTTGGGTGAAGAAGTTCCTCCTAAACTCAGTCCTAAATCTACTTCCCCTTATTTTGAGGCTATGCCCCCTAGTTCTGCTTTCACCGGCCAGTGGAAACAACCTGCCCTTAACATGCATGTGGCTGTCTGTTTCCAACACTGATAAAACTGTAGAATGGATCAATGGCCCTATTAAAATAGCGGAGGGAGGCATCTCATTTGAGCGCTCCAAGCTTTCGCTGAGGTTGCTGACAGCAATGTTTCCACTGAGGTGTTAATGATATTCAGCCTTCATTGTCTTTCATTGGTTCCTAAGTCCGTTCCACTCGAGCAGAGTTTAAATAAATCACGAATCGAGTGTCAAAAATGCTTGAAATTAAGATTGGCATTTCCTCTGAAAGGCACGTTATGTATTTTTTTTACTGGTTATAGAAGAAACTCTAATTGTTTTTTTTTTTTTGGTTTTCCACCAGGCTGAACAGATCTCAGGTGGTGAATCCTCACAGATTCAATACGTTCATTTTATGGAGCAGCCTGCCACGGATAATGGCGCAATTCTGCAAGAGAAGACCGTGGGTTGAAGACCCTTTCCATAGCATTAGCCACATAATCCAGACTGATAGCCCAGTGCCACGATGGGCAGATTGGGTGGCGCAGTGGGTTAGCACTGCTGCCTCACAGCTCCAGGGACCCGGCTTCGATCCCGGCCTCTGGTGACTGTGCGGAGTTTGCACTTTCTCCCCTTGTCTGCGTGGGTTTCCTCCGGGTGCTCCGGTTTCCTCCCACAGTCCAAAGATGTGCAAGTTAGGTCGATTGGCCATGATAAATTGCCCTTAGTGTCCAAAATTGCCCTTAGTGTTGGGTGGGGTTACTGGGTTATGGGGATAGGGTGGAGGTGTTAACCTTGGGTAGGGTGCTCTTTCCAAGAGTCGGTGCAGACTCGATGGGCCGAATGGCCTCCTTCTGCACTGTAAATTCTAGGATCTATGATCTATCCTGCAAACCAGGCAGCATCCTGGTAAACCTCCTTTGCACCTTTTCCAATGCTTCCACATCCTTCCTATAGTGAGGTGACCAGAACTGCACACGATACTCCAAATGTGGTCTCACCAGGGTCATGTATAGTTGCAGCATAACCCCGCGGCTCTTAAACTCAAGCCCCCTGTTAATAAACGCTAACACACTATAAGCCTTCTTCACGGCTCTATCCACTTGAGTATCAACCTTCAGAGATCTGTGGACATGAACCCCAAGATCTCTCTGTTCCTCCACATTCCTTAGAACCCTGCGGTTTCCTCCCACAGTCCAAAGATGTGCAGGTTAGGTGGTTTGGCCATGATTAAATTGCCCCTCAGTGTCCGAAAGTCAGGTTGGCTTACGGGGATAGGTTGGA
Organism: Scyliorhinus canicula; assembly: GCF_902713615.1. NCBI lineage: Eukaryota > Metazoa > Chordata > Chondrichthyes > Carcharhiniformes > Scyliorhinidae > Scyliorhinus > Scyliorhinus canicula. Next base: position 25,496,195 of record NC_052167.1, read on the forward strand.
GGCATGGGCTTAAGTAGGTTGCTCTTTCCAAGGGTCGGTGCAGTCTCAATGGGCCGAATGGCCTACTTCTGCACTATAAATTCTGTGATGGGATGTAAAACTGAGGCTCCATCCACCCTCCAAGTTGAGCGCAAAAGATCCCCCAACAGTAACTCAAAAGAGAGCAAGGGAGATCCCCACATATTTATTTATTTATGTATTTATTTATTTAAATTTAGTGTACCCAATTCATTTTTTCCAATTAAGGGGCAATTTAGCGTGGCCAATCCACCTGCCCTGCACATCTTTGGGTTGTGGGGGCGAAACCCACGCAGACACGGGGAGAATGTGCAAACTCCACACGGACAGTAACCCAGAGCCAGGATCGAACCTGGGACCTCGGTGCTGTGAGGCAGCAGTGCTAACCACTGCACCACCGTGCTGCCCCTTTATTTATACCGGACAAGACACTGTGGGGCATCTCCCGTGCTCACTTTTGTGTCGGGGGATCTTTTGCGCCCAACATGAATTCTTGACATCTGATCATAGAATTTACAGTGCAGAAGGAGGCCATTCGGCCCATCGTGTTTGTACCGACCATCAAGCACCTACCTATTCTAATCCCATTTTCCTGCACTTGGTACACAGCGTTTTATAGCTATGACTTTACAAGTGCCGATCGAAATGCTTCTTAAATGTTGTGAGGGTTCCCGCCACCACCACCCTTTCAGGCAGTGAGTTCCAGACTCCCGCTGGGTGAAAAGGATTTTCTTCAAATCCCCACTATATCCCCTGCCCCTTATCTTAAATTTATGCCCCACGGTTACTGGCCCCGCTACTTTAAATGAATTTTTTTTAGCGTGCCCAATGATTTTTTTTTCCAATTAAGGGGCAATTTTGCGTGGCCAATCCACCTAACCTGCACATCTTTGGGCTGTGGGAGTGAGGCCCACACAGACACGGGGAGAATGTGCAAACTCCACACGGACAGTGACCCGAGGGCGGGATCGAACCTGGGTCTTCGGTGCTGTGAGGCAGCAGTGCTAACCACTGCGCCACCGTGCTGCCCACTGACCCCTCTACTAAGGGGAAATGGTCCTCGCCATCTACCCTATATATGACGCTCATAGTTAGGCCCTTGATTTGGACCCCGTCTCAGCCTTCTTTGCTCTAAGAAAAGCAAAACCCAGCTTGTCCATCCTCTCTTCATCGCAAAACGCTCCATCCCAGGTAACAGCCTGGTGAATCTCCTCTGCACCCTCACTTTGGTGTCCAGAACTGCACACAGTACTCTAGCCGTGGCCTAACGAGTGGTTTATACAGCTCCATCATAACCTCCCTACTCTTAGATTCTCTGCCTCGCTTAATACAGGTAAATATCCCAGAGGCCTTCTTAACCACTTTGTCTTCCTTTCCTGCTGCCTTCAATGACCTATGTGAAGTGTTGACTAGTGTAGACTTGAGAGATGAACAGACACTTCCAACACTGATGAAGGTTCAACTCAATTTTATTAACTACTTCTAACTAACTAACACACGATGACTGTGGGTCTAAATAATGCTAACTTAAACTAGAGACCTAAGCCTTGTCCGAACCAGTTGATTCTCTCAGCACGTGTTGTGAGTCTGTGCTGGGCTGGATGAGTTCTTGTTACACTCAGAGGCAGCACCCAGAATGAGCGGGAACCGTGGTGCCCTCTGCCTTTATAGTGTGTGTATTCTAACTGGTGATTGGCTGCGGTGTTTGTACATGTTGATTGGTCCCTGTGTGTGTCCATCAGTGTGTGTCTGCACCATGATATACTGGTGTATATTATGACACTATGGTCATGCACCCTAAGAACCCTGTGATCCTCTCTACTTCCTCGCATCCTGCCATTCATTGTGTCATCCCTCGCCTTGTCAGTCCTCCCAAACTGCATCACCTCCCACATCATTGGCCGTGAAGCACCTTGGGGCATCCTGAGATTGGGGCAAGGTGCTACATAAATGCAAATCTCTCTTTGTTTTGTCAGATTCTATTTAAGGTGACATAGTACAATCCAGAAACTGTGGCCCATTGCTCTTGAATTATGGATTGCCCTGATTAAAAATTGAACAAAATTTTTATTGTGCTATTAGAAGCAATCATGGGGCCGGAGTTCTTTCACAAGAACTTGGAAAAGCTGATATAATATCAATTACAAAGCTCAATAAATATTGTAGCAGCCCGATGCGGTGTTAGAAATTACTAATCATAGCTTTTGTAATCTTAGATGGTTTCTCCCCAAAGATTGATTGACACTCTGTAAACAACTTGCTCAGGTTGGCCAAGACTGGTATCCATGGGGATTGCTGATGCAGGCTTCAATCTGGCCATAGTGAACAATTGAATTCTCCATTTTCAATGTAGGCAGCAGTAAGGATAGAGCAATGATAATCTCCTCCTGCTCTTTTAAAAGTATGAACATATATTAGACCACAGCTGTGGGAAAAAGCGGTGCTCCTCGCCTGGGCTGCAAAGGTGGAAGGTCGGAGGTCATGGCGGGATATTCTGCACCCGCCCCCCACCCCACCATGCTTTGCCTTCCATCAGCCAGTGGTGGTATCTTCCACTCGTACCGCTATCAATCGGGATTCCCCCCCATGTTCGTACGTGACGTGAAGGTTCGGGGACCAGCTGGACATTCCCATCCATTGCGATTACAAAATAACATTTTAAAAAATAAATTAAGAGTAACCAATTCCATTTTGTTTTCCAATTAAGGGACGATTTAGCGTGGCCAATCCACCCACCCTGCACATATTTTGAGTTGTAGGGATGAGACCCACACAGGCACAGGGAGAATGTGCAAACCCCATACGGACAGTGACCCGGGGCCAGGATCGAACCTGGGACCTGAGCACCGTGAGGCAGCAGTGCTAACCACTGCACCACCGGCTTTTACAAAACAGTTGACCACAGGCAAAGCTTGGGTGGTCAAATGGCAGAGCAGACTGACCGGCTGATCTAGGAACCATCTGATTACTGTTCCATTGATTTCCATGGGAATGGAAATGGGGGTGGGACCAAATGGCATTTAGCGCCAGTGACGTAGACTTGAGCTTATACCAAAATGTGGCGGCAGGGTAGCACAGTGGTTAGCACTGTTGCTTCACAGCAGCAGGGACCCGGGTTTGATTCCCGGCTTGGGTCACTGTCTGTGTGGAGTTTGCACGCCCTCCCCGTGTCTGTGTGGGTTTCCTCCCACAAGTCTCTAAAGACGTGCGATCAGGTAATTTGGACATTCTGAATTCTCCCTCTGTGTACACAAACAGGCGGCGGAATGTGGCGACTCGGGGCTTTTCACAATAGCTTCTTTGCAGTGTTAATGTAAGCCTACTTGTGACAATAATAAGTATTATTATTATTGTTATTATAATGTAAGAGACACAGCAACGAATTTACACAGCGCAAATACCCACAACTGACAATGTGACAAAGGCAAGATCATTTGTTCTTTTTTTAAGTCATGTTCATTGAAGGGTGATTATTGGTCAGGACACATAAGAACTAAGAGCAGGAGTAGGCCATCTGTCCCCTCGAGCCTGCTCCGCCATTCAATGAGATCATGGCTGATCTTTTGTGGACTTAGCTCCACTTTCCGGCCCAAACACCATAACCCTTAATCCCTTTATTCTTCAAAAAAAACTATCTATCTTTATCTCAAAAACATTTAATGAAGGAGCCTCAACTGCTTCACTGGGCAAGGAATTCCATAGATTCACAACCCTTTGGGTGAAGAAGTTCCTCCTAAACTCAGTCCTAAATCTACTTCCCCTTATTTTGAGCCTATGCCCCCTAGTTCTGCTTTCACCCGCCAGTGGAAACAACCTGCCCGCATCTATCCTATCTATTCCCTTCATAATTTTATATGTTTCTATAAGATCCCCCCCTCATCCTTCTAAATTCCAACGAGTACCGTCCCAGTCTACTCAACCTCTCCTCGTAATCTAACCCCTTCAGCTCTGGGATTAACCTAGTGAATCTCCTCTGCACACCCTCCAGCGCCAGTACGTCCTTTCTCAGGTAAGGAGACCAAAACTGAACACAATACTCCAGGTGTGGCCTCACTAACACCTTATACAATTGCAGCATGACCTCCTTAGTCTTAAACTCCATCCCTCTAGCAATGAAGGACAAAATTCCATTCGCTTTCTTAATCACCTGTTGCACCTGTAAACCAACTTTTTGCGACTCACGCATGAGCACACCCAGGTCTCTCTGCACAGCAGCATGTTTTAATATTTTATCATTTAAATAATAATCCCGTTTGCTATTATACCTACCAAAATAGATAACCTCGTATTTGTCAACATTGTATTCCATCTGCCAGACCCTAGCCCATTCACTTAACCTATTCAAATCCCTCTGTCGACTTCCGGTATCCTCTGCACTTTTTGCTTTACCACTCATCTTAGTGTGCAAACTCATCTGCAAACTTGGACACATTGCCCTTTGTCCCCAACTCCAAATTATCTATATAAATTGTGAACAATTGTGGGCCCAAAACTGATCCCTGAGGGACACCACTAGCTACTGATTGCCAACTAGAGAAACACCCATTAATCCCCACACTTTGCTTTCTATTAATTAACCAATCCTCTATCCATGCTACTACTTTACCCTTAATGCCATGCAACTTTATCTTATGCAGCAACCTTTTGTGTGGCACCTTCTCAAAGGCTTTCTGGAAATCTAGATATGCCACATCCATTGGCTCTCCGTTATCTACCGCATTGGTAATGTCCTCAAAAAATTCCACTAAATTAGATAGGCACGACCTGCCCTTTATGAACCCATGCTGCGTCTGCCCAATGGGACAATTTCCATCCAGATGCCTCGCTATTTCTTCCTTGATGATAGATTCCAACATCTTCCCTACTACCGAAGTTAAGCTCACAGGCCTATAATTACCCACTTTCTGCCTACCTCCTTTTTTAAACAGTGGTGTCATGTTTGCTCATTTCCAATCTGCCGGGACCACCCCAGAGTCTAGTGAATTTTGGTAAATTATCACTAGTGCATTTGCAATTTCCCTAGCCATCGCTTTTAGCACTCTGGGATGCATTCCATCAGGCCAGGAGACTTGTCTACCTTTAGCCCCATTAGCCTGCCCATCACTCCCTCCTTAGTGATAACATCATCTCAAGGTCCTCACCTGTCATAGCCTAATTTCTACCAGTCACTGACATGTTATTTGTGTCTTCCACTGTGAAGACCGACCCAAAAAACCTGTTCAGTTCCTCAGCCATTTCCTCATCTACCATTATTAAATCTCCCTTCTCATCCTCTAAAGGACCAATATTTACCTTAGCCACTCTTTTTTGTTTTATATATTTGTAGAAACTTTTACTATCTATTTTTATATTCTGAGCAAGTTTACTCTCATAATCTATCTTACTCTTCTTTATAGCTTTTTTAGTAGCTTTCTGTTGCCCCATAAAGATTTCCCAGTCCTCTAATCTCCCAGCAATCTTTGCCACTTTGTATGCTTTTTCCTTCAATTTGATACTCTTCCTGATTTCCTTAGATATCCACGGTCGATTTTCCCTCTTTCTACCGTCCTTCCTTTTTGTTGGTATAAACCTTTGCTGAACACTGTGAAAAATCACTTGGAAGGTTCTCCACTGTTCCTCAACTGTTTCACCAAAAAGTCTTTGCTCCCAGTCTACCTTAGCTAGCTCTTCTCTCATCCCATTGTAATCTCCTTTGTTTAAGCACAAAACACGAGTGTTTGATTTTACCTTCTCACCCTCCATCTGTATTTTAAATTCCACCATATTGTGATCGCTCCTTCTGAGAGGATCCCTAACTATGAGATCATTAATCAATCCTGTCTCATTACACAGGACCAGATCTAGGACCATTTGTTCCCTTGTAGGTTCCATTACATACTGTTATAGGAAAATATCGTGGATACATTCTATAAACTCCCCCTCAAAGCTGCCTTGACCGACCTGGTTAAACCAATCGACATGTAGATTAAAATCCCCCATGATAACTGCTGTACCATTTCTACATGCATCAGTTATTTCTTTGTTTATTGCCTGCCCCACCATAATGTTACTATTTGGTGGTCGATAGACTACTCCTATCAGCGACTTTTTCGCCTTACTATTCCTGATTTCCACCCAATGGATTCAACCTTATCCTCCATAGCACCGATGTCATCCCTTACTATTGCCCGGATGTCATCCTTAAATAACAGAGCAACACCACCTCCCTTACCATCCACTCTGTCCTTCCGTATAGTTTGATACCCTTGGATATTTAACTCCCAGTCGTGACCATCCTTTAACCATGTTTCAGTAATGGCCACTAAATCATAGTCATTCACGATGATTTGCGCCATCAACTCATTTACCTTATTCCGAATACTACGAGCATTCAGGTAAAGTACACTTATGTTGGCTTTTATATCTCTGTTTTGAATCTTAACACCTCAATCAGTAACCTCTCCTAAGTTGTATTTCCTCTTAAGTTTTCTCCTAATTTTCCTTGTCGTTGAACCCATATCTTCATGTAACAACCTGCCACGTCGCTTAGCATTTATGTTTTTACTTCCCGTTTTATTCCTTTTAGTATTACTGGGCCTATGTGCTCCCCTCAGTCACTGTACCTTGTACTGTCAGCCTTTTTGATTTTTGACTATGGCTCCTTTGCCTTACACTTTCCCCCTTACTGCCTTTTGTTTCTGTCCCTGTCTTACGACCTTCGACTTCCTGCATTGGTTCCCATCCCCCTGCCACATTAGTTTAAACCCTCCCCAACAGCTCTAGCAAACTCCCCCCCCCCCACCGCCCCCCCCCCCCCCCCCCCCCCCCCCGGACATCGGCTCCAGCCCTGCCCAGGTGCAGACCGTCCGGTTTGTACTGGCCCCACCTCCCCCAGAACCGACTCCAATGCCCCAGGAATTTGAATCCCTCCCTCTTGATACCATCTCTCGAGCCACGCATTTATCCTATCTATCCTGACATTCCTACTCTGACTAGCTCGAAACAGGGGAGATAGAGATGCCAGAAGATCGCATTCAGGGAGTCTAAATAATGACATATAGGATCCCTACTGTGCAGGAGGAGGCCATTCGGTCCATCAAGTCTGAACCGACCCTCTGAAAGAGTACTCCACCCAATTTATTATTGCCAATCCACCTAACCTAACCCATTGACTCTGCACCAGCCCTTGGAAAGAGCACCCCACTTAAGCTCACGTCTCCACCCTTTGGACACAAAGTGGCAATTTAGCATGGCCAATCCATCTAACCATCTTTGGACTGTGGGAGGAAACCGGAGCACCCGGAGGAAACCCACGCAGACACGGGGAGAATTTGCAATCTCCACACAGACAGTCACCTGAGGCCGGAATCGATCCCGGGTACCTGGCTCTGTGAGGCAGCAGTGCTACCCACTGTGTCATCGTGCCACTGTGCCGTCTTCACCTGTTGACATTAACATTCAATGAAGCAGGAGGCGAATAAAGGCCTGTTAGTCGAAAGGCTGGAGTAGACAAGCTGCCGACAGTAAATGTGGACCGGAATTCTCCGCCCGTTGAAATGAAATGAAAATCGCTTATCGTCACGAGTAGGCTTCAATGAAGTTACTGGGAAAAGCCCCTAGTCGCCACATTCCGGCACCTGTTTGGGGAGGCTGGTCTGGGAATTGAACCGTGCTGCTGGCCTGCCTGGGTCTGCTTTAAAAGCCAACGATTTAGCCCAGTGTGCTAAACCAGCCCCATGGATTCTCCGTTCCCACCAGTCCGGAGAATCCGGCCCGTGCACATTAATTGAGCCACTATAACATCCAAATATCTGATGGGACTTACAGAATCCTACGTTACCTGAAATGCTCAAACCTGGCCTCACACCAAAGAGTAAGAAGTCTTACAACACCAGGTTAAAGTCCTACAGGTTTGATTCAAACACGAGCTTTCGGAGCGCAGCTCCTTCCTCAGGTGAATGGCGAGGATACCTCGCCATTCACCTGAGGAAGGAGCTGCGCTCCGAAAGCTCGTGTTTGAATCAAACCTGTAGGACTTTAACCTGGTGTTGTAAGACTTCTTACTGTGCTCACCCCAGTCCAACGCCGGCACATCCACATCATCACACCAAATAAACATGGTAAGAAGTCTTACAACGCCAGGTTAAAGCCCAACAGGTTTGTTTCAAACACGAGCTTTCGGAGCACTGCTCCTTCCTCACGTGACATGGCAAACATGGCACAGTTGAAGACAGTTCTATGTCAATGGAGGGTGAGCTACAACAACCAGACAGGAACTGCAGGCGTCAGCCAAATCAGAACAAAGATTTCTGAAATTTTTAATGACTCTGTTCTGGGAAACAATCCACCTTAATCATTCACAGGGGCTATTGGAAACTATCAAATGTAAACAGGCCACAAGACGAGGCAAGGACACCCATATTGAAATTTCCCAACCGCAGTGTTAACAATTGCGATCATTTTGTTACCGCCTGTTGAATTCTTTGAAACGTGACTCAACAGGCTGGGGATTTAGTGTGGGTCACCAAAAAGGTTGGTCACAGAGACAGGTTTAAAGGAAACTCTTAGAGGAGGAGAGGCGAGCGGGGGGATTGAGGGAGGGAATTCCAGAGCAAGGAGCCGAGGAGCATTGGAGTCATGGGGAAAATGGAAACTGTGAAAGAAGCCAGGTTTGGAGGAGTGCTGAGATCTCTAAGGGTTTTCGGGATGGAACCAACGAAATGCACGATGGCACAGCGGTGAGCGCTCCTCCCTCACAGCGCCAGGGACCTGGGTTCAATTCCGGCCTCGGGTGACTGTCTGTGTGGAATCGTAGAATTTACAGTGCAGAAGGAGGCCATTCGGCCCATCAAGTGTGCACCGGCCCGTAGAAATTTAGGCCCACACCTGCACCCTATCCCCGTAACCCAGTAACAGCGCCTAACCTTTTTGGACACTGAGGGCAATTTGGCTTGATCAATCCACCGAACCTGCACATCTTTGGATTGTGGGAGGAAACTGGAGCACCCGGAGAAAACCCACGCACAGACGGGGAGAGCGTGCAGACTCCGCACAGACAGTGACCCAAGCCAGGAATCGAACCTGGAACCCTGGAGCTGTGAAACCACAGAGCTAACCACTCAGCTACTGTGGCGCCTGAAGTTTGCACTTTCTCCCCATGTTAGGTTATGTTGATTGGCCGTGAAATTGCCCCTCAGTGTCTAAAAGGTTAGGTGGGGTTACGTGGATATGGTGACGGCATGGACCCAGCTAAAACCCCTCTTTCAAAGTGTCGGTGCAGGTTCGATGGGCCGAATGGCCTCCTTCTGCACTGTAGGGATTCTGTGAGTCTATGCAAGAGGCGACATAGATCGGAAGGGGGTGAGATTAGGAGGGGTGAGGGCACGGAGAGATTGTAAAACAAGGGTGAGCGTTTTGAAATCTTGGCCATCGTCATTGTCTGTAATTCACAGCGACCAGGGAAAAAAAAACGCAATATCGCAAACTCTATCTGGCCAGTTAATGGGAAGTATTGTCTTCTGTTCTGTCAATCGTGGCAATGTTTCTCATTGTTTCACCGCATTGTCTCAAGATTGAACGTAGGAAGTTTATTAATACTCCACCATCCCTTATTGTTTCCTTGTGTCAATTCAATTATGTCCTTTGTGTCTTACGCTGTGCATTGTTAGTTCAATATGCTCTAGCTTACGTTCATCGGCAGAATGCTGAATAATCCAGGACAGATTCAGAATCTGTAACAAACACTGGCAGAGGGAAAAGGTCACTGCTGTCATTTGACAGTCTGAATGCTCACTGTAAGAAATAGAAGTGCGAAGCAAAGAGAAAGACGGGCAGGCATCAATAAAGACGCAGCCCGAGTTTAATTGCTCTGCCTCTTCTTTTAGTGGTGCAAATTTTCCTGGAAGGGTGTAGTTAACCCTCATGAGACCCACGGGTACGACGCAGTTGATCTCGCCATGGCGCCCACAGAACCACAGAAAAATTCAGTGCAGAAAAGGCCCTTCGGCCCATCGAGTTTACACTGCCGCATGAAAGACACTTGATCTGCCAATCCTCATCCCATTTGCCAGCATTTGGCCCATAGCCTCCAATGTTAAGACGTGCCGAGTCATCCAGGTACTTTTTAAAGGATGTGAGGCAACCCGCCTCTAACACCCTCCCAGGTGGTGCATTCCAGACCTCTGGGTAAAAAGGTTTTTCCTCAAATCCCCCCTGAACCTCCTACCCCTCACATTGAACTTGTGCCCCCCTCGTAACAGACCCGTCAACGAAGGAGAACCGATAGTTCCCTATCCACCCTGTCCATGCCCCTCATAATCTTGTCCACCCCTCAGTCTTCTCTGCTCCAGCGAAAACTTCCCAAGCCTATCCAACCTCTCTTCATAGCTTAAACGTTCCATCCCAGGCAACATCCTGGTGAATCTCCTCTGCACCCCCTCCAGTACAATCACATCCTTCCTATAATATAGCCAGAGAGCCAGTATAATATAACCAGAACTGCACACAGCACTCCACAGTACTCGTGGAATATGATCACCCCTTGCCAAAACGCAGAGGCCTAGCACCTGAGGATCGGAAAGCAGGTATTTAAAAGCCGGCCCAGATTGGGAGCAGCATGATCGATAGTGCCGGCTGGGATTTATGTGCTGTTTGCCGCATCAGGATCTCCACGCTCGCTTCACCTTCTCGAGACTCCTGAAGATATCACAGAGGGCTACCTCATAAGAACATAAGAACTAGGAGCAGGAGTAGGCAGCACAGTAGCAGTGTGGATAGCACAATCGCTTCACAGCTCCAGGGTCCCAGGTTCGATTCTGGCTTGGGTCACTGTCTGTGCGGAGTCGGCACACCCTCCCCGTGTGTGCGTGGGTTTCCTCCGGGTGCTCCGGTTTCCTCCCACAGTCCAAAGATGTGCAGGTTAGGTGGATTGGCCATGATAAATTGCCCTTAGTGTCCAAAATTGCCATTAGTGTTGGGTGGGGTTACTGGGTTATGGGGATAGGGTGGAGGTGTTAACCTTGGATAGGGTGCTCTTTCCAAGAGCCGGGGCAGACTCGATGGGCCGAATGGCCTCCTTCTGCACTGTAAATTCTATGAAATCTGGCCCCTCGAGCCTTATCCGCCATTCAATGAGATCATGGCTGATCTTTTGCGGACTCCTCGTGACGTGTGCCGTTCACTAGAATCCTCCTGAGCCCTTCAGTTTATGGAAAGCAGGGGGCATAAAGTGGGGAGGCAGGGGCATCGGAATGCCGCCAGAGGTCAAGCGAAAGCTGAGACATGAGTTCGAATCCCACTGTGGCAACAGGTGGAATTTAAATTCAGTTAATGAATCCAGAGTTAAAAAGCTTGTCTCGGTAATCCCGATATCATTAAAAACGCCTTCTGGTCCACCAATGCCGTTTAGGGAAGGAAATCTGCCCCCTGTTTTTGGACTGAGCGTGACTCCGGATTCACAGCAACGTACACTGAGAGAAATAGGTGAGCTCAAATGAAGGACCGGCTGAACCATAGATTCTCTATAATGCAGAAAGAGGCCATTCGGCCCATCAAGTCTGCACCGACCCTCTAAAAGAGCACTTTACCTGTTATATAACGATATGGAATATGTTTATTACTCTCTTAATCAAGCCAAGTTGTTAAATGATAGCCGTAATCTTCCAGTAATGATTAAGTAATTTATTGTGTAATATAATCATGAGTTCTTTTTACTTAAAAGTAAAACTAGTAAAATAAATAAACAACTGTAGAATATTAACTATTAAGTTGATATAAAACTCTGATAACTAATAACGTCTTCTCACTAGCTTCCTCACTTCTAGTTCTCTCTGCAATCCTGACACATACCCCTCTAAGAAAGAGCGGGAAAACATTTATATAGGTCCTGATGGTGTGGCCATCTAGTGTTCATTTGCATGTACTTGCTTAACATAGTCTGATCATGTATTATTAAATACGGAGCTCACAACATTACTGAGGCCCATTCCCCTTCCCTATCCCCGTAATCCCATCACTCCATCTAATCTTTGGACCCTAAGGGACAGTTTAGCATGGCCAATCCACCTAACCTGCAGATCTTTCAACTGTGGGAGGAAACAGGAGCAATCGGAGGAAACCCACACAGACACGGGGAGAACGTGCAAACTCCACACAGTCAGTCACCCAGGGCTCCTCTCGTTGTGGGTGCTAACCACTGTGCCACCGCGAGGAACAAGCCTCATTGGAAACTCCCTCTCCGCAGACTGAACCCTATTCTGAGTGGGAACGGAGCTCTAGTCTGCAGTAAGGTGCATGAAATCCTGCATATAGTCATTTTCCATCTCTTCACCCAGCAAACTGAAATAATAATAATAATAAGAACATAAGAACATAAGAACTAGGAGCAGGAGTAGGCCATATGGCCTGCTCGAGCCTGCTCCGCCATTCAATGAGATCATCTTTTGTGGACTCAGCTCCACTTTCCGGCCCAAACACCATAACCCTTTTTTCTTCAAAAAACTATCTATCTTTACCTTAAAAACATTTAATGAAGGAGCCTCAACTGCTTCACTGGGCAAGGAATTCCATAGATTCACAACCCTTTGGGTAAAGAAGTTCCTCCTAAACTCAGTCCTAAATCTACTTCCCCTTATTTTGAGGCTATGTCCCCTAGTTCTGCTTTCACCCGCCAGTGGAAACAACCTGCCCGCATCTATCCTATCTATTCCCTTCATAATTTTAAATGTTTCGATAAGATCCCCCCTCATCCTTCTAAATTCCAACGTGTACAGTCCCAGTCTACTCAACCTCTCCCCGTAATCCAACCCCTTCAGCTCTGGGATTAACCTCAATGGAGTTACTGTGAAAAGCCCCTAGTTACAGCTGACAGCACAGACCCTCACCATGTGCTGAGTGTTTAAACTGGTTAGGAGAGGCACATGTCTTTAGTTTCATATATAGAATTTACAGTGCAGAAGGAGGCCATTCGGCCCATCGAGTCTGCACCGGCTCTTGGAAAGAGCACCCTACCCAAGGTCAACACCTCCACTCTATCCCCATAACTCAGTAACCCCACCCCTGTTCCACGGATCCAGGACACCCAACACATCATGCACCCTGGATTTTGCGATTGTGACTTGACAGAGAGACCGTCAATGCTCACCACTATTGCTCCTCTGAAACTGGCAGCAACATCTGGAGTCCACACATGCGCAGGTAGGCGCTGAAATTCAGGAACTGGTGTCAGTGATTCTTCGCACAAGGTTCATTACTGATTGAGACTAGATTACGAGGACCTCAAGTTTATGGAGGGTAGAACATTGGTGAATATACCAGAGTGAGAAGCTGGACACTTGTACCTATGTGCCAGGAATGGAAGCTTTACACACAATACTACATTTATAGAATTATGAGAGGAACTGATGCAGACAATGCATAAAAATTACATGAAGACTACAGGGAAATAGTACATCAGAGTCACCAAACTCAGCGATAGGCTGATCAATCACTGGTGCCAAATACCACATTGATATTGGCATTTACCTCTCAGCTAACAGACCCTCACGTCATACGTCCTCCGTGATCTCGGATCACACCAACGTACATGAAGTCAGCATTCCACATGTTTTCTCTCAATGCTATCAGTGGATATCGGTTTGAAACCCTTTACTCATCGGTTCTGGTCCCTCAAGTCGACACTTCAGAATTGCTGCGAAAATCCTGAGGTTGCGAAATTCGTTAAACAATAAGACAGTTAATCTTTATGACGAGGAGGGTTAAGCTATGCAGGTAACTGGGAGCCAGGCCATTCGCGGCATGGTGGCACAATGGTTTGCACTGCTGCCGCACAGCTTCAGTTCACTTCCGGCCTTGGGTAACTGTGAAGGGTTTGCATGTTCTTCCCGTGTCTGCGTGGGTTTCCTCCGGGTGCTACGGTTTCCTGCCACAATGCAGGTTAGGTGGGTTGGCTATGCTAAATTGACCCTCAATGTCCAAAAGATGTGCTGGTTAGGTTGGGCTATGCGGATAGGGCGGGGGTGTGAGCCTAGCTATGGTGCCCTTTTGGCGGGTCGGTGAAGGCTCAAGGGGCCGAATGGCTACCTTCTGCACTGTAGCTGTTCTATGGATTCGATACAGCCTATCCTGGAACTGGGAGCTTTCACAATGAAGTCAGTTTTTCCTTATCACTAGGGCAACAAGTTGGAATTCTAAATAAATATTCTCTGAGCAATATAAACCTTGGGAATGAAGTCTTCTACACTGTAGAGATTCTATGGATGGCAGACTTTGGAACCTTTAGGGGGATCCTTCATTTAGGTGAGTGGGGAATCAGGTACAGCAGAATTGGATGCGGCAATCTTGCAACAATCACAGAGGAAGTGATGGAGGAACTCAGCTGCTCTGAGAAATTATTGACAACGGATCAATGGATGATTACGAAGGGAGGTACGTTTCGGGGAAATAAACATTCAGGGAGACAGGGAGAGCATGGGATGGATTACGACTTACTCATTAAAAAAAGTTCAGAATCACCACTTAACTCACTCTCCTCATCAACCTCCACTCCATTACTTCATTAAACTCACTCTCCTCATCAATCTCCTCTCCATTACATCATCAAACTCACACAATCCTCATCAATCTCCTCTCCATTACTTTATCAAACACACAATCCTCATCAATCTCCTCTCCATTACATCATCAAACTCACACAATCCTCATCAACCACCTCTCCATTACATTATCAAACTCACACAATCCTCATCAATCTCCTCTCCATTACATCATCAAACTCACACAATCCTCATCAACCACCTCTCCATTACATCATCAAACTCACACAATCCTCATCAACCACCTCTCCATTACATCATCAAACTCACACAATCCTCATCAATCTCCTCTCCATTACATCATCAAACTCACACAATCCTCATCAACCACCTCTCCATTACATCATCAAACTCACACAATCCTCATCAATCTCCTCTCCATTACATCATCAAACTCACACAATCCTCATCAATCTCCTCTCCATTACTTCATCAAACTCACACAATCCTCATCAATCTCCTCTCCATTACTTCATCAAACTCACACAATCCTCATCAATCTCCTCTCCATTACATCATCAAACTCACACAATCCTCATCAACCACCTCTCCATTACATCATCAAACTCACACAATCCTCATCAATCTCCTCTCCATTACTTTATCAAACACACAATCCTCATCAATCTCCTCTCCATTACATCATCAAACTCACACAATCCTCATCAACCACCTCTCCATTACATCATCAAACTCACACAATCCTCATCAATCTCCTCTCCATTACATCATCAAACTCACACAATCCTCATCAGCACAGGGCTAAATCGCTGGCTTTGAAAGCAGGCCAAGGCGGGCCAGCAGCACGGTTTAATTCCCGTACCGGCCTCCCCGAACCGGAATGTGGCGACTAGGGCCTTTTCACAGTGGCTTCATTGAAGCCTACCTGTGACAATAAACAATTATCATTATCAACTTCCTCTCCATTACTTCATCAAACTCACACGAGCCTCATCATCCTCCTCGCGACAACTTCATCAAATACCTCAGTGAATCTAGTGAAACATGAATTGCCTTTAACACATGATGAGACCATCAATTCACTGGACACGTGCTTTGAGATATGAACAGTGGTTTTAATCTACTTACTACAGAGCCAGCCTGTTACACGTTGAACTCTCGATGAACTGGTCGGCTGGCTCTGGGCATCGATATTTATACAGCAGTCCAGGGGGAGGAGCCGTGGGCAGAGCCAAGGGTGGAGCCCTGAACAAACTCCTAAGCATTCCTAGTGCTACTCCCCCTAGTGGTCGGGCAACGCAACTGCGCTTACAATCGTACGGTCTCATATATATATCACAGTGTGAATTACAGAGTTACATTCACCACAACACATACATGCTGACTTTCAGATAAGAACTCACACTTTTCTGAATCCCAATTAATTAAGTCCACGATTATTAGCCTATAACATTGGGGCTGTCAGTGTCTCTATGTTGTGAGCATGCCCATTAAAGTGCACTCTTGAAATGTTTTGTTGATTCCTTGTGGAAATGAATAAGACCCATTTGCTCCATGCTTTTCAATAGTGTCAACTCAGGGTTATCTACGATGTGGAGATGCCGGCGTTGGACTGGGGTGAGCACAGTAAGAAGTCTTACAACACCAGGTTAAAGTCCAACAGGTTTGTTTCAGCTCCTTCATCTCACCTCAGGTGAGGAAGGAGCAGTGCTCCGAAAGCTAGTGTTTGAAACAAACCTGTTGGACTTTAACCCAAGATTATTTAGTATCACTCTTCTCTGACTCAGCAGGTTGTGGGTCAAACCCCTCTCTAGAGATTAGAGTGCAATTTTTTTGAGATAGACAGATAGATTAGAGGTGTTACTCATGTCAATCTGGCGCACCTTCTGACTTCTTATTTGGAATAAAAGATCCCTTGGCACTATTTGAAGAGCAGACAAAAACCCTACCAATGGCCTACTTTTACAAATCCAAGGTGTTATTTGAAGATCGTATTGTTGGGCTGTCTCTTTAATTCAAGGTAAAATGGCGTAATGAAGTGGGCCATGTGATCTCTTCTGAATTCTGCCCGGCAACAAGCCTGTGTGCTTTCACAGAATCACAGAATTGTTACAGTACAGAAGGATGCCACTCTGTGCATCATGTCAGCATCCGCTCTCCAAACGAGAATTATGATGGAGGACCATTTCCCTGCCTTTTATCCCAATCCCCTGAACAGTGTTTCTATCTAATGCCCTCTTGAACACCTCGATTGAACCTGCCTCTACCACACTTCCAGGCTGTGCATTTCAGACTCCAACCATTCATTGTCTGAAAGAGTGTTTTTCTTCCCTCACATTTGCCTGTTTTTCAAGTCAATTTGAACCTGTTGGATTGCCATCGGGGACAGGGACGGCCAGGTGAAGGCTTACTGTGAGCAAGGTGCAAAAGGCAAAAGCAGCTAGGCTGACAGTGGACAGACTACCTGTCTCTGAGTGATTCTTGGACAGAAACAGAGCGAGAGAGGACTCTGACAAAGACTAAAAGCTAATGCAGAGAGGGGTTTGCTGCCTTTCTGTGGGCTCCCAAGCAGAATGTGGGTGTGAACATGCTCTCTGATTGATACCGTGGGAAATCAAGTAAGGTTCCTGAAACTCCTCCCAGAAACCAGCGGAGTGATATTGGGCGGGATTCTCCGACCCCCCCCCCCCCCCCCCCCCCCCCCCCAACCGGGTCAGAGACTCTCTGGGGAGTAGCGGGAATCCCGGCCCCGCCGCTCTGACGCTGGCTGCCGTATTCTTCAGAGCCGGTTTTCGGGCTGGGGCGGGGATCACGCCGCGCCGGTCGGGGGCCGTTGGCGGTGGGCCCCCCCCCCCCAGCAATTCTCCGGGCCCTGATGGGCCGAGCGGCCGTCGGTCCCTGACCAGTCCCACCGGCGTGAAATGGACATGGTCCATCACGGCTGGACCTGGCCTGCAGGCCGGCTACTGAAGTCCTTGGTGGGGCGTGGGGGGGATCCGGCCTCTGTAGAGCTCCGTCATGGACGGCGCAGAGAAGAACCTCTCTGCGCATGCACAAGAAACACGCCGGCCGGTCTGCGCATGCGCGGAACCACGCTGGTGGTTCGCGCCGGCCCTTCGGCGCCGGTTGGCGGGGCACCAACCTCTCCTGCGCCGGCCTAGCCCCCGGAAGTGCGGAGGATTCCGCAACTTCCGGTTGGCCCGACGCCGGAGTGCTTCACGCCGTTCTTGGCGCCAGCATCGGTCCATCCCGCCAATTGCGGGAGAATCCCGGCCATTGAAACAGTCTACTGACTTACTATTGCCCATTTTACCACCTTGTACTCTGCGCATGTTCCTCGCAGGTTCAGACTCCTCTCCATAATTTATGGATTGCTTTTTCTGCCAATGTTCTTTTGACAGTGATTCTTAACGATCTCTCTGTCTGGAAATGAGGCGTCAGTACCCTCAGATGCCATCATCAGCTGCTCTCCTCGATGGCACAGAAAGTGGCCAGGCACACTTAGGCCTCACCTGGTCTGAGGAAGGTGTACGTCAGCAGGCGCAGTGGTTAGCACTGCTGCCTCACAGCGCCTGGGATCCGTGCTCAATTCCGGCCCTGGGTGACTGTGTGTGTGGCGTTTGCACATTCTCACCGTGTCTTCGTGAGTTTCCTCCGGGTGCTCTGGTTTCCTGCCCAGAATTGGCTACTCTAAATTTATCTGAAAAAGGCCAGTCTTTTTTGGACCCCCTCCGGTGCCTTTGCATCACAATTGTAATGCGGAGGCCAGAACGGTGCACATCTCCCCCTCATCTGGACCTCCAATACATTTGGGTGAACTTTGACTCTTTTCCTGTGTCCACCATGATAGATGTCAGCTAATTCTGTGGCTCCGAAGCTGACTCGCGAACTGACCTCTGACCTCCCTATTCCAGTCCCTTTAATCTAATCCCGGACCCCGTATCGCACCCCATGGGCCTTGATGTGTTGGGTAAACAGGGTCTGCGAGGACTGTGTTTACTGCAGCAGTGAGAGAGACAGGCTTCCAACACTTGAAGAAATGCAACTCGATTTTATTGAACACTTAACTATCATACATGTTTTAACTGTGGGTGGACACTATGCTGACTTGACTGGAGACCTGAGGCTAACCTGACCAGACTATCTTACGACCACATGGTGGATGTTCTAGTTGTTGCTCACGGGCTCTGACTGTCTCAGAGACTGGATCCCGAGAGAGCGGGAAAACTGGTGCCCTCTGGCTTTATCGTGGTCGTGTCCCGTCTGGTGATTGGCTGCTGTGTTCTGTGTGTTCATTGGTCATCCTGTGTGTCAATCACTGCCTGTCTGTACACCATCATATACCTGGATGTATATTATGACAGGCCTAAATTTCACATGGCAAGAGAGGCCTAAGTCCAGCCAGACCACCTGTCCGTAAGTCACAAGCCAGCAACTCGATTTTCCCCGACTCGGACATTTGAGATACATAAGCCTCTGAAAAACGTACGCCCTTGAGGAGTTTTTAGAAATAAGGAAGTCACAAACTTTTGCAATCAAACCTGAAACCCAAAGAGAACAGCACAACAATGAAATGGTGCGGTATAGGTTGGCTGCAGTTGACAAAGGGTTAAAGTAACCTTCATGTCACTGTGCCATGTAAGGCCGGCATGTCCCTGAGCGTTCCCAGGTCCGGGCTCAATGTTGGATCTGCCCTTACTGATCCTGTGTCTCAATTGTTCTTGAGGCCATAACTCACACGGGTTGAAAGTGCAGAGAAGTTGTAATTGAACTCTTTCCCACGCATGAGAATCCATAGATTATGCAATGTCACCTGATCTGGTATTCTGTTTACACAAGGAGGCCTGGGCTCTGAAGGGGTCCAACACTCAAAGAGTGCGAGCTTCGGCAGCACGCGCCTCTCTCCACTGACCACCAGGGGTCTTCTCCTGGACAAATCTAATCGCTCCTTTCGAGGTGCTTATGGGACATATCCTCAAGGCCACAAACATAGCCAGGGTAACAGATTCACCACTGGGAAAACAGCACTCCAGAATATCGCTGGATCAAAGTTTATCCAACGTCTTTAGACAGGTATATGAACGGGCGGGAACAGAGGGAAGTAGACCTTGGAAAATAGGAGACAGGTTTAGATAAAGGATCTGGATCGGCGCAGGCTCGGAGGGCCGAAGGGCCTGTTCCTGTGCTGTAATTTTCTTTGTTCTCTTTAGACAGGTATATGAACGTCAGTTTTCCTCACAAGGCGAGCCAGTTTTAGAGAGAGGATCTGGATCGGCGCAGGCTAGGAGGGCCGAAGGGCCTGTTCCTGTGCCGTCATTTTTCTTTGCTCTTTGCTCGGGGATGGAGCATCCTTGACCAATCAGCCGATGAACAGATTATTTCCAGCTTGTCTTTTTTCCCTAACCTGAATTCAAATTCTCAAACTGCTGCGGTGGGAAGCCAACTTCCGTTCTCTGAATTATAGGCTGAAGAATCTCGATAGACATGTCCAGTCTGCGGACGACAGCGAGTTGGGGGGGGGGCTGCACCCTTGAATTTCTTTACCCACCTTTATACGATAATCATGTCAAATCACGCTGACACAATCGTCACTCGGGGAATCCAAAGAATCTCCTAAAGCAAGATCTGCATCTGAGCCTGTGCAGGATTTAGGGCAGCAGGGTAGCATGGTGGTTAGCATAAATGCTTCACAGCTCCAGGGTCCCAGGTTCGATTCCCGGCTGGGTCACTGTCTGTGCGGAGTCTGCACTTCCTCCCCCGGTGTGGGTGGGTTTCCTCCGGGTGCTCCGGTTTCCTCCCACAGTCCAAAGATGTGCGGGTTAGGTGGATTGGCCGTGCTAAATTGCCCATAGTGTCCTAATAAAAGTAAGGTTAAGGGGGGGTTGTTGGGTTACGGGTATAGGGTGGATACGTGGGTTTGAGTAGGGTGATCGTGGCTCGGCACAACATTGAGGGCCGAAGGGCCTGTTCTGTGCTGTACTGTTCTATGTTCTATGATAGAACGGCCTAACGACCTTGGGATGTCGCCAAGCGGTTTCCAGTGAATTGATTATTTTGCGAGGGGGTGTCCCTATTGTTACTCAAGCACCTTTGGCAGTCGATTTGGACAGAATGAGGTTCCTCACGCAGCAATGAGATAAGCGATTAAAGCAAAATGCTGCCCGGGATGCGACACCTCTCTTAAAAACGAAATATCATTAAGATCCTGTGCCAGTCAAACTGGACCGTATTCCATAGTTTCGCATAAAACATCAGGGGCGGGATTCTCCGACCCCCCCCCCCCCCCACCCGCCGGGTCGGAGAATCGCGGGGGGCCGACGTCAATCCCGCCCCCGCCGTGTCCAGAAGACTCCGGCACCGGAGATTCGGCGGGGTCGGGAATCGCGCCGCGCCGGTCGGCGCCCCCCCCCCGGCGATTCTCCGGCCCGTGATGGGCTGAAGTCCCGCCACTGTCAAGCAGGTCCCGCCGGCGTGGATCAAACCACCTACCTTACTGACGGGACCAGGCGGCGCGAGTGGGCTCCGGGTTCCCGGGGGGGGGGGGGCACGGGGCAATCTGGCTCCAGGGCCCTGGGTGGGGGGGGGGATCAGGGCCCACAGATCGGCGGGCGGGCCTGTGCCGTGGGGGCACTCTTTTCCTTCCGCCTTCGCCATGGTCTTCACGACGGCGGAGGCGGATGTGACCCCCTCCCCTGCGCATGCGCCAGTATGACGCAGCAGCCGCTGACGCTCCGCGCATGCGCGGACTTCCGCCGGCTGGCGAAGTCCCTTCGGCCCCGGCTGGTGTGGCGCCAAAGGCCGTTCCCGCCAGCCGGCGGAGCGCCAACCACTCCAGCGCGGGCTTAGCCCCTCAATGTCAGGGCTTGGCCCCTAAAGGTGCGGAGACCGGAGTGGTTCACACCTCTCCATCCCGCCGGGTAGGGGAGAATCCCGGCCCAGATCTCTGGCACTGTGGTACTCCCCCAGGACAGTGCTAAAGTGCAAATGGAAGAGGATGGATTCAGCTGGTTCTCTTCATGACCGGAGGGCAGCCCAAAGCACTTTGAAGCCAATTAAGTATATTTTGAAGTGTAGCCACTGCTCTAACGTAGGAAAAGCACTTTCGAGACAATTTGTGCACTGCAAGATGTCACTAATCTGATAATGATCAGATAATGTAGTTTAGCAATGTGGGCTGAGGGGTAAGTATTGACGCTGTCACTGGGGAAATCACACCGGCTCCTTTTTGCTACAAAGTTGATTCGCATCCACAGTAGAGGGTAGGCAAGGCCTCAGTTTAATGTTTTGTTTGGAAGAGCACTTTTGTCCCTTGTTGGTTGTTACGGCACCCGCCACAAAGCCTAACCTGGAGGTTACATCCTTCAGCGCACAGCCAGCTCAATCTGAATGAGCCACGGCAGCACAGTGGCTAGCACTGTTGCTCCCCAGCGCCAGGGTCACGGGTCCGATTCCCATCTTGAGTCACAGTCTGTGCGGAGTCTGCCCGTTCTCCCCGTGTCTGCGTGGGTTTCCTCCGGGTGCTCCGGTTTCCTCCCACAAGTTCTGAAAGACGCGCTTGCGAGGTGAATTGGACATTCTGAATTCTCCCTCTGTGTCCCCGAACAGGCGCCGGAATGTGGCGACGAGGGGATTTTCACAGTAACTTCATTGCAGCGTTAATGTAAGCTCGCTTGTGACACTAATAAAGATTATTATTATGAATGGACATTGGAGGCGGCCACCCGGAGCCAATCCCATGGCACTTGGTGTCTCCGGTACTTCCTGCAACATCGTGTTCAACATGGCGGACAGCCTCTTCTTCAGGAGAGAGATGGCGGTCAGCAGGAGATCTCTTTGCACACGTCTGACCTGAAGCCATGAGATTTCATTTAGGGTCCACAGGAACACTCACACCCAATTGCAAATCACTGCACCGCCAGATTGGATATTTCCATCGTATCAGTGGGACATCCAGCAATGGCAATGTTGTGGATCTGGAGAGTAGTGACTGGCATTGACAGCGAAGCCCGTATTCCAAGAAGGAAATAAAAATCTCAGTGTAGCTTTTTTAAAGAAATGATTTCATGGCTGATGGTGTCGCTGGCTCGGCCAGCATTTATTGCCCATCCCTAATTGCCCTTGAGAAGGTGGTGGCGAGCTGCCTTCTTGAACCCGCTGCAGTCCATGAGGTGTAGGTACATCCACTGTGCTGTCAGGGAGGGAGTCCCATGATGTTACCCCCAGCGACAGTGAAGGAACGCCCGACTTATTTCCAAGTCAGGGTGGTGAGGGGACTTGGAGGGGAACCTCCAGGTGGTGGGGATCCCAGGTATCTGCTGCCCTTGTCCTTCTAGATGGTAGTGATCGAGAGTTTGCTAGGTGCTGTCTAAGGAACCTTGGTGAGTTACTGCAGTGCATCTTGTAAATGGTACACACGGCTGCCACTGTTCGTCAGTGGAGGGTTTAATGTTTGTGCAATCAAGCAGGGAGGTGTGTTGGAGCTGCACTCATCCAGGCAAGTGGAGAGTATTCCATTATACTCCTGACTTGTGACTTGTAGATGGTGGACAGGCTTTGGGGGTCAGGAGGTGAGTTACTTGCCATAGGATTCCAAGCCTTTTGATCTGCCCTGGTAGCCACAATATTAATATGGCTAGTCCAGGTCAGTTTCTGATCAATGATAACCCCCAGGATATTGATTGTGGGGATTTCAGTGGTGGTAATATTATTTAATGTCAAGGGGCGTGTGGTAAACCACTGTTACACCTGTATTAGGTGATGTAAGGTAGGACCTGTACTATAGGTTCGCCGATAGCCCCTGCCTGCTGACTCCGCCCAGTAGGTGGAGTATAAATGCGGGTCCTCTATTCAGCAGCCATTTCGCCAGCTGCTGTGGAATGCCACACATCTTACTGCAATAAAGCCACAGCATGGTGGTTAGCACAATTGCTTCACAGCTCCAGGGTCCCAGGTTCGATTGCGGCTTGGGTCACTGTCTGTGCGGAGTCTGCACGTCCTCCCCGTGTCTGCGTGGGTTTCCTCCGGGTGCTCCGGTTTCCTCCCACAGTCCAAAGATGTGCAGGTTAGGTGGATTGGCCATGATAAATTGCCCTTAGTGTCCAAAATTTCCCTTAGTGTTGGTTGAGTGGGCTTATTGGGTTATGGGGATAAGATGGCGTGGGCTTGGGTAGGGTGTTCTTTCCAAGAGCCGGTGCAGACTCGATGGGCTGAATGGCCTCCTTCTGCACTGTAAATTCTATGACTGTGTCCAACCTTAGTCTTTGTACAATTGATCACTGAGGAAAGACACCGCCGCTTGTTCGAAAATCCTCCCGTTGAATTCAGAGGGCATCGCTGATGGAATTTCTCTGGCGCTTTTATGTGTCGCTGCTGCACAGTCCAGGTCTCTCCATGGAACCCCTACAGTGCAGGAGAAGGCCATTTGGCCCATCCAGTCTGCAACCAACCCTCTGAAAGTGCACCCTAGCTAGGCCCACTCCCCTGTACTATCCCTGCAACCTCAACTCACATGCACTATCTTTGGTCATAGAGGGGCAATTCATGTTAAGTAATGGGCTAAGAGACATTCCAATTAGTTGTCTCATTTATGTTAAGCATCCAATAATTGACACTGATTATGTAAAGAGGCTTCAGGTGGCCTGTGTGTCAGGTGATGTGATGTTAGAGTTTCGTGCAAAGTCTGCTGAAGTAAATTAAAGGTATTTTGTGGAAAAGCAGCAGAATCGTTGACTCTTTATACAACAGCAGCTAAATGTCTAACAAATTGTAGCAGAGGACGGCTGCTGTGCAAATGTGAAGGGTTGAAAGATACAACTTTTCCCAACCAAACCAAGGAGTGAGTGAGAAGAAAAAACAAAACAGATATATGGCTGAACCGAGGATAAAGATGGCCGATATGACCCCCTCCCCTTATTTTCTGAAAGGGGATTGTATGATCAATGGAGAAGTGCAGTAGTTATGTGGACTAAGATAACTGCCTTGTGAAAGAGAAAACAAGGTATGGCATTGGCTCTTTCTCTACCTTATGACAGTATAATCCGGAGCAAAGTGTTTTCTGAGCTGGAATTGGAAGAGTTAGTCTCAGAAGAAGGTCTGGAAACTATTACGTTATATGGATAAGATTTATGAAAAGGGTGACTTGTTAAGTGCGCATAAAGCATGCTCGGATTTTGATAGGTTCTGGAAAATAGAGGAATTCTCCATGGAAGACTATGCAATGGAATTTGGCAGACTATATAAAAGGCTGTAGAAACACAACCTGGAATTTCCACAGTCTGTGTTGGCCTTTAAATTACTTAACTGTGCTAGAGTGAGCAACATGGATAGGCTCCTGGTTTTGACAGGAGTTCAGTTTACGGATAAGGATACCTTATTCGATCAGATGACAGAAGCTTTAAAAAAGTTTCTGGGGAAACATTCGATTCCGACGGCTCTGATGACCCAAATAGGTCAGTCTGCAATAAAGCAGAATATGGAAGACACACAACTAACAGGATGGCGAAATCGCACGGCTACAAACAGGTTCCAAGACTATAGAATGAGATCGGGAAAGTATGAAGACAGAGGTTAGAACCTACAATAGGAAGATGAACCCCAGAAATGCACGGGGCATGATAAATCGATGTTTTCGATGTGACTCTCAATACCATTATGCTTTCAACTGCCCAACACGTTATAATAGAGTGTTTGAAGCGACACATGACACAGAAGAGTCAGAAGAGGAAAAAGATATTGACCAGAAAGAAGGCATGGTCCTATTAACAAGCAGTTGTACGCTGGAAATGAGGGTGTTGGTTGCAGAATCCTTAAATTGTGCTGTATTGGACAGCGGCTGCACATCTACTGTGTGTGGAATTGACTGGTTAAAATGTTATCTGGACTCCTTGAATGCTGAAATTCATAACAAGGTTAAGGAATTTGAAAGTTCTACAAGGTTCAGGTTTGGGGATGATAATACTCTGAAGTCGCTGAAAAGAGTGGTGATCCCTTGCAATATTGTAGGAGTGACTCATTTCATTAGCACGGATGTTGTATCAAGTGAGATACCTTTGCTTCTGAGCAGACCGTCGATGAAGAAAGCACACATGACACTGGAAAAGGAACAGGATAAGGCAACAGTTTTTGGAAAGACGGTGGACTTACAATTTGCACAGTCGGGACATTATTGTATCCCATTACTGAAAAATAATATTTCAAGAACAGTTGTTAAGGATGTGTTAATGGCAATTGAAAATGGGACTTTAACTGATAAAAAGCTTGTTGTATTAAAACTGCACAGGCAATTTGCGCATCTGTCTCCTCGGAGGCTGAAAAATTTATTAAAGAATGCAGGGGTAAGGGATGAAGGCTATACTAAACTGATAGCACAGGTTAGTGATCGCTGTGAAGTTTGCAGGAAGTACAGAGGGACACCAGCACAATCGATAGTAACCCTACCTTTGGCCAAGGATTTTAACGACATTGTGGCCATGAACCTTAAGATCTGGGATAAAGCCAATAATATATTTATTTTGCATTTTGTAGATTTAGCAACCAGATTTAATCAATCAACGATTGTACGAAATAAAGAAAAGAGAGTAATTCAGGATCAAAGCATGGAAAAATGGATAGGGACAGGAATGGGCCCACCGGCAAAATTCTTTCCGGACAATGGGGAATAATTTGCTAAGAATTTGATGAGTTTAGGGATGTGTGAAAACGTGAATATCACAGTTATGAAGACGGCTGCGGAAAGCCCATTTAGTAATGGCGTGTGTGAAAGAAACTATACAATAATAGATGACATGCTCTGGAAAATGTTGGCAGATAGACCAAACTGCAAGTTAAATTCAGCTTTAGCATGGGCGGTACATGCAAATAATTCATTGCAGATGGTTGGGAGCTATAGTCCCTATCAATTAGTGTTTGGTAGAAATCCTAAAATTCCTTCCATCTTAGATGACCAGCCTCCAGCTTGGGAAGGGACTACAATTAGCTCTGCCTTTGCTGAGCATTGATATGCATTACATAGCAGCAGAAAAGCTTTTTTGGAAGCAGAAGTCTCTGAAAGAATTCATAGAGCTTTAAGACATAATGTATGGCCATCAGATGCTGTTTTTCAGCAAAGAGACATGGTATACCATAAGAGAGACAATTCTAATGAATGGAAAGGCCCAGGGAAGATCATGGGCATAGATGGCAAAACAGTTATTTTGCAACATGGTAATCAAACTGTTAGGGTACATTCATCAAGGATAATGGGTGCAGATTACAAATTTTCAAATTTAGACAGAGCAGACAGACATGACGAGGAACCAGAGTCATCTGGTACACACATGTTCCAGAACTATGGGGCCCAGTTAACTGATATAGACAGGGTTGTGTAGAGGAACACAACACTTCTGATTAATTAGAACAGGCTATTTTTCCGAAAGGACAACTGCCAAAAGTTGGTACAAAAGTGACATACTTGCCTGAAGGGTCTAGTCAATGGAAGGATGTAACTGTTATTAGTAGAGCAGGGAAGGCCACTGGAAAGTATAAACACTGGTTGAATGTACAGCATTCAGGGAAGGGAGTCAAGACAATGGATTGGGAACACGAAGTTCAAAAACGGAGGGCACAGAAACACAGTGCCAGTTAAGATAGTACATCGGGTAGTGAATAGGTCCGCAGGAACAGGTCGAGAACTATTGAAAGAACATCCCACAGGAGAAGGGAAAGATCAAGCATTAGCAGTACAGAACGAGATTCCAGGTGGGAGAGGGGATGTAGTTTATCAAGATCTCAGAACATGAGTAAGACTACCAATAATAATAGGAATAGAAGCCCACATGCACGTGAGATTTTGGTGACTTCCAATAAATTAGATGAAAAAGTTATCAAAGATGCCAAACAGCAAGAACTGCATAGTTGGAGCGAATTTGGGTTACACACGGAAGTACCGGATAGGGGACAAAAAGCTCTATCCCATAGATGGACTTGCATGGAAAAGGTTCTTCCGGATGGAACTTATAAGGCTTGTGGCAAGGGGATTTGAAGAAAACTTAGAAGATCAGGATTTAAGGGTACATTCACCTACGGCAGGAAAGTTTATTTTAAAGATCTTCTTGGCTCTATTAGACACAAAGGCATGGGAATGCAAATCTATAGATTTTGCAGGGGCATCAGCTCCCGAGAGACATTTTTCTCCGTCCTCCTAAAGAAGCAGCTAACACAGAAAGGGTACACAGGAAGTTGAACAAATGTGTATATGGATTGAATGATGCGTCTAGAGTCTGGTACTTTTTGGTAAGGTCAGTTTTGTTAAAGTTAGGCTGTTGCCAGTTGAAAGCAGATCCGGAAATGTTTTACTGGCTCTATAACGGAAATCTTTCTGGCATCTTTATGATGCATGTCGATGATTTTTTGTGGGGTGGGACTCGTGATTTCGAAGCTATTGTACTCTCTGGTTTGAGGAAAGAATTCAGGGTTGGAAGTCAGGCTTCCTGTGCATTTAAATATATTGGACTGGAAATCGGACAGACTAAGTTAGGGGCAACTTTACGTCAGCAATCTTATTTGGAAAGCATCAGCCCAATAGCAATTAGTCATGGCCAGGTTTCACACAAAAATGCAATGGTTTCAGAGATGGAAAAAGAGCAACTGCGATGTTTAATTCGGCAACTGAATTGGTTAGGTAGACAGACTAGACCGGACGTGAGTTTTGATGTCTTAGAGTTGAGTACAAAAATGAATGATCCCAAAGTGGAAGACATAATAAGAACAAATAAAGCATTGTCAAACTAAAAATGCAGGAGTGTGTTTTGAGGTTCCTGGTTTTAGGTGACCTTCGGCACTTGAAACTCATAGTTTATAGTGATGCGTCCTATGCAAATTTATGTGATGGGGTTTCAAGGGGGTTTTATAATTTTCCTTTTGGGGAACAATGGTAAATGTTGCCGTCTTGTGTAAGTAACAAAGGAAATAAGGAGAGTGGTCAAAAGCACTTTGGCTGCTGAGACGTTGAGCCTTGTAGAGGTGGTGGCATGGTGGTTAGCATCAATGCTTCATAGCTCCAGGGTCCCAGCTTCGATTCCCGGCTGGGTCACTGTCTGTGTGGAGTCTGCACGTCCTCCCCGTGTGTGCGTGGGTTTCCTCCGGGTGCTCCGGTTTCCTCCCACAGTCCAAAGATGTGCGGGTTAGGTGGATTGGCCATGCTAAATTGCCCGTAGTGTAAGGTTAATGGGGGGATTGTTGGGTTACGGGTATACGGGTTATGTGCGTTTAATGTAGGGTGATCATTGCTCAGCACAACATCGAGGGCCGAAGGGCCTGTTCTGTGCTGTACTGTTCTATGTTCTATGTTCTATATGGCCTTTTATATATCTCAGATATTGACAGCAAGTTTGGGATTAGGGAATTTGGGTAATATACCTATTGAATGTCACATTGACAATAAATCCCTGTGGGAAGACGTGCACTCTACAAAAAGTGTCAATGAAAAAAGGTAAAGGATAGACATCACAAGTTTCAAGCAGCTGTTGGACAGAAGGGAGATAGCAAAAAATTAAATGGGTTGACAGTAGCTATCAATTGTCAGACTGTTTTACAAAAAGAGGGGCTAGCTCACAGAAACTTTTGGATATTGTTAATGAAGGGCACCTGTTTCTGTGACTATTTTTCTTCCAAAAATGAAAAAAAGAGGGGGGGGGGGAATTGCATGTGTGTTTTTGAGTTTCTTGTAATTTTGTTTTCACCTAATTATTTTTTTCTCCAAGGAAGGGGAGACTGTTAAGTAATGGATTAAGAGACATTCCAATTAGTTGTCTCGTGTATGTTAAGTATCCAATAATTGACACTGATATCTAAAGGGGCTTCAGGTGGCCTTTGTGTCGGGTGATGTGCTGTTAGGCTCTTGTGCAAAGTCTGTTGAAGTAAATTAAAGGTGTTTGTGGAAAAGCAGCAGAACCGTTGACTCTATGCAACAGCAGCTAAACATCTTACAATTTGGTATGGCCAATCCACCAAACCTGCACATCTTTGAAGGACGGAAGTATGATAATGACAACTGCTCTGTACAGTTGCAGAAGTCTTTGTGACACTTGCTGCCATAGTGTGCATGAAGCGGAACAGGCACCGCTGGTTTGGTCCGGGTCCTCCTCGTAAATGGTGGCCATTCGAGGGAGGTCACTGCCAGGGTCCGGGAATGCTCAACATATTTCAGAGTCTCTCATTCAACACATAGGGCAGCTGGACAATTTGGTTGGCAAGGTGTGAGTTGACATGAGTTTTATTTTGGCAGAATTCAAGGATAGGCTGAGTTGCTTGGCACTGGCCCGGGTTTTAATGGCATCTGTTTTAGATAAAAACATTCAAATAGGCGCAGGATTAAGCCATTCTGGCCTTTGAACCTGTTCCCCCAGTCATTTATGGCTTATCAAGCAATTGAGAAATCTGTTCCGTTTTCCCTCATCCTTTGATCCCCTTCACCCCAAGAGTTATATCTAACACCTTCTTGAAAACATACAATGTTTTGGCCTCAATATCTCTGTCCTAAATGGTTTTCCCCCCCCATTCCTAGACTATACCCCTGCTTCAAGACTCCCCCACCTTCGAGGACGTCCTTCCTGCATCTACCCTGTCTAGCTTGTTAGAATTTTATAGGTTTCTATGAGATCCCCCCTCATTCTTCTGAACTCCAGCAAATATAATCCCAACCAAACCAATCTCTCCTCATTTGTCAGTCCCGCCATCCCAGGAATTCTCCAGGTGTGGCCCCACCAAGGGCCTGTGTAATTGCAGCAAGAAATCCCTGCTCCTATACTCGAATCCTCTCGCTCTGAAGGCCGACATACCATTTTCCGTCCTTGCCGCCTGCTGTACCTTCATGCTTACCTTCAGTGACTGGTGTACGAGGACACTGAGGTCTTGTTGCACATTCCCCTCTCTCAATCTGTAGCCATTCAGATAATAATCTGCGTTCCTGTTTTTGCTACCAAAGTGGATAGCCTCCCATTGATCCACATTATACTGCATCTGCCATGCATTTGCCCACCCACTGAACTTATCCAAATCACACTGAAGCATTTCTGCATCCTCCTCCCACCCAGCTTTGTGTACTCTGCAAATTTGGATATTACATTTAGTTCCCTCATCTAAATCATTAATATACATTGTGAATAGCTGGGGGTCCCAGCATCGATCCCTGCGGGACCCCACTAGTCACTGCCTGCCATTCAGAAAAAGACCCGTTCATTCCTACTCTTTGTTTCCTGTCTGCCAATCAGTTTTCTACCCATCTTAATACACTACCCCTAATCCTCTGTGCTTTAATTTTACGCGCAACATTAGCAAAATTTACAGTCAGCTTCTATGTTCCCAAGAAGCTTACTCTCATACTCTACTTTCCCCTTCTTAATCAATCCCTTTGTCCTTCTTTGCTGAATTCGAAACTGCTCCCAATCCTCAGGCCTGTTGTTTTTCTTGGCCACTTTGTATGCCTCTTCCTTGGATTGAATACCATCTCTCATTTCCCTTGTCAGCCATGGATTCTCAACTAGCGTGGCAAAATCGGAGTCAGCGTGGCAAAATTAGGGGGCAGCAGGGTAGCATGGTGGTTAGCATAAATGCTTCACAGCTCCAGGGTCCCAGGTTCGATTCCCGGCTGGGTCACTGTCTGTGTGGAGTCTGCACGTCCTCCCCCTGTGTGCGTGGGTTTCCTCCGGGTGCTCCGGTTTCCTCCCACAGTCCAAAGATGTGCGGGTTAGGTGGATTGGCCATGCTAAATTGCCCGTAGTGTCCTAATAAAAGTAAGGTTAAGGGGGGGGTTGTTGGGTTACGGGTATAGGGTGGATACGTGGGTTTGAGTAGGGTGATCATGGCTCGGCACAACATTGAGGGCCGAAGGGCCTGTTCTGTGCTGTACTGTTCTATGTCTATGTAAATACATGAAGAATGGGAAAGTCGCAGGAGTGGACGGAATCCCGGGAGAGATTTTCAAACTTGGAGGAAAAGAGATCACCCGTCTCTCCATCATCTTTTGCTGAAAATTTGGGACAGCGAAGAGGTCCCTTCCAACCTCAGCAATGCCGTCATCGCCATGATCTTCGGGAAACCAGAAGAAACCAGACAAAGTAGAACGAAGTGGGAACTAACGAGGAATCTCCCTGCTCTCCGTCATCGTCTGAATCGTCACCAACAGCCTTCTCCCCGTCTCTGAAGACATCCTTCCAGAAAGCCAGTGTGGTTTCCGACCAAACTGTCGAACAGCGGACATGATTTTCACGGCTCGGCAAAAGAAATGCCAGGAGCAAAATCAACCCACTCTACATGGCCTTCATCGATCTGATCAAGGCTTTTGACTCAGTCAGTCAGGCAGTGCCGTGGAAGACCCTGTCAAAGACCGGCTGTGCAGAGAAATTCATTAACATCCTCCAGCACCTCCATGACAAGATGTTGGCATCAGTCTTCACCGATGGAAATAAGACAGAAACCTTTGAGGTCAAGACTGATGTCAAACAGAGATCTGTCATCGCCCCCACCCTTTTCTCATGAGCAAACTTGCAGATGGAGTTGGAAATGAATTTTGCCACCTAGTGGTGTGTGCATTGGAGAAGCTATGGTTGTTCCTGAGGAAAGGAAAGGCTGAGCGAGGTTTTAACTGAGATGTCCCTAATTACCCTGAAACTGAGTTGCTTGCTGAGCCATTTCAAAGGACAGTTAAGAATCAACTCTGCTGCTCTGGCTCGGGGCAGGGCGCCACAGTGGCACAGTGGTCAGCACTGCCACCTCACTGCCTCAGGGGCTGGTTTAGCACACTGGGCTAAATCGCTGGCTTTGAAAGCAGACCAAGGCAGGCCAGCAGCACGGTTCAATTCCCGTACCAGCCTCCCCGGACAGGCGGCGGAATGTGGCGACTAGGGGCTTTTCACAGTAACTTCATTGAAGCCCACTGGTGACAATAAGCGATTTTCATTTCATTTCATTTTCACAGTGCCAGGAACCTGGGTTCAACTTCCGCTTTGGGTGACTGTGCGGAGTTTGCACGTTCTCGCCGTGTCTCTGCGTGGGTTTCCTCCGGGTGCTCCGGTTTCCTCCCACAGTCGGGAGATGCGCAGGTTAGATGGATGGGCGTCATCAATGCGCGGGGTTGCAGGGATGGGAAGGGGGTGGGAGCGGGTCGGGTGCTCTTTCGGGGTGGTCGGTGCTGACTCGATGGACCGAGTGGCCTCCTTCTGCACTTTAGGGATCCCATGGAATTACATGTAGGCCAGACCAGGTTATCACAATGTGAAGAAGACTACAGGCCCCTGCGGTCCAAAATCTCCCACTTTAAGGTTCCACCAATGCTTCAAACATGTGAGAAAGCGCCTCTCACTCTATTGCTCATTAACCTTGAGGTTCAGCATACAAACTCCGATTTATATTGGGCGTGGACTGCATTACTTATTCCATTTTCCCCCCCAACCCCCCCTACCCCACCCTGAGCTGTGTCAGTCACTGTACTTTTATAGAACAACATTGTTCTGATTAATTTGGCGTATCACTCCCTATCACTCCCTCCGACTGAAGCCAGTAATTGTTTGCGTGATTTAAGGGTGGACACAGCCATTGTCACTTAGTTGTGGTATAAGCTGAATAACAATAAGCATTGTGAAAAGGCGCTAAAATGGGCTTTGTCTGAGGTTGGCTTAATATTGTTCCAACATTTGTACTGCTTTCAGCTCCATTAAGTTCCTGCATTATTAAGGTGGGTAATAACATGACTCACCCAGCGTTTGATTCATTGGTTGCGACGTTTGGAAGCCGACCCAAAAAAGTGTACGCTGGCAGAAATGATTAGCTTTCGCCGATTTACTCATTTGGTAAATAAGTGACCATTGTTCCTTCAAGTCTAGTGTTTGAAAGCTATTGTTTCCCTTCAGCCTTTCTGTTCTTTTATTGCTGGAGTGTTAAGCTATCTCCTCACGATGAGAAAGTGCACATTCAGAGCACTCGAACAGCGCTCTTCATCCCTGCCTGGCGCCCGCCCAGTGCCAAGGTGGCCAAGTGCCGAGCGTAACAGGGCAGAGAGAAGGTCAATCGTTTCCCATGAAGAGCGAGGGGGGGATTTCTCAGCCGTACCTGCCTTCAGAAAGCCCGCGGCACATCCACCTCTGCGTGCCAGCCCGTGAAGGGGCGAGGTGGTCCCGGAGAAACGCAATCGCAAGGAATCGCCCGCCGGGGGCTCGGCCCATCACGAGAGGCAAACCCAGTCATAGGGTTTCCAAGGTACAATCCCCGGCACCTCTCAGGCATCAGACTGCAAGACCATAAAGACAGAGGAGCAGAATTAGGCCATTCGGCCCATTGAGTCTGCTCCGTCATTCAATCATGGCTGATATGTTTCTCATCCCCATTCTCCTGCCTTCACCCCATAATACCTGATCCCCTTATTAATCAGAAACCTACCTTTCTCTGTCTTAAATACATTCAATGATTTGGCCTCCACAATCTTCTGCGGCAAAGAGTTCCACAGATTCACCACCCTCTAGCTGAAGAAATTCCTCCTCATCTCAGTTTTAAAGGATCGTCCCTTCAGTCTGAGACATGCCCTCGGGTTCTAGTTTTTCCTACCATTGGAAACATCCTCTCCACGTCCACTCTATCCGGGCCTCGCAGTATCCTGTAAGTCTCAATGAGATCCTCCCTCATTTTTCTAAACTCCATCAAGTGCAGACCCAGAGTCCTCAAATGCTCCTCTTGTGAGAAGCTCTTCATTCCAGGGATCGTTATTGTGAACCACCTCTGGGCCCTTTCCAAGGGCCATTCCAGCACATCCTTCCTTAGATACAGGGCCCAAAACTGCTCAGAATACTCCAAGGGAGGACCTTATACAGCCTCTGTAGTACATCCCTGCTCCTCTATTCTAGCCCTCTCATGGGAACGTCCAAAGCTCTCATTGGAATGTTACGGGAATGTCAAAGGTTCTGGCCACAGGGTTTCCCATGGGTCTGTTGATGAGATTAAAAAAAAACAGAAAATGCTGGAAAAAAACACACAGTAGTTCTGGCAGCATCTGTGGATGGAGAAACAGAGTTGACGTTTTGGGTCTGACCGATTCTTTTACCGTTCAGAAGTTTCCTCAAGTCCTGACAGGAGATGGTGTCATTCGGTGACCAATCACAGAGCTTCATCGGGATCGGTGAATATTAGAAATGACCGCCCACCAAAAGTATCTAAATACTTAAAATGTTTTAACGTAAATGATTATTTCACTTTCTGATGTGCGATTCTATTTTCTTTTTGTGGGCAGCACGGTAGCACAAGTGATTAGCACTGTGGCTTCACAGCGCCAGGGTCTCAGGTTCGATTCCCGGCTTAGTCACTGTCTGTGCGGAGTCTGCACGTTCTCCCCGTGTCTGCGTGGGTTTCCTCCGGGTGCTCCGGTTTCCTCCCACAGTCCAAAGACGTGCAGGTTAGGTGGATTGGCCATGCTAAATTGTCCCTTAGTGTCCAAAAAGGTTAGGAGGGGTTATTGGGTTACGGGGATAGGGTGGAAGTGAGGGTTTAGGTGGGTCGGTGCTGGACAGCAGGTTTGTGATACCGAGCGAGGCCAACAGCGCGGGTTCAATTCCCGTACCGGCTGAGGTTATTCATGAAGACATTTCCTTGGCCCCAGGAAGCCCACCCTCAAAAGTACTGGATCCAACAGGAGTAGATCCAGCTGCAATGGACATTGCGATGCTGGTTCCTGTAGAACTGTATGCAGCGAGCATCATAGCAGCATGGGCTCAACAGAAACAGGCACATCACTGGCAAAGCAAAGTCGCCATCGTCCAGGATGATCAGAGGCTGCTTTCCCCTTTGAGGGGGAGAATCTTCTCCACTTCATAGATCATAGAATTTACAGTGCAGAAGGAGGCCATTCGGCCCATCGAGTCTGCACCGGCTCCTGGAAAGAGCATCCTACCCAAGGTTAACACCTCCACCCTCTCCCCATAACCCAGTAACCCCAGCCAACACTAAGGGCAATTTTGGACACTAAGGGCAATTTTGCATAGCCAATCCGCCTAACCCGCACATCTTTGGACTGTGGGAGGAAACCGGAGCACCCGGAGGAAACCCACGCACACACGGGGAGGATGTGCAGACTCCGCACAGACAGTGACCTAAGCCGGAATCGAACCTGGGACCCTGGAGCTGTTAAGCGATTGTGCTATCCACAATGCTACTGTGCTGCCCCCTGGTCTGAGGTGTGATGACCCTCAGGTTGCGTCACCACCAGTCAGCTCTCCCTTGGTTAGGTGCCTTGGCCATGATAAATTGCCCCTTAGTGTCCAGGGATGTGCAGGTTAGAGTATGGGGTGAAGGCGGGGTGGACCGGGGGAGTGGGCCTATGTAGGGTGCTCTTTCGAATAGTCGGTTGCAAACTCGATGGGTCGAATGGCCTCCTTCTGCACTGTGCGGATTCTATAATGAACTTCTCTGATTCCTCTACGAGATGTAAACTTTCTCCATGCCCATGCCTTGAGTCATGGACTAACACCCAGTTGGCTTATTATTATTAAAGGGTGGAGTTGGCACACGATTGCATTGCACCACACTATACACATTCACAGAGCTGATTTACCCAGCACGAACCACAGAGTACAGTGTGTGACAGGGGAATGTGTGCAGATCACAGCCATGGTAGATTTAACAACCAGCTCAATTGTCAGAGTGGAGCATACTTCGAAAACAGCGCTCTCTTCTTCATTAATCATCTTTATTAGTGCCGCAAATAGGCTTACATTAACACTCCAATGAAGTTATTGTGAAAATCCCCCAGTCGCCACACTCCGGCGCTTGTTCGGGTACACAGACGGAGAATTCAGAATATACAATTCCCCTAACAAGCACATCTTTCAGGTCTTGTGAGAGGAGACTGGAGCATAGGGAGAAGCTGCAAGCAAATCATAGAATTTACAGTGCAGCAGGAGGCCATTCGGCCCATCAAGCCAGCACCGGCCCTTGGAAAGAGAATGCTACTGAAGCCCATGCCTCCATCCTATCCCAGTCTAACCTTGTTGGACACTAAGGGCAATTTTTCATGGCCAATCCATCTAACTGCACATCTTTGGACTGTGGGAGGAAACCGGAGCACCCGGAGGAAACCCACGCACACGGGGAGAACGTGCAGACCCGGCACAGACAGTGACCCAAGCCAGGAATTGAACCTGGGATCCTGGAACTGTGAAGCAACAGTGCTAACCACTGTGCTACCGTGCTGCCCATCCCACTTATTTAACCATTACTCCTACCCTCGAATATTGAACATCCGCCGCCTCCACCCTCTCCCTCCCTCACAACCCTTTTCATCGTTGTTTAAACCTATCCTAATGACCCCATTCTGTTCGATCGTTCCCAGTTTCTGAAATCTCTGATTGCCGGTGACTTCCTTTCAAACTTTCTTTTGCACTCTCCCCAATGCAGAACTCAGCCCCAGGCAGTGACACAAAGCCTGGCGAGGGAGTGAGGGTCGAGATGGGGAGGGGGGGGGCATTGTCATGATATGCACTAAAGCACATAATGAGATCCAGGCAGGCAGTGACAGACACCCAGCACAGCCAATCAACACACAGGGCAGAACACAACCAATCATCAGGCAGAAGACTAGAAGGTAGTCTCCCACTATAAAACACATCAACACTCTGCCTCTTTCCACTGGTGTCAACTGTAGTGACAGTCAGGGTGTATATATCAGTTAGCACCTTCTACACGTGGCTCAGAGCTGGTCTGGTCTAGTTAGTTATAGTAAGCATGCTTAGATTAGTAGAGTGTCAAACCCACAGTGAACTGTGTGCACTGCTTAACAAGTTCAATAAAGCGAATTGAACTAACGTCAAAGTTTGGAGTCTACTTTCAAGTACAACTGCATCCAGTTGCAGTCCGTGTTACCCCAGGGTGAATGACACGACAGGGATATTTGAGATGTCGGATTGGCTGCCTGTTTAGGGGGAACAAAGTAATGGGGTACATCACCAGAGAAGCTGTGCTGTGGGGGTATTGGTGCTGGAGAGGCCTTCAGGGTGGAGGGAAGGGGAGTTGCTGTCCCCATTCTGCTGCTGGGTCTATGGGAGCTGTCGATGGAGGGGCAGGGAGTGGTCAGGTGCTTTCCAGATGGGAACAGAGGCCATCCCAGTCGGCCCCTCCCTTCTCAGGCCTGCAGAGAGCGCCCGCCCCACCCGATGTGCTGGAGCTGAGTGCCGCATGCCGCCACCTACTGTTGGGCCTCCCAATGCCAGCCTGCCATAACCAGTCTGCAACGGAAGAGAGTGCCCACCAGTGCTGCTCTCTCATGGACAGTACCTGTGCGTCCACACTGTGCCTGCTGCAGAGACCAAAGATCCTTGGGCAGCGGCAAGATGGGATCTTGTGTAAGTCTTCAGGTCTGCTGCCTGGAGGAGTCCGGGATAAATGACATCCCGGGGAGCCCACATCCGGCAAGCAGCACCTGAAGCCAAACATCTGGAACAATCCTGGAAAATCCAGGATAGTTAGTTGCCTTCCCCCCGTTGCGCATTAGGTAATTTGGACATTCGGAATTCTCCCTCAGTGTTTCCGAACAGGCGCCGGAGAGTGGTGACTAGGGGCCTTTCACAGTAACTTCATCGCAGTGTTAATGTAAGCCTACTTGTGACACTAATAAAGATTATTATTATTATGTTAATTTTATTATTATCATTAAAAGGCTGACACAGCAACTGGCTTCCTTTGCTGGCTGTTTACCTAACAGTGGTTCTGGTGCTACACCAAGAGTTTTCCCACCTTTTAAAAATTTCCCAGTGGGACATGCAATCCGGGGTTGGTGGAACTGTCGGAGGAATGACAAGGTAACTTGGACCAAACACCCAAATGCCAGAGTGCCCCCCCCCCCACACACACACACAACTGGGTCCTGCATGTACTTCAGTCACAAACCTTCTGAACTGTTGCCTCAACTTTACTCCCCACGTGCAAACATTATTCCCTGGACATGCAAGGGCTGAATTCTCAGGTGGGATGGTCCAAAGGATTGATGAATAGGATTGACGTAAATGGTGGTGTGGTCGTCACCACTGATTGTATAGTAGAAGTAATAACGTTATAGTAGATGAAATACTGTAAGGCTCCTGTACTAGAGGTACGGGGGTAAATCCCTGTCTGCTGGCTCCGCCCAGTAGGCGGAGTATAAATGTGTGTGCACGCCGAGCTGCTCCCATTCTGGGAGCAGCTGCAGGAGGCCACACATCTCTGCTTAATAAAGCCTCGATTATGCTCTACTCTCGTCTCGTAGTAATTGATAGTGTATCAGGTGGTTATTGAGTTGAGCGAGAGAAGCCGCCGCCCCCCCCACCCACTCCCCACTGTGACATTTCTTCCGATTCACCCCCCCCTCCTGCCATCACATCTGGCTGTGGAGAACAGCTGGAAGGCAGGAAATTGGATGTACATCACTCAGACTACAACTATTGCGATGAAATTTCCAACCAGGAATTATATAAACCAGTCAGATTATGTGAATGATATTAGCGGCATAATTTACTCACGCTTTCACACTTATGAACTCACTCTCGGTATCTAATAATAATAA
Organism: Scyliorhinus canicula; assembly: GCF_902713615.1. Lineage (NCBI taxonomy): Eukaryota > Metazoa > Chordata > Chondrichthyes > Carcharhiniformes > Scyliorhinidae > Scyliorhinus > Scyliorhinus canicula. The sequence continues at coordinate 25,535,297 of NC_052167.1, forward strand.
TCTTTATTATTAGAACATACAGTGCAGAAGGAGGCCATTCGGCCCATCGAGTCTGCACCGACCCACTTGAGCCCTCACTTCCACCCTATCCCCGTAACCCAATAACCCCTCCTAACCTTTTCTTTTGGACACGAAGGGCAATTTATCACGGCCATTCCACCTAACCCGCACATCTTTGGACTGTGGGAGGAAACCGGAGCACCCGGAGGAAACCCACGCAGACACGGGGAGAACGTGCAGACTCCGCGCAGACAGTGACCCAAGCCGGGAATCGAACCTGGGACCCTGGAGCTGTGAAGCAACAGGGCTAACCACTGTGCTACCCTGCTGCCCCATATGTTATGCGAACCCATCCAAATTGTTTGAAGTTCCAGCTGGTAATCCACACTATTTCTCTCTTTGCAAACCATCCAGTCCTTTCAATGAGATCCCTGTCTGTAACCGCTGACTGCCCATTATTTATTTAAAGCATCTGAACCAGTTTTATTCCAACAGGTATCGTACCCGCCAATATCCAATTTGTCAGATTTGAACCATCCAGTGCCTCACCTGTCGAGGGACAGGATCACTACAACGGGCCTGTCGATCCCGCTGTCAGGTGGGACAGGGGGTCAGAAAGGTGCACTGTGTGGAGAACAGAACCTGCCTCTGGGTAAATGGGATGTATGTGGGCATCGCTGGCTGGGGCAGCACTTTTATTGCCCATTCCTAATTGCTCTCGAACCAAGTGGCTTGCCAGGGCAATTTTCAGAGGCCTGTTAAGAGTGAAACGCATTGCTGCGGGTGCGCAGTCACATGCGGGCCAGACCAGGGTAAGGATGCCACGTTTCCTTCCCTACAGGACGTAAGTGAACCAGATGGGTTTTTTACGGCAGTCGAAAATGGTCAATGTCACACTTATAATGCCAGGTTTCTAAAAGTTGAATTCAAATTTCACCATCTGCCCTGGTGGGATTTGAACCGGGTCCTTGGATCTCTGGATTACTAGTCCAGCGACAAAACCAGACCACGCCACCGCCTTTGCCCATTGCCACCTGGGCAAGAGATAAAATCCAGCTGAGCGACTCAGTAACTTTTGAGTGATGAGTCGGAAGGGGGTGACAGCGCACTTTACATTTCCTCCCCCCCCCCGCACCCGCACCCCCCCCCCCCCCCGCACCCGCACCCCCTCCCCCCCCGCACCCCCCCCCCCCCCCCCACCCGCACCACATCATTCCCCCCCCCCACCCGTGCCCATTTCTCTTCAGCATTGACTGAAAATAAACAAGCACGTCTTTCGGGACTAGTGGGAGGACACAAGAGCACCTGTGGGCAGCACGGTAGCACAAGTGGTTAGCACTGTGGCTTCACAGTGCCAGGGTCCCAGGGGTTCGATTCCCCGCTGGGTCACTGTCAGTGCGGAGTCTGCACGTTCTCCCCATATCTGCGTGGGTTTCCTCCGGGTGCGCCGGTTTCCTCCCACAGTCCAAAGACGTGCGGGTTAGGTGGGTTGGACATGATAAATTGCCCATAGTGACCAAAAAAAAGGTTAGGAGGGGTATTGGGTTCCTGGGATGGGGGGGGGGGGGGGGGGGAAATGAGGGCTTAAGTGGGTCGGTGCAGACTGATGGGCCAAATGGCCTCCTTCTGCACTGTGTGTTCTATGTTCAGTGTGACTCAGATTGCCTATCGCTCATTGAGCACTCCTGCCAGGATGTCACTTTCTCCTGTAGTTTTATACTGAGGGATCAGGTGGAAAATAACTGATTTCAATTTACGGCCCGCGTTTCTCACTGGTCAGTTACTAATTTACTCCTTAGCTATTATCCCATTTAGAAAGCTTTCCAGTCAAGTGAAAGAGTCAATAATCGTGCCACTTCTCTCTCTGGCCTCTAGAAAGCAGCAACGCACTTTGGGAAGCCGTCCATTCCTGTGTGACTCTAATCAGCAGCTCAAACTGATCGCAGGAAACAAGCTGAATAACAGAGGTGGAGATGGGGCTCATTCTTAACACGGGTCTCACAAATGGTACCACAGCCGCGCAGCCTACCCGAGTCTGCTTGCTCGCCCTGCTCCCGCGGCCTACCTCCTCGGCAACCTCCAGCTGCACCCGCTTCATCTCGGCAACGGGCTTCTTTGCTCCTGTCGCTGAACGGGTGATGCATCTCCCTCCAGCTCCCTCCTCAGGGCACCCCTCCCCTCCCCTCCAGCAGCCTATTCCACATTGAAGAGGCGGCACGGTGACACAGTGTTTAGCACTGCTGCCTCACAGCGCCAGGGACCGCGGTTAAACGAATGGCGGGTCTGTTTAGAGCAATGGTAGGGTGCCTTGTTGAAGAGGAGGCGGAGGAGCTGATGGAAAGGGCCGACATATGGCAGATACAATCCGATGCAAACAGGTGTGATGCGATGCGCTTTGGGAGTAAAACAAAACGTAGCCAGGCCACAACGTCTAAAGGGTGAGGCCGAAATTCTCCGGCTGCTGGGATTCCCTATTCCCATTGGGAGTGCACCCCCACCCGCTGGTTTCCCGGCGGCGCGGGGTGACTTCAACGGGGAATCCCATTGATAAGCGGTGGGAGTAGCGAACGGCTTGCTGCCGAGGAACACGCGGTTGGGCGACCGGAGAATCCGTCCCATTACTTTGAGGCTGGGGGGGGGGGGTGTATTTAGTATAGTGAAAACTGGAGGTGCAGATTCAGAAATCATTGAGGTGGCAGGGCAAGTTGCAGAGGTAGCTAATAACGCATAGAACATAGAACAGTGCAGCACAGAACAGGCCCTTCGGCCCTCAATGTTGTGCCGAGCCATGATCACCCTACTCAAACCCACGTATCCACCCTATACCCGTAACCCAACACCCTTAACCTTACTTTTATTAGGACACTACGGGCAATTTATCATGGCCAATCCACTTAACCTGCACATCTTTGGACTGTGGGAGGAAACCGGAGCACCCGGAGGAAACCAACGCACACAGGGGGAGGACGTGCAGACTCCGCACAGACAGTGACCCAGCCGGGAATCGAACCTGGGACCCTGGAGCTGTGAAGCATTTATGCTAACCACCATGCTACCCTGCTGCCCCGATGAGATAGTTGCCTCTGATTTTTTAAAATTTTAATCACAGAGTGTTAGCATTTATTGCTCATCTCTCATCGCCTTTGAGAAAGTAGCAGTGTAACCATCCACTTTGCTAACATTTGATGGGCCATTTCGGAGGGAACAAGTTCAACCACGCCAATATTTCTAGCGCGACCTCATTATCGATCTGAACGCAAGATGGCTGCCTGCAGCACGCCAAACATGGCAGGCGCCACATTTCCTTACCGGGGAACATAGAACATAGAACATTACAGCGCAGTACAGGCCCTTTGGCCCTCGATGTTGCGCCGACCTGTGAAACCCCTCTAAAGCCCATCTACACTATTCCCTTATCATCCATATGTCCATCCAATGACCATTTGAATGCGCTTAGTGTTGGCGAGAAGGACGTACTGGCCCTGGAGGGTGTGCTGAGGAGATTCACTAGGTTAATCCCAGAGTTGATGAGGTCGGATTACGAGGAGAGGTTGAGTAGACTGGGACTGTACTCATTGGAATTTAGAAGGATGCGGGGGGATCTTATAGAAACATATAAAATTATGAAGGGAATAGATAGGATTGATGCGGGCAGATTGTTTCCACTGGCAGGTGAAAGCAGAACTTGGAGGCATAGCCTCAAAATAAGGGGAAGTAGATTTAGGACTGAGTTTAGGAAGAACTTCTTCACCCAAAGGGTTGTGAATCTATGGAATTCCTTGCCCAGTGAAGCAGTTGAGGCTCCTTCATTAAATGTTTTTAAGGTAAAGATAGATAGTTTTTGAAGAATAGAGGGATTAAGGGTTATGGTGTTCGGGCCGGAAAGTGGAGCTGAGTCCACAAAAGATCAGCCATGATGTCATTGAATGGCGGAGCAGGCTCGAGGGGCCAGATGGCCGACTCCTGCTCCTAGTTCTTATGTTCTTGTGTTGTTATGACTACGGCAAGTCGGCTAGGACCGTTAATGATGATTGCTTTTCAAAAACCAAACGCAGGTAACAGCCAACCACATTGCTGTGGACCTGGAGTCACATATCGGCCAGTCAGGGAAGGAGAACATATTTCTTTCCTTCCTCAAAGGAATTAGTGAACCCGATGTACTGGCGTTCGAAAATATGCAGTGCCAATTAACCAGAAAGTGGGTTTGATTGTGGGGAGAGATTGCAGAGAATAGGATTGGGGTCCTCTGGAAAACAGATGGGAAAGGTGTGACTTTAATTAAATTTTAGGATTTGGGGAATAAATCGGATCGGGCATCTAAAGACTTTCCTCCAGAGGATAATCTATGGGGAGGCGGTGCGGTATTGTCGCTGGGCTAGTAATTCAGAGATCCAGGGTAATGCTCTGGGAACCTGAGTTTCGAAACCCCACCATGGCAGATGGTACAATTTAATTACGATAAAACTCAGGAATTAAAGGTGTAATCACGTGCATGAAACCATCGTCGATTGTCGTATAGACCTATCAGGTTCATTGAAGTGCCAATGGGGAGGAAATCCGGCCTACACCAGGCTCTATGGACTCCAGGCCCATAGCCACTGCCCTCTGAAAAGGTCTGGCAAGCCACTCAGTTCAAGGGCAAATAGGGACGGGCAACCCAGTCAGCGATGGCTCGCGTCCCATAAATGAAGAAAAAAAGAACAAGTGGACATAAGAGTTGAAATCAGAGCCAGGCTTGTATGAACAGAACTCATCAAACACTTGTTCTACAAAAAGCAATGGATGCTGGCCCAATTAATCATTTTAAATCTGACATAGCCAAATGCCTAAAAGAGTATGGAAACAAGTCAGGTAAATGGGGTTTGAGATCAACCATGATCACACTGCAGGATGGAACCGGAGATAGAATAACTTTCTCCTGTTCTCATGCTCCTATCTTGACAGAGAAAATTAAATTAATTAAAGAGAGTCATTGAAATAAAAAGCCTTTCAATGCCAAGCAGTGCAGGATAACCTTCACATCCAGGCAATCTGGAATCGAGTTGGCAGCAATCCTTCTGCTTTTGATCAAAGGCGCATTATAATTCACAAATTCACAGGCCCGATGAATTGCCATCGTTTTTCAACTTGGCTGGGACCTGCCCTAACTCACCCTCGTGAAGGTCAAAGGCTGTGTTTAACTAACGTGGTTGCAGAATCTGGGGCGGGCCACTCCGGTGGGAAGGAGTGGCGTGAACCACTCCGGCGCCAGGCCGCCCCAAAGGTGTGGAATCCTCCGCACCTTCAGGGGCTAGGCCGGCGCCGGAGTGTTTGGTGCCATGCCAACCGGCGCCAAAGGGCCTCCGTTGGCCGGCGCGAGTTGGCGCATGCGTGGGAGCGCCGGCGTGTGCTGCCGCCATCCCAGCGCATGCGCAGACAGGTTTTTCACCGCACCGGCCATGGTGGAGGCTGACAGTGGCCGGTGCGGAGGGAAAAAGTGCCGCCACGGCACAGGTCCGCCCGCGGATCAGTGGGCCCCGATCGCGGGCCAGGCCACCGTTGGGGCACCCCCCCCCCCCCCGGGGCCAGATCCCCCGCGTCCCTCCAAGGACTCTGCAGGACGCCCGTGGAGGCAGTTCCCACCGGTAAGAACCTGCTGTGATTTACGCCAGCGGGACCCGCCGAAAACGGGCGGGCACTCGGCCCATCGCGGGTCGGAGAATCGCCGGGGGGCCGCTGCTAGCGGCCGCCGACCGGTGCGGCGCGATTCCCGCCCCCGCCGAAACCCCGGCGCCGGAGAATTCGGCAGCCGTCGGGTGCATGATTCATGTCGACCCCCAGCGATTCTCCGACCCGGCGGGGGGGGGGGTTTGAGAATCCCGCTCCTGATCACTGCAACTGATGTACCCTGTACGCTCCATCCTTAGCCCTGACTGTAGGATGCACTGAGAGAGATGGCAGCACGGTGGCACAGTGGTTAGCGCTGCTGTCTCACAGTGCCGGGAACCCGGGTTCGATTCCGACCTCGGGTGACGGTCTGTGTGGAGTTTTCATTTTCACCCCATGTCTGCCTGGGTTTCCTCCGGGTGCTCCGGTTTCCTGCCATGTTCCAAAAATGTGCAGGTTATGTGGATTGGCCATGATAAATTGCTCCTTAGTATCCATAAGGGTGCAGGTTAACTGGGGTTACGGGGATTGGGTGAAGGAGTGGGCCAATGTAGGGTGCTCTATCAGAGGGTCAATGCAGACTCGATGGGCTGAATGATCTCCTTCAGCACTGGAGGGATTCCATTGCTGTACAGACAACAATGCCATTCTTTTCCAGGGGCCTTATTTTTTACAATAATCTTTATTGTCACAATTGGGCTTACATTAACACTGCAATGAAATTACTATGAAAAGCCCCTAGTCGCCACATTAAGGCGCCTGTTCGGGTACACAGAGGAAGAATTCAGAATGTCCAAATTACCTAACAAGTCTTTCGGGACATGTGGGAGGAAACCGGAGCACCCGGAAGAAACCCTCGCAGACACGGGGAGAACGTGCAGACTCCGCACAGTGACCCAAGACGGCAATCGAACCTGGGACCCGGGCTCTGTGAAGCAACAGTGCTAACCACTGTGCTACCTTATTGTGTGGTCCCATCTACTTATTTCATTGGATATTAAAGGTCCCATGCCATTATTCAGAGACTTCTTGATGCCTTGATCAACAAGATAAGTTCAGCAATTGCTCCCTCTCAGCTGGACACTTCGCTACAGGCTGGCGACACGGTCACTGATCTGTCCCCCCGAAGCGCACTATCACCCAATTAACCATCATGGCGTCCCCCCCCCCCCCCCCACCCCCATTTATCCTTCATCTCTCTGCCGCTGGAGTTAGAGAGCAAGGAGCACGTTGCTTAGTCCCTTGCGCCTCCTCTGTTTTTTAATTACGTCAAGACTGATCGATGTATTTACTCCATTTACCCATCTCCTTACAAAAAGCAGCATGGTGGCACAGTGGTTAGCACTGCTGCCTCACAGCTCTAGGGTCCCGGGTTCGATTCTGGCCTTGGGTCACTGTCCGTGCGGAGTCTGCACGTTCTCCCTGTGTGTGCGTGGGTTTCCTCCGGGTGCTCCGGTTTCCTCCCACAGTCCAAAGACGTGCAGGTTAGGTGGATTGGCCATGCTAAATTGCCCTTTAGTGCCCAAAAGGTTAGGTGGGGTTGCTGAGTTACGGGGATAGAGTGGACACGTGGGCTAAAGTGGGGTGCTCTTTCCAAGGGCTGGTGCAGACTCAATGGGCCAAATGGCCTCCTTCTGCATTGTAAATTCTGTGATAAGCCATCAATCTCAATTTTGAAATTTGTAAATGATCCAGCTTCCAAAGTTTCTGTTGGGGCAGAATGGCGGGCGGATTTGCTAACAGAGCATATTTGCGATCTCTCAATTGTGGCACATTTGTCTTTATATCACAAGGTTATGGATTTGATTGCGAGGTGCTGGGGATAGCTCTGTAGCTGCTAACAAGGTATTCATTGCCTTAGGTAGCTCAACAATACTTTTTAAAAATTCATTCATGGGATGTATGCGTTGCTGGCTCGTCCAGCATCTCTTTGTCCAGCACTAATTGACCTTGAGAAGGTGACTAGAAACCTTCTCCAGAGGTAGAGTAAAGTTCTGAGCTAGGAGCTGGCCCCATGCTTGCTTCTACACACTTCTCTGTCCAACACTCTGTCTGACCTAGCTGCGGTTTGGTGGCACAGTGGTTTGCACTGCTGCCTCACAGCAACAGGGGCCCGGGTTCAACTCTGGCCTTGGGTGACTGGCTGTGTAGAGTGTGCACTTTCTCCCCGTGTCTGCGCGGGTTTCGTCCGGGTGCTCCGGTTTCCTCCCGCAGTCGAAAGATGTGCGGGTTAGGTGGATTGGCCAGGCTGAACGCAGGCTATCAGGTCACGATCGCACTGCAGTTTATGGCAGCTTGCTGTGCACAAATTGGCTGCCGCATTTCCTACGCTCCGCTTCAAAGTTACGTCATCGGCCATAAAGCCCTTCCAGACATCCCGACTGAGATTATGAAGCCAGCTCTAGAAATATAAGTCTTTTTTTCCCGGCCCTCAGCTTTGACAAATTACATGCACTTCCCCTTGATGATCAAGATATCTTGTGTGACTATTGCTTCTCCATAGTATCTTTCCGTACACCTACCTCTCACTATTGGCTCCACATTTCATTGGGCGCCTGCATCTTTTGTGACAAACTCTCTTTCTCCATCAGCGTGTTCTTGTTGCATGGCGCTAGGTATCTCGATAGCTGTGGTCACGCAGGTATGAATTCCTTAAAAAGCCTGTTGGGACTCTTTCACAAAATTCCAAAGAACCCGCCCAAAAAAGCAGAGACTTGCGAGGTTCCATAGAATCTCCACAGTGCAGAAGGAGGCCACTTGGCCCATCGAGTGTGCACCAACCCTCTGAAAAAGCCTCTACCTAGGCCCAATCCCCCTGCCCTATCCCCTTAACCTCACCTAACCTGCACATCTTTGGACACTAAGGCGCAATTTAGGGAGGAAACCGGAGCACCCAGAGGAAACCCACGCAGACACGGGGAGAACATGCAGACTCCACACAGTCACCCAAGGCCGGGATTGAACCCAGGTCCCTGCCCCCGTGAGGAAGCAGTGCTAACCACTGCGCCGCCGTGCCGTTCATGGCCAGAGAGTCTTGTAAAGGCTTGAAGCTCAACCGGGCCTTCACGAGGAAAATTGCACTAAGAGGCATGGGCGATGGAGGGCTTGATGAGTGGAAACGGATGCAATAGAGAGCCGGACCCTGTAACTCAGAGCTGTTGGGACCCGATATGAGCTGCCGGCTGGGATGGTGAAATGGACACGGGATACCTGCATACCTGGGTTGAAGTGGGTCTCACTCTGGAGGGTGTGATTGTAAAATTTAACAAAATGATCAAGGAACCTGGCAAATACACCCCCAGATCTTCCTGTTCCTGCAGTCCTGAGAACTATATCGGCAGCACGGTAGCATGGTGGCTAGCATAAATGCTTCACAGCTCCAGGGTCCCAGGTTCGGTTCCCGGCTTGGGTCACTGTCTGTGCGGAGTCTGCACGTCCTCCCCGTGTGTGCGTGGGTTTCCTCCGGGTGCTCCGGTTTCCTCCCACAGTCCAAAGATGTGCGGGTTAGGTGGATTGGCCATGCTAAATTGCCCGTAGTGTCCTAAAAAGTAAGGTTAAGGGGGAGGGGGTTGTTGGGTTACGGGTATAGGGTGGATACGTGGGTTTGAGTAGGGTGATCATTGCTCGGCACAACATCGAGGGCCGAAGGGCCTGTACTGTTCTATGTCTATATCCTTTGGTTTATGTTGCTTCACTTCATCTTTACCAACATTATCACATTGCTTTGCATTAAGTTTGATTGCCACGTGCCTGCCAATTCCACCTGCCTAATTCTGTCCTCTTTTGTTTTGTATTCATTCAAGAAGTGTGGGCTTCACTAGCTAGGCCGGCATTTATTGCCCATTCCTAATTGCCCTTGCGAAGGTGGTGATGAGCCGCCTTTTTGAGCTGCTGCAGTCCATGTGGTGTAGGTACGCCCACAATGCTGTTAGGGAGAGACTTTCAGGATTTTTGCGACAGTGAAGGAATAGCCGATATATTTCCAAGTCAGCGTGGTGTGCGGCGTAGAGGGGAACCTCCAGGTGGTGGTGTTCCCTTGTATTCTCCTGCCCTTGTCCTTCTAGATGGTGGTGGTTGTGGGTTTGGGAGGTGCTGTTGAGGGAGCCTTGGTGAGTTGCAGCAGTGAACCCTGTAGATGGTACGCACGGCTGCCGCTGTGCGTCAGTGATGGAGGGAGTGAATGTTTGTTGATCAGGTGGGGCTGCTTTGTCCTGGATGATGTTGAGCTTCTTGAGTGTAGATCCAAACAAGTGGAGATTATTCCATCACACTCCTGACTTATACCTTGTAGATGGCGGACAGGCTTTGGGGAGTCAGGAGGTGAGTTACTCACCGCAGAATTCCCAACCTCTGACCTACTCTTGTATCCACAGTATTTATATGTCTGGGCCCAGTTCAGCTTCTGGTCAATGGTAACCCCCAGGATGTCAATGTGGGATTCAGCGACAGTTGAACATTGACCATTAAAAGCACCTGGTTAGATTCTCTCTTGTTGGAGGTGGACTTGCCAAGTACTTGAGTGTTGTGACTGTGAATTGTCACTTAACAGCTGCAGCCTGAATGGTGTCCAGGTCTTGCCAAATGTGAATAAGGCATAAAGTTGTCTATTCAGCAGCAAACATATTGGGCGCGATTCTCCCGAGTCACGAAAACTCGGGAAGCTGGCGTCAAAAACGGGCACGTTTGACGCCACCCTCCGCCACCCCCCCCCCCCCCCCCCCCCCCCGACCGGGAACCGATTCAGCTCCCCGGTCGATGCCGTGAACTCCGGCATCGCGGGCTTAATGAATTTCGACGTTAGCGACGGCTGACGCGTCAGATGACGTCAGCCGCGCATGCGCGGATTGGACGACTCCAACCCGCGTATGCGCGGATGACATCATCGCGCTTGTGCGTGAAACCCGCGCATGCGCGGACCGGTATGCCCCGCAGAAGCCCCACGGATGGATCCATCGGGGCGGCGGAGGGAGAAAGAGTGCGCGGGGTAAGTACCTGCTGCCCGCGATCGGTGCCCACCGATCGCGGGCCCATGGCACCCTTGGCACGCCCGTGGTACTGCCGTGCCAATCGGTGCCATGGTTCCCCAGATCGGGACTTTACGGCCATTTTTATGAACGGTCAGACCAGGTGTGTTTTACGTTCATAAAAACGGCCGTAAAGGCCTTGGAATTCGGCCCATCGGCCAGGGGTGAATCGCTGCTCGCCGTAGAAAAACGGCGGGCAGCGATTCGTGTCGGGAGCGGGCGTGGGGGGGGGGGGTAGAATAGCGGGAGGGCATCGGACCAGCGTGTCCGTAAAAATTTACGCCGCCCGCTATTCTCCGAATTTTCGTGAGCGCGGAGAATTGCGCCCATTCAGTTTGAGCTTGCAATTGAAAATGCCCCTCAGTTCAAGCAGAATTTTCCAGATGTATGTGGAGCCCAATACAACTATTATGGCATTGAATCCTTAATCTGGGTTCTCCACATAAACCATCACACATCACCCAAAGGTATTCCTCAACCTTTTTCTAAGATTCACAATGCTACGCAGTGGCTAACGTAACATAAAGCCACCGGGATTAATGACTCACTCCAGAGCGGTGGTCGCACCCAGGGTTCTGATCAAAGTCAGGGGGAAGAAATCAAATCACATTTCCACTTCCCAAACCCATACCCCTACCCAACAAAGAGGATAAGGGCAGCAGGTGCACCCCCCAAGTCGCACACGCACACCTTGACTTCAACACATGGCAGCGATCCTCCCTCAGCGCGGGAAGCATGTGGGTTCGAACCCTACTCCAGAGTTGAAATTCCAGAGTTAATCTCGGCAGACTCCCAACGCGGCACTTGGGCTGCATTGTTGGCGGTGTCGTCTTCAGTTGAAACTCTCAAGCGAATGCAAAAGACCCCACGAACAGTTGCTTGAAGAAGAAGAGCGGACCCCCCCCCTCCCCCACCGCCCCCCCACTGACCTCGGGCAATGTTGCTCCCTCGTTATCTTGTCACATACCAATCCTATTCATGGGAGCTTGCTCCTGGAACATCACCTACATTATAAAATGGTGCGCAACGTTGGCTATCAAACGTTTTGGGATAAATTGAGATCGCAGGAGACAGGGGCAGCAGGGTAGCAGGGGCAGCAGGGTAGCATGGTGGTTAGCATAAATGCTTCACAGCTCCAGGGTCCCAGGTTCGATTCCCGGCTGGGTCACTGTCTGTGTGGAGTCTGCACGTCCTCCCCCTGTGTGCGTGGATTTCCTCCGGGTGCTCCGGTTTCCTCCCACAGTCCAAAGATGTGCGGGTTAGGTGGATTGGCCATGCTAAATTGCCCGTAGTGTCCTAAAAAAGTAAGGTTAAGAGGGGGGTTGTTGGGTTGCGGGTGTAGGGTGGATACGTGGGTTTGAGTAGGGTGATCATGGCTCGGCACAACATTGAGGGCCTGTTCTGTGCTGTACTGTTCTATGTTCTATTTTATACAAATGCAAATTCCTTCATGCATCAGTGCACCTTCGCCGTCATTGAGTTACAATCCAGGAACTCCTACCTAACAGCATTGTGGGAGCGCCCTCAATACATGGGCTACAACTGTCAGTTTGAAGGTTCGCCAAACCCTTCTCAAGGACAAGTGGGGTAGGGCAGTAATGTCAGCATAGGCAGCAACGCCCGAATTCCATTACTTGAAAAGACCTGAGTTATACCGAGTTATTGCTTTCTGTCGAGGGAGGGTGAGTCGGCAGAAAAAGCTGATTTGATTGGTGTGAAAGGAGCGGGCGAACAGAATATTTGTTAACATAACAACTTTGGAAAATGTGCAAGCCCACCCCCCCCCCCCCCCCCCCACCCCCACCCCCTTGCAGGCAGGTAGGATGTGACAGCCTGGCGGCGCAGTGGTTAGCACTGCTGCCTCCCAGCGCCAGGGACCCGGGTTCGACTCCGGCCTTGGGTCACTGTCTGTGTGGAGTTTGCACTTTCTTCCCGTGTCTGCGCGGGTTTCCTCCGGGTGCTCCGGTTTCCTCCCAAAGATGTGCAGGTTAGGTGGATTGGCCACGCTAAATTGCCCCTTAGTGTCCAAAAGGCGAGGTAGAGTTACTGGTTTATGTTGGCTTGAGTGGGGTGCTCTTTCCAAGGGCCGGTGCAGGCGCGATGGGGTGACTGGCCTCCTTCTGCACGACAGGGATTCTATGATTCTATCATGGGATCTCTGGAGACCATGCTGCCAAGCAGTCTGAGAGTTTATTGAAAGTGGTGTGGGATGCAAGCAGTGCCAGACTGCTGGAGATAACGTTGCCATTCTTGCCCTAAGAAGGTCTCCAGCCAGATCGCAGGATGGATAATCATAGAATCCTTACAGTGCAGAAGGAGGCCATTCGGCCCATCGAGTCTGCACTGATCCTCTGAAAGAGCACCCTACCTAGGCCCAATCCTCAGCCCTATCGCCGTAACCCCACCTGGGCAGCACGGTAGCATTATGTTTAGCATCAATGCTTCACAGCTCCAGGGTCCCAGGTTCGATTCCCGGCTGGGTCACTGTCTGTGTGGAGTCTGCACGTCCTCCCCGTGTGTGCGTGGGTTTCCTCCGGGTGCTCCGGTTTCCTCCCACAGTCCAAAGATGTGCGGGTTAGGTGGATTGGCCATGCTAAATTGCCCGTAGTGTCCTAAAAAAGTAAGGTTGGGGGGGGGTTGTTGGGTTACGGGTATAGGGTGGATACGTGGGTTTGAGTAGGGTGATCATTGCTCGGCACAACATCGAGGGCCGAAGGGCCTGTCCTGTGCTGTACTGTTCTAATTCTAATTCTAACCTTTGGACACTAAGGAGCAATTTAGCATGGCCAATCAACCTAACCTGCACGGCTTTGGACTGTGGGAGGAAACCGGAGCAGCCGGAGGAAACCCACACAGACACGGGGAGGACGTGCAGACTCCGCACAGACAGTGACCCGAGGCTGGAATTGAACCCGGCTTCCTGGCGCTGTGGGGCAGCAGAGCTAACCACTGCGCCACCGTGGCGCCCCCCTGTTGATGTCCGCTTGAAGCTAGTGGAACGACTGTTGTAATGGGGCAGCGCTGGGCTAAAAGACATTAAAAATAAGGTTAGTGTGGGCGTTGAGGTGCCTTGGCCGATTTTGGCTCATCTAAATTTGGACAAAATCACCGCTTCTCACCGGTGGCTCCCATTGGCAAATCCCCGGTGCCAATGGTGGCGGAGGAGCTAGGTGATGACCCACCCAGCCAATCAGCCCAGCAAGGCTCATTGCTTGGGATCACTATTGAGTGGCGCCAAAATGGGGGAAGGACCCGGAAGGGGGAATTAAAATAATTGTAGCCTGAACGAGAGGGCGTATCAATGTAAATGAGATTTATCTCTATTTTCAAAAGTGAAAAAATAATGAAGGAAGGAGGAACAATTCCTTCGAGCTGTTATTTCCTGTGAGTGCTGCTGGCTTGATGTTGTTCTTTGAATCCCGTTACCAGGTGCAACAAAGTTTAAGTCAAAAAAAAATGAATGTAAATTGTGGCAAAGAGGTTAGCTACAGGTCTATCACAAGATGAAAGTGGATTCTGGCTCCCGGAGCCTGTCAGCGCCTCTTAATGTGAACTTTAGAATTAATTGTCAAAGTGGTCGGGTTTCTCCCGAACTTTCCCAGACGGAATGTCTGATAGATTCATAGTTTCATTATTAACTCCACTCTTTAGACCCCAGCCAATCAGTAACTGCTATTAAATTACTGAGCTTTTTTAATCTCCTGGTGGACTGAGGGGTTTTGATGTGTGTGGGACTGGCGGCTGTGCCAGGGGGAGGTGGGGGGGTGGGAGGAATGGGGGGGGGGAGAAGCCAAACTGAGGCCAGAAACAAACAGCCTCATTAATGCATTGTCACAGATTTCATTAAGCAGTCTGACCCAACCAAAGTCGTCATAAATCAGCCGGAATGCAGGAGTTGCCACTGGCTGATAGCAGGGGCACTGCGTTATAACGAAGGATAGCATCACAGGACCTGTCTGTCGCGCGGTTGAAAATGCGTCTCTGACGGTATCTGAGTGCAGCATGTTTGCAGAGTCACTCTTTAATGTTTTGCACCTCCTCAGCAGAAAGGTTGATCTTAAATCGGCCCCCAATCGAGGCGGGAGAGTGGAAATTAATGACCATAGAGTCTGGGATTCCACTGCTCCCCCAGCAACGCCCACAATATACCCACCCCGTCTTCAAATCAAGAGAAACTGGCTGAGATTAGGGATAGAAACATTCTACAGCACCGGGCGGTTCCCCACACTCTCTCCCTCAGACTATCCCTCTCACTAACTCCCTCACACTCTCTCCCTCAGACTATCCCTCTCACTCTCTCCCTCAGACTATCCCTCACACTCTCTCCCTCAGACTATCCCTCACACTCTCTCCCTCAGACTATCCCTCACACTCTCTCCCTCAGACTATCCCTCACACTCTCTCCGCCAGACTATCCCTCACACTCTCTCCCTCAGACTATCCCTCACACTCTCTCCCTCAGACTATCCCTCACACTCTCTCCCTCAGACTATCCCTCACACGCTCTCCCACAGAATATCCCTCTCTTACTAACTCTCACACTCACTCTCTCCCTCAGACTATCCCTCTCACTAACTCCCTCAGAATATCCCTCACTCTCTCCCTCAGACTATCCCTCACACTCTCTCCCTCAGACTCACTCTCTCCCTCAGACAATCCCTCTCACTAACTCTCACACTCACTAACTCCCTCAGACTATCCCTCGCACTCTCTCCCTCAGACTATCCCTCACACTCTCTCCCTCAGACTATCCCTCACTCTCTCCCTCAGACTATCCCTCACACTCTCTCCCTCAGACTATCCCTCACACTCTCTCCCTCAGACTATCCCTCTCACTCTCTCCCTCAGACTATCCCTCACACTCTCTCCCTCAGACTATCCCTCACACTCGTTCCCTCAGACTATCCCTCTCACTCTCTCCCTCAGACTATCCCTCACTAACTCCCTCACACTCAATCTCTCCCTCAGAATATCCCTCTCACTAACTCCCTCACACTCACTCTCTCCCTCAGACTATCCCTCTCTTACTAACTCTCACACTCAGTCTCTCCTTCAGACTATCCCTCTCACTAACTCCCTCACACTCACTCTCTCCCTCAGACTATCCCTCTCTTACTAACTCTCACACTCACTCTCTCCCTCAGACTATCCCTCGCACTCTCTCCCTCAGACTATCCCTCACACTCTCTCCCTCAGACTATCCCTCACACTCTCTCCCTCAGACTATCCCTCACACTCTCTCCCTCAGACTATCCCTCACACTCTCTCCCTCAGAATATACCTCTCACTAACTCCCTCACACTCACTAACTCCCTCACACTCACTCTCTCCCTCAGAATATCCCTCTCACTAACTCCCTCACACTCACTCTCTCCCTCAGACTATCCCTCTCACTAACTCCCTCACACTCACTCTCTCCCTCAGAATATCACTCTCACTAACTCCCTCACACTCACTAACTCCCTCACACTCACTCTCTCCCTCAGACTATCCCTCTCACTAACTCCATCACACTCACTCTCTCCCTCAGACTATCCCTCACACTCTCTCCCTCAGACTATCCCTCACACTCGTTCCCTCAGACTATCCCTCTCACTCTCTCCCTCAGACTATCCCTCACTAACTCCCTCACACTCAATCTCTCCCTCAGAATATCCCTCTCACTAACTCCCTCACACTCACTCTCTCCCTCAGACTATCCCTCTCTTACTAACTCTCACACTCAGTCTCTCCTTCAGACTATCCCTCTCACTAACTCCCTCACACTCACTCTCTCCCTCAGACTATCCCTCTCTTACTAACTCTCACACTCACTCTCTCCCTCAGACTATCCCTCGCACTCTCTCCCTCAGACTATCCCTCACACTCTCTCCCTCAGACTATCCCTCACACTCTCTCCCTCAGACTATCCCTCACACTCTCTCCCTCAGACTATCCCTCACACTCTCTCCCTCAGAATATACCTCTCACTAACTCCCTCACACTCACTAACTCCCTCACACTCACTCTCTCCCTCAGAATATCCCTCTCACTAACTCCCTCACACTCACTCTCTCCCTCAGACTATCCCTCTCACTAACTCCCTCACACTCACTCTCTCCCTCAGAATATCACTCTCACTAACTCCCTCACACTCACTAACTCCCTCACACTCACTCTCTCCCTCAGACTATCCCTCTCACTAACTCCATCACACTCACTCTCTCCCTCAGAATATCCCTCTCACTAACTCCCTCACTCTCACTCACTCCCTCCCTCACTCACACTCACTAACTCCCTCACTCTCACCAACTCCCTCACTCTTACTCCCAACTCCCTCACACTCACACTCACTAACTCCCTCACACTCACTAACCCCCTCACACTCACTCTCACTAACTCCCTCACACTCACTAACTCCCTCACACTCACTCTCACTAACTCCCTCACACTCACTAACTCCCTCACACTCACTCTCACTAACTCCCTCACACTCACTAACTCCCATACACTCACTCTCACTAACTCCCTCACACTCACTAACTCCCTCACACTCACTAACTCCCTCACACTCACTCCCAACTCCCTCACACTCACTAACTCCCTCACACTAACTCTCAGTAACTCCCTCACACTCACTAACTCCCACACAATCACACTCAGTAACTCCCTCACACTCACTAACTCCCTCACTCTCACTAACTCCCTCACACTCACTCTCACTAACTTCCTCACACTCACTCTCACTAACTCTCGCACACTCATTAACACCCTCACACTCATTGTCACTAACTCCCTCACACTCATTGTCACTAACTCCCTCACACTCACTCTCAGTAACTCCCTCACACTCACTCTTACTGACTCCCTCATTCTCACTACCTCACACTCACTAACTCCCTCACTCTCACAAACTCCCTCATACTCACTCTCAGCAACTCCCTCACTCTCACTCTCACAAACTCCCTCACATTCACTCTCATTAAGTCCCTCACACTCACTAACTCCCTCGATGTTTTGGGTGTGCTGGGTCTGCGAGGACTGCGTTTACCATAGCAGTGAGAGAGACAGGCTTCCAACACTTGTAGAAATGCAACTCTATTTTATTTAACTATGAGCTGTTAAACATGCTTGCACTGTGGGTCGACACTGTGTTAAGTTGACTGGAGACCTGAGGCTAACCTGACCAGACTATCCTGCTACCACATGGTGGATGTTCGTGTTGCTGCTCACGGGCTCTGACTGTCTCAGAGGCTGCATCCCAAGAGAGCAGGGAAACTAGTGCCCTCTGGCTTTATAGTGGCCGTGTCCTGTCTGGTGATTGGCTGCTGTGTTCTGTGTGTCAATTGGTCATTCAGTGTGTCAGTCAGTGTCTGTCTGTGCACCATCATATACTTGTGTGTATATTATGACATCTCCCCCTTTTCTAAAAATGTGCACATGGCAATAAATAGTGAGTATGTGAATGTGCCTGACTATATGCAGAGTATGTGAGCGTATTTACATGATTAGGAACCTGACTATATACAAAAATATGAACGTATTTACACGGGAAGGTGTCTGTTGCAGATAGAGTGCATATAACAAATCATGGAAAACAGTATGTGCAGGCGAGCAAACGAAGGTTCAAGGTAACAAAACAATCAGTTCATAGATTCAGTCTCTGTGGTGGGCGACGAATTCTGGTTGACCGCCTCAAGGGTGGGCCAGGGGCCGCCTGCTCTGGAATGGGCGGAGATTTATCAACCGCAGAGGGTGGCAACAGCAGAGGTAGATCTGCGAGCCCTTGGACGGGCCTGTCCTGAGGGTGAGGCAGGGTATCACGATCTGGCGGCGAGCGTGGAAGCAGCCGCAGAGCCCGCCTATTACGCCGAAGAAAAGAGCCATCTTGCATACGAACCGGAAATGATCTGGGGGCCACTCGCTTGATTACCACAGCTGTGGCAGACCAGCCACCTTCGGGGAACTGAACACGAACGTGGTCATCAGGGACCAGAGCAGGGAGATCTGCGGCACGGGCTTCATACGCCGACTTGCGTTGGGCCCGAGACAGTTGAATTCTTCGCAGGACAGGAAAATTGTCGATATCCGGGATGTGGATTGCAGGCGCCGTTGTCCGTAATGTGCGGTTCATTAACAGCTGTGCTGGGGGGGACAGGCCAGCGGACAAAGGAGTCGCCCTGTAGGCCGGCAGCGCCAGGTGAAAGTCGGAACCCCCATCAGCCCCTTTACACAGGAGTCGTTTGACAATGTGCACCCCCGTTTCAGCTTTGCCATTTGACTGGGGATAGTGGGGGCTCGAGGTGACGTGCGTGAAATTATACCGTCGGGCAAACTGGTCCACTGCCGACTGGAAAAACACGGGCCATTATCGGCCATGGCCGTGAGTGGAATGCCGCGACGGGCAAAGGTCTCTTTACACGCCCGGATGACCGCTGCCGATGTGAGGTCATGCAGCCTGACCACCTCGGGGTAGTTAGAGAAGTAATCCACAATGAGGACGTAGTCCCGGCCTTGTGCGTGGAAGAGATCAATGCCAACCTTGGTCCATGGGGACGACACCAGTTCATGTGGCTGCAAGGTCTCTTCCGGCTGAGCCGGCTGGTACCGTTGGTACGTTGGGCAGTTGAGAACGGCGTTGGCGATGCCCTGATTGATGCCAGGCCAGTACACTGCCTCTCGGGCTCGCCGGAGACACTTTTCCACCCCCAGGTGACCCTCGCGAAGCTGGCCAAGGACGAGCTCCCGCATGCTTTGCGGAATGACGATCCTGTCCGATTTCAACAGAATGCCATCGACCACCGTCTTTAATGTTGTAGAATTGCGGGCACTGGCCTTTTCGCCACCCGTCTGTAAGACGGCGCACGACCCGTTGGAGCAGAGGATCCTTGGCCGTTTCACAACAAATCTGGATGACTCGTTCGTCAGTGGCGGGAAAGTTGGATGCGCAGAACTCAACACGGGCATCAATTTGGCAAATGAAGTCCAACTGCTCGCACGGCGTAGTGACGGAATGGGAAAGTGCGTCGGCCACGATGAGCCACTTGCCCGGGGTGTAGACCTGTTTGAAATCATACCGCCTGAGCTTGAGGAGGATGCGCTGCAGGCGAGGCGTCATATCGTTGAGGTCCTTCTGTATAATGTGAACCAGTGGCCTATGGTCCATTTGGACCGTAAATTTGGGGAGTCCATACACGTAGTCATGAAATTTGACAATTTCCGTGAGGCACTCTTTCTCGATTTGAGCATAGCGCTGCTCAGTGAGTGTCATTGCGCGCGATGCGTATGCGACTAGGGCCCATGAGGAGGATTCGTCGCGCTAGAGGAGCGCTGCCCCAATGCCAGACTGGCTCGCATCAGTGGAGATCTTCGTCTCCTTGGCAGGGTCGAGGAATGCCAGTACCGGGGCCTTGGTGAGTTTCGCCCTGAGTTCACGCCATTCTCGCTCGTGAGTGGGGAGCCACTGGAAGTCGGTGGTTTTCTTCACAAGATTGCGGAGAGCTGTGGTGTGAGATGCGAGGTTCGGGATAAACTTCCCCAGGGAATTGACCATTCCCAGGAAGCGGAGGACCGCCGGCTTGTCCTCCGGTGTCTTCATGGCATTGATCGCTGACACCTTGTCTGCATCCGGCTGCACACCAAACTTCAAAATATGGTCGCCGAGGAACTTTCTGCTTGGCCAAAGGAGCATTTGGCTCTGTTGAGGCGGAGGCCATGCTCGTGGATCCTCTGGAACACGCGCTTGAGTCGATCGATGTGTTCCTGCGGAGTGGTGGACCAGACAATGATGTCATCGACGTACACCCGCACCCCCTCGATGCCCTCCATCATTTGCTCCATTATTCTGTGGAACACCTCCGAGGCGGAGATTTAGAAATTTAGAAATTTAGAACAGTACAGCACAGAACAGGCCCTTCGGCCCTCGATGTTGTGCTGAGCAATGATCACCCTACTCAAACTCACGTATCCACCCTATACCCGTAACCCAACAACTCCCCCTTAACCTTACTTTTTAGGACACTACGGGCAATTTAGCATGGCCAATCCACCTAACCCGCACATCTTTGGACTGTGGGAGGAAACCGGAGCACCCGGAGGAAACCCACGCACACATGGGGAGGACATGCAGACTCCGCACAGACAGTGACCCAGCCGGGAACCGAACCTGGGACCCTGGAGCTGTAAAGCATTGATGCTAACCACTATGCTACCGTGCTGCATATAATGATGATGCCAAAGGGCATCCGGTTGTAACAATACCGGCCAAACGGGGTGTTAAAGGTGCAGAGCTTCCGACTGGATGCGTCAAGTTGTATCTGCCAAAACCCCTTGGAGGCGTCCAACTTTGTGAAAAACTTGGCGCGAGCCTTCTCGCAGGTGAGCTCTTCGTGCTTTGGGATAGGGTAGTGTTCCCTCGTGATGTTACGGTTCAAATCTTTGGGGTCGATGCAAATGCGTAGTTCCCCTGACGGTTTTTTAACACAAACCATGGAGCTGACTCAGTTGGTGGGTTCCATTACCTTAGAAATGACGCCCTAGTCATGGAGGTCCTGCAGCGGCTGCTTGAGGCGGACCTTAAGGGGCGCCGGCACCCGGCGGGGTGCATGAACCACAGGCGTGGCATTCGGTTTTAAAATAATTTTGTACGTGTATAGGTGTGTGCCCGTACCCTCGAAGACGCTGTGGTATCGTGCAATGATGTCTTTCAATTATGTCTGGAAGTCGGCTGGTGCCTCAGAGGGCAACGTGGAGTGAACCCGCTGTACGAGATTCAGGATCTTGCAGGCCTGAGCACCGAGCATGGAAGCTTTGGTTGACCCTACAATCCCGAAGCGCAGGGTGGCGTTTAAGGGACGGTGCGACACCACAAGCTGGCATGAGCCACTGGCAGCAATGGCATTGCCATTGTAATCGAGAAGCTGGCAGGCCGATGGAAGGATGGTCAGCTTGACGTGGGTGTTGTCCAGGTCAGACTGCGGAATGAGGTTGGCTGAAGCTCCGGTGTCCAGCCATGAATCGGATGCGAGAATTGTTGACCGTAAGGGTGGCACACCACTCGCCGTCCGGATCAATGCTCATCACTGGGAGGGGCTTGGCCTTTTTTTTGGAAAGCATCGTATGCTTGGTGATGATGCCCACCCGGAATGGGGATGTAAGATCCTCGGCGTCGGGATCTGGAACCATGTCGGAGTCGGAATCTGTAACTGGTTGTTGCACGGACCGGACATTCCTGCGCTGCTGCTGGGACCGATGTGAGGTGGGTAGTTGAGCAGATCTGCACAGGGCTGCATAGTGGCCAAGCTCGCCACACTGGAGACAGCGAAGAGATTTTGCGGGACATTGCCGCTTTAAGTGGGAGGAGCCACAGTTGTTGAACGTCGTGGCGCCGACGTCAGGACGTTCAGTGCGCCACCGCGCATGCGCGGTGCGGTCGAACGTTGTGCGCACCTGCGCAGTTCGGTCCTCGGCCTTGCCGTCCCCCCGGTCGTTGCGCGCATGCACAGGAGCCCGGGATTAGCACGCAAAATGGCCGCCCTCATCCAGACAGGCCCTGGAGCTGTTTTCCGGCCTCCACCCGCTCCGCATCGTGGGGGCCTTGCCGCGCCGTCTCTGCCGCTTTAATGTGCGAGTACCGGTTAGTGCTCATGCAGGACGCAGGTTCCGATGGCTATAGCGAGGGTGAGCTGCTTCACTTTAAGGAGCTGCTGGCGTAGGGGGTCAGAGTGCACACCGAAAACGATCTGGTCATGGATCATGGAGTCGGAGGTGGAGCCGTAATTACAGGATTGCACGAGGATATGGAGATGGGTTCGGAAGGATTGAAGAGGTTCATCCTTACCCTGCAAAGGCTGTTGAAACACGTAGCGTTCAAAACTCTCGTTGACTTCGATGTCACAGTGGCTGTCGAACTTGAGCAGGACTGTTTTGAACTTGGACTTGTCCTCACCTTCAGCAAATGTGAGGGAGTTAGAAATGTGGATGGCGTGGTCCCTGGCTGTGGAGAGAAAGAGAGCAATCTTTCTGGCATCTGACGCGGCTTCGAGGTCGGTGGCTTTGGGATGCAGCTGAAACTTCTGCTTAAAAATCTTCCAGTTGGCGACGCGGAGCGGCGGGTGAGGGCGGACGCTGTCCATATTACCGGATGGCTGGTCAAAGGCAGACTATCTCAGGGTAGGTCCATCAAACTCTAACATCACGCACTGGTACCATGATGTGTTGGATAAGCTGGGTCTGTGAGGACTGCGTTTACCGTAGCACTGGGAGAGACAGGCTTCCAACACTGAGAGAAATGCAACTCCATTTTATTGAACTATGAACTATTCAACATAGTTGAACTGTGGGTTGACACTATGCTGAGTTAACTGGAGACCTGAGGCTAACCTGACCAGACTATCTGACTACCACATGGTGGATGTATGTGTTGCTGATCACAGACTCTGGCTGTCTCAGAGGCTGCATCCCAAGAGAGCGGGAAAACTAGTGCCCTCTGGCTTTATAGTGGCCGTGTCCTGTCTGGTGATTGGCTGCTGCTGAGCTGTGTGTCAATTGGTCATTCAGTGTGTCAGTCCCTCACACTCACTCTCACTAACTCCGTCTCACTAACTCCCTCACTCTCACTCTCTAACTCCCTCACACTCACTCTCAGTAACTCCCTCACACTCACTCCCAACTCCCTCACACTCACTAACTCCCTCACTCTCACTCTCAGTAACTCCCTCACACTGACTCTCGCTAACTCCCTCGCACTCACTCTCACTAACTCCCTCACACTCAGTCACTAATGCCCTCACACTCACTCTCACTATCTTCCGCACACTCACTAACTCCCTCACACTGACTCTCGCTAACTCCCTCACACTCACTCTCACTAACTCCCTCACTCTCGCTCTCACTAACTCCCTCACACTCACTCTCACTAACTCCCTCACACTCACTCTCACTAACTCCCTCACTCTCGCTCTCACTAACTCCCTCACACTCACTCTCACTAACTCCCTCACACTCACTCTCAGAAACTCCCTCACACTCACTCTCAGTAACTGCCTCACACTCACTCTCGCTAACTCCCTCACACTCACTCTCAGTAACTCCCTCAGACTATCACTCTCAAAGAACAAAGAACAAAGAACAAAGAAAAGTATAGCACAGGAACAGGCCCTTCGGCCCTCCAAGTCTCTGCCGACCATGCTGCCCGTCTAAACTAAAATCTTCTGCACTTCCTGGGTCCGTATCCCTCTATTCCCATCCTATTCATGTATTTGTCAAGATGCCCCTTAAATGTCACTATCGTCCCTGCTTCCACCACCTCCTCCAGCAGCGAGTTCCAGGCACCCACTACCCTCTGTGTAAAAAACATGCCTCATACATCTCCTCTACACCTTGCCCCTGGCACCTTAAATTTGTGCCCCCTAGTAATTCACCCCTCTATCCTTTGGAAAAGTCTCTGACTATCCACTCTGGCTATGCCCCTCATAATTTTGTAGACCTCTATCAGGTCGCCCCTCAACCTCCGTCGTTCCAGTGAGAACAAACTGAGTTTATTGAACCGCTCCTCATAGCTAATACCCTCCATGCCAGGCAACATCCTGGTAAATCTCTTCTGCACCCTCTCTAAAGCCTCCACATCCTTTTGTTAGTGTGGCAACCAGAATTGAACACTATGCTCCAAGTGTGGCCTAACTAAGGTTCTATACAGCTGCAACATGACTTGCCAATTCTTATACTCAAGAGTAACACTCTCACTAACTCCCTCACTCTTCGTCTCAGTAACTCTCTCACTCTCACTCTCACTAACTACCTCACTCTCGCTCTCACTAACCCCCTCACACTCACGCTCACTAACTCCCTCACACTCACTCTCACTAACTCCCTCACACTCACTCTCACTAACTCCCTCACACTCACTCTCACTAACTCCCTCACACTCACTCTCACTAACTCCCTCACACTCACTCTCACTAACTCCCTCACACTCACTCTCACTAACTCCCTTACACTCACTCTCACTAACTCCCTTACACTCACTCTCACTAACTCCCTCACACTCACTCTCACTAACTCCCTCACACTCACTCTCACTAACTCCCTCACACTCACTCTCACTAACTCCCTCACACTCACTCTCAGTAACTCCCTCACTCTCACTCTCACTAACTCCCTCACTCTCACTCTCACTAACTCCCTCACACTCACTCTCACTAACTCCCTTACACTCACTCTCACTAACTCCCTTACACTCACTCTCACTAACTCCCTCACACTCACTCTCACTAACTCCCTCACACTCACTCTCACTAACTCCCTCACACTCACTCTCACTAACTCCCTCACACTCACTCTCACTAACTCCCTCACACTCACTCTCAGTAACTCCCTCACACTCACTCTCACTAATCCCTCACTCTCGCTCTCAGTAACTCTCTCACTCTCACTCTCACTAACTCCCTCACACTCGCTCTCAGTAACTCCCTCACACCCACTCTCACTAACTCCCTCACACTCACTCTCACTAACTCCCTCACTCTCACTCTCACTAACTCCCTCACTCTCGCTCTCACTAACTCCCTCACTCTCACTCTCACTAACTCCCTCACACTCACTCTCACTAACTCCCTCACACTCACTCTCACTAACTCCCTCACACTCACTCTCACTAACTCCCTCACACTCACTCTCACTAACTCCCTCACACTCACTCTCACTAACTCCCTTACACTCACTCTCACCCCTCACACTCACTCTCAGTAAATCCCTCACACTCCCTCGTACAGCACAGAAGGAGGCCATTTGGCCCATCGAGTTTGTACCGACCCTCCAAAAGATTACCCCATCTAGGTCCACACCCCCACCTTGTCCCCGTGACCAACCAATGGCGGTAAAGGCTATGGCCAGCATCAATCAAACCTGAGAAGTGGAGGATTGAAAAAGTGACAACCCCGATTGAAAAAAAAAGGGAGAAGGAAAACCAACGAACCACAGTCTAGGCAGTCATTCCTCAGCGCTGGGGAATTCACCACGCCTAAATGAAATGAAATGAAAATCGCTTATTGTCACGAGTAGGCTTCAATGAAGTTACTGTGAAAAGCCCCTAGTCGCCACATTCCGGCGCCTGTTCGGGGAGGCTGGTACGGGAATCGAACCGTGCTGCTAGCCTGCCTTGATCTGCTTCCAAAGCCAGTGATTTAGCCCAGTGTGCTGAACCAGCCCCTTGGGGCTGAACCAAATTGCCCGCAGTGAGATCAGGTGAAGTTTCTATCGACTTCCAACACCCGTGATAATGAGTGTCTTAGAAATGCTATTTTGGAGCTTGATGCCCTGACCCACAACCTGCAGCAGAGAAAGGGGTGGGCTACTTTGACACTGCAGGCATCTCCTCATCCCCTGAATGGAAATCACCTTGGAAATAGGGGCAGAAGTAGGCCACTCAGCCCTTCGAGCCTGCTCTGCCATTCAAGAAGACCACGACTGATCTTCTATCTTAACTCTTTCTTCCCCACATTCACTGATCACCTTAGTCTTCCAAATTCATTAACCCCAGTGTTGAATATACTCAATGACTGAACCTCCACTACCTTCTGTGGTCGATCATTCCAAAGATTCACAACCCTTTACATGTCGCGATTTCTCTTCATTGCACTGGAGTGGCAATCGGAGCCCTCCGACTGTCCAAGAATCAAAAACAAAAACAATCATTTTTCATTTTGAACGGCAAAACAGAAGGAGGCCGCTCTGTCCCTCGAGCCAGCCTTTGCTCCATATCCCTCGTTACTCTTACTCAATAAAAGCTTATCTGTCAGTGCCTTGTCCCAACATTCAAAGACGCGTGCGGAGAGAAACCTAGATTTGTATCCCGTGTTCCCTGGCTCTTGTTTCTCTCAAGCAAAGGAAAAAAAAATAATTCCTTTTAACATTTTAAACAGGTCATCTTTAATCTTCTATATTCAACGCAAAGCAGGTCCAAGCAACTTATCTTCATAATTATAGATTATCATAGAATTTACAGTGCAGAAGGAGGCCATTCGGCCCATCGAGTCTGCACTGGCTCTTGGAAAGAGCACCCTACCCAAGGTCAACACCTCCACCCTATCCCCATAACCCAGTAACCCCACTCAACACTAAGGGCAATTTATCATGGCCAATCCACCTAACCTGCACATCTTTGGACTGTGGGAGGAAACCGGAGCCCCCGGAGGAAACCCACGCACACACGGGGAGGACGTGCAGACTCCGCACAGACAGTGACCCAAGCCGGAATCAAACCTGGGACCCTGGAGCTGTGAAGCAATTGTGCTAGCCACAATGCTACCGTGCTGCCCTTTTTACCGCTTTTGGCTCCGATAGAGTTTTGGTGAATCTGCCCTTTACGCACTCAATGTGTCCCTTCCCCGGTTCATTTGCCAGAGCAGAGCGCACTATTCAGATGGGCTGTCCTGACCTTCGTCTTCCCTGGGTCCATACCTTGTGCTTGCCCTGTGATTAAAAGTCTATATTCTCTGTGGGCTACATAGCTATGCAGTCAATACGGAAGTAGGCCGGTTATGCTGGGATTGTTTTCCTTGGAGCCTGTTGTGTTCTCTGCGTTGCTAATTCTAGGACGTTTGGCCTCGTGTTCACAAAGACCACAAATAGCTTTTATTTGAACAAAGCTATAGATTTATTTACACTGCTTAATTTGATTTGCCACTCCTATATAACAAACAGCTGACAATAAACAATCTACACTCATCTACTACTAATCTCTACACTAATACAAAAACTATGATCAGCTCTCACTCACACAATCTTTCCTACAGTCTGTCCTCCAGCTTTCTCCTTAACCTCTCACCAACAAGACTTCACCTTGATGTCTTATATAGTTACACATCTAGCTCCCTCTAGTGGTTGATTTGGACATAACATTAACCCTTTCAGATCTTTACATTTATGATACTGTCACAGAGCAGAGAAGGCTGAGCCGGGGGTGGGTGGGGGGATCCATTTTTAAAATGCCGCCCCCATTTCTCAAACCCCCTCGGACTCCCCGCCACGGCCTCTGAATCTCACCAATGCACTGACGTGCCTCTAAGGGGTCCTCGACACCCCCCTCACCACACCTCTTAAGGGCCTGATCCCTGGCACGAGAAACCTAGTACCCGGATACCTTGGCACTGCCAACCTGGCACCCTGTTAGTGCCCTTGCCATCCTGGCTGTGCCACCTGGGTGCCAAGGTGCCCGGGTGGCAGCTGGGGTGCCTCGGTACCACCCTTCCCAGAGCCCGCCCACCCGGGGACCTCCCATGGCCCGGGAGATCTCTCCAGGTGCCCGTTACACCCGGTCCATGTTTGTGTGGAACAGTGCTGAACGGCGCCATGGCGAGTTCTCCCAGGCACGGGCATTCCTTCCCGGGCCTCTGGATAATTGGGCGCCGACATATTTAAATGAGCCGAATGTCTCACTTAAATATGTAAATCTGGATCTCACCTCGCAAGGGAGAGATTCAAATCGTGACTGCTCGGTAAATCTCGCAAGGCGTCCCGAGCATCACAAATCTCACAAGAGAGTTCTCGCAAAATTTAATGGCCTCGCCACGTCACCGAGTCGTGCGCGATGAGGCCACTCGATTCCGCCCAAGGTGAGAAATTTCCCCTGAGCAGAGGGGTCAATAGCCAGGGGCATAGATGAATGAATGAACAACTGTTACATTTGAAAAATCTGGCACTTGAATGTTTCAATAACTATTATAGATATTTGTTAAAAAGATGCGGGTCCTCATAGCTTAGAATAGTACAGCACAGAACAGGCCCTTCGGCCCTCGATGTTGTGCCGAGCAATGATCACCCTACTTAAACCCACGTAACCTGTATACCCGTAACCCAACAATCCCCCCCATTAACCCTACACTACGGGCAATTTAGCATGGCCAATCCACCTAACCTGCACATCTTTGGACTGTGGGAGGAAACCGGAGCACCCGGAGGAAACCCACGCACACACGGGGAGGACGTGCAGACTCCACACAGACAGTGACCCAGCCGGGAATCGAACCTGGGACCCTGGAGCTGTGAAGCATTGATGCTAACCACCATGCTACCGTGAGGCTTCCATTGCTGCTTTGGCTTATTGGATGATACTCAGAATCTATCGTGGGAAATGTCCTCTTCATCAAATACATCTGAAGAAAAATCAGAGTTAGAGCATAGAACATAGAACAGTACAGCACAGAACAGGCCCTTGATGTTGTGCCGAGCAATGATCACCCTACTCAAACCCACGTATCCACCCTATACCCGCAACCCAACAACCCCCCCCTCTAACCTTACTTTTTTAGGACACTACGGGCAATTTAGCATGGCCAATCCACCTAACCCGCTCATCTTTGGACTGTGGGAGGAAACCGGAGCACCCGGAGGAAACCCACGCACACACGGGGAGGACGTGCTGACTCCACACGTACAGTGACCCAGCCGGGAACCGAACCTGGGACCCTGGAGCTGTGAAGCAGTTATGCTAACCACCATGCTACCGTGCTGCCCCGCCTCTCTTATGAGACCACCTCTCAGTTTCTTTGCAGTTTCTCTTTTTCCGTGTAAACATTGACATTCCCCACAGCTGTTAACACCAAAGGATTGGGAAACCTGTTTAATTGGGAGCCAAGTGTCATTTTGGGAGACTTACCTGGTGTGAAGTCCTCCCCTGTTAATTCCATCATTGCCCCTTTCTTCATTTTAGCTGTTATCATTTTTGATCCATGGATGCTTCAGGGCCTTTAAGTCGAGCAGGAGGAAGAAAGGGTCTCAAACGTTACACAGGAGCCTTCGACAGCAGAGCTCAGACTTCTCGGCACCCGAGAGGTGGGGTGGGACTCGGTTCGATTAGTTGGCTGCTGGCCAATGAATCGGCCAAACGGCCGTATTCTGCCCGGTAACATGGTGCTGATTGGCTCCTGCATGAGTCGGATGACTTCCAGAGACGTAGGGAAAGCAGAGTTGACAACTGGACAAAGAGGCACGGGCCTGGTCTCTTTCTCTCTCCCTTGTGTTTTCTTCAAATGAGCTGCATCGCCGTACACTGACTCTACCTGAATGGACAGAGAAGACTTTGAATAGAAAGCCTGGATTGAAGCAAGGTGTGCTCGAAGCAACCATCTCAAATAAGACTCTTGGGCGGGATTCTCCGCGTCTCCGCGGCAAAATATTGCTCGGCGCAGGGGCAAAGAATGGGCATCGACGCTGAAATCTGGCGCGACGCCGCTCCCATGATTCTCCGGTCACCGGACAATCGCCACCAATCGCGCGTGCGCAGTTGACACGCCGTCGGTCGGGGGCGATTGGAAAAGTCCCAGCGGTGATTCTCTGCCGGCAACTGGTTGAGTTCCTGCCGGTGTGGTTCCAACATGGTTACACCCGGCGGGTACCCCAGCTGCCGATCCCGGCCTGAACCTGGCGCCGCGGGGTCCGCGCATGCGCAGCTGAGCCGGCGCCAACTAGTGCATGAGCAGTGGCCTCTTCCCCACGGTCGCTCCGACGCCAAAGGGGGCAGGGCTACAGGAGGCAGCGCGGAGGAAAGGAGGCCAGGTGGCAGAGAGGCCATCCCGCCGATCGGTGGGCTCCGATCGCGGGTCGGGCTACTACGGAGGCCTCCCCCAGGATCGGACCTCCCTCGCCCACCACAGGCCGCATCCGGACTCATCACTGCCGGGGGCCCGCCGGCTCAGAGGATGTTAGAACGGCGCCGGCGGGACTCGGCTTTTTGTTGACAGCCGCTTGGCCCATCCGGCCCAGAGAATCGACGCGCCGGCCTGTGCCGGCGAGTCGGTGCATAACCCGACCGTCGCCGCGCCAACCACGCCAGCGCCGATTGCGTCGATTCTCCGCATTGCAGAGAATTGCGTCCTGGCATCGGGGTGGCGTGGCGCGATTCGCATTGCGCCGTGCCGATTCTCCGGTCTGGCGGGGGGTCGGAGAGTTCCGCCCAATACTTTTCACCTCAGCACACGTGACAATAAATCTAAATCTGAAAACGATTGCCCATCTTCTCGTCACATCACCACTATTAAGTGGAAAATAGAAACTGTTTCAAAGCAACAGAAAGGTCAAGTTTTGTATGAGAGAGACCTGATTGCGGCGGCGCTGTAGCCAGGAGCGCCTTAGTCCCCAGAGTTGACACAAGAGCAGGGATGTACCTCTGAGGTTCTATATGGCTCCTGTCAGACCCCATTTGGAATATTGTGAGCAGTTTTGGGCTCCGTATCTAAGGAAGGATGTGCTGGCCTTGGAAAGGGTCTAGAGGAGGTTCAGAAGAATGATCCCTGGAATGAAGAACTTGTCGCATGATGAATGGTTGAAATGACACACTTGCGACTTTTGGAGGTTTGATCGATACTGGGTTCGCTTGTGGTTTCCTTTACTTTGCCATTTGGATTTCTAATTGATGGAGTTTAGAAGGATGAGGGGGGATCTTATTGAAACTTACAGGACACTGCAAGGTCTGGATAGAGGGGACGTGGAGAGGATGTTTCCACTTGTAGGAAAAACTAGAACCCGAGGACACAATCTCAGGCTGAAGGGATGATCCTTTAAAGCAGAGATGAAGGGGAATTTCTTCAGCCAGAGGGTGGTGAATCTGTGGAACTCTTTGCCGCAGAAGGCTGTGGAGGCCAATTCACTGAGTGGCTTCAAGACAGAGGTAGATAGGTTCTTGATTAATAAGGGGATCAGGGGTTTATGGGGAGAAGGCAGGAGAATGGAGATGAGAAAAATATCAGCCACATTGAATGGCGGAGCAGACTCGATGGGCCGAGTGGCCTAATTCTGCTCCTATGTTTTATGGACGCCATTCTGCCCAATCCATGGACCAGGCCTGAGATTGCATGGAAGCTAAATATAGTCAGCCCGAAAGAAAGAACCTGGCAGAGGGCCAGAGAGAAAGTTCAATGATGCGAAGTAAACCACAAAGGAAATGATTGCAACCAGCCACCAAGCCAGGCACAACAACGGAGGCAGAGGCTGCTGTCAGTTTGCCTTATTCCTTCAACATACAATGACCCATGTGGGTAAGTAGGGGCTGCATTTACCTGGAACCAATGATGGCGGTCTTGGAGGTGACGGAACAGATATAATGTTGGGTGGGGGGCAGACTGGAGACATGTCGGGGTGACTCTCTGATGCCCTGTAATGGGTGGGTGGGGCCCTGGGTGGGTGGCGCCCTGAATTGGCTGCCTGCCTCCTGGCAGCCTATTTCAGCTGATTATGGACCTAATCAGGTTCACCTTTGTGGGCGCCCTGGCCCTTTTCCACCAGAAGAGCTGAAACGACCCCTCCCCCCCCCCCCCCCCCCCCCACTCCCTCCTCCCCACCCCCGTTTTCATCTCCGTCGAGGTAGAACAGGGATGGGCGAGGGTTGGGCGGGGGGAGTCAGCGGAGCCAATGGTGCCACACCACAAAGAGATGGCAAGAAAGACCACACCCCTTGTCCTGAACGATGCAGCAAGGTGGGCTCCTCCTCTGCTTCTCGGGGGCCGAACGGCTTCACCCCCTAATTCACGCCCCCCCCCTTCCCCAGAGCCCCTCCTTGTTGAGACGCCTTCACTGTCTCCAAGCTGCCTCAATAACGCTTACCTCTCCGCAGGGGGCCTCTGAGGCTCCAGAGCTGCGATTGGGCGGAGAACATGCCAAGTGAGGGTAGGCGAGTAGATGGCCAATTTGGAGAGACTGCACCTTTGGGCAGTAGGTGCAGACATGGGACCTCCCAAGAGAAAACGCATCCCAGAGAATGATAGAGAGCTAAAGGAGGCCATTCAGCCCATTATGCTGCTATCGAAAGAGATAGTCACCGAGTCCCACTCTTCTGCTCTCTCTCCGTAGCCTTGCTTTCGAGTCATCTTCGAGTATCTATCCAACTCCCTCTTGAATGTTCCTATTGAATCTGCTCCTGACCTTTCAGGCAGGGCCTTCCCCACACAACAACTCAGTGAGTATGAGAGTTCACTTCTCCATGAGTCCGAGCCTTTCCCATACATATTTTGAATGTATGCAGGATCTATTATATTCACATTGTTGGAATGTAATGGGTAAAGACCATTGATGGCAATGTTTCACTTCATAGACGCTATAGCATACAACGAGGCCATTCATTTCATTGGCGTACTAACTCTTCAAGTCCAACAACTGAATATATTTCCTTTCCCTTCCTCTGTACCGGTTTTAGAATCTTCCTTCTTGGACAGTTATTTTCTCCCCCGAAACATCATGGTGACTCCTTCAATGGTGAAGAATCCGATTGCGAATAAACGATTTTCGAGCTTCCCGCTTTATTCTTTCAGCTTTCGTTGGAACCGAGAATTGCGGAGAGATCTGATGGAACTGTTTGAGATTGTAGAGGAACGGTACAGAGTGAAGAATGTCCTGAATTTTTTAGGGACACAGAAATACTTGCACAGTGCAGACACAGCATATTTATGTGGGCAATATATCAACGTTCCTTCCCCCTCTCTGCCCCTTACTCCTGATCATCACGGTAGCATTGTGGTTAGCACTGTCACTTCACAGCGCCAGAGTCCCAGGTTCCATTTCCAGCTTGGGTCACTGTCTGTGCGGAGTCTGCACGTTCTCCCCGTGTCTGCGTGGGTTTCCTCCGGGTGCTCCAGTTTCCTCCCACAAGTCCCGAAAGACGTGCTTGTTCGGTGAATTGGACATTCTGAATTCTCCATCTGTGTACCCGAACAGGCGCCGGAGAATGACAACTAGGGGATTTTCACAGTAACTTCATTGCAGTCTTAATGTAAGCCTACTTATGACAATAATAAAGATTATTATTACCATCTATCTCTGGTTCTTAAAATTGCTACACTCTTATTTCAACCTCTTCCAACTGCAGTTTAATATCCGACAGGTTTTCCCTCTCTTTGGTTCCGATGAAAAGTGAAAGGACTCGAAACTCAGTTGCTCTATCCCTCCAGATGCTGCCAGATGTGCTGAGAATTTCCCGCGTCCTCGGTATATTTGTGCGAGAAACTATCTTGATGATTGATCAGTAACAAATCCAAACTGTGTTCTAATCTGACTGACCAACGTTTGAACGCTACTCCAAAAGTAGCATTCACGGGGGCTGGCATGCTGGCAAGGTGGTTAGCGCTGCTGCCTCGCAGAGCCAGGGATCCGGGTTCGATTCCAACCTCAGGTGACTGTCTTTGTGGAGTTTGCCCGTTCTCCCCGGGTCTGCGTGGGTATCCTCCGGGTGCTTCGGTTTCCTCCGGGTGCTCCGGTTTTCTCCCGCAGTCCAATGTCTTGTGGGAGTACCTTTAAGAAATGGGTGTTTATAAATGGGAGTTTATATAAGTATCTGTAGTGAGAGTACCTTCACGAATAGGGTGCTTATTACTGCAGTGATCAAAAACCCAATAAAAAACATTTATAAAAAAATTTACTGCAGTGATGTCAGAGGTGGAGCTGGGTTGTCTGTCAACTTTTTACTTTTGTTTTAGGCTGTTTGCTGCAGGGTGTGTTTTAGTTTCATTTTCAGAGCTGGATAGCTGCAGTCACAGCCAGAATCTCTCTCTGTAATCGAAAGACTGTAAATTGATCCTGGTGATTTAAAACTAATAATAGTAGTGACTTTAACCTGATGTCGTTCTGGTAAAAGGTGTTTTAAGTCGTATGGATGTTAAAAGGAAAGCCTAAGGGATTACTTAGTGTTGTATTCTTTGGGGGTTGTATTTGAATTAATGGTTGCTAAGATGTTCACTATATGTTTTAAAAAGGTTAACTTGAGTTCATAGAATAAACATTGTTTTGCTTTACAAAATACTTTTCCATTTCTGCTGTACCACACCTGTAGAGTGGGCCGTGTGCTCCCCATACCACAATCTAGTAAAAGTTGTGGGTCAGGTGAACTCCATTATACACTTTGGGTTTCTCTGAACACCAAAGATGTGCAGGTTAGGTGGGATTGTGGGAATAGGGTGGGGAATGGGCCCAGTTTGGGTGCCCTTTCGGATGGTTGATGCTGACTGGATGGGCTGAATGGCCTTCTTCACTACCACAGGGATTCTATGAATTAACATATTCTCTGGAATCCATGGAACCGGATATCGAAAACTTGGTGATGGCAAAACAAAGTCAGGTGTCTGGCACAAGGAGATCAACTTAATCGTTAATATTAATCTGTCATGCATCCTTTATTAGATAATTAAATATTATTTTACTTTTATTTGCTATTGTAATTCACATGCAGAACTTATTAAAGTTCTATAACTGGTATATCTGGGACTCATTACACATATCTTTTGGGGTATCTTTCTTGTAAAACCACATTAGTCTGTCCCACCACTACTTTTATAAGAAATGTGGCCCTGAGGATCATTTGAGTTTGACAACCCTGGATTAAAGTTACCGAGGGTGCCTGTGGTTAGGGCACCATTTGAAGCACACTCCTGAACCAGTGAAAGAGGCAGTCAGTCTTTTGACTGGGGGGCTGCATTGAATGAATTGACAACCAAAATAAGTTTGAAGCGCAATAAAAGTTAATGGAAATCCGAGTTGTTACAGGGGCGAATCTCGGACTTTTCAGAATTTGCTGTCTCCTGCACCACTTTAATCGATTCTACCGCTGATCCCTGAGGAGACGGTGTGTGGAACTTTGGGACCAAGCACTCTGTATGCATTCTGGATTTCCCGGGATAAATGATCAGCTTTTCGGTGAAGCGAAAATGCGATTCAGCAATTGCGATTCAACCAAGATTCCGTTTCGGGCAGTGAGGTGGGAATCTACCCATTCGTTTTGATCCACTATGAATAACCCGCAGCTGGTGTGACTAGAGGCCAGATTAACCCTTTTTCAGGCCTTGTGACCCTCCAATGAAATGAGTTCAAACTCCCATGAATTGGTTGACCCCCCTCGGAACACATAACCACCATTTTATGTTGAGGATTACGTTGAGGACAGTCAGAGAGATCTAGGTGTACAGGTCCACAGGTCACTGAAAGGGGCAACACAGGTGGAGAAGGTAGTCAAGAAGGCAGACGGCATGCTTGCCTTCATTGGCCGGGGCATTGAGTCTAAAAATTGGCAAGTCATGCTGAAACTTAGTTAGGCCACACTTGGGAGTACAGTATTCAATTCTGGTCACCACACAACCAGAAGTATTTAGTGAGGGTGCAGAAGAGATTTACCAGGATGTCGCCTGGTCTGGAGGGCATTAGCTATGAGGAGAGTTTGAATAAACTCAGTTTGTTCTCACTGGAACGACGGAGGTTGAGGGGCGACCTGATAGAGGTCTACAACATTATGAGGGGCATAGACAGAGTGTATATTGATAGACTTTTTCCCAAGGTAGAGGGGTCAATTACTAGGGGGCATAGGTTTAAGGTGCGAAGGGCAAGGTTTAGAGGAGATGTACGAGGCAAGTATTTTACACAGAGGGTAGTGGGTGCCTAGAACTCGCTGCCGGAGGAGGTGGTGGAAGCAGGGACGATAGTGACATTTAAGGGGCACCTTGACAAATACATGAATAGGATGGGAATAGAGGGATACGGACCCCGGAAGTGTGGAAGTTTTTAGACGGGCAGCATGGTCGGCGCAGGCTTGGAGGGCCGAAGGGCCTGTTCCTGTGCTGTACTTTTCTTTGTCCTTTGTTCTATTGTTCAAATGAGCCCGCGTGGAATATAGAATAAACAGCACAAACATGCAGGGTGAACTTTAACCTCGGCCAAACGGGTGCAGTTTCCCTTTCTGACCTGACGCTCCAGATCGCACTCCGAGTGGAAACTCTGAGTCAGGGGTTGTGGACACAGAACAAGAGCAGCCTTGAAACCCTAAGGCTGTGGAATGCACTATCCAAGTTAATGATTGATGCAGAGATCCGTTCAAGAAAAGGTTCGATAGAGGTTTGATGGAAAGGGGGGGGGGGGGGATGGGGGCTGGTGGAGGGAGGGAAACAAAGAGATTCAGGGTAATTACAAGGCATCGCAACCACTGCTTGTATATAGGATAAACTGCACAAACATGCAAAATTGAGTGCTCTGTCTCTGATGTAATCCTCAATTTATGCCCCCCCCTCTTGTTACTGATTAGTGTAATCAAGTGTTTGCTATCGCGACGAACACTGATGTTAATTACGAGCGTACCACACCAGTCCGTGTTTTTTTAAAATTCATTTACGGGTCGCTGGTTAGGCCAGCATTTATTGCCCATCCCTAGTTGCCCTTCAGAAGGTGGTGGTGAGCTGCCTTCTTGATTCTCTGCCGTTTAGGTACATCCACCGTGCTGTTAGGGAGGGAGATCCAGGACTTTGCCCCACTGACAGTGAAGGAACGGCCGATGTATTTCCAAGTCTGGGTGGTGAGTGACTTGGAGGGGAACCTCCAGGTGGTGGGGCTCCCAGGTATTTGCTTCACTTGTCCTTCCAGATGGTAGTGTTGTGGGTTTGGAAGGTGCTGTCTAAGGAATCTTGGTGGGTTACTGCAATGCATCTTGTAGATGGTACACACGGCTGCCACTCTGCGTCGGTGGTGGAGGGTTTGAATGTTTGTGGAAAGGGGAGCGATCAAGCTGGCTGCTTTGTCCTGGATGGCGTTGAGCTTCTTGAGTGTTGTTGGAGCTGCTCAGTGGAGAGTATTCCATCACACTCCTGACTTGTGCCTTGTAGATGGTGGACAGGCTTTGGGGAGTCAGGAGGTGAGTTACACGTTGTAAGATTCCTAGCCTTTGACCTGCCCTTTAGCCAGTATTCATATGGCTAGCCCAGTTCAGTTTCTGATCAATGGTAACTCCAGGATTTGATAGTGGGGGAGTCAGAGATGGTAATGCCATTGAATGTCAAGGGGCAATGGTTAGATGTATAGTTTTGTTTTGTTTTGGTGTGAGGAGACAAGTGAAACCCTAGTGAGAATAATCATTAAAGTACAAAAAAGACAAATACACACAAACAGAACAACAATACTCTCACACTGATGCATGTAGAAATGGTACAGCAGTTATCATGGGGAATTTTAATCTACATGTCGATTGGTTTAACCAGGTCGGTCAAGGCAACCTTGAGGAGGAGTTTATAGAATGTATCCGCGATAGTTTCCTAGAACAGTATGTAATGGAACCTACGAGGGAACAAGCGGTCCTAGATCTAGTCCTGTGTAATGAGACAGGATTGATGAATGATCTCAGAGTTAGGGATCCTCTCGGAAGGAGCGATCATAATATGGTGGAATTTAAAATACAGATGGAGGGTGAGAAAGTAAAATCAAATACTAGTGTTTTGTGTTTAAACAAAGGAGATTACAATGGGGTGAGAGAAGAACTAGCTAAGGTAGACTGGGAGCAAAGACTTTATGGTGGAATAGTTGAGGAACAGTGGAGAACCTTCCAAGCGATTTTTCACGGTGCTCAGCAAAGGTTTATACCAACAAAAAGGAAGGACGGAAGAAAGAGGGAAAATCGACCGTGGATATCTAAGGAAATAAGGGAGAGTATCAAATTGAAGGAAAAAGCATATGAAGTAGGAAAGATTGGTGGGAGACTAGAGGACTGGGTAGTCTTTAGGGGGCAACAGAAAGCTACTAAAAAAGCTATAAAGAAGAGTAAGATAGAGTATGAGAGTAAACTTGCTCAGAATATAAAAACAGACAGTAAACGTTTTTACAAATATATAAAACAATAAAGAGTGGCTAAGGTAAATATTGGTCCTTTAGAGGATGAGAAGGGAGTTTTAATAATGGGAGATGAGGAAATGGCTGAGGAACTGAACAGGTTTTTTGGGTCGGTCTTGACAGTGGAAGACACAAATAACATGCCAGTGACTGATAGAAATGAGGCTATGACAGGTGAGGACCTTGAGAGGATTGTTATCACTAAGGAGGTAGTGATGGGCAAGCTAATGGGGCTAAAGGTAGACAAGTCTCCTGGCCCTGATGGAATGCATCCCAGAGTGCTAGAAGAGATGGCTAGAGAAATTGCAGATGCACTAATGATGATTTACCAAAATTCACTAGACGCTGGGGTGGTCCCGGTGGATTGGAAATTAGCAAACGTGACCACTGTTTAAAAAAGGAGGTAGGCAGAGAGCTGGAAATTATAGGCCAGTGAGCTTAACTTCGGTAGTAGGGAAGATGCTGGAATCTATCATCAAGGAAGAAATAGCGAGGCATCTGGATAGAAATTGTCCCATTGGGCAGACACAGCATGGGTTCATAAAGGGCAGGTCGTGCCTAACTAATTTAGTGGAATTTGTTGAGGACATTACCAGTGCAGTAGATAACGGGGAGCCAATGGATGTGGTGTATCTGGATTTCCAGAAAGCCTTTGAGAAGGTGCCACACAAAAGGTTGCTGCATAAGATAAAGATGCATGGCATTAAGGGTAACGTAGTAGCGTGGATAGAGGATTGGTTAATTAATAGAAGGCAAAGAGTGGGGATTAATGGGTGTTTCTCTGGTTGGCAATCAGTAGCTAGTGGTGTCCCTCAGGGATCCGTGTTGGGCCCACAATTGTTCATAAATTATATAAATGATTTGG
This sequence comes from Scyliorhinus canicula, assembly GCF_902713615.1. Classification (NCBI taxonomy): domain Eukaryota; kingdom Metazoa; phylum Chordata; class Chondrichthyes; order Carcharhiniformes; family Scyliorhinidae; genus Scyliorhinus; species Scyliorhinus canicula. Next base: position 25,574,432 of record NC_052167.1, read on the forward strand.
AGTTGGGGGACCAAGGGCAATGTGTCCAAGTTTGCAAATGACACTAAAATGAGTGGTAAAGCAAAAAGTGCAGAGGATACCGGACGTCTGCAGAGGGATTTGGATAGGTTAAGTGAATAGGCTAGGGTCTGGCAGATGGAATACAATGTTGACAAATGTGAGGTTATCCATTTTGGTAGGAATAACAGCAAACGGGATTATTATTTAAATGATAAAATATTAAAGCATGCCGCTGTGCAGAGAGACCTGGGTGTGCTGGTGCATGAGTCACAGAAAGTTGGTTTACAGGTGCAACAGGTGATTATGAAGGCAAATGGAATTTTGTCCTTCATTGCTAGAGGGATGGAGTTTAAGACTAGGGAGGTTATTTTGCAATTGTATAAGGTGTTAGTGAGGCCACACCTGGAGTATTGTGTTCAGTTTTGGTCTCCTTACCTGAGAAAGGACGTACTGGCACTGGAGGGTGTGCAGAGGAGATTCACTAGGTTAATCCCAGAGTTGAAGGGGTTGGATTATGAGGAGAGATTGAGTAGACTGGGACTGTATTCGTTGGAATTTAGAAGGATGAGGGGGGATCTTATAGAAACATTTAAAATTATGAAGGGAATAGATAGGATAGATGCGGGCAGGTTGTTTCCACTGGCGGGTGAAAGCAGAACTAGGGGACATAGCCTCAAAATAAGGGGAAGTAGATTTAGGACTGAGTTTCGGAGGAACTTCTTCACCCAAGGGGTTGTGAATCTATGGAATTCCTTGCCCAGTGAAGCAGTTGAGGCTCCTTCATTAAATGTTTTTAAGGTAAAGATAGATAGTTTTTTGAAGAATAAAGGGATTAAGGGTTATGGTGTTCAGGCCGGAAAGTGGAGCTGAGTCCACAAAAGATCAGCCATGATCTCATTGAATGGCGGAGCAGGCTCGAGGGGCCAGATGGCCTACTGCTGCTCCTAGTTCTTATGTTTTTATGTTCTAATTAAGATGTATGAATTATTAAACACACACAGTTGATATAGAAGTACCTCTTGTTACAAAATAAATCCACGATACCCGAACTCTAAGACATCCCCTGTTCCCCAGACAACATCCAAATGGAATAACCAGCTATAGGTAACACAAATGTTACTCAAATCTGGGAACTGCCTTTTTCCTGGTCCAGCGGATATATTTTAAAACTGCTGTTCCGAAGGTTTTCTGCACTGCCTTGGCTTTAAGACTTTGAGGTTTGTTTGCTGTAAACGTGGCCTTCAGGCTTGGTGGCTGGAATCTGGCCTGTCCACTTTCTGAGACTGTGAGACGGTAACTGTCTGTCTTGTTTCTCATGGTCTGGGTAAGTCCACTTCTGTTGTCCTTTGAGTTCGCAGTCTTTCCCCATCAACTACCTTTACTGGACATTAACATATGTATATCTCGGGGACCTTCCCAATTGTCTATAATCTGTTTCTCCTCCATGAACTATTCACACTCGGTTGTTACCTATGTCGCTCTAAATTTGTTACCGGGACAGATGCATACCGATTGATGCCTTTCAAATACTGCCTACTTCTGTCTCCAGGAGGATTCATGACATTACTCTCTCAACGTCATTCTAGAATTTTGAAAATCATTGTTAGATTCTCCCTTATCTTCAGTGTCCCACTGAAAGGACATTAACGTTGACCCTTTCTCCTCAACTACAACCTCTTAATCCTGCTATTGCAATATGTTTGATGGTGGTGCGGTGGTAATATCACTGGACTAGCAGCCCCAGAGTCTCCTGGGGTATGGATTCAAATCGTCCCTCAGCAGCTGGAGGAATTCATCAACCTGGAACGTGAATTAGTCTCAGTAATTGTAACCATGAGAACCGCCATCATCGGTCGTTTAAAAATACATCTGGTTCGCTAATCCTTTTTTGGGAAGGAAATCTGCCGCCCTTACCTGGTCTGGTCTATATATGTCTCCAGAGCCTTCATTCTTAGTTGGCTCTTCACTGCTCTCTGGAATGGCCGAGAAAGTCACTCAGTTCAAGGGCAGTTAGGGACGGGCAACAAATGCCGGCCCAGCCGACGACGCCCACGAAGCTCAATGTCCATTGGAACAGGCAATCATCAAATTGTGGCCTGTTCAATATGAGTTTTTTGCTTTTACTTTTATAGGATCGCACCCTGGGAGATACAAATCAGAGCCTTGTTTGACTTTTTTTTGCCCTTTTGCAAACTGCACCCTCGATAAGGAGAAAGGGAAACAAAAAAGGATTTGCATTTAGACACAGCACCTTTCCTAATTCCAGAACGTCCTAAATTACCTGACTGCCAACGAAATACTTTTGAAGCATGTTGCAACATAGGAAACACTGACGCGCTGAAATTTCTCACAAAGGGGATACGCGACGATGATCAGATCAACAGTCCCAGTGATATCGGCTGAGGGTTAACAATTTGGACATAAACAAGGCACTGGAGAGAACTCCTCGCCTCATCTATAAAATAGCTCCAAGGGGTATTCTATGTCGGAGGGCAGAGAGTACACCCCTCTATCTAAAGGACAGCGACTCGAAATATCTGGTCCCAGTAGCAACGCACTCCTGCCTGTAGGCTTCCCAGTTGGCGCAGGGTGGCTTCAATGGCAAATCCCTTTGACAGCGGAGGGAATAGAGAATCCCGCAACCAGCGAATGGCGCGCCGCCTCCCGCTGCCTGGAAACACGCGGCTGGGAAGCCGGGTAATCCCGTCCAGCAACTCTGACAGTGCCGCACTCCATCAGAACCGCACTGAAGATCCAGCCTGGGTTTTGGAACTCAAAGCTTCAGAGCCGCAATGACGATGGAGAAAGCTTTGGAATTCTAAAAGAAGACATTGGACTTTATAAAAGACCTGAATTGTATATTTTTTAAAAATGGACGCAGAAGATGGCTGAGAATGTACAACGAGCCATTGACAGGAATGGGTGCAAGTGGCTTCACTGAGGAACAATGATGTGGAGATGCCGGCATTGGACTGGGGCACATTAAGAAGTCTTACAACACTTGCAGTTGATTGAGTCTTTAAAGACTCGCATTCAAAGTATCGTCTTGCTTCATTGGCTTTGTCTATTTATGCTGTGTTTGTGCAACCTACCTCTTCACTCACCCGATGAAGGAGCTACACTCGGAAGGCTAGTGATTCCAAATAAGCCTGTTGGACTTTATCCTGGTGTTGTCAGAATTCTTACTGAGGAACAATGGAACGCCTCCCTGTGCTTCCAGATGAGGTACTTGTAAAACCATCTGAATGCCCAGACAGGCTTGTATATTCCACTCCTCTTGGAATACATATCTGGGTGTTGAAAGGCTGCTGGCTACTAGCCTGGCTGCTCCGTCTGTCTGTTGGTCTGTGCATGTGGGTGCTGAGAAAAAAATAGTAGTTGAAAGTTTGAGGGGAATGCAATAACCGAGGCAGGGCCCCTGCAAAGGTCGCCAGATTTTGCAGGGACATCTAAAACTCTCTCTTTCTGAAGACCCCATAAGCCAGCAGAAGGATCACAGCTGGAAAAGAACTGAAATCTCGACCAAACTACCAGGACACCTGGTCTGGATTCTCCGTTTCAGGGACTATGTCCCCCACGGCGTCGTGAAAACTGTGGTCTTTTACGCCTGAATAATTGGCATCAAAAGGCCACAGATTCACAGCCTTGCTGGGGCTAGCAGGCAGCTGTCATGGAGCTCGCCGCTCCCGCTGCCGATACGGCCCCCCGCACTTCCGGGTCAGAGGCTGCGCGTGCGCACGGCGGTGCCGTGCCCCATTGCGGACTCAGACCGCGGACGTGAACCGCGGAAATAGTGATCGGCGGCGCACCCAATCCGGACCACCTGCACGCTAAAGGCCCAGTCCCATATGAGGCCCACCCTCGGCCCCCCCCCCCCTCCCGACCATGGCGGCCGCGGACTGAGTCAGCAGCCGCCTCGCGAGTTTTCCGAACGTCTGGGACCACATTAGAAATACACCGTCGGGACTTCGGCCGGTCGGGGGCGGAGAATAGCGGGGCGGGCCTCTGGCAATGGCTGCAGGTGGTGGATACGCGGCGCGCCGTACTCCCCGTGTAGGCCGCTTCTCGGGGTGCGGAGAATCCTGCCCCTGAACCGTAGATTCAGCTGTTCAGCAGCAGAAGCCACCTTTACTGAAAACATCCGTAAGGTGGAGACTAACTGGAAAGGTGTAAATACTACAAAAAGAGAATGGTTCCGTGGCACATTAACCATAGAATTTACAGTGCAGAAGGAGGTCATTCGGCCCATCGAGTCTGCACCGGCCCTTGGACGGGCCACCCTACCCAAGCCCACTCCTCCACCCTATCCCCATAACCCAATCTACCCTTTTTGGACACTGAGGGCAATTTATCATGGCCAATCCACCTAACCTGCACATCTTTGGACTGTGGGAGGAAACCAGAGCACCCGGAGGAAACCCACGCAGACACGGGTAGAACGTGCAGACTCCGCACAGACAGTGACCCAAGCCGGGATTCGAACCTGGGACCCTGGAACTGTGAAGCAATTGTGCTAAACACTATGCTACCGTGCCACCCGTAGCCAAGACATTGACTATGTTGTGCCATTGCTGTGAGCCACTAAATTACTGGTCCATTTCAGAAAATAGTGTACCCTTACAATCAATTGTGATAAATGTAGATTGGTGTTTATTATATTTTATATTTTGATGCAGTAATGCTATTAAAAACTCTGGTTTTAAATACACACAGGCAGTGTGTGCCAAAGTTGTAATTAAAGAGTTGTAAAAGTGAGATAATCATTCATTCTAACCACCTACTAGTTGACATAAAAAGGGCCAATGGGGCTTTTCACAGTAACTTCATTGAAGCCTACTCGTGACAATAAGCGATTTTCATTTTCATTTCATGCATATATTTTGGATGATTTCCCAGGGTATAGATAATTTGAGGGATTGTGTTTAGACCTAGCTAAGCAGGCCTTGAGATACCTTAGCGGGAGACACGTCTGTCTGTAGTTTGTAGTTTTGCCAAATGCTGTTAGGTTGAGCAGTTGAGCCTGACAAGGCAGAACTGTACTGGATCTGCTCTTGAAAGGGTCTCACTCCAAAAAGGCTACACAGAGATAAGCAAGGAATCATGCTTTGATTGCTGGAGATTTCCTGGAGTGTAGATAATTTATAAGGGAGTGGTGTTTATTCCTGGCGATGCAACGTAGGGGAATACAGACGATGTAATTAATTGGAGGAGCCAGATCTGCCTGTAGTTTTGCAGTCTATTAGAAGATTTTAGATTGAACAGCAGTTTTGCCAAATGCTGTTAAGTTGGCGAGAAGTGAACTGGATCTAATCTCGAAAGGAACTCTCTCCAAAAGTCTCTTCGCAGATAAACAAGTAACCTGATTTGTTAACTTTATTTCTAGGTGGCATTTGAACTGTATTGTGTTGCTTAATTTGAATCAGTGGCAGATGTAGATAATAAGTTTTTCCTTTTATATAAGGACTGTTTAACTGTAAATTCTAAAGCTTTTTCTTTGATGTTAATGTGTTTCAATTAAAGTTTGTTTTAACATCAAATATACCAATTGGTCAGAGTTATCACTCCTGGGTGAAATGTCCTTTCCTCATAGTTTTAAAAATAAAAAAAATGTTTGGGGTTCTCGTTCCAGCATCCTAACAAACATTGGGTTCTGGTACAGGACCTTAACAGATGGCACCTCCACCTTGTATGCATCATATGCTTCCTAACCTTCTATGCGTGCAGTGGGCAACAGGACTTCTAAACACGTTTGCCACCATGGACCATGGAGAGTTGCTGTAAGAATTATAGACACTTGTAGGTAATTTCCTGATCAACCACAGCTCATCCAAGGCTTCCTCCAATCTTAATGCAGCGACTCAGCGAAACCCTGAGAGATCTCGGTACAAGAGACTTTGCTTTAAACAAGAACCAGGTTTATCGATAGTGTACTGTCAACTGTTGTGTCAGATCATTGTGTTAGGGTGGTCGAAATTTGGGCAACACTGTGGCACAGTGGTTGGCACTGCTGCCTGCCAGCGCCAGGGACCCAGGTTCGCTTCCAGCCTTGGGTGACTGTCTGCGTGGAGTTTGCACTTTCTCCCCGTGTCTGCGTGGGTTTCCTCCGAGAGCGCTGGTTTCCTTCCACAGTCCAAAGCTGTGCGGGTTTGGTGGCATTCCAGGGATATCAACTGAGATGAGGAGGAACTACTTCTCGCAGACTGTGGTAAATTTGCGGAACTCGCTGCTGCGTAGTGAGGTGGAACCTGAGTCATTAAATGTTTTCATGCAGGAGATTGGTATATTTCTGATTTTAAAAAATGGGTTAAAGGGATATAGATAACAGGAGGGGGGGGGGGGGAGTTATATTTGAGACCAGGGAGAAATCAGCCATGATCTGAATGGCGGAGAGGGTATGAAGAGCTGAATTGCCAACTTCTGCTCCTAATACCTATTTTTCCAAGTGCTCGCCGGTCATCTGGAATGTCCAGCCCAGAGAGTCATAGAACCTGCCTGGGCAGGGGTAGGCCATTCAGTCCATTGCATCTGTACTAGCTCTCTGAAAGAGCCATTTAATTATTCCCACTCCTCTGTCCGTTCCCCCGTAACCCTGCAAAAACTTCCCCTGCAAGTCGATCTACAATTCCCGTTCAAAAATTGCGAATGAACCTGTTTCCACCAACCTTTCAGTCAATGCATTCCTCAGTGTAACAACATTTATATTGGTGTTAAATCAATTCTGACAGATAAATAATAGCTGAAACCTTGACATTTTCACTCCAAACTCGATATAATTCTTACAAAACGCCTTGGATTCTTTTTAAATAGCATTAACCTGACAATCCCTGCTCATCATTTCCCAGTGGAATACTAATAACCTCCTTTAAAGCACGTGTAAATATTTATCATACAGAATGCAATCTCACAATACAAAGGTATTTGATGACTTCTGTATTGTTCGGCTCTCTTTCCCTCTCGCTTAAACTGCCAGGCGGATGTTTATATTGAAATTCATTCAGGGGATCTGGGCGTTGTTGACTGGCCAGTATTTACTGTCCATCCCTAATTGCCCTCGAACTGAGTGGCTTGTTAAGTCATTGCAGAGGGTATTTAAGAGTCAACCACATTGCTGTGGGCCAGATCCCCCCCCCCACCCCCCCCCCCCGTGGACCCCGCTAACCGCCCTCAGAGCCAGTTCCGGCCGGTACGGGCCTTGTGTAGTTCACGCCCGCGGGACCGGCTGAAAATGGGTGGCCGTTCGGCCCATCGGGGCCCGGAGAATCGCCGGGCTGGCCACTGCCTACGGCCCCCGACCGGCGCGACGTGATCCCCACCCCAGCCAAAAAACCGGCGCCGGAGAATTCGGCAGCCAGCATCGGAGCGGGATTCACGCCTCCCCCCCCCCCCCCCCCCCCCGGTGATTCTCCGATCCGGCGGTGGGGGTGGGGGGGGTGGGGGGGTGGGTCAGAGAATCCCGCCCAAAGATCTTATGGATCCGGTTCCTCCCACAGTCCAGAAATGTGCAGGTTAGGTGGATCGGCCATGCTTGGTGTCCAAAAGTTTAGGTGTGGTTACTGGGTTATGGGGATGGGGTGAGCCTGGCCCTGGGTAGGTGCTCTTTCGGCGGGTTGGTGCAGACTTGATGGGCTGAATGGCATCCTTCTACACTGTAGGGATTCTATGAAATCAGCTTTTTGAGGAGGTGGACTACATCCAGAGCAGTCAAATGGATGATTGGGAAAAGCCCGCTGCAGTGTTATGGGCCAGGATTTAGAGAACCCCAAAGTGTATCATGGAGCTCACCTGACCCACAACTTTTAATAGATTGTGGTATGGTGAGCACACGGCCCACTCTACAGATGTGGGGTACAGCAGAAATGGAAAAGTATTTTTTAAAGCAAAAAAATGTTTATTCTATAAACTCAAGTTAACCTTTTTAAAACATACAATGAACATCTTAGCAACCATCAATTCAAATACAACCCCCAAAAAATACAACACTAAGTAATCCTTAATAACTTCCAAAACAACATCCAGAAAACAAAACAAACACTTTTAACTGAAGCACATTAGGTTTACATTCACTACTGAGAACATTTATAATTCTGAATTCACCAAATGATCAAGAGATAGTCTTTTCAGAGAGAACAGCAGTACACCTGCTCTGTCTGGCTTCAGCTCCAACACTCTGGCATCGCTGATAAACACACATTTCTTCAAGGTACATTTCTTAAACACCCATTTCTTAAAGATACTCTCACATGACAGCAGTAATAAGGTAAACCCTCCAAAATCGCTGGAGTCACGCGACACAACGTGGCCTTTCTGAGAGACAAGGTAAAACAAATGGAAAGAACTGAGATAAGGTTAGAAAGGAGAAGAAATCATCGGAAACATTGTGAAGATAAATGGGGATCCAATAGCCCAAGTCTCTTCAATAATGGTGTGTCTTCCCATGTTAAAATGGTGCTGGGACACGAGAAATGGGAGGAGCACTTAAACCAAAGAGGGAAAAAGGGACCCGTGAGGAACACTGTGGTCACATTGGAAGGTAATTTAAACTGGACTGGCAGGACAGGAGACACGGAGGAGAGGGAATAAAGTTACGAGCACATGGACATACAAAATAGGGCCAGCAGTAGGCCATTCGGCCCGTCGAGCCTGCTCCACCATTCAATACGATCAAGGCTGATTTGTTTGTGTTGAGTTCCACACTCGCAGAATCCGATTCCAATCACAGAATCTCTACAGTGCAGAAGAAGGCCATTCGGCCCATTGAGTCCACACCCACCCTCCAAAACAGCACCCTACCTAGGTCCACGCCTCCACCTACCTAACCTTTTGGACACTAAGGAACACTTTATCATGGGCAACCCCCCTAATCTTTGGACTGTGAGAAGTAACTGGAGCACCCGGAGGAAACCCACGCAGATACGGGGAGAACATGCAAACTCCGCGCACACCGTCACCCAAGGCCGGAATTGTACCCGGGCCCCTGGCGCCGTGAGGCAGCAGTGATAACCACTATGCCGCTGTGTGGCCCCTTTGAGTATTGAGCCCAAGTCATGGAATTAATTCCTTGCAATGTCGCCTATATCTTCCGTGGACCTCCTGCGATCTTCAATACTCCCCCTTACCTTTCTTCAGGGTGGGCTGCTGCGACCCCAGATAACCAGGTCACTGTCTGGTAAGTATTAACTTTTGACGCTTGCGACTTGTTACCTTTCAAAGCAAATGCTTAGAACAGGTTAACATTATTTAAAATTAAATTGTGGGTCCACAAGTCAGAAAGATGTGTTCAAATGAATAAATGATGAGTTAAAAGGGTAAACCCTGAAATTCTTTCATCAGGCAAAACAAACGATGTGCATGATACATTCCCAGGTGGAGCAGTTGAGGCAGAAAAAACGTTGATATTATATAAAAAGCAAAATGGATGCCCTATAGGAAGTGCTAAGCTTCGCAGCAACTCTGAACATCAAGGCGTAGAGGACAAGATAGATGGTTAGAGAGAGGGATATGCTGGTGTAGTGGTAGCGTCACTGGACTAATAATCCTGTAGAACCTGGAATCAAATCCCACCACAACAGATGGCAAAATTTGAATTCCCTAAAAATCTGCAATCTAACGACAACCATTGTCGTAAAAGCCCATCTGGTTCACAAATGTCCTTTAGGGGAACAAAACCTGTCTTTTCCTTGAATGTTAATTGGGGTAATCCTGTGTTAATAAAGACGATGCGATTGCAGGGCCTTTGGCTTTGATCTTTACGTCCTCACTGTCTACAGGAATAGTGCCAGAAGACTGGAGAGAGGCGAATGTTGTCCCCTTGCTCAAGAAAGGGAATAGGTATAACCCTGGGAATTATAAGCCGGTTAGTCTCACTTCGGTCGCAGGTAAATTATTGGAAAGGGTCCTGAGGCATAGGATTTATGATCATTTGGAAAGATACAGCTTAAACCAGGATAGTCACCATGGATTTGTGAGGGGTAAATCTTGCCTCACGAGTTTGATTGTATTCTTTGAGGAGGTAACTAAGCACATAGATGAAGGTAGAGCAGTTGATGTCGTATACATGGATTTTAGTAAGGCGTTTGATAAGGTGCCCCATGGTGGGCTCATGCAGAAAGTAAGGAGGCGTGGCACAGAGGGAAATTTGGCCGATTGGATCAGTAACTGGCTATCACATAGAAGACAGAGGGTGGTGGTAGATGGTAAATTTTCATCCTGGAGCCCAGTCACCAGCGATGTACCATAGGGATCAGTGCTGGGTCCTCTGCTATTTGTAATTTTTATCAATGACTTGGATGAAGGAGTTGAAGGTTGGCTTAGTAAATTTGCTGATGGCACCAAGATTGGTGGAGTAGTTGACAATGTGGAGGGCTGTTGTAGGCTGCAAAGAGACATTGATAGGATGCAGAGCTGGGCTGAAAAGTGGCAGACGGAGTTTAACCCTGATAAGTGTGAGGTGATTCAGTTTGGTAGGACAAATTTGAATGCGGATTACAGGATTAACAGCAGGGTTCTGAAGAATGTGGAGGAGCAGAGAGATCTCGGAGTTCATGTCCATAGATCTCTGAAAGTTGCCACCCAAGTGGATAGAGCCGTGAAGAAAGCCTATAGTGTGTTAGCATTTATTGACAGGGGGATTGAGTTTGAGAGCCGTGAGGTTATGCTGCAACTGTAGAAGACCTTGGTTGGACCATATTTGGAGTATTATGTGCAGTTCTAGTCACCTCATTATAGGAAGGATGTGGAAGCATTGGAAAGGGTGGAAAGGAGATTTACCAGGATGCTGCCTGGATTAGAGGGTAGGTCTTATGAGGAAAGGTTGAGGGAGCTAGGGCTTTTCTCATTGGTGCAAAGGAGGATGAGAGGTGACTTAATTGAAGTGTATAAGATGCTGAGAGGACGTTCAGTGACTTTTTCCTCGGGTGGATGTAGCTGTTCCAAGGGGGCATAACTATAAGGTTCATCGTGGAAGATATAGGAGGGATGTCAGAGTTAGGTTCTTTACTCAGAGAGTGGCTGGGGCGTGGAACGCACTCCCAGCTATGGTAGTGGAGTCGGACACTTTAGGAACTTTCAAGCGGTTATTGGATAGGCATATGGAGCACACTAGAATGATTGGGAGTAGGTTGATTTGATCTTAGTTTCAGACTAGTTTGGCACAACATTGTGGGCCGAAGGGCCTGTACTGTGCTGGACAGTTCTATGTTCTATGCAATACAAGAGATCCCTATTTGCCTGTGGATTCACTCCAGTATACAAATTGAAAATTTTCCTAATATAAATTTGGGGTCTGGTTCAGGCACCGTAACAAATCTCTCCTGTGAAAGGCAGTGCCTGCGACTGTGCGGCACTCTCTCTGTACCGTAGTGACGTATCGGCCTCGATACTGCGCTCAAACCTCTGGGGCGAGGGATAGCCTTTTCACTCAGGAACTGAGAGCATTTCCACCAAGTTAGCCCCTTGCATTCCAACACTCAGATGGGGCCTTGGTACGTCCCTGTGTCCCCCTCACCTATGGTGCGACTAGGGTCCACGAGTAGACCATCTCTGCAGATGATCATGCAACTGTGCCATTGCCCCCTTGTCCTTTTAGGGAGCTGGAACCCATACCCCTGCCAGGCAGTTTGCTGAACTACCGCCGATGCATTTCCAAACTTTCAACTGTGGCGTGCCAGTGTTCCTTTGCAGACGGACAGACAGACAGAGAGTACCCAAACCGACCGCCACCCCCACGCGCGGAGATAAAAGCACTGAAACAACAAGGAGCTGGAATTTACTGCTTGTTGACTCTGTCCCCTGGACTGCCGTTGAAGCAAAACCACTTGCACTGGACCGTGTCGAGTGATAAATCCTCGTGTGAGCTGGGCAGGCAGCTTTTTTCAGAGAAAAAAGGTTCTTGGTTCGTTCCAAGAATAATATTGAAGATTGTTCCTTTTATAGTTCGAGCATTGCACACTGGAATTCTGGTGCATTGTGCCAGGAGATGGACGCAGGCTCTCAATATCAGCAAGCTTCAGCCAGGCAAGATTCCCATCTCCCGCCATGGTTTCACCTCAGGCAGAGTTTGCGCAGTCTCCAGTCTTGTGTCCGTCCTGGCTGAGTGGTAACTCCCGCCGCTGTCAATGGGATTTCCCATTGAAGCCCCCCCTCCCCCACCCACCCAGGAAACCCGCCGGAGGTGGTGCGCTGCCGGCAGGACCAGCGAATCCCAGCGCCAGCCAGCGGCTGGAGAATTCCGGCTCTAACGTCCCGTGGGTGCACGGCACGAGGACCATATCCCCCGCTAAATTGGTTAAGGCGCTGCTTGGCATTGTTGCGGCCAATTTTTATAAATTCTTTCATGGGATGTGGGCGCCACTTGTGACGCCAATATTTTTGTTGCCCTTCCCTAATTACCCCTTGAGAAGGTGATGGTGCGCCGCTGTTTATCTCTACTACTTGGTCTTTTCTGTGGATCTGTTCCAATTAGGGCCATCAGTGGATTTGCCGTCTTTCTATATTGCCTATTTCCAATGCTTAGAGTCGCCAGGTATCGAATGATAGCGCCACAAGTTTCAACCGGCTATCGATCAAAGAGCCAAACACCAGTTAGTTAGTTCAAGGTCAAGGGTACTTTATTTACAGACAATCAATCGTACAACATAAACGCTACTAGTTAACTACACCTATTACTAAGACAACCTGTACTTAACTTCGGGCACCCGGTTTAGGTCAGGAAACAGTGGCCGCTGTTCAATTCTGGATCTCTTGGGTTCGGAGGGCTAACTGCTGCTCGGCTGGGTTCGTCCTTCTGGTCGTGGGCGTTGAACTCAAACTTAATTCTGGTGTTGCTGCAGTTGGCAAAGGCCGTGACCGGGGTACCAAGGCCAAAAGAGAGCGAGCATATGGCGAACTCTTCTTCTTATACTCGGGGGGGGCTTTTGCGCTCTTTTGGGCGGTCCTTCGATTTGGGCCTTACTGATTGGGTGATCCCTGATCACTCTGTTTGATTCCTTAGCCAATGAAAGGGCGGGGATTTGGATGGCTGGGCGTGTCTCAAGCGGTCATTGACCCCGTTGTTTGTGTTTCCCTTGGACAGGGTGTGGCGCCGAAATGTCTGGGATGTCCCGGTTGCTGGAGTACCAGTCCTTTGTGTTGGGGGAGATGGGCCATCACCTGCTAATCGGCCTGATTAACATGCTAATGGGACGGAGTTTCGAAGCCGTCTGGACTTTGCTGACATATATGCATTTCAGGCTCTGAGCCTGCCTGACTCTTGGCTTGTCCATTTTACCCATCAAGCTTTGCGAGTTGCTCTGTACCTAGTTGGAAGTGGCTACACCACCTTCTTGAACCGCTGCTGACCATTTGGTGCAGGTATACCCCCAGTGCTGTTAGGGAGAGAGTCCCGGGATTTTGCCCCAGCGACAGTGAAGGAACGGCCGATATATTTCCAAGTCCAGGGTGGTGAGTGACATGGAGGGGAACCTCCAGGTGGTGGGGGTTCCCAGGTATCTTTAACTTTTAAAAAAATTATCTTTTTTGTCACAAGTCGGCTTACATTAACACTGCAATGAAGTTACTGTGAAAATCCCCCAGTCGCAGATTCCGGCGCCTCTTCGGGTACACTGAGGGAGAATTCAGAATGTCCAAATGACCTAACAAGCACGTCTTTCAGGACTTGAGGGAGGAAACCTGAGCACCCGGAGGAAACCCACGCGGAGACGGGGAGAGCGTGCAGACTCCACACAGACAGTCACCCAAGCCGGGAATCGAACCTGGGATCCTGGCGCTGTGAAGCAACTGTGCTAACCACTGTGCTACCGTACCGCCTTCGTCCTTCTGGATGGTAAAGGTCACGGGTTTGGTAGGTGCTGTCGAAGGAGATTTTTTTGAATTACATAGAATTTACAGTGCAGAAGGAGGCCATTCGGCCCATCGAGTCTGCACCGGCTCCTGGAAAGAGCACCCTACCCAAGGTTAACACCTCCACCCTATCCCCATAACCCAGTAACCCCACCCAGCAATAAGGCCAATCTTGGACACTAAGGGCAATTTATCATGTCCAATCCACCTAACCTGCACATCTTTGGACTGTGGGAGTAAACCGGAGCACCCGGAGGAAACCCACGCACACACGGGGAGGATGTGCAGACTCCACACAGACAGTGACCCAAGCCGGAATCGAACCTGGGACCCTGGAGCTGTGAAGCGATTGTGCTATCCACAATGCTACCGTGCTGCCGGTAGATGGTAGACATGGCTGCCATTGTGTGTCGGCGACGGAGGGAGTGAAGGTTGAAGATGGTGGTTGAGGTGTCGGACAAGCGGGGTTGCCTTTTTCGCGTAAAATTGATGTATGACCACTTGAACATGCTAACCGGTGGTCCAATGCTTGCTTTCGGGCCCATTTCACCAAGAGGTTTGAACTCGAATTGAGCGAGATTCAGAACTGCCCCACTGAGAGATATTTGGTCTACATGTGGTCCTACCTAATGGCCGTTTTCACAGCGAGAATTGCTGTGATCCGGAATGCGCTGCCCGAATTGACAGCACAGGCGGATTCAATGGTAACTTTCAGAGGGAATTAGTTAGATTCTTAAAGACGTGTTTGCAGGGCCATGAGGGAGAGTTGGACTAGTTGGGCAACTCTTTGAAAGAGCCGGGATGGGATAGATTTGACGGGCCGAATGGCTTCCTTCAGCAATACACGAGGCCGTGATTCGAAAACATCTTTTCTAACAATGTCAAAAGGAAGCTTTAACCGAAATAAGCAGTTATTCATTTCCGAGTGTCAAATGGAAAGCAGTTTTCAATAAAATTGAGGAAGTTTCACTTCATTTTTGGGTAAAATAAAAATGCGATCAGCCATATTTATTGTCGGCTCCAAACACCTGGAAAATTCACTAACTTGAGTGTCAGAAATCACAGCTTTCTCTGGCATAAAAATAAACCCAGGCCCTTTAACTCTTGGATTTCCATTCTGGTGTTATTTGCTCAGTTTTTAAAAATTTCTTTATTCTTTCATGGCATGTGGGCGTCTCTGGCATGGCCAGTTGTTGTTGCCTGTGGCTGGTTTAGCACAGGGCTAAATTGCTGGCTTTGCAAGCAGACCAAGGCAGGCCAGCAGCACGGTTCAATTCCCGTACCAGCCTCCCCGAACAGGCGCCGGAATGTGGCGACTAGGGGCTTTTCACAGTAACTTCATTTGAAGCCTACTTGTGACAATAAGCCATTTTCACTTCATTTCATTTCTGTGGCGGCGTTGCCCCTTTAAGGGGGAGATACAACACGGATCCTGCGGCGGGCCAGGAGCCTATGGGGATGCAATGTGCAAACATAACCCTCCCAGGAGTTTAGGCGCGATCCTGCCATGGGGCGTTGGCCAGAGTTAGCCGGGAGTCATGGGAACAAGGCCTGTGCAGTTGTGCAGTGTCTGTAGCTTACTTTGGTTCAAACAACATCTCTAGTGTTTCAGCCCTATCTCGTCCATCGTCTAGCCATACAGCATTATCCATCCCTAATTGCCCTTGAACTGAGTGACTTGCTGGGCCATTTCAGAGGGCAACTAAGAGTCACCTATGTTGCTGTGGGTCTGGAGTCACATGTAGGCCAGACCGGGCAAGGGTGGCAGATTTCCTTCCCCTAAAGAGACACTGGTGAACCAGGTGGGTTTTCAACCACAATCGTATGGTCACTATTTCTAAAGTCAGCTTTTAATTCCCAAATTTATTGAATTTTAACTTCTACCAGATTTGGATTTGAACCTTGAACACCAGCCTGGGCCGCCGTTTCAGTGCCATTGCCACGACTCCACCATCTCCCCAACTGTTTCACCAAGTTACCTTCATTTATGTGCAGCACGGTGGCACAGTGGTTAGCGCTGCAGCCTCACAACCCCTGGTTCAATTCTGGCCTTGGGTCACTGTCTGTGCGGAGTCTGCACTTTCTCCCCTTTTCTGCGTGGGTTTCCTCCGGGTGCTCCGGCATCCTCCCACTGTCCAATGAGGTGCAGATTAGGTGGATTGGCCATACTAAATTACCCCTTAGTGTCCAAAAGGTTACGGGTATAAGGCGTGAGTTTAAGCAGGGTCAGTGCAGACTCGATGGGCTGAATGGCCTCCTTCTGCACTATAATTTCTGTGCCTCTATGATTTCCCCCTTTGACATAGAAATAAATGCACTTCTCAAGCCTGTGATCTCCATAACCTTAGAAGGACAAGGTCTGCAGATGCATAGGAGCCCTATTACTTCCCCATTCCCTTCCCACCCACTTACCACCCCAACTCGGACATATATCACCAGTCATTTCTTGTTGCTGGGTGGCCATCCTGGAACTCTCTGGCTAACAGCACTCTGAAAGTGGCTTCACCAAAAAGGTTGAAGCAACTCAAGACGTTGGGCACCACCGCCTTCTGAAAGGGCAACGAGGGACGGGCAAATAAGCCGGCTTACCCAACGCTGGCCACTTCTTGAGAATGACTTTGTTTTCCCGAAGAGCTTCACCGAGGTATAAAGGGACCAAGTCCCATGGGGCGATACTGAGAGGAGCAATCTAAATCTTGGTCAAGTGAAACAGTACCGGGGCAGCACGGTGGGTTAGCACTGCTGCCTCACAGCGCCGAGGTCCCAGGTTCGAATCCCGGCTCTGGGTCACCGTCTGTGTGGAGTTTGCACATTCTCCCCGGGTTAGTGTGGGTTTCGTCCCCACAACCCAAAAAGATGTGGGCAGCACGGTAGCATGGTGGTTAGCATAAATGCTTCACAGCTCCAGGGTCCCAGGTTCGATTCCCGGCTGGGTCACTGTCTGTGTGGAGTCTGCACGTCCTCCCCGTATGTGCGTGGGTTTCCTCCGGGTGCTCCGGTTTCCTCCCACAGTCCAAAGATGTGCGGGTTAGGTGGATTGGCCATGCTAAATTGCCCGTAGTGTCCTAAAAAGTAAGGTTAAGGGGGGGTTGTTGGGTTACGGGTATAGGGTGGATACGTGGGTTTGAGTAGGGTGATCATTGCTCGGCACAACATTGAGGGCCGAAGGGCCTGTTCTGTGCTGTACTGTTCTATTCTATTCTATGTGCAGGGTAGGTGGATTGACCACGCTAAATTCCCCTTTAATTGGAAGAAATGAATTGTGTACTCTAAAACCTACTTTAAAAAAGTGAAACAATACTGAGAGCTGGAAAAGCTTAACAAGTCCCACTTCACTCTCCGTGCAATTATTTGCTTTTAAAAGTCACGAGCTTGCATTTGAAATCTTTTGTTTTTCTTTGATGCCTTTTATAGGGGCTGGTCACTTTCGTCAAACGTACTTATCAACTTTCTTTTCAGCTGGCGTGCACTCAGTCACTCCATGTTATTGCTCTTTCATTATTCCATTCGCTTAAAAAAAATGAATGAGGCGACGCAACCACAAGGGATCACACCACAGTGAAACCTGCTCTCCTCTGATCCTCATTGACACCAGAAGGATTGCTGGTTGCAGATTATGGGTAGAAATGCTGGACAACTTTGCATCAATTAACCGGATGCCACCTGATGTCAGCTATCTGAGCAGAGATCGGAGACGCGATTGGACTCTCCTGGTCTACTTGACGAGACACTCCCTTCTAAAGAGATTTATGAACAGGTGGAGACCATTCAGCCTCGATTTAATGCGATTATGCTGATTGGAGGCATAGTGGTTAGCACTGCTGCCTCACACGCCAGGGACCCGGGTTCGATTCTGACGTCGAGTGACGGTGTGGAATTTGCACATGTCTGGAGTTCTTCCCGTGTCTGTGTGGCTTTCCTCCGCGTGCTCTGGTCGCAGTCCAAAGATGTGTAGTTTAGTTGGAGTGGCCATGAGCAATGTGCGGGGTTAAGGGGACAGGGCAGCGGAATGGGCCCAGGTAGGGTGCTCTTTCCGAGGGTCGGTCCAGACTCAATGGGCCGAATGGCCTTCTGCATTGTAGAGATTCTATGGATTATCTCCACTCACTCTCCTGTGTTCTTTATCCCTTGGCATTCTGACCCGACATAAATCTATCTCACTCTTGAAAATCCCAGTTAACCTCCAGACTTATAATGGAGACATTTTCAGATTTCTGATTTATTTTGTGTGCAGATTTGGCTCCTAACTTTTATGATGCTTTGCAACTTATTCTTGATTCTTTGATGAGAGAAAATAAGTTAATTGTATTTATCCTATCGAATCCTTTTAGCATTTTAAATATCTCGATCAGATGAGTCCCCAATCTCTTATATTCAAGGGAATACAAGCCTATTCTATGGAACCTGATTTAATAGTTCAAGCATCGGAACCTGGTGTGTGGAGATCCTGTAGAGCACTGGCAGTGTCCCTACCTCTGGAACGTGACTTTTCAGGTTCAAGCTCCACTTCAGGACATGGTGGCTACAGAAGGACTGGCTAAACAGGTTGATTATCAGCCTATAGATTCTTCCAATACACCTGCTAACCACTGCCCCACTCTGCCGCTCCAGGCAGTTTAAAAATAACATCTAATTTCACTTGTGTTGCGAATTGAGGTTGAGTGGGGCTGGAATTGACCGTGCATTAGCCCAGGGGGGTCGTGATTAGAAGAATGAGACCTTAAAGTAATAGATAAGGTTCTGGGGAGGTTTGACAGAGTAGATGTGTTCCATAATGGGGGAATCGAGAACTAGGGGGCATAGTTTCAAAATAAGGGATGAGGAGGAACTTCCTCTCTCCATAGCCAGGTCCCGGCAAATACCTGGGACCGGCCGAAAACCTCCATCTCCCAGTCTTCCCAGAGAGCAATGGCAGCTGAATCACTGAATGTACTCGAGGACTAGTTTAGACATATTTCTGAAGAGCAAGGAAGCCAAGGGTTCTGGGGGGAGCAGGCTGGAAAGTGGAGACGAAGTCGCAATCAGATCAGCCATGATTTTACTGACTGATAGGGCAGGCCGATGGGGCCGAATGGCCCTCACTCCTGCTCCTACTTCTTACGTCCCTGTGTAACCTGGGAGCTGGTTCCACCCTCATTGCCTCTCTTGGGGCGAATGCTGGCAAAGGAATTCAAGGAATTTATATTGAAATCTGGGCTTCTGGGCACATCAGCTAAAATTGGCCAAGTGTTAAAAGAAAGAAAGAAATGATCGCGGAGACACTTCTGCTTTCAGTGGCGAAAGGAGAAGTAGTCTTCAAGAAGAGCTAAAAAATCCCCAGCACATCTGTCTCGGATGTAGTCACTGAGTGGCTGTGGTTTCTTTGGTTTTCCTCTTCAAACCCCTCACCCGATGACGGCCTGACACATTGTAAGGGGATTCGGAGAATTGAATGGATGGCTGATCTTTTTCATTCATAGAATGGGAGTGTAACGCAGCAGAGAAAGAGGCCATTCAGCCCTCCACTTCTGCCTGTCCCGTCTCTTTGAAAGAGCTACATTCCCAATTGTCACTTACCTTCCTTCTCCCCATAGCCCTGCAAATGTTCTCCCTTTAAGTAGTTACCTAATTCTCTTTAGGACGCTGTGAATTCCTGCGGCTCTTGTGGGTTAGCAGCCCTGCCTCGGAGCCAAAAGCTGTGGATTCAAGTCCCACTTGACGGCCAAGGAAGGTGCGTTTGTAACGCGGCCAAGCAGGTTGAATGTGACAACCTGAAAATCCTTTCCAAACACGTCAATGGCGGGCGGTAAGAGTGGTGGAGACTCCTGGTCACCCACACGTGGTGTGGAGTGGCGCCCCTCAAGATGTGTGCCTCTGGCGACAGAGTAGTGAGCTCTCCCGGGAACTAGCAATGGAAACAGATGACCGTCTGCCTTTGCAAACCTCTCGGTGTGGGAAGAGAATTGGAATTTTGAAACCTGTGACAGAATCTGCTTCCACCGGACTTTCAGGCACCGCATTTAAAACCATGACGATTCCAAAGTTCCAGGGCGGCGCGGTGTCACAGGGGCTAGCACTGCTGCCTCGCAGCGTCAGGGAATCGGGTTCGATTCCGGCTTCGGGTGACTGTGCGGAGTCTGCACGTTCTCCCAGTGTCTGCGAGGGTTTCCTCCCAGTGCTCCGGTTTCAACCCACTGTCCAAAGATGTGAAGGTTAGGTGGGGTTACGGGGTTAGGGGGGGTGGAGTGGGCGTGGGTAGGGTGCTCTTTTCATATAAAGGGGCTGGTTTAGCTCACTGGGCTAAATCACTGGCTTTTAAAGCAGACCAAGCAGGCCAGCAGCACGGTTCAATTCCCGTAGCAGCCTCCCCGGACAGGCGCCGGAATGTGGCGACTAGGGGCTTTTCACAGTAACTTCATTGAAGCCTACTCGTGACAATAAGCAATTTTCATTTCATTTTCATTTCTTTCAGAAGATCAGTGTAGACTCGATGGGCCAAATGGCCTCCTTCTGCACTGGATTCTATGGAAGTATGAATTCACTGCGTGAAGAAAATTCCTCAGTTCGCCTCTGACTCATTCGTCAATTACCTTAAATCTGTGCAAATGCCCCCCCCCCACTCCCCCTCTCACCCACCCGGGATATTGACCCTTATACCTCAGATCCTGAGGTGTATTGACAGGGTGTCTGAGGCGAGGATGTTTCCTCATGTCGGAGAATCGAGAACCAGGGACCACTGTTTAACAGTAAAGGGGTCAGCCATCCTAAACGGAGATGAGGGAAAAACAGTTTCTCTCAGATGGCTGTGAGACTTTGGAATTCTCTTCCTCAGAAAGTGGTTGAGGCAGAACCTTTGAATATTTTTCAGACAGTGGTAGGTAGATTCTGGATAAGCAAGGTCGCGGGGGCGGTAGAAAGACTTGAAAGGTTTACGCACTTTTCTGAGATTGTCGTTTAGTCCCTGCAATAATCATCTTTAATAATAATAATTAAAATAATCTTTATTGTCACAAGTAGGCTTACATTAACACTGCAGTGAAGTTACTGTGAAAATCCCCTTGTCGCTGTCATAATATCCACACAAGTATATGATGGTGTGCAGACAGGCAGTTGATTGACACACAGGATGACCAATGAACACACAGAACACAGCAGCCAATCACCAGACAGGACACGGCCACTATAAAGCCAGAGGGCGCTAGTTTTCCACCTCTCTCGGGATGCAGCCTCTGAGACAGTCAGAGCCCGTGAGCAACAACTAGCACATCCACCATGTGGTAGTCAGTTAGTCTGGTCAGGTTAGCCTCAGGTCTCCAGTCAAGTCAGCATAGTGTCAACCCACAGTTAAAGTATGTTTAATAGTTAAGAGTTCAATAAAATCGAGTTGCATTTCTTCAAGTGTTGGAAGCCTGTCTCTCTCACTGCTGCAGTAAACGCAGTCCTCGCAGACCCAGTTTACCCAACACATCATGGTACCAGTGAGTCATGTTTGAGTTTGACGGACCTACCTTGAGATAGTCTGCCTTTGACCAGCGATCAGCCATCCGGTAATATGGACAGCGTCCGCCCTCCCCCGCCGCTCCGCATCGCCGGCAACCTCAGTGCGAACTGGAAGATTTTAAAACAGAAGTTTCAGCTGTATCTCGAAGCCACCGACCTCGAAGCGACCTCCGATATGCCAGAAAGATTGCTCTCTTCCTCATACCCAACACATCAGTCGCCACATTCCAGCCCCTGTTCAGGTGCACAGAGGAAGAATTCAGAATGTCCAAATTACCGAACAGCACGTCTTTCGGGACTTGTGGGAGGAAACCGGAGCAACCGGAGGAAACCCACGCAGACACGGGGAGAACGTGCAAACGCCACACAGACAGTGACCCAAGCCAGGAATCGAACCCGGGTCCCTGGCGATGTGAAGCAACAGTGTTAACCACTATTCCACCGTCACGCCTATCAGGGGTTAGGCAGGAGTGTGGGGTTGAGGTTACAATCAGATCAACCACGATCTTATTGAATGGGATAGCATGCTCGAGGGGCTGCGTGGCCTCTTTCCGCCTCTAATTTGTATTTTTCCATGTTTCTCCTTGATTGTTCTTTTGTGAACCGTCCATTGGGGCTGGGGGGGCTGGGGGGAGGGGGGGGGGGGGAGATCCCCTCAGTATGTTAGCCTTCATTGCGAGAGGTTTCGAGTATAGAAGCAGGGATGTGTTGCTGCAATTATACAGGGCCTTGGTGAGGCCACACCTGGAGTATTGTGCGCAGTTTTGGTCTCCTTCTCTGAGGAATGATGTTCTTGCTCTCGAGGGAGAGCAGCCAAGGTTTACCAGACTGATTCCAGGGATGGAGGGACTGTCATATGAGGAGAGAGTGACTAGGTTAGGATTGTTCTCGCTGGAGTTCAGAAGAATGAGGGGGGATCTCATAGAGACTTAAAAAATTCTAACAGGACTAGACAGGGTAGATCCAGGGGTCACAATCAGGGTAAATCTTTTAGGACAGAGATAAGGAGACATTTCTCCACACAAAGAGTGGTGAGCCTGTGGAATTCATTCCCACAGGAAGTAGTTGATGCGAAAACTTTGAATATATTCAAGAGGCGGCTGGATACAGCACTTGGGGAGAATGGGATCAAAGGGAGAAAGCAGGATTAGGCTACTGAGTTGGATGATCAGCCATGATCGTGATGAATGGCGGAGCAGGCTCTAAAGGCCGATCCTCCTGCTCCTATCTTCTACGTATCTATGTGTCCAGGGTTCTCATTCACTCTGTCCACCCACACCATCAACCCTCACAGTGGGTGATGGTGGGTGAATGAGCACCTTGAGCCTGGGAGTGAGACAGAAACACAGAACGCGGTTTAGCTAAATGGGCCCCATTTAGTCCCATAGCGAGCCCGTTTAGCCGCGTGTTCCCCTGGGCCCACAGCGCCGAGAAACACAACGCGAACAAACGTCTCTCGGGTTAGATACGGGGCCTCAGTGGGAACACGTGGCCCAGGCGGCACATGGCCCCGTTTTCCGCGCTGAGGAGCTCCACTCGCCGGATGGGCCGAATGGTCTCCTTCTGCACCGTCAAGATTCTGTGATTGTGTGAGGTTGTCCGACAGCTCGTGGCGATTTGTGATTCAGCCGGCATCGCTTCCTTGCCACAAGTTGCTGGAGGATTTACAAAATGCATCAAGCGCCGTTAAACCTCGTGTTATTTTGCCAACAAAATCTGGGCGGGTTTCCCGTGGCACTGGAGTTGCACTGTGCAAGCAGTTGGCAGCGGTCCCAGGGCTTGGATTGCCTCTGCTGAGATTGAAGTTTGTGGTCGCTGCCTGAATTAGTTTTTTTTTTAAACTTTTGCAAACAGCAGCAGCAGCAGGAATAGTTCTGCTGAGATGATGCTGTTGCTCCGAATAGACTCACTTGAGTTGTTGTCCCATCGGAGAGCTGTTCCATCAGGCTCTGTAAAAACCCATGTGAAAATCACGGGCGGGATTCTCCGTCCCGCCGGCCCCGTTTTCCGGCGCCGCGAGCTGCCGCCGGCAGTGGGATTCTCCGTTCCCGCAGCCGGGCAATGGGGTTTCCCATTGTGGCCACGCCCCTGCCATTGGGAAACTCGCTGGCGTGGGTGCGCTGCCGGTGAAGCGGAGGATCCTGCCGACAGAGAATCCCGCAGCGTGGACGGGGTTCGAGGTGGGCTGACGCCGAAATCGCGCGACACGGTTCGGTGGAGAATAAGTTCCGACGGCAAAATCGTGGCGGGTGCCGATTTGACGGCAAGTCGCAGTTCTCCGTCACCTCGACAACAGCGTCAATGCGGTCCGGAACGCACGCACAGCAAACACCGTTTGCAAATCATTAGCGGGCTTGACCCGGTATTAGAACATAGAACAGTACAGCACAGAACAGGCCCTTCGGCCCTCGATGTTGTGCCGAGCCATGATCACCCTACTCAAACCCACGTATCCACCCTATACCCGTAATCCAACAACTCCCCCCTTAACCTTACTTTTTAGGACACTACGGGCAATTTAGCATGGCCAATCCACCTAACCCGCACATCTTTGGACTGTTGGACTATTCTCGGGGTCTCCGTGATTCTCCCCCTCTGATGAGTTCCCAATGGCGCGGTTCACTTGTGGCCGGAGTGACTCCCCTTGGGACTGCGGCAATGTCCAGTGATGAAACGCCATTGCTGCAAGGCCGCCACCAACGGCCATACGGATGTCCCCAAACCTCACATTCCGCCATACCGCCCCCCCAACCCGGCTGCCAGCAGCCCACCCAGGACAACGCTCACATTAGCCCCTAGAGGCGCACCGGGCAGGGACCGAGGAGTGTACCGCCAGCAAGGGGCAGTGCCAGCCAATGGTACCCCTGGCATCAGAGACTGCGCTAGGGGCCACCGAAGGGGCCAGGAGTGCGGAGATGGGGGGGGGGGGGAGGGGGGGAAATGGGGGGACAGAGCACGCAATGCCAACCAGGACCACTGTATAGCCCGTTGGACCTGGTTGGACCCGGGGACACGCACCAGGCAAACTTGTTGACCTTTCACCCCTGCGGACAATGGATATTGGAACTCAGCAACGGTGCCCTTCCTCCTAGTCGCCGCAGCCCTGGGGGATGCCCTGCGGCTGTACGAGCTGGAGCTGCTCGAGGAGGAGGAGGAAGCTGCAGCAGCGGAGAGGGCAGCAACGAACAGGAGGCGGCCGCCCAAGATGGAGATCCAGCCGCCCAACAGGCCGAGGAGGAGGAGGCGCCAAGGAGGTGCCGCATGAGGCCTTGTGTGTGCCAGCAGCGCCTGTCATTCGAGGATCTGCCGGAGCAGGCATGCTGCCGAATACTCCAGCTGAGCAGGGGGACAGTGCGACATATCTGCCAGATCATGGCACACCTGGCACCCCGGGGGTATGGGGGAGGACACCCGCTCCTGGTGGCCGTGAAGGTGACAGTCGTCCTTGATGGACCATCAATAATAGACGGAGTGAGATATAGAACTAAATTGTGGCTTTAATACACTGAGATGTGTGCCTGCCTGCTGATTCCTCAGTGGGGCAGGGCCCCAGATCAGCCAACTATATACAAAGCCCGAGGGGCGGAGCCAACAGAAGCAACAACAACAACAACAGTAAGTAACCATGGAACAAACAATAACAGTGAATATATATATATATATACAGCAGTGAGGAACAGTGGAACGTGGTTCACCACATTCACCCCCTGTTAAAAAAAGATGTCCAGTGGGGGTGGTGGACTTACAGATTGAGTTTGACAGGAGCTTTAACCTTCCGCCATGATCGCCTCAGTCCTGGCCGTGATGTGGACACGGGTGTAGAGACCTTCGACTCCGGGAGCGTGTCGTCTTCTTCTTCACCCCGATGAGCCGACGGAGAGGGAGACGGTGTAGGGGCGGGGGTGGTGATAATGGTCACTGGGGAGGCTGCCGAGGCAGCTGAGTGGTGGTGATGGTGGTAGACGGTGTAGGGGTGGGCGTGTTGGTGATAGTCGCTGAGGAACCTGCGGGTGCCAAGTCCCTGAGGGAGACTGTCCTGCCGCCCGTCATGGTGAGCCACGTTGGCATACTGTGGGTTTGCATGGAGGAGCAGAACCCTCTCGACCAGGGGATCTGACTTAAGGCTCCTCACATGCTTCCGGAGGAGGACGGGCCGATGGCTCGGCGAGTTGTGCGGAAAACACATTTCTCCTTAGTATAGGTTAAATTAAGGAGCTGGGAGGTGTGGAGGAATTTCTGGAGGTTAGCGTCGTGGTCTTGCTGGTCATGGCCGCAGATGGTGACATTATCCAGATACGGGAACGAGGCCCGCAGCCAGTACTGGTCAACCATTCGGTCCATCGCTCGCTGGAAGACCGAGACCCCATTGGTGACGCCGAAGGGGACCGGAAGAAAGTGATAGAGGCGGCCATCGGCCTCGAAGGCAGTGTATTGGCGGTTCTTCAGGTGGATAGGATGCTGGTGGTAGGCGGACTTCAAGTCTACTGTGAAGAAGACCCGGTACTGCGCAATCTGGTTGACCATGTCACATATGCGGGGGAGAGGGTACGCATTGAGCTGCGTGTACCGATTGATCGTCTGACTGTAGTCGACGACTATCTGGTGTTTCACCCCAGTCCTGACGATCGCCGCTTGGGCTCTCCAGGGGCTGTTAATAGCCTCAATGATCCCTTCCCGCAGGAGTCGCTGGGCCTCCGACCTAATAAAGACCTTGTCCCGAGCACTGTATCGTCTGCTCCTGGTGGCGACGGGCTTACAGTCGGGGGAGAGGTTTGCGAAGAGCGAGGGAGGGGTGACCTTATAAGGGTTGCGAGAAGACAGACGGTGAGAGGGGGCAGGGGGTCCACCGAACTTCAAAGTCAGGCCTCGGAGGTTACACTTGAAGTCCTGTCCTAGTAATAGGGCAGCGCAGAGATGGGGGAGGACGGAGAGTTTGAAGTTAGCGTACTCCACGCCCTGTACCGCAAGGTTTGCGACACGATAGCCCCGGACCTGAACGGAGTGTAATCCGGAAGCTAGGGAGATAGTCTGGGACGCGGGAAAAATCCAAAGGGAGCAGCGCCTTACTGTGTCCGGATGAATGAAGCTATCCGTGCTCCCGGAGTCGAACAGACAGGTCGGCTTGTGCCCATCGACCAGGACGGCCATCATGGAGTTTGTGAGGTGATGGGGCCGGGACTGGTCGAGCGTGACGGAGTTGAGCTGCGGAAGATGGCTGGTCTGGTCGGCGGTAATGGGGTGGTGGCCTCCATGAGTCGCACGTGGCGGGCGGCGTCGAAGGTGGTAGCCAAAATGGCGGCCCCCACTGGCCGCACGAGGCGGATGATGCGTCAGACGGGGGCGTTCCGGCAATAGCAGCAAGATGCCACGCTGTAGGCAAGATGCCACGCTGCAGGCAAGATGCCACGCTGCAGGCAAGATGCCACGCTGCAGGCAAGATGCCACGCTGCAGGCAAGATACCACGCTGCGGGACCTGTGAGCTTCGGGTCGGCCTGGCAGACTCTGGGTGTGGGAGCTTGAGGTCGGGCAAAGTGCCCCTTCTTACCGCACTCGCTGCAGGTCGCATTCCGAGCAGTACAACGCTGGCTGGGGTGCTGGCCCTGGCCGCAGAAGTAGCAGCACGGCCCCCCCCGGAGTTGGCGGGCTGCCGAGCGGCACAGGCTGGTGACGCGCCCGGGTCGGGCGATGGCCGCGCCTCCGACGCCCACGAGGGTGCCGCGTGGTCGGGCGTGAAGGCATCCACGTTCTGGAAAGCTACGTCCAAAGAGCTAGAGAGCTGCCCAGTGTCCTTGAGATCGAGGGTACCCCCTTCAAGCAATCGTTGTCGGATATAATTATAATATAATTCAGAATGCTGAACCGCCGTCACTGCCTGGCAGTTACAATTCCGGGCGAGTACTTGCACGTCACGCAGGAATTCGGCCAGTGATTCACCGGGGCGCTGACGCCTCGTGACAAGGAGATGTCGAGCGAACACCTCATTCACTGCCCTCACGGACTGTCCTTTTAGCAGTGCGATTGCCTCTGCGTATGAGGCCACGACTCTGATCAGCAGAAACATTTTGGGGCTCACCCAGGCGTTGAGGAGACACGGCTTGGGCACCTCGGTGACAGCGTCGGCCGATGAGTCGAGATAAGCCTCGAAACAGCTTAGCCAGTGCTCGAAGATTGCAGTGGCGTCGGCTGCCTGTGGGTCAAGTTCAAGTCGGTCAGGCTGAAGAGCGGCATCCATTGTAATATCTTTGTGTATTAAACTGATGGACCATCAGCAATAGACGGAGCAAGATATAGAACTAAATTGTGGCTTTAATACACTGAGATGTGTGCCTGCCTGCTGATCCCTCAGTGGGGGCAGGGCCCCAGATCAGCCAACTATATACAAAGCCCGAGGGGCGGAGCCACAGGCGGAGCCAACAGAACCAACAACAACAACAGTAAGTAACAATGGAACAAACAATAACAGTGAATATATATATATACAGCAGTGAGGAACAGTGAAACGTGGTTCACCTCAGTCCTGAACCTTTACGTCACGAGACCCTTCCAGGAGTCAAATGGGGACTTTTTCGGGATCTCAGAGACTCCCACCGGATCAGAGGCTCTCTGAGCATTTACAGGACATAGGGAGTACTCAGCAGTATGGACAGCCAGGACCCTGTAAGTAGCACCAGGCGGGGTGTGTTAAAATCGCATACTGGAGGCGCGACTGACTCTGACCAGCTCTCAGGAATGACCCAGCAAGCCGTTCATTTCAAAGGCAAGAAATCCCGGCCCCACCAGCGAGAATCACAACCCCATGTAATAATCAAGAACAAGAAAACCTCGGTGATCCCCGAGCTGTTTTGGTTGCATCACTTATCTTGTTCCCTGCTCTCTCTGTGTTTCGGAGATGAACCCTGTAATGTTTCCCTCATGCTGACCGTCCCGGGCACCATCTGCTCTGTGGTGGTGTCACTCCTGGTCATTGCCTTCAGATTGCTGCAGCTTCCACTCCAGCCATGGGTGTCGCTGTTGACCACAAACTCCAGCTGTTGTGAATGCTCACACTCGGTGCAGACCAGGAATCCAACATCAGCACAAACAGAACTCTCTGCCTAACCGCCCACAGCGTAAACAGCCCATTAGCAAAGCGACTCCCCGCGCATTTCCTCTTTCGGCTCTTGCAAAACCTACCAATTAATTTCTAACTCCGTTTCGGGCCTAACCAAGTGTCTGACCTGTCCCGCATGAAAAGTGTTGTCGTCGAACGCGGCCACCATTCTGATTCGTCCAGCTCGGGGTTTGGTGCCACTTCACCGCACCTCTCCTCCCCCGACCCCCACCCCACCGACTCATCGTTACTGCTGAGCCTGTGGGACAGCCAGCCGCCAAATGTGAAGCTGACGTTGCCGATCAGCACTCCGTTCATAGCAACCGCTCGATTTTTCAATTCCACCGCCCCAGTGGCAAGATGGAGGTGCACGGGAAAGCTTCGATGCTGTCAGTCGTCCCCTGCTCGGCAGAGGATTGTGATTTTCTTTTATTCATTCATGGGATGTGGGCGTCGCTGGCTGGGTCAGCATTTACTGCTCATCCCTGAGGGCAGTTAAGAGTCAACTACGTTGCTGTGGGTCTGGAGTCACATGTAGGCCAGACCGGGTAAGGACAGCTGATTTCCTTCCCTAAAGGACATTAGTGAACCAGATGGGTTTTTCCAACAAACATCAATGGCTTCATAGAGTTCATAGAGTTCAGAGAATTTACAGTGCAGAAGGAGGCCATTCAGCCCATCGAGTCTGCACCGGCTCTTGGAAAGAGCGCCCTACCCAAGGTCAACAACTCCACCCTATCCCCATAACCCAGTAACCCCACCCAACACTAAGGGCAATTTTGGACACTAAGGGCAATTTAGCATGGCCAATCCACCTAACCTGCACATCTTTGGACAGTGGGAGGAAACCGGAGCACCTGGAGGAAATCCACGCAGACACGGGGAGGATGTGCAAACTCCGCACAGACAGTGACCCAAGCCGGAATCGAACCTGGGACCCTGGAGCTGTGAAGCGATTATAGAACATAGAACATAGAACAGTACAGCACAGAACAGGCCCTTCGGCCCTCGATGTTGTGCCGAGCAATGATCACCCTACTTAAACCCACGTAACCCGTATTCCCGTAACCCAACAATCCCCCCCATTAACCTTACACTATGGGCAATTTAGCATGGCCAATCCACCTAACCCGCACATCTTTGGACTGTGGGAGGAAACCGGAGCACCCGGAGGAAACCCACGCACACACGGGGAGGACGTGCAGACTCCACACAGACAGTGACCCAGCCGTGAATCGAACCTGGGACACTGGAGCTGTGAAGCATTGATGCTAACCACCATGCTACCGTGAGGCCCCGATTGTGCTATCCACAATGTTACCGTGCTGCACTTGGTCAGCATTGGACTTTTAATTCCAGATTATTTTATTTTATTCAAATTTCACCATCTGCCATGGTGAGATTCGAACTCAGGTCCCCAGAGAATGACTCTGGGTCTCTGGTTTACTCCCCCGTAATTAATAGGAAGTATACAGCAATTTTTATTGCAACCTCAGAATTTGCCAAAGCATTTCGCAGCCACTAAACGCTGGAAAATGGAAGGACAGGACCGCAATGTAGAGAGGTGCAACGGCCCAGCTCTGTGAGCTAAATCTGTAACACGTGGGAACGGCACTGAGCACCTGCCCGTGCCACACTTGTGTTATTTCAATGTTAGTACAATTACACAGTCAGTTCTTCATTACGGCTCCTCCCTGATTTATTGGTGCTCTCCAACTGCGAAGCCGAAAAAAGACATCTTTCTGTTCAGAGTTTCCAACCCACCGAGGAGGCTTCAGGGCCATCCACATCCAACAACCTGCTTTGAAAACTCTGCTCACGTTTTGACAGCTGGGACGTGTTCCACCGCAGGAGCTGGGACCGTCCACACCACGTCCAACAGCCTGCTGTGAAAACACTGCTCGCATTTCCGACAGCTGGGACATTTTCCGCGGCAGAAGCGAAGAGTCCAAAACACCTCCAAAGACCTGCTGCCAAAACTCTGCTCACATTTTGACAGCGGGATGTATTCCACATCAGAGGCTGAGACAGTCCACCGTGTTCCAGAACAATCAGCAACATTAAAAGAAAGTTAAAATGAGCAGAAAACTAATTTCAGGAATCTGAAACAGGAGCAGAGAATGCTGGGAATATCCACCATGTCTGCAAGGAGAGAAAGAGGCGTTAATGTTTTGAGAGGTTCAAAAAAAGTTTTAAAAACGTCAATTCACCCTATCTCTTGATGTTAATGGATCTTGTAAAAAAAAACGATTCAGGATCTGGATCAGACCTGCGCCTTCATTGATAACTAACAATTCTTTATTGGCCCATACTCTTTCCGTGTCCCAGGTTTGTTGAGATCTACCCATTACTAGATCAAATCTACGATTGATTCCGGCTTGGGTCACTGTCTGTGCGGACTCTGCGCATCCTCCCCGCGTCTGCGTGGGTTTCCTCCGGGTGCTCCGGTTTCCCCCCACAGTCCAAAGATGTGCAGGTTAGGTGGACTGGCCGTGCTAAATTGCCCTTAGTGTCCAAAATTGCCCTTAGTGTTGGGTGGGGTTACTGGGTTATGGGGATAGGGTGGAGGTGCTGACCTCGGGTAGGCTGCTCTTTCCAAGAGCCGGTGCAGACTCGATGGGCCGAATGGCCTCCTTCTGCACTGTAAATTCTATGATAATCTATGATTAACCTAGGACAAAGGTTCGGCACAACATCGTGGGCCGAAGGGCCTGTTCTGTGCTGTATTTTTCTATGTGCTATATGTTGTTGACAAATTGACTAACAAAGAGGGGCAAAAGCAGGACCTCCACTGGCCTTTAATGGCAGATGTAACCACAGAATGCCTGAGAAGATTAAATGGAAATGGGTAACATCCTTTTCAGCACCTTGGCCATTCCCTTTCTGAGTCCGTGATCTGCATCCAGACGGATTTGATGGGATGGTTGACCTTCAGTTACAGGGGCCGTCCGCCATGTTCTCAAACTGACCTGCCGCACGGGAGGTCAGCAGGCGATGTGAGTTCAGACCTGTGTGTGATTGTCAACTCTCTCCCGGGATGCGGCTGGGCCAGCATTTACTGCCCATCCCTAATGGCCCTTGCGAATCTGGTGGTGAGCTGCCGCCTTGGACTGCTGCAGTCCCTGAGGTGTAGGTGCACCCACCGTGCTGTTAGGGAGGGAGTTCCAGGATTCTGACCCAGAGAGGGCGAGTGGCGGTGGCACAGTGGTTAGCACTGCTGCCTCATAGCGCCAGGGACCCGGGTTCCACTCCATCCGTGGGTAACTGTCTGTGCGGAGTCTGCACGTCCTCCCCGTGTCTGCTTGGGTTTCCTCCGGGTGCTCCGGTTTCCTCCCATGGTCCAAAGATGTGTGGGTTAAGTGGATCGGCCATGCTAAATTGTCCTTAGTGCCCAGGGATGTGTGGCATTTCAGGGGATTGTGTGAGGGCCTGGGTAGGGTGTTCTTTCAGAGAGTCGGTGTGGTCTAAATGGGCCGAATGGCCTCTTTCTGCATTGTAGGGATTCTATGAACGGCCAATATATTTCTAAGTCAGGATGATGAGAGACTTTGCGCGCGAGCAACAGGCATAAGGAGCTGCCTGAGAGATTAATCGGGGCGTATACGAGGAGTTTGATTGACATGTTTCCTCGAGCCATTCCCGCAATCCCCTTCACGAGATAAATAGGTTTGATTCTTGTCAGGTCAAGATTCTGTTTGATAGAACATAGAACATTACAGCGCAGTACGGGCCCTTCGGCCCTCGATGTTGCGCCGACCTGTGAAACCATCTGAAGCCTATCTAACCTACACTATTCCATTTTCATCCATATGTCTATCCAGTGACCACTTAAATGCCCTTAAAGTTGGCGAGTCTACTACTGTTGCAGGCAGGGCGTTCCACACCCCTACTACTCTCTGAGTAAAGAAACTGCCTCTGACATCTGTCCTATATCTACCACCCCTCAATTTAAAGCTATGTCCCCTCGTGTTGGTCATCACCATCTGAGGAAAAAGACTCTCACTGTCCACCCTATCTAACTCTCTGACTATCTTATATGTCTCTATTAAGTCACCTCTCAGCCTTCTCCTCTCTAACGAAAACAACCTCAAGTCCCTGAGCCTTTCCTCGTAAGACCTTCCCTCCATACCAGGCAACATCCTAGTAAATCTCCTCTGAACCCTTTCCAAAGCTTCCACATCCTTCCTATAATGTGGTGACCAGAACTGCACGCAGTACTCCAGGTGCGGCCACACCAGAGTTATGTACAGCTGCAGCATGACCTTGTGGGTCCGAAACTCAATCCCCCTGCTGATAAAGGCTAGCACACCATATGCCTTCTTAACAGCCCTATTAACCTGGGTGGCAACTTTCAGGGATTTATGTACCTGGATGCCGAGATCTCTCTGTTCATCTACACTACCAAGAATCTTGCCATTAGCCCAGTACTCTGCATTCCTGTTACTCCTTCCAAAGTGAACCACCTCACACTTTTCCGCATTAAACTCCATTTGCCACCTCTCAGCCCAGCTCTGCAGCTTATCTATGTCCCTCTGTAACCTATAACATCCTTCAGCACTATCCACAACTCCACCGACCTTCGTGTCATCTGCAAATTTACTAACCCATCCTCCAGGTCATTTATAAAAATGACAAACAGCAGTGGCCCCAAAACAGATCCTTGTGGTACACCACTAGTAACTGAACTCCAGGATGAACATTTGCATCAACCACCACCCTCTGTCTTCTTTCAGCTAGCCAATTACTGATCCAAACCGCTAAATCACCTTCAATCCCATACTTCCTTATTTTCTGCAATAGCCTACCGTGGGGAACCTTATCAAACGCCTTACTGAAATCCATATACACCACATCAACCGCTTTACCCTGATCCACCTGTTTGCAAATCTAATGGGGCACTGGGAGCACAGGACTATCCCGCTATGGGTTAGCAATGGAAAATTGTTCTTCACCATGTCCCAGTATCGCAGTGCGCCCTGGGCAACTAATATTCTAACTAAACTGGTGCAATACTGCCTTTCCGCCACCAGATGTCAGTAAATGACATGAAAAATCCTCAACTCTGGCGATGATTCCAGACATGCTAAATGACATCAAGTGGTCGAGAAAGGTATTGAAAACTACGGCCCCAAAGTGATTCGATTTCCCAGGCTTGGCTGGTGGTTGGAGGCGGGGGGGGGGGGGGGGGGGGGGGGGTTGTGGGAAGCTGGCAACGACATTTAAGACCTTCTAAAATTTGCAACGAGAAAATTGAAGGATAACTTCACTGTGTACGACATGAGCGCCTCAAAAACCGAGACCTAATAATAATAATCTTTATTGTCACACGTAGGTTTACAGTAACACTGCAATGAAGTTACTGTGAAAAGCCCCCAGTCGCCACATTCCGGCGCCTGTTCGGGTACACAGAGGGAGAATTCAGAATGTCCAATTCACCTAACAAGCACGTCTTTCGGGACTGTGGGAGGAAACCGGAGCGCCTGGAGGAAACCCACGCAGACACGGGGAGGACGTGCAGACTCCGCACAGACAGTGACCCAAGCCGGGAATCGAACCTGGGACCCTGGAGCTGTGAAGCAACGGTGCTAACCACTGTGCTATCCTGCTGCCCTATAAGGGCAAGTTTAATAGAACATAGAACACTACAGCGCAGTACGGGCCCTTCGGCCCTCGATGTTGCGCCGACCTGTGAAACCATCTGAAGCCTATCTAACCTACACTATTCCATTTTCATCCATATGTCTATCCAGTGACCACTTAAATGCCCTTAAAGTTGGCGAGTCTACTACTGTTGCAGGCAGGGTGTTCCACACCCCTACTACTCTCTGAGTAAAGAAACTGCCTCTGACACCTGTCCTATATCTATCACCCCTCAATTTAAAGCTATGTCCCCTCGTGTTGGTCATCACCATCCAAGGAAAAAGACTCTCACTGTCCACCCTATCTAACCCTCTGACTATCTTATATGTCTCTATTAAGTCACCTCTCAGCCTTCTCCTCTCTAACGAAAACAACCTCAAGTCCCTGAGCCTTTCCTCGTAAGACCTTCCCTCCATACCAGGCAACAGCCTAGTAAATCTCCTCTGAACCCTTTCCAAAGCTTCCACATCCTTCCTATAATGTGAAGCCAGACAAGGCAGGTGTGCTGCTGTTCTCTCTGCCATCAAAAGACTATCTCTTGATCATTTGATGAATTCAGAATTATAAATGTTCTGAGTAGTGACTTTAACCTGATGTGCTTCTGTTAAAGGTTATGTTTTTTGTAAGTCTTCTGGATGTTAAAAGGACAGCGTGCGCATTACTTAGTGTCGTATTCTTTGGGGGGTGTATTTGAATTAATGGTTGCTAAGATGTTCATTGTTTGTTTTAAAAAGGTTAACTTCTGCGCACTTAACGACTTTTCAATGTCTATAATAAGGAGTGAGGAACTTGATTGATCAGCTATTGCCATCTGAGGTCAGATGGGAGCACCCCGTTGATGTAAAGTCCATTCTAGGACTGCAGCACATAATCTAGCCTTTACACTCAATGCAGTAGTGAGAGATTGGTGACTATTAACTAGTTATTCATTGCTTCCTGTTGATGAGATCTTGCCATATTCAGCCTCTGGGCATTGAAAAGTAATTCATCGTGTGGGGCAGCAGGGTAGCAGGGTGGTTTAAGGGCAGCAGGGTAGCATGGTGGTTAGCATAAATGCTTCACAGCTCCAGGGTCCCAGGTTCGATTCCCGGCTGGGTCACTGTCTGTGTGGAGTCTGCACGTCCTCCCCCTGTGTGCGTGGGTTTCCTCCGGGTGCTCCGGTTTCCTCCCACAGTCCAAAGATGTGCGGGTTAGGTTGATTGGTCATGCTAAATTGCCTGTAGTGTCCTAATAAAAGTAAAGTTAAGGGGGGAGTTGTTGGGTTACGGGTATAGGGTGGATACGTGGGTTTGAGTAGGGTGATCATGGCTCGGCACAACATTGAGGGCCGAAGGGCCTGTTCTGTGCTGTACTGTTCTATGTGTGTAAAGGGCTTTGAGATGTTTCTAAGAGATGTGATTAGGCAGCAGGTGGATGTAGCTGTTACAAGGGGGCATAATTATAAGGTTTAGGGTGGGAGATATAGGAGGGATTTCCAAGGTAGGTTCTTTACTCAGAGAGTGGTTAGGGTGTGGAATGGACTGCCTGCTGTGATAGTGGAGTCGGACACTTTAGGAACTTTCAAGCGGTTATTGGATAGGCACATGGAGCACACCAGAATGACAAGGAGTGGGATAGCTTGATCTTGGTTTCGGACAATGCTCGGCACAACATCGAGGGCCGAAGGGTCTGTTCTGTGCTGTACTGTTCTATGAGTTAATAGAATAAACATTGTTTTGCTTCAAAAAATACTTTTCCATTTCTGCTGTACCACACCTGTAGAGTGGGCCGTGTGCTCCCCATACCACAATCTATTAAACGTTGTGGGTCACGTGAGCTCCATGATACACTTTGGGGTTCTCTGAACCCTGGCCCATAACAATCTGGAAAAGTACTTGAAATGTAACCATCGAGGAAATGGCCAAGTGCTGGGAAGAGGTATTAATGTAGATTAGAGTGGGTTTCTTTGTCAGTGCAGACTAGATGGGCCAAAGGGCCTCTTCTATACCGTCTGATTCTCTGATTCCACGGGAAATGGATAATAACCCATTTCCACTGGTTGGTGAGCTGGTAACCAGAGGGCGGTTATTAATAGAACAATGGAAAGGTTTGGAGCATTAGTTCTACATGGTCGGTTGTTAGGATATGGAATAAAGTGGCAGTGACGTTTGGGAAAAGCAGAATCCAGTGTGGCTTTGAAAAAGAAACCTTGAGAAAGAAAAATGAAATACATATGTAAAGGAAAATTGATTAAGTGTGCACTTGTTCAGAGGGATGATGGGTAGAATGGTTCCATTCTGAGCTGCAAAATGTGACGTCAATATGAAATATTTTATTTAAAAGAAAAATCAATTTAGAGTAACCAATTATTTTTTTCCCATTAAGGAGCAATTTAGCGTGGTCAGTTCACCGACCCTGCACATCTTTGGGTTGTGGGGGCGAAACCCATGCAACACGGGGAGAAACTCCACACAGACAGTGACCCGGAGCCGGGATCGAACCTGGGACCTCAGCGGCGTGAGGCAGCAGTGCTAACCACTGCGCCACCGTGCTGCCTCCAATATGAAGCATTTGAGCAGAATAACTCGATTGCTGTCCGTTATTCCATTTATTCATGGCCGGGGGGGTGGGGGGTGGGGGGGGGGGGGGGGGAGGAACGGGGGGGGGGGGGGGGGCATCAGTAGTTATTGCCCATCCCTAATTTCCCTTGAGAAGGTAGCGGTGGACTCCCACCGTGAACCACTGCAGTCCATGGTGGTGTAGGTACATCCAGAGTTCCAGGATTGGAGAGGTTGGGGTTATTTTCCTTGGCACAAAGAAGGCTGAGGGGTGACTCAATTGAGGTGACAAAATTATAAGGGGAAGAGAGTGGACGGGATCAAATTGTTTCCCTTGGTGGAGAATTTGGGGCAGCATGGTAGCATGGTGGTTAGCATAAATGCTTCACAGCTCCAGGGTCCCAGGTTCGATTCCCGGCTTGGGTCACTGTCTGTGCGGAGTCTGCACGTCCTCCCCGTGTGTGCGTGGGTTTCCTCCGGGCGCTCCGGTTTCCTCCCACAGTCCAAAGATGTGCGGGTTAGGTGGATTGGCCATGCTAAATTGCCCGTAGTGTAGTAAAAAGTAAGGTTGGCGGGGGGGGGGGGGGGTTGTTGGGTTACGGGTATAGGGTGGATACGTGGGTTTGAGTAGGGTGATCATTGCTCGGCGCAACATCGAGGGCCGAAGGGCCTGTTCTGTGCTGTACTGTTCTATGTTCTATAGATTCAAGATAAACGGCAGAAGGTGTAGAGGGGACGTGAGGAAGAACTTTTTTTACGCAGAGGGTAGTGGGAGTATGGAATTCGCTGCCCGAGTTGGGGGTGGAGGCAGAAACCCTAAACTCTTTTAAAAAGCACCTGGATCTGCACCTTCAATGCTGTCCGATACAGGGCTGTGGGCCGGGTACAGAAAGGTGGGATTGGAAAGGGCTCCTGGGTGTCCTAGGTCTGGCATGGACAAGATGGGCTGAATGGCCTCCTGCACTGTAACTTTTCTATGATATTCCCCAGCGACAATGAAGGAAGAGCCAGTATAGTTCCAACTCAGGATGGTGAGTGACTGGGAGGGGAACTTGATGCCCATGATGTTCCCATGCTTCTGTTGACCTTGTCCTTCTAGATTCCAGATGCCTTGGTATGTTGTGGTAATAAATTTCATTAGAGTCCCGGAGTCATACAACACAGAAAAGGCCCTTCGGCCCATCGCCTCTCCGCCAGTCAAAAACAACCACCGAACTACTCTAATCCCATTTCCCAGCACTTGGCCCATAGCTTTGTCTGCCCCGGGATCACAAGTACGCATCTAAATACTTCTTAAATTTTCATTTCATAGAATCATAGGGCAGCACAGTAGCATGGTGGTTAGCATAAATGCTTCACAGCTCCAGGGTCCCAGGTTCGATTCCCGGCTGGGTCACTGTCTGTGTGGAGTCTGCACGTCCTCCCCCTGTGTGCGTGGGTTTCCTCCGGGTGCTCCGGTTTCCTCCCACAGTCCAAAGATGTGCGGGTTAGGTGGATTGGCCTTGATAAATTGCCCTTAGGGTCCTAATAAAAGTAAGGTTAAGGGGGGGTTGTTGGGTTACGGGTATAGGGTGGATACGTGGGTTTGAGTAGGGTGATCATGGCTCGGCACAACATTGAGGGCCGAAGGGCCTGTTCTGTGCTGTACTGTTCTATGTTCTATGTTCTAATTTACAGTGCAGAAGGAGGCCATTCGGCCCATCAAGTCTGCACGGGCTCCTGGAAAGAGCACCCTACCCAAGCCCACACTTCCACCCTATCCCCATAACCCAGTAATCCCACCCAACACTAAGGGCAATTTTGGACACTAAGGGCAATTTATCATGGCCAATCCGCCTAGCCCTGCACATCTTTGGACTGTGGGAGGAAACCGGAGCACCCGGAGGAAACCCACGCAGACACGGGGAGGACGTGCAGACTCCGCACAGACAGTGACCCAAGCCAGGAATCGAACCTGGGACCCTGGAGCTGTGAAGCAATTGTGCTAACCACTATGCTACCGTGCTGCTGTTATGAGGGTCTCTGCCTCCACCATCCTTTCAGGCAGCGAGTTCCAGACTCCCACCACCCTCTGGGTGAAAGGTTTCCCTCACATCCCCTCTAAACCTCCTGCTCCTTACCTTAAATCTCTGCCCCCTGGTCATTGATCCCTGCACCAATGGGAAAGGTTTCTTCCTGTCTACTCTATCTGTGCCCCTCATAATCTTATACATCTCAGTCATGTCCCCCCCCTCAGTCTCCTCTGCTCCAAGGAAAACAACCCCAGTCTATCCAATCTCTCTCCATAAATAACACTCTCCAGCCCAGGCAACATCCTGGTAAATCTCCTCTGTACCCTTTCCAGTGCTATTGCATCCCTCCTATCATCTGGATTCCAGAACTGCTCACAATACTCTAGCTGTGACCTAATCAACATTTTATACATTCCAACAGAACCTCCCTACTCTTAAATCCATGCCTCGGCTAATAAAGGCAAGTATACCATCTGCCTTCTCAACCACCGTATCCACCTGCTCTGCTACCTTAAGGGACGGGTGTACATGGACACCAAGGTCCCTCTGATACTCGGTGCTTCCCAGGGTCCTGTCGTTCATCATGTATTCCCTCTGCTTGTTTGTCCTGCCCAAGTGCATCACCTCACCTTTATCCGCATTGAATTCACTAGGTTAATCCCAGAGCTGAAGGGGTTGGATTATGAGGAGAGGTTGAGTAGACTGGGACTGTACTCGTTGGAATTTAGAAGGATGAGGGGGGATCTTATAGAAACATTTAAAATTATGAAGGGAATAGATAGGATAGATGCGGGCAGGTTGTTTCCACTGGCGGGTGAAAGCAGAACTAGGGGACATAGCCTCAAAATAAGGGGAAGTAGATTTAGGACTGAGTTTAGGAGGAACTTCTTCACCCAAAGGGTTGTGAATCTATGGAATTCCTTGCCCAGTGAAGCAGTTGAAGCTCCTTCATTACATGTTTTTAAGGTAAAGATAGATAGTTTTTTGAAGAATAAAGGGATTAAGGGTTATGGTGTTCGGGCCGGAAAGTGGAGCTGAGTCCACAAAAGATCAGCCATGATTCACATTGAATGGCGGAGCAGGCTCAAGGGGCCAGATGGCCTACTCCTGCTCCTAGTTCTCATGTTCTGATGTTCTTATGAATTCCATTGGCCACTGATCAGCCCATCTAACCAGCCGTCTATACCCTCCTGTAATCTAAGCTATCCTCCTCACTATTTAGCACCCCATCAATTTTTGTATCATTGGCAAATTTTACTGATCAACCCTCCTACATTCCTATCTAAATCATTTATATAAACTACAAACAGCAAGGACCCCAACACTGATCCCTGCGGGACCCCCAATGGACACAGGCTTCCAGTCATAAAAACACCCCTCGACCATCACCCTCTGCTTCCTGTCACTCAGCCAACTCTGGATCTAATTTGCCAAATTTCCTTGGATTCCACGAGCTCTTACTTTAGCTAGTTGCAAAAAGTTGGTTTACAGGTGCAACAGGTGATTAAGAAGGCAAATGGAGTTTTGTCCTCCATTGCTAGAGGGATGGAGTTTAAGACTGTGGAGGTTATGTTGCAATTGTATAAGGTGTTAGTACGGCCACACCTGGGGTATTGTGTTCAGTTTTGGTCTCCTTACCTGAGAAAGGACGTACTGGCACTGGAGGGTGTGCAGAGGAGATTCACGAGGTTAATCCCAGAGTTGAAGGGGTTGGATTGCGAGGAGAGGTTGAGCGAACTGGGACTGTACTCATTGGAATTTAGAAGGATGAGGGGGGATCTTATAGAAACATATAAAATTATGAAGGGAATAGATAGGATAGATGGGGGCAGGTTGTTTCCACTGGTGGGTGAAAGCAGAACTAGGGGACATAGCCTCAAAATAAGGGGAAGTAGATTTAGGACTGAGTTTAGGAGGAACTTCTTCACCCAAAGAGTTGTGAATCTATGGAATTCCTTGCCCAGTGAAGCAGTTGAGGCTCCTTCATTACATGTTTTTAAGGTAAAGATAGATAGTTTTTTGAAGAGTAAAGGGTTATGGTGTTCGGGCCGGAAAGTGGAGCTGAGTCCACAAAAGATCAGCCATGATCTCATTGAATGGCGGAGCAGGCTCGAGGGGCCGTATGGTCTACTCCTGCTCCTAGTTCTTATGTTCTATCAGTCTCCCATGTTGGACCTCATCTAAATCCTTGTTGAAGTCCAAGTAGACTGCGTCAAATACATTTCCCTCATCGACACACCTGGTCACCTCTTCGAAAAACTCAATCAAGTTGGCCAGGCATGGTCACTCTTAACCATGCTTGACTGTTCTGGATTAATCTCGACCTCTCTAAATGCAGATTAATTCTGTCTCTCAGAATTGCTTCCAATAGTTTCCCCATCACTGAGGTTAGACTGACTGGCTCTGTAGTTTCCTGATTTATCCCTTCCTCTCTTCTTGAATAATGGTGCCACATTGGCGATCCTCCAGTCCTCCGGCACCTCTCCTGTGGCCAGAGAGGAATTGAAAATTATTGCCAGCTATGAAGAGAGATTGGAAGAGACGGAGGTTGTTTTCCTGGCAGCAGAGGAGTCTGAGGGGGGACATGATTGAGATGTATAAAATTATGAGGGGCACAGATAGAGTATTTCCTCCCTTATCTCACTCAGCAGCCTGGGATAGATTTTCCTTGGAATAACGAAGGCTGAGGGATGAACTAATCGGGGTGTATAAAATTGTGGCCCTGAATATTTTTTTTTCATAGAATTTACAGTGCAGAAGGAGGCCATTCGGCCCATCGAGTCTGTACCGGCCCTTGGAAAGAGCACCCTACCTAAGCCCACATCTCCATCCTATCCCCATAACTACATCTAACCTTTTTTGGACACTAAGGGGCAATTTAGCACGGCCAATCCACCTAAACTGCACATCTTTGGACTGCGGGAGGAAACCGGAGCACCCGGAGGAAACCCACGCAGACACGGGGAGAACATGCAGACTCCGCACAGACAGTGACCCAAGCCGGGAATTGAACCTGGGACCCTGGAGTTGTGAAGTAATTGTGCTAACCACTATGCTACCGTGCAACCCAGTTCTTCGTCTACTTTTAAGCCGACCAGACCACTCAGAACCTCTTCTCTGTCAATGTTAATCTCTTTAATTTTATTACAGTCCTGATTCCTGTACCCACACTGTCCCCCTCACGAGTGAACACTGACACAAGGTATTCATATAGAACACTAACAACAATACACATTACAGCTATGTTGCACCAGTGTGGAGGCAAGTGAATGTTTAAGGTGGTGGATGAGGTACGAATCTAACAGGCTGCTCTGTCCTGGATGGCGTCAAACTGCTTAGGTATTGATAGATATACATCAAACCAAGAAAATGTAGGTTATTCCATGACACTCCTGACTTGTAGTTTGTTGATGGTGGACTGGTTTTGGGGAGTCAGGAGGGGCGTTACTCGCTGCCTAACCTTTGATCTGCTCTTGCAGCCGCAGTATTTATATGACTAGCGCAGTTCAGTTTCTGGTCAATGGCAACGCCCAGGGCGTTGATGGTGGGGATTCAGTGATGGTAACGCCATTGAATGTTAATGGGAAGTGGCTAGATTCTCTCTTGTTGGAGATGGTCATTGCCTGGCACTTGCGTGGCACAAATGTAACTTGCATCAGCTCACAGCTAAATGTTATCCCAGTCTGGCTGAATTCAGGTATGGGCTACTTCATTGTCTGAGGAATTTGAATTGGAACTGAACTCAATGCAATCAGCAGCGAAGATGAGGATGATAAGGGGAGGCAGATGAACATGGTTGGGCCTAGGACACGATCCTGAGGAACTCCTGCAGCGACGTCCAGGGCCTGAGGATTGGCCTCCAGCGCCTGCAACCATTTTCTTTTGTGCTCAGCATGACTGCAACCAGAGGAAGTTTTCCTCCCCTGATTACCATTGACTTTCATTTTATTTGCGCTACCTGTTGCCACCCATGGTCAAATGCTGCCTTGCTGTCGAGGAGTCATTCTCTACTTGCCTCTGGAAGTCAGCTCCCTTGCCTGTGTTTGAACCAAAGTTACAATGGGGTCAGGGGCCTGTGAACCCAAACGGTGCATTGATGAGCAGGTGGTCAAATGCCACGTCGCATCACCGTCAATCTACCTGCCACCGCTTCGCTACTCATTGAGCATAGATGCCAATGCTGTCGCTGTTTTAGAATGGCTAGGGGCCCCCCAGCTAATTCTTCAACACTACAGTCAGGATCCTGCAAGGCACCATGGTCTTTGCTGTATCCAATAGGCGCAGCCATTCCTTGATGTGCGATGGAGCGTTCAAATTGGCTAGAATTGTCAAGCCTCAAGAGGAGGAAGCCATGAGCCATTCCCTTGGCAGTCCGAGCAGATGGTTGCTATTTCAGCCTTCCCTGGGCTACCCCCTCATTGAGGATGGGGGTGCTTTCGCAGCCTCCTCCCCTCTGAGTTTCGCTGTCCACCAGCACGTGGTAGGACTGGAGATCTTCGATCTGACCCATTGGCTGTGGGACAGTTTAGCTCCGTCTATAGTCCGCTGCCTCCGCCGTTTACAACACGTGTAGTCCTGCGCTGTAGCTTCGCCGGGTTGGCATCTTATTTTAGGTCCTGCTCCTGGCATGCTCTCCGACATTGCTCTTTCAGTTAGCTTTGGTCGCCTGGTTTGATGGGAACGGCAGAGTGAGGGGTATGCCAGGTTATAGATTGTCATGGATTGCAATTCTGCTGCCTATGGTGCCACAGTGCCTCATGGTCGATCAGTTTTGAGTGGCTAGATTGGTTCTGAATCTATCCCATTTAGCATAGTGCTGGTGTCACAAAACACAATGGGGAGCGGTAGCTTCATTGTGAAGTCAGATCTCTATCCCATTGAGGACAGTGCAGTGCTCATTACTACAGGTACTATCATGGACAGGTGTATCTGCAACAGGTAGGTTGGTGAGGATGAGATAGAGTATGGTTCAGCCTCACGCTCATTACCCTGTCGCAGGCTTGGTCTGATTGCTGTGCCTTTCAGAGGTCAGGCATCCCAGTCGGTAGTGGTGTAGGCTGGGTGGATTGGCCATGATCAGTGAGCGGAGTGAGCGGATGGGGGAGTAGCCCTAGGCGAGTGCTTTTTCGGAGGGGCGGTGCAAACACGATGGGGCCGAATGGCCTCCTTCTGCACTGTAGGTTCTATGGACTCATTTAAAAAAAAAGTTTTTTTTTTAAGAGTACCCAATCATTTTTTCCAATTAAGGGGCAATTTAGCGCGGCCAATCCACCTACCCTGCACATCTTTGGGTTGTGGGGGTGAAACCCACGCAGACACGGGGAG
Source organism: Scyliorhinus canicula (assembly GCF_902713615.1). Taxonomy (NCBI): domain Eukaryota; kingdom Metazoa; phylum Chordata; class Chondrichthyes; order Carcharhiniformes; family Scyliorhinidae; genus Scyliorhinus; species Scyliorhinus canicula. The sequence goes on from NC_052167.1 coordinate 25,618,352, forward strand.
AATGTGCAAACTCCACACGGACAGTGACCCGGGGCCGGGATTCAAACCCGGGTCCTCAGTGCCGTAGGCAGCAGTGCTAACCACTGCGCCACGTGCTGCTCCTAGGGATTCTATGGGTTCATAATAACGGGCATTGAAGTCCCCCCTCCAGCGTACAGTCTGTTCCGTTGCTGCCCTCAGGTGATTTTGTTTTCACAGAATCACAGGATTGTTACAGCACAGACGGAAGCCGTTTGGCCCATCGATTTCTCTGCTTGCTCTACATCGGAGGAACTCGCCGAATGCCTCTCCCCTGCCCCCTCCCCATAAGCCCGCACGTTCTTCCTTTTCAGATAGCAGTCTAATTCCCTTGTGAAGGCCTCAATTGAACCTGCTGCCGCCGCACTCTCAGGCCATGCATTCCAGATCCAAACTACTTGCTGCGTGGGAAAGCTTCTCCTCGTGTCGGCATTGCTTCCTTTGCTCATTGCTTTAAACCTGCCTCCTCTGGTTCTTGATCCTTCCACCAATGGGAACATTTTCCCCGGAGCTGCAAATGGGCTCAGTTGGCTGGACGGTTGGTTCATGATGCGGAGCGAGGCCAGCAGCGCGGGTTTGATTCCCGTACCGGCTGAGGTTATTCATAAAGGCTCCTCCTTCTCAACCTTGCCCCCCTCCCCCCGCCTGAGGTATGGTGACCCTCAGGTTAAATCACCGCCAGTCAGCTGTTCCCCCTTCAAAGGAGAACAGTAAGAGGTCACTCACCTGAGGAAGGAGCAGTGCTCCGAAAGCCAGTCATTCGAAACAAACCTGTTGGACTTTAACCCGGTGTTGTAAGACGTCTTACTGTGACCACCCCAGTCCAATGCCGGCATCTCCACATCATTACATTAGTAGAATTTACAGTGCAGAAGGAGGCCATTCAGCCCATCGAGTCTGCACCGGCTCTTGGAAAGAGCACCCTACCCAAGGTCAACACCTCCACCCTATCCCCATAACCCAGTAACCCCACCCAACACTAAGGGCAATTTTGGACACTAAGGGCAATTTAGCATGGCAAATCCACCTAACCTGCACATCTTTGGACTGTGGGAGGAAACCGGGGTACCCGGAGGAAACCCACGCATACACGGGGAGGATGTGCAGACAGTGACCCAAGCCGGAATCGAACTGGGACCCTGGAGCTGTGAAGCGATTGTGCTCAAAGGGGAAAGCAGCCTATTGTCTATGGTCATCTGGGACTATGGCGACTTTGTAATCACAGACCCTTGTAATCTGTGCCCCGATTAAGAAAGCACAGGATACTGTTCACATTATTAACCATTCTCTCCACCTGCCTTCCCATATTTAATGATTTATGCACATGGGCACCCAGGTTCCTCTGCTCCTTCAGCCCCTTCAGACCAACATAAGAATTCGGAGGAGTAGTCCACTCAGCCCCTTGAGTCTGCTCCACATTCTACCCCTTATTCGATAAAGTCTCTCCACGTTTCTCCGACCAAAATAAATCACTTCACACTTCTACGCAGTAAATCTCGCCTGCCACTTGTTCACCCATTCTGCCAACTTCTCCACATCCTTTAGAAGTTCCACACTGTCCTCCTCACACTTCACAACACTCCCTAGCTTTGCAGACGTCTGTGGGAATGGGATTGAAAGATACATGAGGATGAAATGGGGTAAGTATCCAAGTTAGTTATAGATAAGTGGGCAAAACGTTGGTAGAAAATTCCAAACAATGTTCAACATGGAGGAGCATGGATTCATTGCCTGAGGAAGTATGGTAGGTGGTAATCAGTATTAAGCTCCTATGGTATCTCTTAATAAGAACCAATCGCTTCTCCTGCTACTCCACAGTGCCACCTGCATCCCCTTTATATATATGTGCAATCTATCAAACAATAAGTGTGATCTATGAAACAATTAAAGCTCCAATTCTAACTTAAACACTGGGGAACATTAACTCCTACCCACCAATCGGCAGAAGGTTTCCTTTCCCGTGATTGACTTGATGCCCTGAGTTTCATGGGGTCCAGAGTGTTGGACTCTGCGGTTCAACAAAACACGACTTAACCCCCACCTCTGACCTGTGTTATGGGAGCGGAACCCCAAAATGTATCATGGAGTTCAACCAACCCCCACTTTAATGGATTGTTGCTTTTGAAGCACACGGCTTGTTCTCCATGTGTGGTATTACAATTATGGACACGTGGGATTTTAAACACCAAACAATGTTTATTCCATGAATTCAACTTAACCTTTTAAATAAACATTGGATCACTTAACACCCCTTACTTCAAAGATAATCCCAAAAATAATACACTAATTAATCCCTCAAAATGTTCCTTCAAACCTCCAAAAGACTTCACCTTTAACAACAGAAACACATCAGGTTAAAGGCATTACTATTAAGAGTTTAAATCACCCAAATGATTCAGAGATAGTCTTTCCTGGCAGAGATCACAGCAGATCCAGCTCACTGCAAACACAGACACACCCAAGCTCTTTTCCTCGAAACGGCTTCCTCCTTTCAAACAGCTCACAGCAAACCAGCCAGGCACTTTTCAGCTGCTCTCTCTCAAACTGAAACTAAAAGCAGAAGTGAGCTCGGCTCAGCTCCCCCCCCCCCCCCTCTGACATCACTTCAGTAATATGAGCTGCCGCATTTCTTAAAGGTAGATAGATAGATAGATAGAACAGTACAGCACAGAACAGGCCCTTCAGCCCTCAATGTTGTGCCGAGCCATGATCACCCTACACAAACCCACGTATCCACCCTATACCCGTAACCCAACAACCTCCCCCTTAACCTTACTTTTATTAGGACACTACGGGCAATTTAGCATGGCCAATCCACCTAACCCGCACATCTTTGGACTGTGGGAGGAAACCGGAGCACCCGGAGGAAACCCACGCACATAGGGGGAGGACGTGCAGACTCCACACAGACAGTGACCCAGCCGGGAATCGAACCTGGGACCCTGGAGCTGTGAAGCATTTTATGCTAACCACCATGCTACCCTGCTGCCCCTCCATGCTACCCTGCTGCCCCTACATTGGTACATGTACATGTACAGGTACATTGCTTAAACATCCATTTCTTAAAGGTACTCTCACATGACACCTGTCAGTAGGATCGGACATACCCAGGGATAGAGCTGGAGGTACATTGGTGGAGAGATATGATGATTCACTTTTTTAAAAATTGGTTTTAAACTTTGAAATCAGTAACATCTTCTCAAGACAACTGGACATGGGCGATAAATGTTGATTTATTTCGACGAAGCACAAGACCTGAGGATCAAAGGGAGATTTGAAATTTCCACTGAGTTACACCACAATCTTAACATCTTAGTGAGATTGATGCTCAATAGCAACCCATTAGGGTGTCAAGTGCGACCAATGAGCTCTTCTCTTCAGAGTCCCTGCTCATTGTAAAATGGAGGAAAAAGCTGTGTATCCCTATTGTACAGCAACCCATTGGGAATTTAGCCGCTATCATGGCAGTTCTCATCTTTCTCTTCTCTAACTTTCTGTCACTTGACTGTGCTGGTTCCAGTAGATGGATTCGGAGACAGTAAGTGCAGCAGTTTGGCGATCTGGACACTCAGTGCTGTTTGACTCGTATCAAACGCCTCTTTAAACTGGTGATGTGCTGCAGGAGTGACTCTCCCTTGAAATGCCCCGAACAGAGACAGGGGCACTCGGCTGCCCACTGAGCTGAGACTTCAAGCCTTCCTGACGTGTCTGGCTGTATCAAAGCTCAGCACAAGGCCAAAGTCAAATTGGGGCAAGCTGCCACGTATAAACAGACTTCCTGCTTGAAACTCCCGGGCGGTTTGCTCATCTGCTATTGAGGTGGGGATGGGCAATTGTTTAATGCTTGCCAGAGGATGTGAATGTGTGCACAAGGCCTGTCCACTAAACCATCCCCCTTGACAGCAAACAGGCTAAATTGCTGCCTGTTCAGTCAGCATTTCCCATTCTATTGCCTTTCACCTTCATTGCAACGAAGACGGGGATAGTTTAGGTATTAAAACAGCTTCTGTATTTGTTCTTCCGGAATCCCATTGTCCTCTCCTTCCACTCCAAACTCTTAATGATTATCCATATTACCCTACCCCCCCCCCCCCCCCCCCCCCCCCCCCCCCCGCCGTCACTGTTACCCGCCCCCATGCCATTTTCCAGTGGAGATGGTTTTGGTGGTGGGGTGGGGGGGGGAGTGACGGGGGGGGGGGGGGGGGGGGGTATGTGCTGGGGTGGGGGAGGCGGCTGGCGGGGGGGGGGGGGCTAACTGGTCTCCAATGATTGGAGGAGCCATGTGGGGACTGGGCCTATGGTTGCCAACTGTGGTTACATTGACCCCTGACCCTGGACCTCCCGCCTTCCTCTGCCCCGCCCTGCACTCCTGCCATTGGTGGACCCCCCCCCCCCCCCCCCACCACAATGCACCGCCTTTCTGCTCCAATTGGAAAGCTGACAGGATGAATCTTGACCATCACGCAAAACAATCCTTTTTTTCCCCCACCATTAATCCTCGTGGAGCCAAGGACTGAAAGTATCCGTCCGTAGAAAGGTGGAACAGCTTTTCCAACCCTCTTCTTTGACTTTTCTCCTGCCCGTTGAGAAACAAAAACTGAATTTGCGTGGCGCCTTTCATGTCCGCAGGGTTGTTCCAAAGGGCTTAGCAGCCAACGAAGTCTTTCTGATGTGTGTTTGCTATTCCATTGTGAAACCCCCCCCCCACAGAAACAGCCATTCAACACTGACCACATGACATTCTTGTGATGTGGACTGAGGGATAGTCATTGGCGAGGGTACGGGAGAGATTTCCCCTGCCCCGCTTCACAAAGTGCACTGCAGGAAATCTTACACTCAACCTAGAGATCAGCTAGGGCCACAGTGTAATCTCAGCTCTGAAAGGCAGCGTCTCCAACACTGCCGCACTCCCCAGTTGAAGTGTCAAGTGTCAAGCACTCCATGCACTTGTGGGGGGGGGGTGTTAATTTCAATCCGGAACCTTCTGACTGAAGGTTAGAGCGGTACCAACAGTGCCACAGCACACCGCAGTTGCCTGGAGTCTGATCTTTGATTCCTGGAGATTCCAGCTGTCATTATATATATAAATAGCCTTCAGTAAACCGTGACTGAATCATAGAATCATAGAATTTACAGTGCAGAAGGAGGCCGTTCGGCCCATCGAGTCTGCACCGGCTCTTGGAATGAGCACCCGACCCAAGGTCAACACCTCCACCCTATCCCCATAACCCCGTAACCCCACCCAACACTAAGGGCACTTTTGGACACAAAGGGCAATTTATCACGGCCAATCCACCTAGCCTGCACATCTTTGGACCGTGGGAGGAAACCGGAGCACCCGGAGGAAACCCACGCACACACGGGGAGGACGTGCAGACTCCGCACAGTCAGCGACCCAGGCCGGGAATCGAACCTGGGACCCTGGAGCTGGGAAGCAATTGTGCTATCCACAATGCTACCGTGCTGCGACAGCTGAGAGTTAATTTCATCGTGTGGAAAATCCCCGTGTGTGCGTGGGTTTCCTCCGGCTGCTCCGGTTTCCTCCCACAGTCCAAAGATGTGCAGATCGGGTGGGGTGACGGGGAAAAGGGGATAGGGCGGGGTGTGGGTCGAGGTTGGGTGCTCTTTCAGAGGGTCGTGCAGATTCGGCAGGCTGAATCGCCTCCTTGATATTAGTTGTGAATTTGCCTTTTAACAGTTTATAACAAAATCTCTTTTGTTTCCTACTGCCAATTATATTTCAAGTAATTTTTGTTACCTTTTATTACATCCTTTCTTATTTTATTCCCCTCCCTATGTTCACAGCTCCAATCCAAGGTCAGTGTCCTCAATTTGCCAGTCATAGAGTTGTACAGCCCAGAATGAGGCCCTTTGGCCCATTATGTCTGTGGCGGCCACCCAGCTCCTATCAACTATAATCGCACTTTCCAGCACTTGCTCGGTAGCCTTGTTTGGCTCTGGCATTTTAAATTCTCATCTAAATGCTTCTTAAATGACCTGAGGGTCCCCGCCTCCACCACCCTTTCAGGCAGTGAGTTCCAGACTCCCACCACCCTCTGGGTGAAAAAACCTTTCCTCAAATCCTCCTCTGAATCTCCTGTCCCGAACCTTAAACCTATGGCCCCCTGGTTATTGCCCCCTCCACTCAGGGACGGGGCCAATAATCCCTATCTTCCTATTCTTCCTATCTACCTTATTTACCACCCTAATAATTTTGTAAATAAGGTCCCCCCTCAGCCTTCTCTGCTCCAAGGAGAATGACCCCAGTCTAACCACCTGTGGTGATATGATTTGCATAGCTGTCTGCCATTGCGGCAGAAAACCGGATTACCATTGGCCCTGGTCGGTCATGTGCCTCTCGACCGATTGGTTGAGACCAGTCATGTGACAGCTCTCCGATTGGCCGAGAGGCTGAGTTAACCACGCCTCCTTACCGAGGTATAAATAGTCGAAACGCCCGGCGGTCGTCCATTTTATTATAGACAACCGCAGGGCTAAGTTCTAGCTTATTAAAGCCTAACTTTTGTATAGCAACTCGTCTCTCGTGCAATTGATGGCTCATCACCACCCTCTCTTCGTAGCTGAAACGCTCCAACCCAGAACCAGGGGTCACAGTCTGAGGATACGGCGTAGACTAATTAGGACAGAGATGAGGAGAAATCTCTTCACCCAGAGAGTGGTCGGCCTCTGCAATTCGTTTTCCCAGGAAGTAGTTGAGGCCAAAACATAGTGTGTTTTGAAGAAGCAGTCACAATAATAATAATCTTTATTATTGTCACAAGTAGGCTTACATTAACACTGCAATGAAGTTACTGTGAAAATCCCCTCGTCGCCACATTCCGTCGCCTGTTCGGGTACACAGAGGGAGAATTCAGAATGTGCAATTCACCCAACAGCACATCTTTCGGGACTTGTGGGAGGAAACCGGAGCACCCGGAGGAAACCCACGCAGACACGGGGAGAGCGTGTGGACTCCGCACAGACAGTGACCCAAGCCGGGAATCGAACCTGGGACCCTGGCGCTGTGAGGCAACAGTGCTAACCAGTGTGCTAACGTGCCACCCACATACTTCGACATTTCCCACCTGCTGAACTCCACCTTTCCACGGTACTGGGGTCATGTGTGAAAGTACGGAGACTTGATCAGCCTTTATAAATGATGTGGAGATGCCGGCGTTGGACTGGGGTGAGCACAGTAAGAAGTCTTACAACACCAGGTTAAAGTCCAACAGGTTTGTTTCAAACACGAGCTTTCGGAGCACGGCTCCTTCTTCAGGTGAATCCTTCTTCACCTGAAGAAGGAGCCGTGCTCCGAAAGCTCGTGTTTGAAACAAACCTGTTGGACTTTAACCTGGTGTTGTGAGCCTTTATAAAAACACTGGTTAGGCCTTGGTATGACACCCTGAGCTGGTGCGATCAGCTCCAGCTCCACTTGACCCAGAGCCGCAACACAATTGAAATTAACTAATGATTTTAAAAGTCTTTGGTCCTTGGCTGCCCAAGAGTTACATTCACCAGGTTTGTAAGTTGAACGCAATGAACTTTTTATTAATAACAGTTACTAAAGGGTAGCACGCTGGCGCAGTGGGTTGGCCCTGCTGCCTCATAGCGCCGAGGTCGCAGGTTCGATCCCGGCTCTGGGTCACTGTCCGTGTGGAGTTTGCACATTCTCCCCGTGTTTGCATAGGTTTCACCCCCACAACCCAAAGATGTGCAGGGTAGGTGGATTGGCCACGTTAAATTGCCCCTTAATTGCGAAAAAAATAAATTGGCCACTCTAAATTTAAAAAAACAATAACTATAATTAAATAAGTAACAAATATAACTGGTTAACAATGATCTAATTCCTAACCCCCTCCTCTTTAACTCACCCCCACCATCTATACACATAATACAGACAAACACAGAGGGGAAAGAGGTTGTAAAAAAAGTACTAAAAGTCAAACTTTAAGAGTCTCTATTTCAGGGTGGCACTGTGGTTAGAACTGTTGTTAGCACTGCTGCCTCACGCCGCCAAGGGCCTGAGTTCAATACCCGCCCTGGGTCACTGTCCGTGCGCAGTTTGCACATTCTCCCCGTGTCTGCATGGGTGTCACCCCCACAACCCAAAGATGTTCAGGGGAGGTGGATTAGCCACGCTACAATGCCCCTTAATTGGGAAGAGACAAGAATTGGGCACTTTCAATTTATTGTTTAAAAATGTCTTTCAGATCAACATCTTCCAGTTAGATATTTTCTTCAGTCTGGGCCTCAAGTCGGATGTGTTTGATTGAGTCTGTAATGGTTTACACTGCAGACTCATCAGAGTCTCGAGACCTCTCTACAAATTCAGCCTTGTCCTTCCTGTTGTCATCCCTCAATGATTCCATTTATTTTGAATAAGAGCGGTACAGTTAAAACTGGAATCATAGAATTTAAGGTGCAGAAGGAGTCCATTTGGCCCACCGTCTCCACTGACCCCTGAAAGAGCACCCTACCTCAGCCCACACCTTCACTCTATCTCTGTAACCCAGCAACCCCAGCTAACGTTTGGACACTATGGGGCAATTTGGGCAGCACGGTAGCATTGTGGTTAGCAGAATCGCTTCACAGCTCCAGGGTCCCGGGTTCGATTCTGGCTTGGGTCACTGTCTGTGCGGAGTCTGCACATCCTCCCCATGTATGCGTGGGTTTCCTCCGGGTGCTCCGGTTTCCTCCCACAGTCCAAAGATGTGCAGGTTAGGTGGATTGGCCAGGCTAAATTGCCCTTAGTGTCCACAATTACCCTTAGTGTTGGGTGGGGTTACTGGGTTATGGGGATAGGGTGGGAGGTGTTGACCTTGGGTAGGGTGCTCTTTCCAAGAGCCGGTGCAGACTCGATGGGCCGAATGGCCTCCTTCTGCGCTGTAAATTCTATGAAATTTAGCGTCACTGATCCATCTAACCTGCACATCTTTGGACTGTGGGAGGAAACCGGAGCACCCGGAGGAAACCCACGCAGACACGGGGGAGAACGTGCAGACTCCACACAGATAGTCACCCAAGTGGGAATCGAACCAGGATCCCTGGAGCTGTGAGGCGGCAGTGCTAACCACTGTGCCACCGCACCCCGGCTAAAAACATCCAACCGTGGAAAATATACTCGTGTCAAGTGGCTGGACGGGAAATTCAAATATAGCCTAACCCCTTAAAATGAATAATTTTACAAGGCAAAGGAATTGGAAAATTAAAGTGGATCATCCGATGGTTAAAGATGGGTTGGAGAGAGTGTTGGGAGAGATAAGCGCAAAGCAGAAACACTGATCGTCACTCATGTACAGCCAATACTCAAGAAAGGAGATGTAATTGGGAATTATAGACCAGTTAGTCTATCAATGGCAGTGGGGAAAATGCCTGACAGCATTTTATGGAGTCCCATCAATGTTCATCTAAAAAGCATAGAGACCGTAAGAGGCAGTCAGCAGGCTTTTATTAGCAATGGGGTCATGGCTCACTAACCAACTGGAATTCTTTGAAGAAGAAACTAAATGAATGGACAAGGGAGATCCTCTGGATACAGATCCACCTCTGTTTTCAGAAAGGGTTTGACTAAACTCTGCCTTGAAGAGCACAAAAGCAAAGGATTCTGGGTGGTTCAACACCTGCCCTCTCACCTCTGGCAATTTCAACCCGCGGCCAACTCAAAGACTGCCTTCGAACGTTGCCGTGAATTACTCGCGACTAGGTTCTGCTTATTCCGCTAAGGTCGGGGTCCGCGCAGAGCAGGGGGAACTGCACTTCCAGAAGGCACGTGCGCTACCTGACGTTAACACTGGGCATTAAAAGAAGGAATTGGGCAGCACGGTAGCATGGTGGTTAGCATAAATGCTTCACCGCTCCAGGGTCCCAGGTTCGGTTCCCGGCTGGGTCACTGTCTGTGCGGAGTCTGCACGTCCTCCCCGTGTGTGCGTGGGTTTCCTCCGGGTGCTCCGGTTTCCTCCCACAGTCCAAAGATGTGCGGGTTAGGTGGATTGGCCATGCTAAATTGCCCGTAGTGTCCTAAAAAGTAAGGTTAAGGGGGGGGTGGGGGGTTGTTGGGTTACGGGTATAGGGTGGATGCGTGGGTTTGAGTAGGGTGATCATGGCTCGGCACAACATCGAGGGCCGAAGGGCCTGTTCTGTGCTGTACTGTTCTATGTTCTATGTTCTATGAATATGCTCCATTGCTCAACGCAGATGGGCTTTGCATCAAAGAGCGTGCAAACATTGGGCAGAAATACAAATTAGGTAGCAAGCAACAAGTGGCCCAAGGATAAGTCTCTGTTACGGATGGAGTTAGGTCTCAGTTTCACTTTAGCCAGGTGTGCCATAATGGTATAACATCTGAAAATAAGGACAGCAAAAGCACAATGCTCCAGATTATAGAATAAAAACAGGAAACTGTAAATACTGAGCTGGCAGGCATGGTCGAATCATAGAATCATAGAAAAAGTACAGCACAGAGGGAAGCCATTCAGCCCATCTTGTCCATGCCAGCCCGAGGACCCCAGGTGCCCTTTCTAATCCCACCGTCCTGCATCTGGCCCATAGCCATGACTCTTATAGCATAAGGTGCAGATCCAGGTACTTTTAAAAAAGAGTTTAGGGTCTCTGCCTCCACCATTGATTCGGGCAGCGAATTCCAGACTCCCACTCCCCTCTGCATAAACAAAATTCTTCCTCACGTCCCCTCTACACCTTCTGCGTTTATCTTGAATCTATGTCCCCAGAATTCTCCACCAAGGGAAACAATTTTATCCTGTCCACCCTACCTCTTCCCTTCATAATTTTGTGCATCTCAATTAAGTCACCTGGAGTATTGTGTTCAGTTTTGGTCTCCTTACTTGAGAAAGGACGTACTGGCACTGGAGGGTGTGCAGAGGAGATTCACTAGGTTAATCCCAGAGCTGAAGGGGTTGGATTATGAGGAGAGGTTGAGTAGACTGGGACTGTACTCGTTAGAATTTAGAAGGATGAGGGGGGATCTTATCGAAACATTTAAAATTATGAAGGGAATAGATAGGATAGATGCGGGCAGGTTGTTTCCACTGGCGGGTGACAGCAGAACTAGGGGGCATAGCCTCAAAATAAGGGGAAGTAGATTTAGGACTGAGTTTAGGAGGAACTTCTTCACCCAAAGGGTTGTGAATCTATGGAATTCCTTGCCCAGTGAAGCAGTTGAGGCTCCTTCATTACATGTTTTTAAGGTAAAGATAGATAGTTTTTTGAAGAATAAAGGGATTAAGGGTTATGGTGTTCGGGCCGGAAAGTGGAGCTGAGTCCACAAAAGATCAGCCATGATCTAATTGAATGGCGGAGCAGGCTCGAGGGGCCAGATGGCCTACTCCTGCTCCTAGTTCTTATGTTCTTATGTTCTTATGTCTGCGTGGGTTTCCTCCGGGTGCTCCGGTTTCCTCCCATAGTCCAAAGACGTGCAGGTTAGGTGGATTAGCCATGCTAAATTGCCCTTCATGACCAAAAAAGGTTAGGAGGGGCTATTGGGGTACGGAGAAAGGGCTTAAGTGATCGGTGCAGACTCGATGGGCTGAATGGCCTCCTTCTGCAATGTATGCTCTATGTTCTATCCAATCTCTCCTCGTAGCTACACTATTCCAGCCCTGGCAACATTCTTGTAAACCTCCTCTGCCCTCTCTCCAGAGCAATAGCCTCCTTCCTGTAATGTGGTGACCAGAACTGCCCACAGTATCTGTGAAGGGAGGGGGACAGTTAACATTTCAAGTTTGATCAGCTCCTAACTATGTGCACATGTTAAGGGAAGGTGTGACACCACAGAAAGCTAAGGAATGATTTACTGTGGATCGGACGATGATGGCGTTTGATCGAATAGACAAGGAGAAATAGTTTTAAGGGACTAAGAAGGGTACATTGACCTTGGATGGATTGCAATATCAATTTAATTGAATTTGAAGGGTTAAATTGTGAGGTCGGATTCTGCCGACTGGAGTCAGAATTTAAAAAGAGGTAATTTGATTGAAGTGAGAAACTATTTCTGTTGGTTGGTGAATCTGTCACAAAGATAGATCAGGCCCTTCCAGAAGGGAAGTTAGGAACCATTTTTCGGTGTAAGGAATGGTAAAAGTTTAAACGTCCCTTCTGCAAATTATTGCAATTAGATCGAATGTTAATTTTAAATTAATTTTAAATTACTTGATTTCCGTTAATCAAAATTATTGAGGGACATGGGACAAAAGCAAGGATATGGAGTTAGGCCACCGTCATGATCTGAGTAAACATCGGAGCAGATTGGAAGGCCACGGCAACACGGTAGCACAGTGGTTAGCACAGTTGCTTCACCGCTCCAGGGTCCCAGATTCGATTCCCAGCTTGGGTCACTGTCTGTGCGGAGTCTGCACGTTCTCCCCGTGTCTGCGTGGGTTTCCTCCGGGCACTCCTGTTTCCTCCCACAAGTCCTGAAAGACATGCTGTTAGGTGAATTGGACATTCTGAATTCTCCCTCCGTGTACCCGAACAGGCGCCGGAGTGTGGCGACTAGGGGATTTTCACAGTAACTTCATTGCAGTGTTAATGTAAGCCTACTTGTGGCACTATTAAAGGTTATTAATATTATTAAATGGTTGATTCCTATTCTCACATCCTATGAGTGTCAGCAAGCAGATGATACAGATTAATGGTGACAGCAAAAATTTAGTGGGGAGAATGCGAAGAATAATTTATACGCAGCAGGCTTGGAAGGGATGTGTACTCCGATTCAACACTAACTTTCAAAAGCCAATTGGATTATTATTGAACAGAAAAAAAGTTGCAGAGCTACGAGGGAGAGTTGGAGAGTATGATACAGCTAAAAGGAAGAGATGGAGTGCTGGATAGAGCTAAGAGGAAGAGCGGGAGAGTGTGATAGAGCTAAAAGGAAGGGCGGGCCAGTGATATGAAAGAGAGTGGGAGGTTGAGGCAGAACTGCGAGGGAGAGTCGAGCAGGGCCAATAGGAAGAGTGGGAAAGTTGAGCATAGTTAAGGGGTAGAGTGGGAGAATGAGGCAGAACTAACAGGAAGAGTGAGAGACTGAGGCTGAGATATGAAGGAGAGTGGGAGTGTGAAGCGGAGCTACAAGGGAGAGTGGGGCAGAGCTAATGGGAAGAGCTGGAGAGTGGGACAGAGCTAACGGGAAGAGCGGGAGAGTGGGACAGAGCTAACACGAAGAGCGGGAGAGTGGGGCAGAGCTAACAGGAAGAGCGGGGGAGTGGGACAGAGCTAACGGAAGAGCGGGAGAGTGGGACAGAGCTAACAGGAAGAGCTGGAGAGTGGGACAGAGCTAACGGGAAGAGCGGGAGAGTGGGGCTGAGCTAACAGGAAGAGCTGGAGAGTGGGACAGAGCTAACGGGAAGAGCGGGAGAGTGGGACAGAGCTAACACGAAGAGCGGGAGAGTGGGGCAGTGCTAATGGGAAGAGCTGGAGAGTGGGACAGAGCTAACAGGAAGAGAGGGAGAGTGGGACAGCTAACAGGAAGAGCGGGAGAGTGGGACAGAGCTAACGGGAAGAGCGGGGGAGTGGGACAGAACTAACAGGAAGAGCGGGAGAGTGGGACAGAGCTAACAGGAAGAGCGGGGGAGTGGGACAGAGCTAACAGGAAGAGCGGGAGAGTGGGGCAGGGCTAACAGGAAGAGCGGGAGAGTGGGACAGAGCTAACAGGAAGAGCGGGAGTGTGGGACAGAGCTAACAGGAAGAGCGGGGGAGTGGGACAGAGCTAACAGGAAGAGCGGGAGAGTGGGGCAGAGCTAACGGGAAGAGCGGGAGAGTGGGACAAAGCTAACAGGAAGAGAGGGAGAGTGGGTCGGAGCTAACAGGAAGAGAGGGAGAGTGGGACAGAGCTAACGGAAGAGCGGGAGAGTGGGGCAGAGCTAACGGGAAGAGCAGGAGAGTGGGGCAGAGCTTACAGGAGGAGCGGGAGAGTGGAACAGAGCTAACGGGAAGAGCGGGAGAGTGGGTCGGAGCTAACAGGAAGAGAGGGAGAGTGGGACAGAGCTAACAGGAAGAGTGGGAGAGTGGGTCAGAGCTAACAGGAAGAGAGGGAGAGTGGGTCGGAGCTAACAGGAAGAGAGGCAGAGTGGGACAGAGCTAACAGGAAGAGTGGGAGAGTGGGTCAGAGCTAACGGGAAGAGAGGGAGAGTGGGACAGAGCTAACAGGAAGAGTGGGACAGAGCTAACAGGAAGAGTGGGAGAGTGGGACAGAGCTAACGGGAAGAGCTGGAGAGTGGGACAGAGCTAACGGGAAGAGCTGGAGAGTGGGTCAGAGCTAACAGGAAGAGCAGGAGAGTGGGGCAGAGCTAACAGGAAGAGCGGGAGAGTGGGACAGAGCTAACAGGAAGAGCAGCAGAGTGGGACAGAGCTAACAGGAAGAGCGGGAGAGTGGGACAGAGCTAACAGGAAGAGCGGGAGAGTGGGACAGAGCTAACAGGAAGAGCAGGAGAGTGGGGCAGAGCTAACAGGAAGAGCGGGAGAGTGGGACAGAGCTAACAGGAAGAGCGGCAGAGTGGGACAGAGCTAACAGGAAGAGCGGGAGAGTGGGACAGAGCTAACAGGAAGAGCTGGAGAGTGGGGCAGAGCTAACAGGAAGAGCTGGAGAGTGGGACAGAGCTAACAGGAAGAGCGGGGGAGTGGGACAGAGCTAACAGGAAGAGAGGGAGAGTGGGGCAGAGCTAACAGGAAGAGCGGGAGAGTGGGGCAGAGTTAACGGGAAGAGCGGGAGAGTTGGTCAGAGCTAACAGGAAGAGTGGGAGAGTGGGACAGAGCTAACAGGAAGAGCGGCAGAGTGGGACAGAGCTAACAGGAAGAGCGGGAGAGTTGGGCAGAGCTAACAGGAAGAGCGGGAGAGTGGGACAGAGCTAACAGGAAGAGCTGGAGAGTGGGACAGAGCTAACAGGAAGAGCGGGAGAGTGGGACAGAGCTAACAGGAAGAGCGGCAGAGTGGGACAGAGCTAACAGGAAGAGCGGGAGAGTGGGACAGAGCTAACAGGAAGAGCGGGAGAGTGGGACAGAGCTAACAGGAAGAGCGGGAGTGTTGGACAGAGCTAACAGGAAGAGCGGGGGAGTGGGACAGAGCTAACAGGAAGAGTGGGAGAGTGGGGCAGAGCTAACAGGAAGAGCGGGAGTGTGCGACAGAGCTAACAGGAAGAGTGGGAGAGTGGGACAGAGCTAACAGGAAGAGCTGGAGAGTGGGACAGAGCTAACAGGAAGAGTGGGAGAGTGGGACAGAGCTAACAGGAAGAGCGGGAGAGTGGGACAGAGCTAACAGGAAGAGCGGGAGAGTGGGACAGAGCTAACAGGAAGAGTGGGAGAGTGGGACAGAGCTAACAGGAAGAGAGGGAGAGTGGGTCAGAGCTAACAGGAAGAGCAGGAGAGTGGGACAGAGCTAACAGGAAGAGCGGGAGAGTGGGACAGAGCTAACGGGAAGGGCAGTAGAGCGGGACAGAGCTAACAGGAAGAGTGGGAGAGTGCGACAGAGCTAACAGGAAGAGTGGGAGAGTGGGACAGAGCTAACAGGAAGAGCTGGAGAGTGGGACAGAGCTAACGGGAAGAGCGGGAGAGTGGGACAGAGCTAACTGGAAGAGCGGGAGTGTGCGACAGAGCTAACGGGAAGAGCAGGAGAGTGGGGCAGAGCTAACAGGAAGAGCGGGAGAGTTGGACAGAGCTAAAAAGAAGAGCAGAAGAGTGGGACAGAACTACAAGGGGGAATGGGAGAGTGGGGCAGAGCTAACAGGAAGAGCGGTAGAGTGGGACAGAGCTAGCAGGAAGAGCGGGAGAGTGGGACAGAGCTAACAGGAAGAGCGGGAGAGTGGGACAGAGCTAACAGGAAGAGCAGGAGAGTGGGGCAGAGCTAACAGGAAGAGCGGGAGAGTGGGACAGAGCTAACAGGAAGAGCGGCAGAGTGGGACAGAGCTAACAGGAAGAGCGGGAGAGTGGGACAGAGCTAACAGGAAGAGCTGGAGAGTGGGGCAGAGCTAACAGGAAGAGCTGGAGAGTGGGACAGAGCTAACAGGAAGAGCGGGGGAGTGGGACAGAGCTAACAGGAAGAGAGGGAGAGTGGGGCAGAGCTAACAGGAAGAGCGGGAGAGTGGGGCAGAGTTAACGGGAAGAGCGGGAGAGTTGGTCAGAGCTAACAGGAAGAGTGGGAGAGTGGGACAGAGCTAACAGGAAGAGCGGCAGAGTGGGACAGAGCTAACAGGAAGAGCGGGAGAGTTGGGCAGAGCTAACAGGAAGAGCGGGAGAGTGGGACAGAGCTAACAGGAAGAGCTGGAGAGTGGGACAGAGCTAACACGAAGAGCGGGAGAGTGGGACAGAGCTAACAGGAAGAGCGGCAGAGTGGGACAGAGCTAACAGGAAGAGCGGGAGAGTGGGACAGAGCTAACAGGAAGAGCGGGAGAGTGGGACAGAGCTAACAGGAAGAGCGGGAGAGTTGGACAGAGCTAACAGGAAGAGCGGGGGAGTGGGACAGAGCTAACAGGAAGAGTGGGAGAGTGGGGCAGAGCTAACAGGAAGAGCGGGAGTGTGCGACAGAGCTAACAGGAAGAGTGGGAGAGTGGGACAGAGCTAACAGGAAGAGCGGGAGAGTGGGACAGAGCTAACAGGAAGAGTGGGAGAGTGGGACAGAGCTAACAGGAAGAGCGGGAGAGTGGGACAGAGCTAACAGGAAGAGCGGGAGAGTGGGACAGAGCTAACAGGAAGAGTGGGAGAGTGGGACAGAGCTAACAGGAAGAGAGGGAGAGTGGGTCAGAGCTAACAGGAAGAGCAGGAGAGTGGGACAGAGCTAACAGGAAGAGCGGGAGAGTGGGACAGAGCTAACGGGAAGGGCAGTAGAGCGGGACAGAGCTAACAGGAAGAGTGGGAGAGTGCGACAGAGCTAACAGGAAGAGTGGGAGAGTGGGACAGAGCTAACAGGAAGAGCTGGAGAGTGGGACAGAGCTAACGGGAAGAGCGGGAGAGTGGGACAGAGCTAACTGGAAGAGCGGGAGTGTGCGACAGAGCTAACGGGAAGAGCAGGAGAGTGGGGCAGAGCTAACAGGAAGAGCGGGAGAGTTGGACAGAGCTAAAAAGAAGAGCAGAAGAGTGGGACAGAACTACAAGGGGGAATGGGAGAGTGGGGCAGAGCTAACAGGAAGAGCGGTAGAGTGGGACAGAGCTAGCAGGAAGAGCGGAAAAGTGGGGCCGAGCTAACAGGAAGAATGGGAGAGTGGGACAGAGCTAACAGGAAGAGCGGGAGAGTGGGACAGAGCTAACAGGAAGAGTGGGAGTGTGCAACAGAGCTAACAGGAAGAGCGGGAGAGTGGGGCAGAGCTAACAGGAAGAGCGGCAGAGTGGGACAGGGCTAACAGGAAGAGCGGGAGAGTGGGACAGAGCTAACAGGAAGAGCGGGAGAGTGGGACAGAGCTAACAGGAAGAGCGGGAGAGTTGGGCAGAGCTAACAGGAAGAGTGGGAGAGTGGGACAGAGCTAACAGGAAGAGCGGGAGAGTGGGACAGAGCAAACAGGAAGAGCGGTAGAGTGGGACAGAGCTAACAGGAAGAACGGTAGAGTGGGACAGAGCTAACAGGAAGAGCAGTAGAACGGGACAGAGCTACAAGGGGGAATGGGAGAGTGGGACAGAGCTAACAGAAATAGTGGGGCAGGGGTCCGAGGGAGAGTGGGAAAGTGGAGCAGAGTTACTACATTGTTTGAATCATGTGTTTGCAATCTGTATCAGCCCTAGTCCACTGTGGCCAGTTGGTCTGTGGTGTTGAGCAAACCCACCTTCGGCAATGCATCTGCCCCCAGGGTTAGTCTATGACAAGTCTCGGCTTCCATGGCATTCAGTGTAAGTTGGGGGCGGTGCATTGTGTCAATGCCTAGTGTGGCCCAGAGCACAGGCGTATCTATTAGAGCAGAGGGAGCATGGGCAGCACGGTGGCACAAAGGTCCGCACTGCTGCCTCACAGCGCCAGGGCCCTGGGTTCAATTCCAGCCTTGGTGACTGTCTGTGTGGACTTTGCACATTCTCTCATGTCTGCCTGGTTTTCCTCCGGGTGCTCCGGTTTCCTCCCAGAACCCAAAGATGTGCAGGTTAGGGGGATTGAGCATGATAAAAAATGTCCCCTTAGTGTCCAAAGATCTGCAGGTTAAGTGGGGTTACGGGGATAAGGTGGGGGGCATGGGCCTAGCTAGGGTACTCGATGGACCGAATGGCCTCCTTCTGCACCGTAGGGATTCCATGATTCGACTGATGTACGATGAGATGAGTGTCTCTTCAAAAACATCTGGTGTAGCAGGAGTAATTCCACAGGATCACCTGATCAATGTCCTGATCTTCAATTACTGGCTGTTGCATCTCCTTCTCTGCAATGTGCAGCACAATGATTGAATGTGAAGACCCCAGACGGTCTTGACTCTTCCAGGCATCTGAAGCACTGTGCTCAGACACCAACTGTCTAATCCGAGTTATCTGGGGGACTTCACTGATGTTGATGCCCGCCACAGCTGGTGAGGGTTGCTTTGGTCTCTTAGGTACCTTATCATGGGAATCTTTAGCTTCAATCAAACCAGACACAGAGGAAAGATTCTTGTTTATGAGGCAGTCACCTGGATGATCTTGTGTTTCTGGTAACTATGGATACTGATTGTATCACAGTCTTGTAGCTGGACTATAAGACATAGGAGCAGAATTAGGCCACTCGGCCCATCCAGTCTGCTCCGCCATTCAATCATGGCTGATATTTTCTCATCCCCATTCTCCTGCCTTCTCCTCATAACCCCTGATTCTCTTATTAATCAAGAACCTATCTATCTCTGTGTTAAAGACACTCAGTGATTTGGCCTCCACAGCCTTCTGCGGCAAAGAGTTCCACAGATTCACCACCCCCTGGCTGAAGAAATTCCTCCTCACCTCAGTTTTAAATGATCGTCCCTTCAGTCTGAGGCCTCTGCTTCTAGTTTTTCCGACAAGTGGAAACGTCCTCTCCACGTCCACTCTATCCAGGCCTCTTAGTATCCTGTACATTTCAATAAGATTCCTCCTCTTCCTTCTAAACTCCAACGAGTACAGACCCAGAGTCCTCAACCGTTCCTCATAGGGCAAGCTCTTCATTCCGGTTTATGAGAGTTGCGGCCTGTCGAAGGATGTGGGTGAAAGATGCTCTTTGGTCTTCCCGAAATGTGTTGGTCTTCCAGCGCATAGTTTTCCCTGGCCAAGTGTTGCAGACTGGCACATTCCGATGACCAGGTCTGAGAGATACATTGAAGCTTGGGGCAACCAATGTAGAGGCGCGATGGGGGAAGGTCACTGTCTAAGACCTTTCAGCCACAGTGAATCGAGGGGAGGGGAATTGTACGGAACCTCCTTAGGCTGAATGACTCTCACTGAATGTATATGGTGAATATTACATGTATTGAAGATCCTCAGATTGTAACTTGATACATGGAGACAACCTTTGCATCATTTGCAATGACCATTTTGAAATGTCAGTAATGTTTCTTTGACTGTATTGACGCACCTCAGAGTGTACTGTGATGTATATAGAGAACCTGAATATTACTGAACCCCACCCAAGGGGTTTGCTTTCTCACGCCAAGATCTCACAAAGATGTACATGACAATAACCAGATTTGTTTCCAGTGGTGTTCGTTGGTGGATTGGTCAGAATACAGGGAACTCTTCTTTGAAGTAATGGCAGACAATCCTTCCTTGTCCACCTGGAGGGCTTTCTAAAAATTCCACCTGATTGGGAGGTCGGTTAGCTCAGTGGGTTGGACAGTTGGTTCGTGAGACGGAGCAAGGCTGTGGGTTCAATTCCCGCACTGGCTGAGGTTATTCATGAAGGTCCCGCCTTCTCAACCTCGCCCCTCGCCTGAGGTGTGGTGATCCTCAGGTTAAATCACCGCCAGTCAGCTCTCCCCCCTCAAAGGGGAAAGCAGCATCATGGACTATGGTGACTTTACTCCAAAAAGATGGCACCATCAACAGTAGAGTGCTCCTTTTTCTTAATATTCAGTCATGGGATGTGGCCATCGCTGACTCAGCCAACATTTATCCCCTGAAAGTTGCCACCCAGGTTGAGAGGGTTGTTAAGAAGGCGTGCGGTGTGTTAGCTTTTATTGGTAAAGGGATTGAGTTCCGGAGCCATGAGGTCATGTTGCATCTGTGCAAATCTCTGGTACGGTCGCATTTGGAGTATTGCGTACAGTTCTGGTCTCCGCATTATAGGAAGGATGTGGAAGCTTTGGAACGGGTGTAGAGGAGATTTACCAGGATGTTGCCTGGTATGGAGGGAAGATCTTATGAGGAAAGGCTGAGGGACTTTAGGCTGTTTTCGTTGAGAGAAGAAGGTTAAGAGGTGACTTAATTGAGGCATACAAGATGATCAGAGGGTTAGATAGGGTGGACGGTGAGAGCCTTTTTCCTCGGATGGTGATGTCCAGCACGAGGGGACATAGCTTTAAATTGAGGGGAGATAGATATAGGACAGATGTCAGAGGTAGGTTCTTTACTCAGAGAGTAGTAAGGGCGTGGAATGCCCTGCCTGCAACAGTAGTGGACTCGCCAACACTAAACGCATTCAAATGGTCATTCGATAGGCATATGGACGATAAGGGAATAGTGTAGATGGGCTTCAGAGGGGTTTCACAGGTCGGCGCAACATCGAGGGCCGAAGGGCCTGTACTGCGATGTAATGTTCTATGTTCTATTGTCCATCCCCAATTGCCCTTGAAGCGAGTGGCTTGCTGGGAAATTTCAGAGGGTATTTAAGAGTCAACTTCATGGCTGTGGGTCACATTCCATGTAGGCCGGACCAGGTAAGGACAGCAGATTGCCTTCCCCAAAGAACATTAGTGAACCAGGTGAGCTTTTGCGACATTTGAAAATGGTTTCTCATTAGACTTTTAAAATTCCAGATTTTAAGAAAGAATTCATTTCAAAATCACCACCTGCCATGGCGGGATTCAAACTCAGATCCGCAGAGCAATACCCTGGGTCCCTGGATTACTAATCCTGAAACAATACCCCTACTCTATTGTTGCTCCCCAACGCAGCAACATTAGATTTTGTGCTCGAGTCTTTGGAGGAGATCTTGAGCCCTTGTCTTTAATATCACCGACACGATCATGATGAATGGTGGGGCAGGCTCAGGGGGGCCGAATGGCCTCCTCTTGCTCTTGTTTTCAATGTTTCTGCAAACACTCCCTTTGTCGTGCGTTCCTTGACATCTCTGTCAAATATTTCCTTCGCTCCCAGCGGTCCCTGACTTCCAACTTTACTCCACCCTCTCCTAATCCCAATCACATTCCCTCCCCTGCCCGCTTTAGCCCCGAGGAAGAGTGATACGGACTCGAAAAGTTTTTTGTCTTTTTAAAATAAATTTAGAGTACCCAATTCATTTTTTTCTAATTAAGGGGCAATTTTAGCGTGTTTAGTCCACCCACCTTGCACATCTTTGGGTTGTGGGGGCGAAACCCACGCAAACACGGGGAGAATGTGCAAACTCCACACGGACAGTGACCCAGAGCCGGGATCGAACCTGGGACCTTGGCGCCGTGAGGCAACAGGGCTAACCCACTGCACCACCGTGCTGCCCTGGACTCGAAAAGTTAACGGTGTCCCTCTCCCCACAGGCGCAGCCAGACCTGCTGAGTTTATCCAGCGTTCTCTGTTTTAGTTTCAGAATTCCAGCCTCCGCAGTCCTTTGCTTTTATTCTAATGCGCCTTTGCGGCCAACTTCAATACTGTGGTTGTATGAAGAAGTGGCCTTTTGTGTTCTGTATGCATCTGGGCATTGTACCTATTAAGAAAGGTGTATATTTGGCGTGTATCTGCGCGTCGATGATCGCCATGTGACCAATGTGCTTGAGGTGACTGGAATTCTCAATGCCGGTAAGCGCTGAGAACTCGCCATGCATGTTCAACAATTAGTTTCTTGTGGGTTTTTGTGTTCCTTGCGAAGGGGGCAGAGGTATTATTAATCTTTTGTTTTCTTGTTTCAGTCCCCAGGATGCAGTGCAGTGAGAAATGAGCAGGGCAGCTAATCCTTTCAAACGGCAAATTATAATCCGTTCGATGGTCTGAAGTAAAATGTAGGAGCTTGGAGGGGGAGGCCTTTAAACCTCAGGGTAATCCCTTGAAATCCTGTCTCCCCAGAGCTCAGTCTGTCAGCAGGCGCTCGCTGAGTGAGACAGCAGCACCTGAAGAACAGCCCTTGCTGCATGCAACCTGCCCGGTGTAGCTGCAGATCCCAGCTTCTCGGCGTGAAGGAATCAGGTTACATTTTCGGCAGGTCACTGAATGCTGGAAGTGTGCCAGATTCTCATCTGCTTTCCAGAGTGGATGCCCATGCATCGATCATACATTCCAAGAATCCAAATAGCTGCTGGTGTCAACGTCAACCTCCAGGAATCATACCTCCGGTACCATTCTATATGGAATCATAGAATCCTTGCAGTGCAGAAGGAGGCCATTCGGCCCATCAAGCCTGCACCAACCCTCCGAAACAGTACACCACCTTGGCACACTCCCCCCGCCCTATCCCTGTAACACCAGTTAACCTGCATATCTTTGGACACTCAGGGGCGATTTAGCACGGCCAATCCACCTAACCTGCACATCTTTGGACTGTGGAAGGAAACCGGAGCACCCGGAGGAAACCCACGCACACACAGGAAGAACGGGCAAACTCCGCACAGACAGTGACCCGAGGCCGGAATTGAACCCGGGTCCCTGGCTCTGTGAGGCAGCAGTGCTAACCGCTGTGCCGCCAAATAAGGGGCCTGATGACATTTCAATGCCTCCCTTGTCAAATTAGCCTTCCCCAAATGCAGCCAGGACATTGAATGGAGACTTTCAACTCAACATTCAACAAATATCAGATTTGTCACCTAGTAGCTTCGTGACGAGATCATCCCAGAGGATAACAGTTTGAGATGAGAGAGCATTTGAAAGATTCTTCTGGTTTCTGGGTCGGTCTCCCTCTCTCACCTTTGAGGAGGGAGTGGTAACCGCAGGTCCTTAAAGGGACGGCTGTGGGCTTGACAGAGGAAGTGACCCTCCTCATGACCCCATCTCTACCTCCTCCTGGCCTTCCTATTGCGAGATCCGGTTATACAGCCGACAGTGTGGTGTTCTTTGTGGTTCAGATCCTGGGATGATTGGCGTAGCGTTCACAAAGACCACAACTAGCTTTTGTATTAAACAAAGCTGAAGATTTAATTGATTGATCGAAATTTATTGTCACATGTACCGAAGTACAGTGAAAAGTATTTTTTCTGCGGCCGAGGGAACGTACACAGTACGTACATAGTAGACGAAAGAATAATCGACAGAGTACATTGACAGTGGTGCATCAACAAATAGTGATTGGTTACAGTGCGGAACAAGGGCCAAACAAGAGCAGCATAGGGCGTTGTGAATAGTGTTCTTACAGGGAACAGAGTTCAAGGGAAAGTCGTTGAGGAGTCTAGTAGCTGTGGGGAAGAAGCTGTTCCTATGTCTGGATGTGCGGGTCTTCAGACTTCTGTACCTTCTGCCTGATGGAAGGGTCTGGAAGAAGGCAATGCCTGGGTGGGCGGGGTCTCTGATAATGCTGTCTGCCTTCCTGAGGCAGCGGGAGGTGTAGACAGAATCAATGGGAGGGTGGCAAGCTTGTGTGATGCATTGGGCTGAGTTCACCACACTCTGCAGTTTCTTGCGATCTTGGACCGAGCAGTTGCCATACCAGGCTGTGATGCAGCCGGATAGGATGCTCCCTATGGCACATCTGCGGAAGTTTGTGAGAGTCGATGCAGACATGCCGAATTTCTTTAGCTTCCCTAGGAAGTAGAGACGTTATTCGGCTTTCTTGTCTGTTGCATCAACATATCCTGGGAGGAAGATTTGCTAGTGCTCTTCGGGGGTGTTTAAACTAATTTAGCAGGGGGATGGGAACCTAAATTGTAGGTAAATTGTAGCATGGGCAGCACGGTAGCATGGTGGTTAGCATAAATGCTTCACAGCTCCAGGGTCCCAGGTTCGATTCCCGGCTGGGTTACTGTCTGTGCGGAGTCTGCACGTCCTCCCCGTGTGTGCGTGGGTTTCCTCCGGGCGCTCCGGTTTCCTCCCACAGTCCAAAGATGTGCGGGTTAGGTGGATTGGCCATGCTAAATTGCCCGTAGTGTACTAAAAAGTAAGGTTAAGGGGGGGGTTATTGGGTTACGGGTATAGGGTGGATACGTGGGTTTGAGTAGGGTGATCATTGCTCGGCACAACATCGAGGGCCGAAGGGCCTGTTCTGTGCTGTACTGTTCTATGTTCTATGTTCTATGTCGTCCCAGTGTACAGGATGTTGAGAGTAGTGAGGTCAGGGATAGGGTTACAAGTTCGAAAAAGGGCACCGGCAAGCAAGACGCTGGTTTGAAGTGTGTCTACTTCAACGCCAGGAGCATCCGGAATAAGGTGGGTGAGCATACAGCATGGGATACACCTGGGATCTCGATGTTGTGGCGATTTCGGAGACATGGGTAGAGCAGGGACAGGAATGGTTGTTGCAGGTTCCAGGATTTAGGTGTTTCTGTAAGAACAGAGACGGTAGCATGGTGGTTAGCACAAATGCTTCACAGCTCCAGGGTCCCAGGTTCGATTCCCGGCTGGGTCACTGTCTGTGTGGAGTCTGCACGTCCTCCCCGTGTGTGCGTGGGTTTCCTCCGGGTGCTCCGGTTTCCTCCCACAGTCCAAAGATGTGCGGGTTAGGTGGATTGGCCATGCTAAATTGCCCGTAGTGTCCTAAAAAGTAAGGTTAAGGGGGGGGTTATTGGGTTACGGGTATAGGGTGGATACGTGGGTTTGAGTAGGGTGATCATTGCTCGGCACAACATCGAGGGCCGAAGGGCCTGTTCTGTGCTGTACTGTTCTATGTTCTATGTTCTATGGTAAAAGAGGAGGGGGTGTGGCATTGTTAATCAAGGAAAGTATTACGGCGGCAGAAAGGACGTTTGAGGACTCGTCTACTGAGGTAGTATGGGCCTAGGTTAGGAACAGGAGAGGAGAGGTCACCCTGTTGGGAGTTGTGTATAGACCTCCGAATAGTTCCAGAGATGTAGAGGAAAGGATTGCAAAGATGATTCTCAACAGGAGCGAGAGTAACAGGGTAGTTGTAATTGGGGACTTTAACTTTCCAAATATTGACTGGAAATACTATAGTTCGATACTATAGATGGGTCAGTTTTTCTGCAGTGTGTGCAGGAGGGTTTTCTGACACAGTATGTAGACAGGCCAACAAGGGGCGATGCCACATTGGATTTGGTACTGGGTAATGAACCCGGCCAGGTGTTAGATTTAGATGTAGGTGAGCACTTTGGTGATAGTGATCACAATTCGGCTATGTTTACTTTAGCGATGGGCAGGGATAGGTATATACCGCAAGGCAAGAATTATAGCTGGGGGAAAGGCAATTATGATGCTATTCGGCAAGATTTAGGATGTATAGGATGGGGAAGGAAACTGCAAGGGATGGGTACAATCGAAATGTGGAGCTTTTTCAAGGAACAGCTACTGCGTGTCCTTGATAAGTATGTACCTGTCAGGCAGGGAGGAAGTTGTCGAGCAAGGAAACCGTGGTTTACTAAGGAAGTTGAAGCACTTGTCAAGAGGAAGAAGGCTTATGTTAGGATGAGACATGAAGACTCAGTTAGGGCACTTGAGAGTTACAAGTTAGCCAGGAAGGACCTAAAGAGGGAAGAGGGAAGGACCTAAAGAAGGAAGAGCGAGGAGAGGACACGAAAAGTCGTTGGCGGATAGGATCAAGGAAAACCCTAAGGCTTTCTATAGGTATATCAGAAACAAAAGAATGACTAGAGTAAGATTAGGGCCAATCAAGGATAGTAGAGGAAAGTTGTGTGTGGAATCAGAGGAGATAGGGGAAGCGTTAAATGGATATTTACACTGGAGAAAGACAATGTTGTCGAGGAGAACACTCAGGTACAGTCGACCAGGCTAGATGGGGTTGAGGTTCACAAGGAGGAGGTGTTAGCAATTTTGGAAAGTGTAACAATAGATAAGTTCCCTGGGCCAGATGGGATTTATCCTAGGATTCTCTGGGAAGCCAGGGAGGAGATTGCAGAGCCTTTGTCCTTGGTCTTTATGTCGTCTTTGTCGACAGGAATAGTGCCGGAAGACTGGAGGATAGCAAATGTTGTCCCCTTGTTCAAGAAGGGGAGTAGAGACAGCCCTGGTAATTATAGACCTGTGAGCCTTACTTCGGTTGTGGGTAGAATGTTAGAAAAGGTTATAAGAGATAGGGTTTATAATCATCTTGAAAGGAACAAGTTGATTAGCGATATTCAACACGGTTTTGTGAAGGGTAGGTCATGCCTCACAAACCTTATTGAGTTTTTTGAGAAGGTGACCAAACAGGTGGATGAGGGTAAAGCGGTTGATGTGGTGTATATGGATTTCAATAAGGCGTTTGATAAGGTTCCCCACGGTAGGCTATTGCAGAAAATACGGAAGTATGGGATTGAAGGTGATTTAGCGGTTTGGATCAGTAATTGGCTAGCTGAAAGAAGACAGAGGGTGGTGGTTGATGCAAATGTTCATCCTGGAGTTCAGTTACTAGTGGTGTACCGCAAGGATCTGTTTTGGGGCCACTGCTGTTCGTCATTTTTATAAATGACCTGGAAGAGGGTGCAGAAGGATGGGTTAGTAAATTTGCAGATGACACGAAGGTCATGGAGTTGTGGATAGTGCTGAAGGATGTTATAGGTTACAGAGGGACATAGATAAGCTGCATAGCTGGGCTGAGAGGTGGCAGATGGAGTTTAATGCGGAAAAGTGTGAGGTGGTTCACTTTGGAAGGAGTAACAGGAATGCAGAGTACTGGGCTAATGGCAAGATTCTTGGTAGTGTAGATGACAGAGAGATCTCGGCATCCAGGTACATAAATCCCTGAAAGTTGCCACCCAGGTTAATGGGGCTGTTAAGAAGGTGTGCTAGCCTTTATCAGTAGGGGGATTGAGTTTCGGAGCCACGAGGTCATGCTGCAACTGTACAAAACTCTGGTGCGGCCGCTCCTGGAGTACTGCGTGCAGTTCTGGTCACCACATTATAGGAAGGATGTGGAAGCTTTGGAAAGGGTTCAGAGGAGATTTACTAGGATGTTGCCTGGTATGGAGGGAAGGTCTTACGAGGAAAGGCTCAGGGACTTGAGGTTGTTTTCGTTAGAGAGGAGAAGGCTGAGAGGTGACATAATAGAGACATATAAGATAGTCAGAGTGTTAGATAGGGTGGACAGTGAGAGTCTCTTTCCTTGGATGGTGATGACCAACATGAGGGGACATAGCTTTAAATTGAGGGGTGGTAGATATAGGACAGATGTCAGAGGCAGTTTCTTTACTCAGAGAGTAGTAGGGGTGTGGAACGTCCTGCCTGCAACAGTAGTAGACTCGCCAACTTTAAGGGCATTTAAGTGGTTCTCTGGATAGACATATGGATGAAAATGGAATAGTGTATGTCAGATAGGCTTCAGATGGTTTCACAGGTCGGCGCAACATCGAGGGCGGAAGGGCCCGTACTGCGCTGTAATGTTCTATGTTCCATGGACCAAGACAGACTGTTGGTGATGGTGACCACCAGGAACTTAAAGCAATCGACCATCTCCACTTCGGAGCCATTGATGCAGACAGGGGGGGGATTGGTGGTGGGGGCGGGGGGGGGGGGGGGGGGGGGGGAGGGGGGGGGGGGGGCGGCGGGGGGGGTCGTGCTACGCTTCCTGAAGTCGATGATCAGTTCCTTGATCATTCAGAGAGAGGTTGTTTTCGGTACACCATGCAACCAGGTGATCTATCTCCCTCCTTTAGTCTGAGTTATTTATACTACTTCATTGAATTCATCCTATATAATGAATAATTGGGAGGACCTTGCGCTCCACTATACCGGTACAGGGATTGATCAATGTACCCAGCAGCTGGGCAAATGTGTGTCACCCATTTTTCTATCCTGTGTGTGGTACATTTGTTTGCAGCAGAAGTTCACCTCTCCCCACCCACATTGCAACTCATGGCCACCCAGCCTTCTCATTATGGTCCTCAGCTACCATCCTCCCTGCTTAACCACTCCCAGAGCAGAAAGTGTGTGAGAGATACATAGAAAATAGGAGCAGGAGGAGGCCATTCGGCCCGACGAGCCAACTCCGCCATTCATTATGATCATGACTGACCATCCAACTCAATAGCCTGATCCCGCCTTCTCCCCCATATCCTTTGGTCCCCCTCTCCCTATGTGCTATACCTAACTGCTTTTTGAAAACAGACAATGTTTTGGCCTCATTTACTTCCTGTGGTCAGGAATTCCACAGGCCGACCACTCTCTGGGTGAAGAATTTTCTCCTCATCTCTGTCCTAAATGGTCCACCCCGCATCCTCAGCCTGTGACCCCTGGTTCTGGACCCACCCACCATCGGGAACATCTACCCTGTCCCAGATCTGTTAGAATTTTCACGGTCTCTATGAGATTTCCCCCCCTCATTCTTCTGAATCCCAGCGAATACAATCCTAACCGACTCAATCTCTCCTCGTACGTCAGTCCTGCCCCAGGAATCAGTCTGGTAAACCTTCGCTGACCTCCCTCGAGAGCTAGAACATCCTTCCTCAGATAAGGAGACCGAAACTTCACACAACATTCCAGGTGTGGCCTCACCAAGGCCCTGTACAATTACAGCAAGGCATCCCTGCTCCTGTACTCGAATCCTCTCACAATGAAGGCCAACATACCATTTGCATTCTTTACTGCCTGCTGCACCTTTAGTGACTGGAGTACGAGGACATCCAGATCTCGTTGCAAATTCCCCTCTCCTCATTTATGGCCATTCAGATACAGGCCCAGTAAGAATGGCTCCCCTGAATTCTCACCTCAGAATTATTTTCTAAGACTATTTACACTCTCACCGTCTCCTGTCAATCAATCTGATAGTCATTTCACGTTGAGCCGACTCCACAAAGTGCTGATCAATTGGCGGGAAAATCGGCTTTCCACTTTCAGACTGACTAATCTCCTCCATATTGATCAGTAAAACATTCCCAACTCAGACATGACACCCTGCAAAGCTGCTTGAGCAAGGTCAAGCCCATTACAAGTTGATGACGAATGTATTCACCATTCGAACATCTATCAACCTTTCTATCCATTATCTATCTGCCCATCAGATATGGTCTATCCATCATCTTTCAATCCATTGATCTATCAGTCCATCTGAAGAGCCTCCTCTACACGTCTACGAAAACAGGGCCGATACGGTCGACCTGTTCAGGAAGAACTGTCAGTCTCTCATGAGGGCTGTGCCAGTCTGTAATAAGGACAGTACCAGTCTGTAATAAGGACAGTACCAGTCTGTAATAAGGACAGTGCCAGTCTGTAGGAAGGACAGTGCCAGTCTGTAATAAGGACTATGCCAGTCTGTAATAAGGACAGTGCCAGTCTGTAGGAAGGACAGTGCCAGACTGTAATAAGGACAGTGCCAGTCTGTAATAAGGACAGTGCCAGTCTGTAATAAGGACAGCGCCAGTCTGTAATAAGGACAGTGCCAGTCTGTAGTGAGGACAGTGCCAGTCTGTAGTAAGGACAGTACCAGTCTGTAATAAGGACAGTACCAGTCTGTAATAAGGACAGTACCAGTCTGTAATAAGGACAGTGCCAGTCTGTAATAAGGACTATGCCAGTCTGTAATAAGGACAGTGCCAGTCTGTAGTGAGGACAGTGCCAGTCTGTAGTAAGGACAGTACCAGTCTGTAATAAGGACAGTACCAGTCTGTAATAAGGACAGTACCAGTCTGTAATAAGGACAGTGCCAGTCTGTAATAAGAACTATGCCAGTCTGTAATAAGGACAGTGCCAGTCTGTAATAAGGACTATGCCAGTCTGTAATAAGGACAGTGCCAGTCTGTAATGAGGACAGTGCCAGTCTGTAATAAGGACTATGCCAGTCTGTAATAATGACAGTACCAGTCTGTAATAAGGACAGTGCCAGTCTGTAATAAGGACAGTGCCAGTCTGTAATAAGGACTATGCCAGTCTGTAATAAGGACAGTGCCAGTCTGTAATAAGGACTATGCCAGTCTGTAATAAGGACAGTGACAGTCTGTAATGAGGACAGTGCCAGTCTGTAATAAGGACTATGCCAGTCTGTAATAATGACAGTACCAGTCTGTAATAAGGACAGTACCAGTCTGTAATAAGGACTATGCCAGTCTGTAATAAGGACAGTGCCAGTCTGTAATAAGGACAGTGCCAGTCTGTAGTAAGGACAGTGCCAGTCTGTAATAAGGACAGTGCCAATCTGTAATAAGGGCAGTGCCAGTCTGTAGTAAGGACAGTGCCAGTCTGTGATAAGGATGGTGCCAGTCTGTAATAAGGATGGTGCCAGTCTGTGATAAGTACAGTGCCAGTCTGTAATAAGGACAGTGCCAGTCTATAATAAGGACAGTGCCAGTCTGTAGTGAGGACAGTGCCAGTCTGTTATAAGGTCAGTGCTAGTCTGTAATAAGGACAGTGCCAGTCTGTAGTGAGGACAGTGCCAGTCTGTAATAAGGACAGTGCCAGTCTGTAATAAGGACAGTGCCAGTCTGTAATAAGGACAGTGCCCGTCTGTAGTGAGGACAGTGCCAGTCTGTAATAAGGACAGTGCCAGTCTGTAATAAGGACAGTGCTAGTCTGTAATAAGGACTATGCCAGTCTGTAATAAGGACAGTGCCAGTCTGTAATAAGGACAGTGCCAGTCTGTAATGAGGACAGTGCCAGTCTGTAATAAGGACAGTGCCAGTCTGTAATGAGGACAGAGCCAGTCTGTAATAAGGACAGTGCCAGCCTGTAGTAAGGACTGTGCCAGTCTGTAATGAGGACAGTGCCAGTCTGTAATAAGGACAGTGCCAGTCTGTAATGAGGACAGTGCCAGTCTGTAATAAGGACAGTGCCAGTCTGTAATAAGGACAGTGCCAGTCTGTAGTGAGGACAGTGCCAGTCTGTAATAAGGACAGTGCAAGTCTGTTGTGAGGACAGTGCCAGTCTGTAATAAGGACAGTGCCAGTCTGTTGTGAAAACAGTGCCAGTCTGTAATAAGGACAGTGCCAGTCTGTAATAAGGACTATGCCAGTCTGTAATAAGGACAGTGCCAGTCTGTAATAAGGACTATGCCAGTCTGTAATAAGGACAGGGCCAGTCTGTAATAAGGACTATGCCAGTCTGTAATAAGGTCAGTGCCAGTCTGTAATAAGGACAGGGCCCGTCTGTAGTAAGGACAGTCCCGTCTGTAGGAAGGACAGTGCCAGTCTGTAATAAGGACTGTGCCAGTCTCTCATGAGGGCTGTGCCAGTCTGTAATAAGGACAGTACCAGTCTGTAATAAGGACAGTACCAGTCTGTAATAAGGACAGTGCCAGTCTGTAGGAAGGACAGTGCCAGTCTGTAATAAGGACTATGCCAGTCTGTAATAAGGACAGTGCCAGTCTGTAGGAAGGACAGTGCCAGTCTGTAATAAGGACAGTGCCAGTCTGTAATAAGGACAGTGCCAGTCTGTAATAAGGACAGCGCCAGTCTGTAATAAGGACAGTGCCAGTCTGTAGTGAGGACAGTGCCAGTCTGTAGTAAGGACAGTACCAGTCTGTAATAAGGACAGTACCAGTCTGTAATAAGGACAGTACCAGTCTGTAATAAGGACAGTGCCAGTCTGTAATAAGGACTATGCCAGTCTGTAATAAGGACAGTGCCAGTCTGTAGTGAGGACAGTGCCAGTCTGTAGTAAGGACAGTACCAGTCTGTAATAAGGACAGTACCAGTCTGTAATAAGGACAGTACCAGTCTGTAATAAGGACAGTGCCAGTCTGTAATAAGAACTATGCCAGTCTGTAATAAGGACAGTGCCAGTCTGTAATAAGGACTATGCCAGTCTGTAATAAGGACAGTGCCAGTCTGTAATGAGGACAGTGCCAGTCTGTAATAAGGACTATGCCAGTCTGTAATAATGACAGTACCAGTCTGTAATAAGGACAGTGCCAGTCTGTAATAAGGACAGTGCCAGTCTGTAATAAGGACTATGCCAGTCTGTAATAAGGACAGTGCCAGTCTGTAATAAGGACTATGCCAGTCTGTAATAAGGACAGTGACAGTCTGTAATGAGGACAGTGCCAGTCTGTAATAAGGACTATGCCAGTCTGTAATAATGACAGTACCAGTCTGTAATAAGGACAGTACCAGTCTGTAATAAGGACTATGCCAGTCTGTAATAAGGACAGTGCCAGTCTGTAATAAGGACAGTGCCAGTCTGTAGTAAGGACAGTGCCAGTCTGTAATAAGGACAGTGCCAATCTGTAATAAGGGCAGTGCCAGTCTGTAGTAAGGACAGTGCCAGTCTGTAATAAGGATGGTGCCAGTCTGTAATAAGGATGGTGCCAGTCTGTGATAAGTACAGTGCCAGTCTGTAATAAGGACAGTGCCAGTCTATAATAAGGACAGTGCCAGTCTGTAGTGAGGACAGTGCCAGTCTGTTATAAGGTCAGTGCTAGTCTGTAATAAGGACAGTGCCAGTCTGTAGTGAGGACAGTGCCAGTCTGTAATAAGGACAGTGCCAGTCTGTAATAAGGACAGTGCCAGTCTGTAATAAGGACAGTGCCCGTCTGTAGTGAGGACAGTGCCAGTCTGTAATAAGGACAGTGCCAGTCTGTAATAAGGACTATGCCAGTCTGTAATAATGACAGTGCTAGTCTGTAATAAGGACTATGCCAGTCTGTAATAAGGACAGTGCCAGTCTGTAATAAGGACTATGCCAGTCTGTAATAATGACAGTGCTAGTCTGTAATAAGGACTATGCCAGTCTGTAATAAGGACAGTGCCAGTCTGTAATAAGGACAGTGCTAGTCTGTAATAAGGACTATGCCAGTCTGTAATAAGGACAGTGCCAGTCTGTAATAAGGACAGTGCCAGTCTGTAATGAGGACAGTGCCAGTCTGTAATAAGGACAGTGCCAGTCTGTAATGAGGACAGAGCCAGTCTGTAATAAGGACAGTGCCAGCCTGTAGTAAGGACTGTGCCAGTCTGTAATGAGGACAGTGCCAGTCTGTAATAAGGACAGTGCCAGTCTGTAATGAGGACAGTGCCAGTCTGTAATAAGGACAGTGCCAGTCTGTAATAAGGACAGTGCCAGTCTGTAGTGAGGACAGTGCCAGTCTGTAATAAGGACAGTGCAAGTCTGTTGTGAGGACAGTGCCAGTCTGTAATAAGGACAGTGCCAGTCTGTTGTGAAAACAGTGCCAGTCTGTAATAAGGACAGTGCCAGTCTGTAATAAGGACTATGCCAGTCTGTAATAAGGACAGTGCCAGTCTGTAATAAGGACTATGCCAGTCTGTAATAAGGACAGGGCCAGTCTGTAATAAGGACTATGCCAGTCTGTAATAAGGTCAGTGCCAGTCTGTAATAAGGACAGGGCCCGTCTGTAGTAAGGACAGTCCCGTCTGTAGGAAGGACAGTGCCAGTCTGTAATAAGGACTGTGCCAGTCTGTAGTGAGGACAGTGCCAGTCTGTAATAAGGACAGTGCCAGTCTGTAATAAGGGCAGTGCCAGTCTGTAATAAGGACAGTGCCAGTCTGTAATAAGGACAGTGCCAGTCTGTAATGAGGACAGTGCCAGTCTGTAGTGAGGGCAGTGCCAGTCTGTAGTGAGGACAGTGCCAGTCTGTAATAAGGACAGTGCCAGTCTGTAATAAGGACAGTGCCAGTCTGTAATAAGGACAGTCCCATCTGTAGTGAGGACAGTGCCAGTCTGTAATAAGGACTATGCCAGTCTGCAATAAGGACAGTGCCAGTCTGTAATAAGGACTATGCCAGTCTGTAATAAGGACAGTGCCAGTCTGTAATAAGGACAGTGCCAGTCTGTAGTAAGGACAGTGCCAGTCTGTAATAAGGACTATGCCAGTCTGCAATAAGGACAGTGCCAGTCTGTAATAAGGACAGTGCCGGTCTGTAATAAGGATAGTGCCAGTCTGTAATAAGGACAGTGCCCGTCTGTAGTGAGGACAGTGCCAGTCTGTAATGAGGACAGTGCCAGTCTGTAATAAGGACAGTGCCAGTCTGTAGTGAGGACAGTGCCAGCCTGTAGTAAGGACAGTGCCAGTCTGTAATAAGGGCAGTGCCAGTCTGTAATAAGGACTGTGCCAGTCTGTAATAAGGACTGTGCCAGTCTGTAATAACGACTGTGCCAGTCTGTAATAAGGACAGTGCCCGTCTGTAGTGAGGACAGTGCCAGTCTGTAGTGAGGACAGTGCCAGTCTGTAATAAGGACAGTGCCAGTCTGTAATGGGGATGGTGCCAGTCTGTAATAAGTACAGTGCCAGTCTGTAATAAGGACAGTGCCAGTCTGTAATGGGGATGGTGCCAGTCTGTAATAAGTACAGTGCCAGTCTGTAATAAGGACAGTGCCAGTCTGTAATGGGGATGGTGCCAGTCTGTAATAAGGACAGTGCCAGTCTGTAGTGAGGACAGTGCCAGTCTGTAATAAGGACAGTGCCAGTCTGTAATAAGGACAGTGCCAGTCTGTAATAAGGACAGTGCTAGTCTGTAATAAGGACAGTGCCAGTCTGTAATGGGGATGGTGCCAGTCTGTAATAAGTACAGTGCCAGTCTGTAGTGAGGAATGTGCCAATCTGTAGTCGGGACAGTGCCACTCTGCAGTGAGAGCTCAGGTGTGCCAAGCGGGTGACCCTCACATCCCTCACCTGCGCATCAATATCCATCAAGTGGAGAGATTAGAGGGCAGCACGGTGGCCTAGTGGTTTGCACAACCACATCACGGTGCTGAGGTCCCAGGTTCGATCCCGGCTCTGGGTCACTGTCCGTGTGGAGTTTGCACATTCTCCCCGTGTCTGTGTGGGCATCGCCCCCACAACCCAAAAATGTGCGGAGTAGGTGGATTGGCCACGCTAAATTGCCCCTTAATTGGGAAAAATAATTGGGTAATCTAAATTTATAAAAAAAAGAAAAAAAAAAGAAAAAAAAAAAAAGTGGAGAGATTAGGTCTCATTCCATCGCCTACCTGCCAACATCTTTTTTCGCATCCTTCTTTCCGATCCTTCCATGACTACGCCCCTGCCTATCTCTGACCTCCAGCTGTCCTAACCTCTCCATATACAGCTTAGAGTTAATTTCTGTTGTTAAACCTCCGAGAGACGCCTTGGGATGTTTGGTCCAGACGTTATACAAATGCACGATGTTATTTATTAGGGTGGCTCGATCACATGACGTTGTGTGAGTGTTGCCCATTGGTTCTTTGGCAGTCTGCCATCGGTTTCTGCTGGGTTCGTACCTTGTGCTTGTTGTATATTGTGTTACCGTCCAGAGCTGTTCCCTCTGTTTAATCATTTTTACATCTCGCATCCCCGCCTCCCCCCCCCCCCCCCCCCCCCCCCCCACCCTAATCTTACAACAGCCTAAGGATCCTGTTGAAGCTTAACTTTTCACAAACTGATCTGATTAGTGTACTGACAGTCCGGACGCCTCACCTCAGTAAACATAGGTTGAAATCTTGAAAATTGGAGCAGATGTGGATTATTCAGTCCTTCGTGTTTACCAGCAATATGATCGTGGTCGATCACCTCTCTCACTGCCGTACTCACGGGCTCCCCCATAGCCCATATTCCTGTTAGAGTCTCGAAATCCATCTCTTTCCGTAGAACCATAAAATTCCTACAATGCAGAAGGTGGCCATTCGACCCATCGAGTCTGCACCGGCTCTTGGAAAGAGCACCCTACCCAAGGTCAACACCTCCACCCTATCCCCATAATCCAGTTACCCCACACAACACTAAGGGCAATTTTGGACACTAAGAACAATTTATCATGGCCAATCCACCTAACCTGCACATCTTTGCTGCCCTGAGTGGGCACTGATTTGCTAGAAGAGCCCCCTACTCAGGTCCACTCCCCCACCCTGAAACCGGAACCTTAACCTGTACATCCGTGGACACTCACGGACAATTTAACATTGGCCAATCCACCTAACCTGCACATCTTTGGACTGTGGGAGGAAACCGGGGCACCCGGAGGAAACCCACGCATACATGAGGAGAAAGCACAAATTCCACACAGACAGTGACCCGAGATGGGAATTGAACCCGAGTCCCTGGTGCTATGAGGCAGCGGTGATAACCACTGTGCCACCTTAAATGTATTCAGTGACTTGGCCTCCACCCATTTCTGTGGTAGAGAATTCCACAGGTTTACCACACTCTGATTGAAGGTGATTGTCCTCATCTCAGTCCTAAATGGCCAGCTCGTATCCTGAGACCGTGACCCCTTGCTCAAGACCCTCCCCAGCCAGAGGAAACAATATCCTGGCAACCAGTCTGCCCAGCACTGTCAGAATTTTCAATGAGACCCCCTCTCATTCTTCCAGTAAATATAGATCCAGTCGACCCAATCTCTCCTCGTACAACAATCCCAGGAATCAGTTCGGTGAACATTTGCTGCCTCTGTGGCAAGTATACAGTGTCATGTCAGAGTACCTTTAAGAAATGGGTGTTTATAAATGGGTGTGTAGATAAATATCTGTAGTGAGAGTACCTTTACAAAATGTGTGTTTATTACTGCAGTGATGTCAGAGAGTGGGTGGAGCTGGTCTGTCTGTCAGCTTTTTACTTTTGTTTAAGGCTGTTTGCTGCAGGGTGTATTTTTGTTTCGTTTTCATAGCTGGATAGCTGCAGTCACAGCCAGAAGGTGTATGAGTCTCTCTCTCTAATCTAAAGACGATCCTTTGGTGATTCAAAACTAATAACTGTTCTCAGTAGTGACTTTAACCTGAGGCACTTCTGTTTAAAGGTTTTGTTTAAGTCTTATGGATGTTAAAAGGACAGCTTAAGGATTACTTAGTGTATTCTTTGGGGGTTGTATTTGAATTAATGGTTGCTAAGATGTTCACTGTATGTTTTAAAAAGGTTAACTTGAGTTCATGGAATAAACATTGTTTTGCTTTAAAAATACTTTTCCATTTCTGCTGTACCACACCTGTAGAGTGGGCCGTGTGCTCCCCATACCACAATCTAGTAAAGGTTGTGGGTCAAGTGAACTCCATGATACAGTTTGGGGTTCTCTAAACCCTGGCCCATAACAATAGGATTCTCCGATTTTGAGGCTATGTGCGGAGCATGTGTCTAGTATTACGACCAAAAAGCCGGCGCCGCCAATGCACCGATTCTCCGCCTGGTGGGGGGGCTAGCAGCTGCGCCTTCCCCGACATTCCCGACAAAAGCGGCCGGAGAATTGCCGTGTCCGTGGCCGCGCATGAGCACGGCGGTGACCTGCAGCGCTCGCGCCGTACAACATGGCGCCGGCTGGGCGGGCCCGGCCTGCCAGATAATGCCCTCCTGTAAACACCCCCGGACCACCCCCACCATTCCCCCCAGCCCCCGCCGAAGCCCCCCCTGGCCAGCGGAAGGGCTCCCCCCACCCCCATCCCTGACTGTGGCGGGACCGGACGCAGTCCGCAGCCGCCTCGCGAGGTTGACGAAACCTCAGACCACAGGTGATCCGCGTCGCCGGGAATTCGGCCCATCGGGGGCGGAGCATCGGGGGAAGGCCTTCAGGTGACGTCCTGAGGCCGACCGACGGCGCGCGGCGTACTCACCGATGACGCCGTTTTGGAGGGGGCGGAGCATCCGAAAACAGACGCCGCCCCCGACTTTGGCGTCAAAAGGGATTCTCTGGACAATTGCCGAATACTGGTTCAGTGTCGGCAATCGGAGAATCCTACCCATAGTTTCTAAGATAAGGAGACCAAAGCTGCGCATGCTGCTTCAGGTGTGGTCTCACCAAGACCCTGTACTTGTTCCTGAACTCAAATTCTCTTGCAATGGAGACCAACATGTCATTTGCCTTCCTAACTGCTTGCTGTACCTACGCACTTCCTTTCAGTGACTGCTGCACGAGGACACGCAGGTCACTTTGTATGTCAACATCTCCCGATATATCACCATTTAAACAATACCCTGTCACTCTGTTCCTCCATCTGAAGTGGATAACATTTATTCACGTTAAACTGCTTCTGCATTGCATTGCACTTTGTACATTCCAGTGTAGAATTAATTTAAAAAGACTTTTCAGGGGGACTATGAAACAGGAGAGCACGGAGCAGTCTCCGATCTGGCTTGGATGGCGGTGTGAGAGGCTCCGGAATTACCTGAATGTTGAATTTCAAAGTGCCCAGCTCACAGGAGAAGGTGTACTTGGTGCCACCAGGCCCATTAGCCCCTCACTGCGAGATAGACACTAAAGCCATTAGCAGCAAGGCTGAAACAATTAGCAAGAATGTTTACTGAGCGAGAGACCAATAAACACAAGCCCTTCCTGTTGCCTACTCCTCCTACCTATCCTCCCTGTAAAAGGTGAGCCACTCTGGGTGGCTCCGCACTAGGCTCCATTTGAAGAGGAATGTCAGTAAGTCGCGCAATAAGCCTGCATGTAAACACTCTTTCGGACATTAAATTGATGACTTCCTACGACATTGCTGTTAGGATGGTGAATTGCTGTGCTGTTATAAACTGCCTTCATTTGTGGTTTGACACACA
This sequence comes from Scyliorhinus canicula, assembly GCF_902713615.1. NCBI lineage: Eukaryota > Metazoa > Chordata > Chondrichthyes > Carcharhiniformes > Scyliorhinidae > Scyliorhinus > Scyliorhinus canicula. The sequence goes on from NC_052167.1 coordinate 25,656,930, forward strand.
ATGGCTTGAGACAGATAGGAAGGCCTAATGTGCTCATTCAGCTCAACTGAACATAATTCACTCAGTGTGTTAACTGGCAGAACTCATCAAGTCAAATAATGTACGCAAGCATTCTGTTCAAAATATTCCCACTTTTCCTTGTTTTCATCCAGCACATATGGAGTTACACGGATCAACTCCATGGATATAGTGTGGATACAGTTCATGGGGACAGCACTAGGGTATCATTTGTAGAATCAGCAGCAAAGGTACAATTCTCTGGGTGCGGTTCTCTGTGTGCGGTTCCCTGGGTGAGGGTCTCTGGGTGAGGGTCTCTGGGTGAGGTTCTCTGGGTGAGGGTCTCTGGGTGCGGTTCTCTGGGTTGCGGTTCTCTGGGTTGCGGTTCTCTGGGTGCGGTTCTCTGGGTTGCGGTTCTCTGGGTTGTGGTTCTCTGGGTGAGGTTCTCTGGGTTGCGGTTCTCTGGGTGCGGTTCTCTGGGTGAGGTTCTCAGGGTTGCGGTTCTCTGGGTTGCGGTTCTCTGTATTTGCAGTTCTCTGGGTGCGGTTCTCTGGGTGAGGTTCTCAGGGTTGCGGTTCTCTGGGTGAGGTTCTCTGGGTTGCGGTTCTCTGGGTTGCGGTTCTCTGGGTTGCGGTTCTCTGGGTTGGGGTTCTCTGGGTGAGGTTCTCTGGGTTGCGGTTCTCTGGGTTGCGGTTCTCTGGGTGCGGTTCTCTGGGTTGCGGTTCTCTGGGTTGCGGTTCTCTGCGTGCGGTTCTCTGGGTGCGGTTCTCTGGGTGCGGTTCTCTGGGATGCGGTTCTCTGGGTTGCGGTTCTCTGGGTGAGGTTCTCAGGGTTGCGGTTCTCTGGGTGCGGTTCTCTGGGTGAGGTTCTCTGGGTTGCGGTTCTCTGGGTGCGGTTCTCTGGGTGAGGTTCTCTGGGTTGCGGTTCTCTGGGTGCGGTTCTCTGGGTGCGGTTGTCTGGGTTGCGGTTCTCTCGGTGAGGTTCTCTGGGTTGTGGTTCTCTGGGTGAGGTTGGGTTGCGGTTCTCTGGGTTGCGGTTCTCTGGGATGCGGTTCTCTGGGTTGCGGTTCTCTGGGTTGCGGTCTCTGGGTTGCGGTTCTCTGGGTTGCGGTTCTCTGGGTTGCGGTTCTCTGGGTGCGGTTCTCTGGGTGAGGTTCTCTGGTTGCGGTTCTCTGGGTTGCGGTTCTCTGGGTTGGGGTTCTCTGGGTGAGGTTCTCTGGGTTGCGGTTCTCTGGGTTTGCGGTTCTATGGGTGCGGTTCTCTGGGTTGCGGTTCTCTGGGTTGCGGTTCTCTGCGTGCGGTTCTCTGGGTGAGGTTCTCTGGGTGCGGTTCTCTGGGATGCGGTTCTCTGGGTTGCGGTTCTCTGGGTGAGGTTCTCAGGGTTGCGGTTCTCTGGGTGCGGTTCTCTGGGTGAGGTTCTCTGGGTTGCGGTTCTCTGGGTGCGGTTCTCTGGGTGAGGTTCTCTGGGTTGCGGTTCTCTGGGTGCGGTTCTCTGGGTGCGGTTCTCTGGGTTGCGGTTCTCTCGGTGAGGTTCTCTGGGTTGTGGTTCTCTGGGTGAGGTTTGGGTTGCGGTTCTCTGGGATGCGGTTCTCTGGGTTGCGGTTCTCTGGGATGCGGTTCTCTGGGTTGCGGTTCTCTGGGTTGCGGTTCTCTGGGTTGTGGTTCTCTGGGTTGCGGTTCTCTGGGTTGCGGTTCTCTGGGTGCGGTTCTCTGGGTGAGGTTCTCTGGGTTGCGGTTCTCTGGGTTGCGGTTCTCTGGGTGATGTTCTCTGGGTGCGGTTCTCTGGGTGAAGTTCTCTGGGTGCGGTTCTCTGGGTGCGGTTCTCTGGGTGAGGTTCTCTGGGTTGCGGTTCTCTGGGTGCGGTTCTCTGGGTGAAGTTCTCTGGGTGCGGTTCTCTGGGTGAGGTTCTCTGGGTTGCGGTTCTCTGGGTGAGGTTCTCTGGGTGAGGTTCTCTGGGTGAGGTTCTCTGGGTTGTGGTTCTCTGGGTTGCGGTTCTCTGGGTTGCGGTTCTCTGGGTGAGGTTCTCTGGGTGCGGTTCTCTGGGTGCGGTTCTCTGGGTGTGGTTCTCTGGGTGAGGTTCTCTGGGTGAGGTTCTCTGGGTGTGGTTCTCTGGGTGCGGTTCTCGGGGTTACGGTCTCTGGGTGAAGTTCTCTGGGTGCGGTTCTCTGGGTGCGGTTCTCTGGGTGTGGTTCTCTGGGTTGCGGTTCTCTGGGTGAGGTTCTCTGGGTGATGTTCTCTGGGTGAAGTTCTCAGGGTGAGGTTCTCTGGGTGAGGTTCTCAGGGTGCGGTTCTCTGGGTTGCAGTTCTCTGGGTGAGGGTCTCTGGGTGCGGTTCTCTGGGTTGCGGTTCTCTGGGTGCGGTTCTCTGGGTTGCGGTTCTCTGGGTTGCGTTTCTCAGGGTGCGGTTCTCTGGGTGAAGTTTTCCAGGTACAGTTCATATCTATAGTTCCATTGGTACAATTATTTGTTGACACTTCAAGTCTAGAATTCCCCGGGTATTGTTTCCCGAGTGCCATTGCAGCAATTTTGCGGTCTCGTTCCTGTTGCTGAATTGGTAATTTGGTCAGGTGCTATTTCTGATTAGGCTCGGCGTCTGGATTTACAGAGAGCCTGGTGGCCCAGTCTCTGAAACATATTCCTCTTCAGCTAGGGCGGGAATCCTTCGGGTTCCAACAACTCGATGTGAATATTGTCAACTTGGATCCAACTCCCAAATACAAAACGGCAGCAGCAGGCACGTCTCAGTCACCTAGCTTTTAAGAATAGGAATTCTAGGACCCCAGTGTTGTATGGGAGCCATGATGCTGGTCTAGATACCCCTGCCCTAGATTATCGGTGGAGTAATTGTTGTGTTCCATGTAATTCCATTCAGGGAAGCTCGGCGGCACAGTGGTTAACACTGTTGTTTCACAGCCCCAGGATCCCAGCTTCGATTCCCGGCTTGGGTCACTGTCTGTGCGGAGTCTGCACGTTCTCCCTGTGTCTTAGTGGGTTTCCTCCGGGTGCTCCGGTTTCCTCCCACAAGTCCCGAAACACGTGCTGTTAGGTGAATTGGACATTCCGAATTGTTGGCCTTCATTGTGACAGGATTCGCGTACAGGAGCTGGGATGCTTTGCTATAATTGTACAGGGCCCTGGTGAGACCACACCTGGAATGCTGTGTGTAGTTTTGGTCTCCTTATCTGAGGAAGGATGTTCTTGCTCTCGAAGCAGTGAGGCAAAGGTTTGCCAGACTGATTCCTGAGATGACGGGCCTGACGTAGGAGAGGTTGAATCAGTTAGGATTGTAATCGCCGGAATTCAGAACTCCAGCCAATACAATTGGGGGATCTCATAGAAACTAGAAAATACTAACAGGTCGAGACAAGGTAGATGGAGGAAGGATGTTCCCGATGGTGGGGGTGTCCAGAACCAGGAGTCACAGTCTGAGGATACGGGGTAGACCGTTTAGAACAGAGATGAGGAGAAATTTCTTCACCCAGAGAGTGGTCGGCCTGTGGAATTAACTACCTCAGCAAGTACTTGAAGCCAAAACACTGGATGTTTTCAAGAAGCAGTTAGATATCGCACTGGGGCGAAGGGGATCAAAGGATATGGGGGAAAGCAGGATTAGGCTATTGAGCTGGATGAAGAGCCAAGACCATAGTGAATGGTGGAGCAGGCTCGAAGGGCTGAATGGCCTCTTCCTACTCCTATGTTCTGTTTTTATGTTTCTTCTGTGTGGACAAACCATTTTAAACGCCCTGCCTTTGGTATTAACATGTCTCTGATGCGATATAACACACTGACACTACCCTGATGGAGATGTCTCTCAATGTCCTGGCTGTCTTTTGTTTAGATTAATACTGTCGGGGTTAGGGTAACCCTTTCCTACTGAGAAACAGCAAATTGATTTATTCTCCAAATGCAGCCAGATCTGAGAATGTGTTACATCTATTATTTTACATCTTCTTTTCCTCACTCACTTGAAGCCACCGATTCTTGGGGACAGGATTCCTGTACCTCAGCTCACACAAGGGCTGAACATTATTTTTCATATTTAGCCCAGGTTGTGAGTGTCGACGCTATTCCTTGTCCTCCCTGAGCTCTTAAAGGAAGTGGTCATCAGGCATTGTCTTCAACTGCTGATGGTGGCTTGATGTAACCGAGTGCCTTTGTCAGTCCACTTCAGGGGGCATTGAAGAGTCAGTGACATTAGGGTGGGGACATACATACTGAGGGACTGCTGTGCTCTGTTTCATGGAGACATGGCTCACTCCTGCTTCACCGGACTGTGCCCTACAACCAGAGGGCTTCTCAATCCATTGAATGGACCGTACGGCGGCCTCAGGCAAGGCGAGGGGAGGTTGGCTCTGCCTCCTAATCGACACCTGGAATGAGATAGAGAATCTGGTGAACTGGTGCGACGACAATAATCTCTCCCTCAATGTCAACAAAACAAATGAGATTGTCATCGACTTCAGGAAGCGTAGTGGAGAACATGCCCCCGTCTGCATCAATGGGAACGGAGTAGAAAGGGTCGAGAGCTTCAAGTTTTAGGTGTCCAGATCACCAACAACCTAGGTCCCCCCATGCCGACACTATAGCATGGTATAGCATGCTATACCTCACGGTAGCATGGTGGTTAGCATCAATGCTTCACAGCTCCAGGGTCCCAGGTTCGATTCCCGGCTGGGTCACTGTCTGTGTGGAGTCTGCACGTCCTCCCCGTGTGTGCGTGGGTTTCCTCCGGGTGCTCCGGTTTCCTCCCACAGTCCAAAGATGTGCGGGTTAGGTGGATTGGCCATGCTAAATTGCCCGTAGTGTAAGGTTAATGGGGGGATTGTTGGGTTATGGGTATACGGGTTACGTGGGTTTAAGTAGGGTGATCATTGTTCGGCACAACATCGAGGGCCGAAGGGCCTGTTCTGTGCTGTACTGTTCTATCTATCTATCTATAGTTAAGAAAGCCCACCAACGGCTCTACTTTCTCAGAAGACTAAGGAAATTTGACATGTCAGCTACGACTCTCACCAACTTCTACAAATGCACCATAAAAAGCGTTCTTACTGATTGTATCACAGCTTGGCATGGAGCCTGCTCTGCCCAAGACCGCAGGAAACTACAAAAGGTTGTGAATGTAGCCCAGTCCATCCACGCTAACCATTGACTCTATCTATAATTCCCACTGCCTTGGAAAGGCAGCCAGCATAACTAAGGACCCCACGCACCCCGGACATACTCTCTTCCACCTTCTTCCGTCAGGAAAAAGATACCCAAAGTTTGAGGTCACGTACCAACCAACTCAAGAACAGCTTCTTCCCTACTGCCATCAGACTTTTGAATGGACCTACCTCGTATTAAGTTGATCTTTTCTCTACACCTCGCTATAACTGTAACATTATATTCTGCAGTCTCTCCTTCCTTCCCTATGTACGGTATGCATTGTTTGTACAGCATGCAAGAAACAATACTTTTCACTGTATACTAATACATGTGACAATAATAAATCAAATCAAATCAAATACTTTTTATTTGTTTGTTCATACGACACGAGTGTCACTGATAAGGACATCTTCTGTTGCTCGTCGCTGGATGCCTTTGAGAAAGTGGTGGTGAGCCGCCTTCTTGAGCCGCTGAAGTCCACATGGTGTAGGTGCACCCACGGTGCTGTTAGGGAGGGGGAAATCCAGGATATTAACCCAGCGACAGTGGAAGAGCGGCTGCTGTATTTCCAGGTCAGAGCGTTGTACGGCTTGGAGGGGAACTTGGTGGCGTTCCCATGCATCTGCTGCCTTTGTCCTTCGAGGTGGCAGAGATCCGGGGTTTGAAAGTTGCTGCCGAAGGAACCCGAGCGAATTGCTGCAATGCATCCTGTATATAGTACCCACTGCTGTCAGGGTACGTTGTGGTGGAGATGGTAAAGATTTAAATTGGTCGATGGAGTGCTGATCAAGCAGGCTGCTGTTCCCTGGATGGTGTTGAGCTTCTTGAATGTTGCTGGAATCAAAAGCGTCAAACAAGAGTTTAAGGTGCGAGGGGCTCCCCCTAGCAGGGGGAGCTTGTACTCCGCAAGGAGCACGGGGAAGACAACATTCCCTCCCGGTAGATCCTGTGTGGGATATAACATCCCATCCCCTTATTAATCAAGAACCTATCTATCTCTGTCTTAACGACACTCACCTCCAGTTGTGTCATCAGGACACATTGCTAGGTATGGCTTTAGGTCAAAGGCGAGGGAACCTTTAACTTGGAAACCAGCAAGCGTTCTTATCCACACTCTACTCTGTCACAGAAAGGAACAGATCGCCCTGCAGTGCCGGGACTAGATTCAAAGAAGTAAGAAGCAACGTGGTTAGAGGTGAGTAAAGGTGAATCTGTGGATGTGCTGTATTTAGTTTTCCAGAAGGCATTGACAAGGTGCCACATTGTTACAAAGAACAAAGAACAAAGAAAAGTACAGCACAGGAACAGGCCCTTCGGCCCTCCAAGCCCGTGCCGACCATGCTGCCCGATTAAACTAAAATCTTCGACACTTCCTGGGTCCGTATCCCTCTATTCCCATCCTATTCATGTATTTGTCAAGATGTCCCTTAAATGTCACTATCGTCCCTGCTTCCACCACCTCCTCCGGCAGCGAGTTCCAGGCACCCACTACCCTCTGTGTAAAAAACTTGCCTCGTACATCTCCTCTAAATCTTGCCCCTCGCACCTTAAACCTATGCCCCCTAGTAATTGACCCCTCTACCCTGGGAAAAAGTCTCTGACTATCCACTCTGTCTATGCCCCTGATAATTTTGTAGACCTCTATCAGGTCGCCCCTCAACCTCCATCGTTCCAGTGGGAACAAACTGAGTTTATTCGACCTCTCCTCATAGTTAATACCCTCCATACCAGGCAACATTCTGGTAAATCTCTTCTGCGCCCTCACTAAAGCCTCCACATCCTTCTGGTAGTGTGGCGACCAGAATTGAACACTATACTCCAAGTGTGGCCTAACCAAGGTTCTAAACAGCTGCAACATGACCTGCCAATTCTTATACTCAATGCCCCGGCCAATGAAGGCAAGCATGCCGTATGCTTTCTTGACTACCTTCTCCACCTGTGTTGCCCCTTTCAGTGACCTGTGGACCTGTACGCCTAGATCTCTCTGACTTTCAATACTCTTGAGAGTTCTACCATTCACTGTATATTCCCTACCTGCATTAGACCTTCCAAAATGCATTACCTCCCATTTGTCCGGATTAAACTCCACCTGCCATCTCTCCGCCCAAGTCTCCAAACGATCTAAATCCTGCTGTATCGTCTGACAGTCCTCATCGCTATCCACAATTTCACCTACCTTTGTGTCGTCTGCAAACTTACTAATCAGACCAGTTACATTTTCCTCCAAATCATTTATATATACTACGAACAGCAAAGGTCCCAGCACTGATCCCTGTGGAACACCACTAGTCACAGTGCTCCAATCAGAAAAGCACCCTTCCATTGCTACCCTCTGCCTTCTATGACCTAGCCAATTCTGTATCCACCTTGCCAGCACACCCCTGATCCCGTATGACTTCACCTTTTGTACCAGTCTACTATGAGGGACCTTGTCAAAGGCCTCACTGAAGTCCATATGGACAACATCCACTGCCCTACCTGCATCAATCATCTTTGTAACCTCTTCGAAAAACTCTATCAAGTTAGTGACTCACGACCTCCCCTTCACAAAACCGTGCTGCCTCTCACTAATACGTCCATTTGCTTCCAAATGGGAGTAGATCCTGTCTCGAAGAATTCTCTCCAGTAATTACCCTACCACTGAATTAAGACTCACCGGCATGTAGTTCCCTGGATTATCCTTGCTACCCTTCTTGAACAAAGGAACAACATTTGCTATTCTCCAGTCCTCCGGGACATCACCTGAAGACAGTGAGGATCCAAAGATTTCTGTCAATGCCTCAGCAATTTCCTCTCTAGCCTTCTTCAGTATTCTGGGGTAGATCCCATCTGGCCCTGGGGACTTATCTACCTTAATATTTTTCAAGACGCCCAACACCTCGTCTTTTTGGATCTCAATATGACCCAGGTTATCTACACACCCTTCTCCAGACTCAATATCCACCAATTCCTTCTCTTTGGTGAATACTGATGCAAAGTATTCATTTAGTACCTCGCCCATTTCCTCTGGCTCGACACATAGATTCCCTTGCCTATCCTTCAGTGGGCCTACCCTTTTCCTGGCTACCCTCTTGCTTTTTATGTACGTGTAAAAAGCCTTGGGATTTTCCTTAACCCTATTTGCCAATGACTTTTTGTGACCACTTCTAGCCCTCCTGACTCCTTGCTTAAGTTCCTTCCTACTTTCCTTATATTCCACACAGGCTTTGTCTGTTCCCAGCCTTCTAGCCCTGACAAATGCCTCCTTTTTCTTTTTGACGAGGCCTACAATATCTCTCATTATCCAAGGTTCCCGAAATTTGCCCTATTTATCCTTCTTCTGCACAGGAACATGCCGGTCCTGAATTCCTTTCAACTGACATTTGAAAGCCTCCCACATGTCAGATGTTGATTTACCCTCAAACATCCTCCCCCAATCTAGGTTCTTCAGTTCCCGCCTAATATTGTTATAATTAGCCTTCCCCCAATTTAGCACATTCACCCCAGGACCACTCTTATCCTTGTCCACCAGCACTTTATAACTTACTGAATTATGGTCACTGTTCCCAAAATGCTCCCCTACTGAAACTTCTACCACTTGGCCGGCTCATTCCCCAATACCAGGTCCAGTACAGCCCCTTCCCTAGTTGGACTGTTGACATATTGTTTTAAGAAGCCCTCCTGGATGCTCCTTACAAACTCTGCCCCATCCAGGCCCCTAGTACTAAGTGAGTCCCAGTCAATATTGGGGAAGTTAAAGTCTCCCATCACAACAGCCCTGTTGTTTTTACTCATTTCCAAAATCTGTCTACCTATCTGCTCCTCTATCTCCCACTGGCTGTTGGGAGGCCTGTAGTAAACCCCCAACATTGTGACTGCACCCTTCTTATTCCTGATCTCTACCCATATAGCCTCGCTGCCCTCTGAGGTGTCCTCCCGCAGTACAGCTATGATATTCTCCCTAGCCAGTGGCGCAAATCCTCCACCGCTTTTGCATCCCCCTCTATCCCGCCTGAAACATCTAAATACAATGTAAAATAACAGCCCATAGTGTCGGGGACAGCATGTTAGCAGGAATAGAGGATTGCTTAGCTTAGCTAGCTGGAAGCAGCGTGGAGGGACAGACAGGCCATTTTCAGGTTGCCAAACAGGGCAGCACGGTAGCATTGTGGATAGCACAATCGCTTCACAGCTCCAGGGTCCCAGGTTCGATTCCGGCTTGGGTCACTGTCTGTGCGGAGTCTGCACATCCTTCCCGTGTCTGCGTGGGTTTCCTCCGGGTGCTCCGGTTTCCTCCCACAGTCCAAAGATGTGCAGGTTAGGTGGATTGGCCATGATAAATTGCCCTTCGTGTCCAAAATTGCCCTATGCTCCAGTCTCCTCCCACAAGACCTGAAAGATGTGCTTGTTAGGTGAATTGTATATTCTGAATTCTCCGTCTGTGTACCCGAACAAGCACCGGAGTGTGGCGACGGGGAATTTTCACAATAACTTCATTGCAGTGTTAATGTAAGCCTATTTGCAGCACTAATAAAGATGATTAATGAAGAAGAGAGCGCTGTTTTCGAAGTATGCTCCACTCTGACAATTGAGCTGGTTGTTAAATCCACCATGGCTGTGATCTGCACACATTCCCCTGTCACACACTGTACTCTGTGGTTCGTGCTGGGTAAATCAGCTCTGTGAATGTGTATAGTGTGCTGCAATGAAATCGTGTGCCAACTCCACCCTTTAATAATAATAAGCTAACTGGGTGCTAGTCCATGACTCAAGGCAGGGGCATGGAGAAAGTTTACATCTCGTAGAGGAATCAGAGAAGTTCATTATAGAATCCGCACAGTGCAGAAGGAGGCCATTCGGCCCATCGAGTTTGCACCCGACTATTCGAAAGAGCACCCTACATAGGCCCACTCCCCCGGTCCACCCCGCCTTCACCCCATACTCTAACCTGCACATCCCTGGACACTAAAGGGCAATTTATCATGGCCAAGGCACCTAACCAAGGGAGAGCTGACTGGTGGTGACGCAACCTGAGGGTCATCACACCTCAGACCAGGGGGCAGCACGGTAGCATTGTGGATAGCACAATCGCTTAACAGCTCCAGGGTCCCAGGTTCGATTCCGGCTTAGGTCACTGTCTGTGCGGAGTCTCCACATCCTCCCCGTGTGTGCGTGGGTTTCCTCCGGGTGCTCCGGTTTCCTCCCACAGTCCAAAGATGTGCAGGTTAGGGTGGATTGGCCATGCAAAATTGCTCTTAGTGCCCAAAATTGCCCTTAGTGTTGGGTGGGGTTACTGGGTTATGGGGATAGGGTGGCGGTGTTAACCTTGGGTAGGGTGCTCTTTCCAGGAGCCGGTGCAGACTCGATGGGCCGAATGGCCTCCTTCTACACTGTAAATTCTATGTAATGTAAATATGATGAGTGGAGCGTCACATGGATCAGTGCTGGAGCCTCAACTTGTTATAAATTATATGAATAAATGGACGCAATGTGTGGTTGTTAAATTTGCTGCTGACACAGATATAACATAGAACATACAGATGAGAAGGAGGCCATTTGGCCCATCGAGTCTGCACCGACCCACTTAAGCTCTCACATCCACCCTATCCCCTAACCCAATGACCCCTCCTAACCTTTTTGGACACTGAGGGCAATTTAGCATGGCCAATCCACCTAACCTGCACATCTTTGGACTGTGGGAGGAAACCGGAGCACCCGGAGGAAACCCACGCAGACTACGGGGAGGACGTGCAGACTCCACACAGACAGTGACCCAGCAGGGAATCGAACCTGGGACCCTGGCGCTGTGAAGCCACTGCGCTAACCACTTGTGCTACCGTGCTGCCCGGTAAACAAGTCGGAAAGTAAGGAGGCAGAAAGAGATTGGCTAAGTGATTGGGCAAATCGTTAGCAATAGAGGAAAAAATTAACATGTCCCCATTGGAGGGAAGAATAGAAAAGCAGAGTATTATTTGACTGGAGAGAGATCTCTCAATTCTGAGGTGCAGAGGGATCTGGGAGTCCTGGCGCATGCATCTTGAAGATGTAAGTATGCAAGTGATTAGGAAGGCAAACGGAATGTTGTAGTCTGTTGAAAAGGGGAATAATGGAATATAAAAGAAATCCAAAGAAGGTTAGGTGGGGCTGCGGGGAGGGGGGGCGGGGGGGGGGGGGGGGGGGGGGGGGGGTAGGGTGGGGGGATAATGACTCGGTCGAGTGCTGTTTTGGAGGGTTAGTGCAAACTCGATGGGCCGAATGGCCTCCTTCTTCACGCGAGAGTCAAGCAAACTTTTATTCGCTGGACTGATAATCCAGAGACCCAGAGTAATGTTCTGGGGACCCAGGTTCAAATCCTGCCAGCACAAGTGGTGAAGTTTGAATTCAATAAAAATATAGAAATAGAAGTCCAATGATGACTTTTAATGATGATTGTCATTTGTCGTAAAAATTCATCTCTATTGCCCCTTTAGGGAAGGAAATCTGCCGTCTTTACCTGGTCTGGCCTACGACCCACAGCAATGTAGTTGCTCTTAAGTGCCCGCTCAAGGGCAATTAGGAACGGCAGAGCCTGCGATGTCCCATGAACGAATAAAAAACAACTTGTGCCAGACCTGGCCTCTGATGGTGACGGAGGAGAACCCAGCTGTAACCTGCTGCCATTGGCCCACCATAGCAAGATTTGGATGTCTGCACTTTAGTGGGGCGAGAAATCTAAATCCTTCCATCATAGAATCCCTATAGTGCAGAAGGAGGCCATTTGGCCCATCGAGTCTGCACTGACCCTTCGAATGAGCACTCAACCCATTACAAGTGTCCACCCCGCCCCATCCCTGTAATCCCTTCAGCAAACCTGCACATCGCTGGACATTAAGGGGCAATTGATCATGGCCAATCCACCTAATCCGCACATTTGTGGAGTCTTGGAGGAAACAAGAGCACTCGGAGGAAACCTACAAAGACACGGGGAGAACGAGCAAACTCCACACAGACAGTGACCCAAGGCAGGGAATCGAACCCGGGTCCCTGGCGCTGTGAGGTGGCAGCACTAACCACTGTGCCACCCTGCCGTCACCCCCCCCCCCCCCCCCGTGTTGCCTCATAGATGCAGCACAGAATGGGGTCATTGTGACCCATCTCATCCCATCTTCCTACACATGGCCCCCAGCCCTGCAGGTCAAGAATAGAGGCCAGCTGAGTAGTGGATGCTACAGACCACAGGGATGGAGGGGAATGACTGAAAGTGACCTCATGAAAAGGAAGCCAGATTGTAATCACCTGCGGGACAGAAGCGATTGCAGATAGCGGAACAGGTTAGCAATGGCAGAGTCAGGCTTCTTTGATTGTGTTTCTTGTCAAGGGCATGAGTAGTTGTGAGCTGAGGGAGCCTGTAAGAACATTTGCCCTCAATGTGCGCAAAGCGCTTTACAAACAGCTGAAACTTTGTCGACACAAAGGTTAATGGGACACAGGAATGCCAGAGGACAAGAAGGAGAAAGTGTAACACGGCCTTCGAAAAGAAGGATAAAGTAATCTTGCGAGTCGACACACTCCACTGCAGTCTTCGCCTGAAACAAGATTAAAGGAAGCTCCGTTCAAAAATCTATCTTCAGTTAAAAAAAAAGCATCAGTTCAGAGAACGATAAGACAGAAAAATCTTAACACCAGCCTTCCAGTGGCAATGAGCAGTGAGAATGTCAACTGTCCCTTGTAAGCCTGATTATTACGAGGGATATTGTTATTGTGCGAGCGCAGTGTGTATAGAATAGAATTATAGAATAGAACAGTACAGCACAGAACAGGCCCTTCGGCCCTCAATGTTGTGCCGAGCCATGATCACCCTACTCAAACCCACGTATCCACCCTATACCCGTAACCCAACAAGCCCCCCCTTAACCTTACTTTTATTAGAACACTACGGGCAATTTAGCATGGCCAATCCACCTAACCCACACATCTTTGGATTTGGGAGGAAACCGGAGCACCCGGAGGAAACCCACGCACACAGGGGGAGGACGTGCAGACTCCACACAGACAGTGACCTAGCCGGGAATCGAACCTGGGACCCTGGAGCTGTGAAGCATTTATGCTAACCACCATGCTACCCTGCTGCCCAGTGTGAGGGAAGAGATGTTTAACACAAGGATTTAATCATTCCACAGTAGCCTTTCTAGTGTTTAATTGACATCCTGCCAATGCAATTCTTCCCTCCCTCCCATTTGTTAGAGGGAGAGAATGAACCAAATATAGAAGGAGGAGGTCACAATGTGCCAATTGTTGAGGATGCGACAATCACTTCAACGAGAGAGGGATGAACAAATTTCTAAGAGCGTGCAACAAAATGGAGTCACAATAAGTTAATACGCAGGCATAGCACATATTCAAGGAAGCTAGTGGATTGATATCCTTTATCCCAAGAGGAATTGAACACAAAAGTGAAAATGTTCTGCTTCAGTTCTACTGGGCACTGATCAGAACGCATCTCAAATGCTGTGTGCGGTTTTGGTCTCCTTACTTAAAGGAAGGATATAAATGCGTTGGAGGCAGTTCAGAGTAGGTTCACTAGAGCTACAACAGGAATGGACGGCACAGTGGTTTGCACCGCTGCCTCACAGCGGCAGGGACCCTGGTTCAATTACGGCCTTGGGTCACTGTCTGTGTGGAGTTTGCATGTTCTCCCCGTGTCAGCTCCGGTCCCCTCCCACACTCCAAAGATGTGCAGGTTCGGTGGATTGGCCGTGCAGAATTGCCCCTTCATGTCCAAAGAGGTGGGGTTGTGGGGATAAGGCGGGAGAGTGGTCCTAGGTAGGGCGCTCTTTCAGAGAGTCGGTGCAGACTCAATGGGCCGAGTGGCCTGCTTCTGCACTGTTGGGATCCCATGTTTCTATGGAGTGGATTGTCTTGCCTCATGAGGAAAGGTGGAAAAGGCTGGACTTGTCTCCGCTGGAGAGGAGAGAAGAGGAAGGAGGGGCGACAGGATCCTGAATGGCCTGGACAAGGGGAGACGTGGAAAGAACGTTTCCTCTTGTGAATGAGACCAGAACAAGGTGGGGCGGGGGGGGGGCTCTGTTTTAAAATTAGGGGTCGCCCATTTAATGACAGAGATGAGGAGAAAGTTTTTCTCTCAGAGGGTTCAGCAACTTTGCCTCCCTGCGTCAGAAGACGATGGAGGTGTGTGTGTGTCTGTGTGGGGGGGGGGGGGGGGGGGGGGGGGGGGGGGGGGGGTGGTCACTGCATATTTTTTAAGGTAACAACAAACTGAACCAAAACCTGGAGAAATGACTCTCCCGGTGCCATTTATCATGAAATGAAAATGAGAATCGCTCATTGTCACGAGTAGGCTTCAATGAAGTTACTGTGAAAAGCCCCTAGTCGCCACATTCCGGCGCCTGTTTGGGGAGGCTGGTACGGGAATTGAACCGCGCTGCTGGCCCTGCCCTGGTCTGCTTTAAAAGACAGCGATTTAGCCCAGTGTGCTAAACCATCATGCGTCCTTACCAGCAGGACACACCCCCTGATTCAAACCACTGGCCATTCGGTGCTCTAATTAGGGACACACCCACCCCCACCCCCACAGAGATTACAGATTGAAACTCGCCCTGGGTGGCCATGTTGATTAGGTCTGTTCACTCACTGTCTGGGATCACACAATTGCTTTTATTTCCTTGACAATGCGAAGTTTCTTCATTTCATGAAGTGAAATGATTTTAAGTTAATTTGCTGAAGTCCTTGGGTCGAAATATCAGGAAGGCCGGTGGTAGTCCAGTCCTGATTTCCAGGCCCGTGCTCCCTGCTGGAGGCTCCGGCTGGTGGAGTCGCTCCGATAATTAAGAATGGTTTCAGCCCTTCTTCATGTTTTGCAAGGTGGCGTGACCTGCGCCAGGTCTGGACATTCTTAGGCACCCCATTCCGGCGCTCGCACGCGTAACCACCGACAGCGAGCTACAGCAAAATATAGATATATATATGGATAGATTGGAGAGTTGGGCAGAGAAATGGCAGATGGAGTTCAATCCAAGTAAATGCTAGGTGATGCATTTTGGAAGATCTAACTCAAGAGCGGACTATATGGTCAATGGAAGGGTCTTGGGGAACATTGATGTACAGAGAGATCTGGGAGTTCAGGTCCATTGTACCCTGAAGGTGGCAACGCAGGTCAATAGAGTGGTCAAGAAGGCATACAGCATGCTTGCCTTCATCGGACGGGGTATTGAGTACAAGAGTCGGCAGATCATGTTACAGTTGTATCGGACTTTGGTTAGGCCACATTTGGAATACTGCGTGCAGTTCTGGTCGCCACATCACCAGAAGGATGTGGATGCTTTAGAGAGGGTGCAGAGGAGGTTCACCAGGATGTTGCCTGGTATGGAGGGTGCTAGCTATGAAGAAAGGTTGAGTAGATTAGAATTGTTTTCATTGGAAAGACGGAGGTTGAGGGGGGACCTGATTGAGGTCTACAAAATTATGAGAGGTATGGACAGGGTGGATAGCAACAAGCTTTTTCCAAGAGTGGGGTTGTCAATTACAAGGGGTCACGATTTCAAGGTGAGAGGGGAAAAGTTTAAGGGAGATGTGCGTGGAAATTTTTTTTACGCAGAGGGTGGTGGGTGCCTGGAATGCTTTGCCAGCGGAGGTGGTAGAGGCGGGTACGATAGCATCATTTAAGATGCACCTGGACAGGTATATGAACGGGCGGGAACAGAGAGAAGTAGACCTTGGAAAATAGACGACAGGTTTAGATAAAGGATGTGGATCGGCGCAGGCTGGGAGGGCCGAAGGGCCTGTTCCTGTGCTGTAATTTTCTTTGTTCTTTGTTCTACTTCGACCGCGATTTGACATGCGCCTCAGCCCAGCCTGACCCCGGTGCCCACTGGGGCGCCCAGCCAGCCGGGTTGGCTGGCCTGATCAGTTGGCATCCTTCAGCAGGGGGTGCACCCACACTGCCCCCGCCCCATGCATCCAAACATCATTTAAAAGAAGAACTGGTCTCAGGATTTCTGTGCCACTGGCAAGGCCGTCCCCGTTTACGCTTGACACGGTCTTTCCCTTGAACCATTGCCTTCCGTGCGGCGAAGGTGCAGTGGGGTAAGGGAGGGAGTTCCGGGATATTGATCCAATGGTGAGGACTTTGGTGATGGGGCAGGGCAATCGCTTGTGGTTCCTATGCACATGCTGTCCATATTCCTTTTGGTGGTGAAGATTGCACATTTAATTGGGGCTGCCAAAGAGGCCATGCGTTTGATAAGGTTCCCCACGATAGGCTATTGCAGAAAATACGGAGGCATGGGATTCAGGGTGATTTAGCAGTTTGGATCAGAAATTGGCTAGCTGGAAATGTTCAGACTGGAGTCCAGTTACTAGTGGTGTACCACAAGGATCTGTTTTGGGGCCGCTGCTGTTTGTCATTTTTATACATGACCTGGAGGAGGGCGTAGAAGGATGGGTGAGTAAATTTGCAGATGACACTAAAGTCGGTGGAGTTGTGGACAGTGCAGAAGGATGTTACAAGTTACAGAGGGACATGAAATGAAATGAAAATGAAAATGAAATGAAAATCGCTTATTGTCACAAGTAGGCTTCAAATGAAGTTACTGCGATAAGCTGCAGAGCTGGGCTGACAAGTGGCAAATGGAGTTTAATGCATAAAAATGTGAGGTGATTAATTTTGGAAGGAATAACAGGAAGGCAGAGTACTGGGCTAATGGTAAGATTCTTGGTGGTGTGGATGAGCAGAGAGATCTCGGTGTCCATGTCCATAGTTCCCTGAAAGTTGCCACCCAGGTTGAGAGGGTTGTTAAGAAGGCGTACAGTGTGTTAGCTTTTATTGGTAGAGGAATTGCGTGCAGTTTTGGTCGCCGCATTATAGGAAGGATGTGGAAGCATTGGAACGGGTGCAGAGGAGATTTACCAGGATGTTGCCTGGTATAGAGGGAAGATCTTACGAGGAAAGGCTGAGGGACTTGAGGCTGTTTTCGTTAGAGAGAAGAAGGTTAAAAGGTGACTTAATTGAGGCATACAAGATGATCAGAGTATTAGATAGGGTGGACATTGAGAGCCTTTTTCCTCGGATGGTGATGTCTTGCATGAGGGGACATAGCTTTAAATTGAGGGGAGATAGATATCGGACAGATGTCAGAGGTAGGTTGTTTACTCAGAGAGTAGCAGGGGCGTGGAATGCCCTGCCTGCAACAGCAGTCGACTTGCCAACACTAAACGCATTCAAATGGTCATTGGATAGGCATATGGACGATAAGGGAATAGTGTAGATGGACTTTAGAGGGGTTTCACAGGTTGGTGCAACATCGATGGCCGAAGGGCCTGTACTGCGCTGTAATGTTCTATGTTCTATGTTCTATGATTCCTTACTGTAGCGTGAATTGCTTTAGACACTGTATGGCCAGGATATACCAACGGTGAAGGGAGTGGATGCTTATTTTAAGGTAAGCCAATCAACTGACCTATACATTTATCCAATTATTCACCATACGTCCATGTTATAACCCCCACATGACCCAAGGGATGACCCGATTACTCTCCCGTGAGCCCTGTGGAGTACAGCTCCCCCAAGCTTAGTCATAAAAGTCGACCCAGGTGAGAATTGAGGTGCCGGACAGCCCCAACTGGGACTTGGATTGTTAGTTGTAAATATTTTAGTTTTGGAAATAAACCATTTTCTGACTCTCCTTTCCGGGCTCCTCCACGGCTGCTAAATTGGCGACGAGGATAATGCGGACCTGGAGTCGGTGCTGCTAACCATTTGGAGCACTACCACCTCACTTCACGGCGGAATCAGGTTTGCATGATTTTGAAAATGCCACTCTTTGACAGCCTCGACGTTTGAGATGTGGGTGCAGAGGACTGGACTCGGCATTGCATTACTTTTTAAGGCAAACGCTATCGTTGGGGATGATCGCCGGGTGGTAATTCTTCTGACCGCCTGTGGGGCCCCCACTTTCAGCGTCATAAAGATCCTGATGTACCCCGCCGCCTCAGACTCCAAGATGTTCGAAGAGCTAGTGGCCTCATGAGCCATTACCACCCAAGCCGTCAGTTATCGTACAGAGATGCTGATTTAATTTGGCCGAGAGGACCCCGGGGGAATCCGTTATCAGGTTTTTGGCGTGATTGCCAGAGGGTCATCCCTCGTTGAAATGCTACGGGACCGCCTTGTGTGCGGAGCAGCAGGGTAGCATGGTGGTTAGCATAAATGCTTCACAGCTCCAAGGTCCCAGGTTCGATTCCCGGCTGGGTCACTGTCTGTGTGGAGTCTGCACGTCCTCCCCCTGTGTGCATGGGTTTCCTCCGGGTGCTCCGGTTTCCTCCCATAGTCCAAAGATGTGCGGGTTAGGTGGATTGGCCATGCTAAAATTGCCCGTAGTGTCCTAATAAAAGTAAGGTTAAGGGGGGGGGTTACGGGTATAGGGTGGATACGCGGGTTTGAGTAGGGTGATCATGGCTCGGCACAACATTGAGGGCCGAAGGGCCTGTTTTGTGCTGTACTGTTCTATGTTCTATGTTCTATCAGAAGTTGCTGGACCTATAAAAGGCCGTTGAGATCTCCCTCTCACGGGAGAGCACGGAGAAGTGATCCGGGAACTCCAGGGGATGTCAGGGATTGAGGTAAGCAGTGCAGAATGCCACCCATTCTGGCACACCGTGCCCCCTAGGACAGGACCCCTGGAACTTAGCCTTGGCCAGAACACCATCACAGCCAGGCCCAGGCGGGCCACCTCCCCAGAGTGGAAGGAGGATGACCCAAGGTAGTGTGGGATTTGCGGCCGACGTATCCACAGGGTGTGGAAACCCACAGACCAGCCAGCAAACTCGCCACCTTTACCTGAGGGAGACGCCAGCCGAGAGCCTGGACACTCCACTTTGAACAACCTGATGATGAGTGTGTGCAACTGCATTGTATTGCTGTGCCATGAGTTACCCCCCCCCCCCATCAGGAGTACCGTCCGGGTGAATGGCCAGCCGTTAGAGATAGAGTTGGAATGGGGGGAGGGCTGCAGTTTTGGTAATAGGGAAGCAAACCTTTGAGAAAATCAGGACTGGAGTTCAACAATTGGGTTTTGTGGGACACTGAGGCAAGTCTAGCAACCAATACGGGGGAGCCCCCAGCCATAGTGGGTACGGCGATTACCCCGGTTACTTATGGGCAGCAGTCCCTTAGGGAGCCGATAATAATAATGAGGGGCCCCGGACCGTGTCCGCTGGGCCATGACTGGCGACAGCGCCTCCAGCTGGACTGGCAACAGGTCTTCCGGGTGGGCACCGGGGGACTTTATGAAGTCTTGGGGAAGTAACCGGAAGTCTTCCAGGAGATCTTGGGTAATATTAAGGGGGCCGTGGCCAAGATATATGTGGATCCTGAGGCACAGTCCTAGTACTTCCGGGTCCACCTGGTCCCCTACGCGCTGCTGGTGAAAGTCGAGGATGACCTCAGCCGATTGGAAGGCCGGTACAGGTTGCTGTTTGGACAGTGTTGATTGGACGGTCGAGAGCTTCAAGTTTTTAGGTGTCCAGATTGCCAACAGCCTGTCCTGGTCCCCCCATGCCGACACTACCGTTAAGAAAGCCCACCAACGACTCTACTTTCTCAGAAGACTAAGGAAATTTGGCATGTCAGCTACGACCCTCACCGACTTCTACAGATGCACCATAGAAAGCATTCTTTCAGGCTGTATCACAGCTTGGTATGGAGCCTGCTCTGCCCAAGACCGCAGGAAACTACAAAAGTTTGTGAATGTAGCCCAGTCCATCACGCAAACCAGCCTCCCATCCATTGACTCTATCTATAATTCCCACTGCCTCAGAAAGGCAGCCAGCATAATTAAGGACCCCACGCACCCCGGACATACTCTCTCCCACCTTCTTCCGTCAGGAAAAAGATACCAAAGTTTGAGGTCACGTACCAACCGACTCAAGAACAGCTTCTTCCCTACTGCCATCAGACTTTTGAATGGGCCTACCTCGTATTAAGTTGATCTTTTCTCTACACCTCGCTATAACTGTAACATTATATTCTGCAGTCTCTCCTTCCTTCCTTATTTACGGTATGCATTGTTTGTACAGCATGCAAGAAACAATACTTTTCACTGCATACTAATACATGTGACAATAATAAATCAAATCAAATCACATCAAAGCCTGTAGTCCCGGTACTAAGACCTGACCAAACCATATGCCTGTGCGGCGATTATAAGTTGACCATTAACTAGGCCTCCCACCTGGACAGGTACCAAGTGCCATGGATAGAAGATCTATACGCAAAGTTAGAACATAGAACATAGAGCATACAGTGCAGAAGGAGGCCATTTGGCCTATCGAGTCTGCACCGACCCACTTAAACCCTCACATCCACCCAATCCCCATAACCCAATAACCCCTCCTAACCTTTTTGGACACTAAGGGCAATTTAGAATGGCCAATCCACCTAACCTGCACACCTTTGGACTGTGGGAGGAAACCGGAGCACCCGGAGGAAACCCACCCAGACACGGGGAGAACGAGCAGACTCCACACAGACAGTGACCCAGCGGGGAATGGAACCTGGGACCCTGGCGCTGTGAAGCCACCGTGCTATCCACTTGTGCTACCGTGCTGCCCCAAAGCTGGGGGTTAGCTGGGGGCTATTCCTTTTCCAAGCTTAACGTGAGCCATGCCTGTCCCCAACTGTAGCTGGGCACAGATTCAGGGCATTGTGGAACCATTAATATCCACAGGGACCCATATAAATATACAAGATTACTGTTTGGAGTGTCATCGGTTTTCACAATGTTTCAGCGTGCTATGGTGAATATCCTGAGAGGGCTACCACATGTGGTGGTCGACTTGGACAATGTCCTGGCCACCAGAGCCAGGAAAGGGAACACCTGAGTAACCTGGAGGAAGTCCTCTGCCGGTTTTCCGAGGCAGTTGTCTGCCTGAAGAGGGAAAAGCGCGGTTTTTACGCCAAGGAAGTTACATACTTGGGTTATCGCGTGGATCGGGCCGGCCTACACCCGGTTGAGATGTTGCGGACGCTAAGGCAAACCGCCCACTCCGGAAAACGCGACAAAGCTACGGTCGTCCTTACAGCACAGAACAGGCCCCTCGGCCCTCGATATTGTGCCGAGCATTGTCCGAAACCAAGATCTGGGGCAGCAGGGTAGCATGGTGGTTAGCATAAATGCTTCACAGCTCCAGGGTCCCAGGTTCGATTCCCAGCTGGGTCACTGTCTCTGTGGAGTCTGCACGTCCTCCCCCTGTGTGCGTGGGTTTCCTCCGGGTGCTCCGGTTTCCTCCCACAGTCCAAAGATGTGCGGGTTAGGTGGATTGGCCGTGCTAAATTGCCCGTAGTGTCCTAATAAATGTAAGGTTAAGGAGGGGGTTGTTGGGTTACGGGTATAGGGTGGATATGTGGGTTTGAGTAGGGTGATCATGGCTCGGCACAACATTGAGGGCTGAAGGGCCTGTTCTGTGTTGTACTGTTCTATGTTCTATCAAGCTATCCCACTCCCTGTCATTCTGGTGTGCTCCATGTGCCTGTACAATAACCGCTTGAAAGTTCCTGAAACACCTCGCACTTATCAGGGTTAAACTCCATCTGCCATTTTTGCGGCCCAGCTCCGCATCCTATCAATGTCTCTTTGCAGCCTACAACAGCCCTCCACCTCATCCACTACTCCACCAATTGTGGTGTCATCAGCAAATTTACTGACCCACCCTTCAGCCCCCTCCTCCAAGTCATTGATAAAAATCACAAATAGCAGAGGACCCAGCACTGATCCCTGTGGTACACCGCTGGTAACTGGTCTCCAGTCTGAAAATTTTCCATCCACCACCACCCTCTTGTCTTTTTTACGTCTCGTGAACCACTCCCTGAAATTTATTCCTGGCCTGGCGACTACCCTCGGCCCGCTACACACATCGCTGAGGAGGCAGCAAGAATGGGAGCGGAGAGCACCTCAGGAGGAAGACATCGCCAGGGTGAAGCAGCAGCTCACGGATTGTTCGCACATCATAGCCCTTCCAATCCCCTCCTAGTGACCTACGACGCCTTGCCTTACGGAATCAGAGCAGTGTGTCCCATCGCACGGCTGGCGGAAGGGAAAGGCACACGCATGAAGGGCTTTGGTCACTGTGGACCACAATTACACCCAGATTGAAAAGGAAGGGCTGTCTGTTGCATTTGCAGTGAAGAAATTTCTTCAGTACGTTTATGGGCATCGATTCACCATAGTGATGGACCACAAGCCATAGCTAGAGCTTTTTAAGGAGAACAAGGCAATCCAGCCAATAACGTTTGCCCGGATACAGCGATGGACGTTGTTATGGGCATGCTTTCGAGCACCACCCGGGCACGCAAATTGCGAATGTGGACCCGCTGAGCAGGCTCCCACTGCCCACAAGCCCCACCCTCACCCCCACCAAGAGTTGACAAAGTCGTTTCAAAACGTAACTTTATGGACACCGTGGGGAAGCACTGTTGGCAGAAGGCAGCAGCGACGCCACATGATGAAGGCGGCACCCCATGCGGAGGGTCGAGAGGCTGAGGGCCTGGTCTCCTCGCCCGTAACACCATGAATGATTTTACACCTTTCAATACCGAATCGATTTGGAGATTCATGCAACTTGTACAACCCGAACACAAAAGGTGACCAAGCCATACAGCTCTGGCTACCAATTACAAGTGAATCAGGGCAGCAAGAATACTTAAAGCTACGGAATCATTACAGCACAGAAGGAGGCCATTCATCCCGTCGAGCACATGCCAGCCCTCTGTAGAACGATCCAGTCCATCCCATTTCCCTAGAGTATCATCTTTGAATCGATTTTGAGTCCGTGGCCAATCCACCACCGCTGCTCAATTTTCCAGCCAGTGACAGTACCATTAGGCCCAGGGCCTGCGCGCTATCAAAGTGAAAATCAACCAGGATTCCTGCACAGGATTACAATCCAGTCATAAATGTTGGTTGCCGACAGAGTCCGGCGTAGCTAGCGATCGTCTCCCTCCACACATGGAAGAAGGTTCTGGCGCGATGATTGCTTGGACATCCCGAGAACAACTTGAATCTGGGGGCTGGAACCCCACACGCGGGCCTAAACTAACCTTAGTGCGAGTCCACCCTATCAGAAGAGGTATCGGAGGATGGTCGAGAAATGAACAGTCGCTTCACTTTGCACAAACTAATTTAAAATCTTCCGCCTCTCCCCCCACCCCCACACACCTCTTGACTTTGTTAAACAGAAAGGGCATTGTTGGTTGCTGTCCTCAGATGCTTGCCAAGATCGGCGCTGCTTTAATAGAGAAATGTTTATCCTAAAGAAAGAAAAAAACAATAAAGAGTTAATTGGTTTTGTGAAGGAGCGCAAGCAAAAGGCTGTTTGATTCAGAGTAATTGGATTTCCCAAGCCTTCAGATTAATTGTCCTGGGCCATAAAGAACTTGCACAGTTTGGACAGGTTCCTAGGCGGGAGAGCACTCCCCGCTATCAATGACTCTAATGGCTGAGGACTTTGAAAGGAAGTGGGCATTATAGCAACTCCAGCGATCTCATTAAAGGCTTATGGCATTTGCTCTCAGCAATCCCTTTGTTGATGTAACTATTTGCTGTGTTAAGTTAAAACCTCAATAGCCTCTGCAGTTTGTTAAGCCTCTCGAGAGTCCCTGGCCCTCTTGCCTGTTTGTTCCAGGCCGCACAGGCGCGATTGCCTCACAGTATACACCCAGACATCTTCAGAAACCAAAAAGCTTTTGAGTAACCCTCCACGAGGAACCGTCAAAGGTGGGCTGCCACATTCCAAGTTTCAAATATCCAGACAACTAGACGAAGGTACGAAGGGATTTGATAGGGTAGACGCGGAGAAGATGCTTCTCCTTGTGCAGGAAAGTCAAAACGAGGTGCCAGAAATATGATGAATCCAGCCAGGAATTCAGCAGAAATTCATTTTGTGCTCAAGGAATCTTTTTTTAAATGCATGCGAGGTGGGTATTGTTGGCTGGGCCAGCATTTATTGCCCATCTCTAATTCCCCTTGAACTGAGGGCATTTAAAGAGTCAACCACATTGCTGTGGGACTGGAGTCACGTGCGGGCCAGACCGGGTAAGGACGGCAGATTTCCTTCCCTAAAGGATTTCAGTGAGCCAGATGGATTAGGGGCTGTTTAGCACACTGGGCTAAATCGCTGGCTTTGGAAGAAGATCAAGGCAGGCCAGCAGCACGGTTCAATTCCTGTAACAGCCTCCCTGAACAGGCGCCGGAATGTGGCGACTAGGGGCTTTTCACAGTAACTTCATTTGAAGCCTACTTGTGACAATAAGCTCATTTCATTTTTCTTTATGACAGTCAACACTTGGATCTTGAATTCCAGATTTGCACTGAATTCAAATGTCACCGTCTGCCATGGTGGGATTTGAACCTGGGTCCACAGAGCATTACCCAGGGTCTCTGGATTATTAATCCAGTGGCAATACCACTACGCCACCACCGCCGCCGCCACCACCTCCCCTTGACACAAATAGGATTTAAGGGCTCTTGAGACGCAGTGGGCCAGGAACGCCTTATTTACGTCCCACTTCAGGATTGATGGCCATGGAAAGTGCGTTCATAAAGCAGCCAAACAGATTGGTTATCACCTTAATGGCAGAACCCTTAAGAGTATTGACAGGCAGAGGGATCTGGGTATTCAGGTCCACAGGCCGCTGAAAGTGGCAATGCAGGTGGAGCAGGTCAACAAGGCGTACAGCATGCTTGCCTTCATCGGCCGGGGCGTTGATGTATAAAAATTGGCAAGTCATGCTGCAGCTGTATACAACCTTAGTTAGGCCACACTTGGAGTATAGTGTTCAATTCTGTTCGCCACGCTACCCGAAGGATGTGGAGACTTTGGTGAGGATAGAGAAGAGGTTTACCAGGATGTTGCCTGGTATGGAGGGCATTAGCTATGAGGAGAGTTTGGACAAACTCGGTTTGTTATCACTGGAACGACGGAGGTTGAGGGGCGACCTGATAGATGTCTACAAAATTATGAGGGGCATGGACAGAATGGATAGTCACAAGCATTTTTCCAAGGTGGAAAATTCAATTACTAGGGGGACATAGGTTTAAGGTGCGAGGGGCAAGGTTTAGAGGAGATGTACGAGGGAGGATTTTTTACACAGAGGGTAGTGGGTGCCTGGAACTCGCTGCCGGAGGAGGTGGTGGGAGCAGGTACGATAGTGACGTTTAAGGGGCATCTTGACAATTACATGAATAGGATGGGAATAGAGGGATACGGACCGTGGAAGCGCAGAAGATTTTGGATTAGACGGGCAGCACGATCGGTGCAGGCTCGGAGGGTCTAAGGGCCTGTTCCTATGCTGTACTTTTCTTTGTTCTTTGTTAATCTTTCCGATACACCTGATGAAAGACAGAAAATAATGGGAGTTTCCTGGACTGCCATATTGCGGTAGGCAATAGCAGACCCCTGCAGTACTTTGCCAAGGGCAATCATGGACCAATCCAATGGAAGTCTATGGTCTTCCAATGCTCTTTTAAGACATGGTACCTGAAGATTTGAGGGCAAGCTGGAGAAACACATATCGGAGAAAGGAATTGAAGGATATGGTGGGAGTGAGGTGAAGTAACGTGGACCAATTAGGTGGCATGACCTCCTTTCTTGGGGCTAATTCAATGCAGTTTTTTCCAACCCTACCACAACAATTCTGGTATTCTTCAGCATTTATAAAATTTGGTAAGTATTCAATGCGTTATGGGCCAGGGTTTAGAGAACCCCATGTATCATGGAGTTCACCTGACCCACAACGTTTAATATATTGCGGTATGGGGAGCACACGGGCCCACTCTGAAGGTGTGGTACACCAGAGATCCACAGTACTTTTAAATTCAAACAATGTCTATTTATGTATCCAGTTAATACTTTATAAACCCACAGTAAACATCTTAAACAACTATCAACACCAATCCTCCCCACAGATACAATATTCTATAAGTAAACCTTAATCTTTCCTTATTACCATCCATAAGAAAAAAGACCCTTTTAACACAGAGATCAGGTTTAAATTCTCTACTGAGAGCAGTCAGCACATTGAAATCATCCAATTGATCTGGAGACAGTCTTTAGTTTGAAGAGAGAGATCCTTGCACAGCTCCTTGCTCTGCCTGCAGCTATCCAGCTCTCAAAACAAAACTAAAACACAGCCTGTAGCAAACAGCCTAAAACAAAAGTAAAGCAGACAGACAGCCCAGCTCCACCCACACTCTGACATCACTGATAAACATCCATTTCTTAAAGGTACATCCACTAGAGCTATTTTTTTTAAACACCCATTTCTTAAAGGTACTCTCACATGACAAATGCTGGTCTGACTTTGAATGGTCCAGGGTCCCAGGTTCGATTCCCGGCTGGGTCACTGTATGTGCGGAGTCTGCACGTTCTCTCCGTGATTGCGTGGGTTTCCTCCTGGTGCTCCGGTTTCCTCCCACAGTCCAAAGATGTGCGGGTTAGGTGGATTGGCCATGCTAACATTGCCCTTAGAGTCCAAAAAGGTTAGGAGGGGTTATTGGGTTAAGGGGATAGGGTTGAAGTGAGGGCTTAAGTGGGTCGGTGCAGACGCGATGGGCCGAATGGCCTCCTTCTGCACTGTATGTTCTATGATGGGCCGAATGGCCTCCTTCTGCACTGTACGTTGTGAACACGAACGTCTTACCTTGGAAGCGATCATTAGTGATTGGAAGCTCTTGGGAATTCAAGGAAGTAATGCCCTCACCAACGCTGGGGAAAGGAAAAACACACTTTGCCAAGGATGGTACGGTAAGGAAATAGTCAACAATGTAAATAACAAAGTAAATGAGGCTCAGCTGAGAAGTCAGAGCATGGTGGAATTAAATGTAAAAGTATATAAGGAACTAAAAAATCTAGTGAAAGCACCTTCCAAACCTGACCTCTATCATAGAATCCCTACAGTGCAGAAGGAGGCCATTCAGCCCATTGAGTGTGCACCGACCCTCTTAAACAGCACCCTATTTAGGCCCACTACCCCATCCTGTCCCCGCATAACCTGCGCATCTTTGGACACTAATGGGCAATTTTAGCCTGGCCAATCCACCTAACCTGCAGATCTTTGGACTGTTGGAGGAAACCCACCCAGACACGGGGAGAACGTGCAAGCTCCACACCGACAGTCACCCAAGGCCGGAATTGAAGCCTTGGGTCCCTGGCGCTGTGAGGCAGTGGTGCTAACCACCGTGCTTCCCATCTGTCACCTAGGAGGCATGTGCAGACATCATCATCTGAAAATTCCCCTGCAAGCCGTATACTGTCCTAACAGGCCATTCCTTCACTGTCACTGAGTCAGAATCCTAGAAAGCCTTTCTTAACAGCCCTCTCTGGCTGAAGGCATGTTCACCGTGCTTTTCTTTCTGGTCTGCTTCTTTCCGTCTTGGGGTCTGATCACCAGTGTGCATGAAGGGAAATCATTTTTGTTGTTGTATCCATCGTGAGGTTGCAATGGTTGACATCTTTCCTGTACGCGTCAGTCAGTCAAGTTACCTTCCTCCAATGGCCTCCCCCTCACCTGACCCCATTGAGAATAGAAATGCTTCCAAGTACCCCAGAGACCACGCGCGATGTGGACAGTGAGTCAGTTCGACTGGGAAGGGAATCGCACGTGGATCCTGTCACACACGGCCTTTCCAACAGAGGTTGTGGATCATGAACACGGACCCGATAATTGTGCCGATAATGGAGCCGGTAATTGTGACTGCAGGTAGAGCTTACCCCGTTTGAAACTCACCTCTCCGCAAAAAATTGAACCTGTACCCATCTGGATTCTGTAGATTAAAATAAATTCGGCATAAATGTAATCACCAGGATAAAATGCACTGACCTCTGGTGTGTTGGGTAAGCTGGGTCTGCGAGGACTGTGTTTACTGCAGCAGTGAGAGAGACAGGCTTCCAATACTTGAAGAAATGCAACTCGATTTTATTGAACTCTTAACTATAATACATACTTTAACTGTGGGTTGACACTATGCTGAGTTGACTGGAGACCTGAGGCTAACCTGACCAGACTATCTTACTACCACATGGTGGATGTTCTAGTTGCTGCTCACGGGCTCTGACTGTCTCAGAGGCTGCATCCCGAGAGAGCGGGAAAACTAGTGCCCTCTGGCTTTATAGTGGTTGTGTCCTGTCTGGTGATTGGCTCCTGTGTTCTGTGTGTTCATTGGTCATCCTGTGTGTCAATCATAGAATCATAGAATTTACAGTGCAGAAGGAGGCCGTTCAGCCCATCGAGTCTGCACCGGCTCTTGGAAAGAGCACCCTACCCAAGGTCAACACCTGCACCCTATCCCCACAACCCAGTAACCCCACCCAACACTAAGGGCAAATTTGGACACTAAGGGCAATTTATCATGGCCAATCCACCTAACCTGCACATCTTTGTGACTGTGGGAGGAAACTGGAGCACCCGGAGGAAACCCACGCACACACAGGGAGGATGTGCAGACTCCGCACAAACAGTGACCCAAGCCGGAATCGAACCTGGGACCCTGGAGCTGTGAAGCGATTGTGCTATCCACAATGCTACCGTGCTGCCCTATCTGTGCACCATCATATACTTGCGTGTATATTATGACAACCTCTATCTCAGAAATATTGGTTAATATTCGTAGTTTCCTGTTTACATACGAATCTTCAAGAAGAAGAAGGAATTTCCAGGCCCATCCCACCGGCAGGATTTTCCAGTTCCTCCGAAGTAAAGATGTGGCTCGTCGTATTTTCCATTTAACCTTACAGCTGCTTCAAATATTCATCCAACTTTCCCTCTCTGAAAGCAATGGTTTCAGCCTTGAGTCGGAGGATTTCTCTTAGCCTCTCCTATTGATCATTTGAAATTAATTAACACCCAATTGGGCATCAATCATGTTACATAATAAATTGGACAAGACTTTGAAAGCGAGCAGAGGCGCGGCCTGCCTGGACTCCCAGCGGACTGACTCTCGTGCCAGGCTAGATTCTCTTTCTCCTTTTGCTGTGAAGCCAGGTTAGGCCTCAGTGCCAAACGCACACGGAACCAGGCACCTCGCAGTTATATCGCACCTGTCGTGAACTAAAAGGTCCTTCAGGCATAACGAGACACGGGGCCAGGTAAGGGAATAAGGGACAGGGAGGCGGAGAGATTTACGGAGGGGATTCCAGAGCGAAGGGCCTTGGCAGAAAGCCAAATAGAGAGACCAGGGCGGGATTCTCTGATCCTGAGGCTAAGTGTTGACGCCGTCGGAAACGCCGTCACGTTTCTCGACGGCGTCAACGCGGCCTCAGGATCAGCAATTCTGGCTATTCTACAGGGGGCCAGCAGGGCGCTGGAGCTGCTGATCCGGCCGTGGAATGGGAGGCAGGGGACGCGCGATTTCCACGCGGTGTCTCCCTTGTCCACGCCGGCCCCGACCCAACATGGCGCAGGAGTAAGGGACCGGCGCGGAGTAAAGGAGGCCGGGAGACAGAGAGGCCGGCCCGCCGATCGGTGGGTCCCGATCGTGGGCCAGGCCATATTGGAGGCCCCCCCCCCCAGGGGTCGGACGCTCCCTCCCCTCCCCAGCCCCCACAGGCCGCCACCCGATCCTCCAACGCTGAGTTCCCGCCGGCGGAGAGCAGGTGCGGACATAGCCGGCGGGATTCGGCGTTTCCACGATGGCCCGTGCATCGGCGGGCCAGCTGTGTCGAGCGGTACCACGCCAACCACGCCGGTACCAATGGTGCCGACTCTCCGCTCTGCAGAGAATTGCGTTCCGGCTTCGGGGCTGAGAGAATTCCGCCCCCAGTTCTTACTGGACCGCCGGGGGTTGAGGGCCGACCTGACAGTGATTGACAAAATGATAAGGGGCATGGACAGAGTGGATAGTCAGGGAGGAAAAGTCAATTACTAGGAGGCATTGGTTTAAGATGCAAGGGGCAAAAATTTAAACCAGCCAAATCTTTTTCTTCCAATTAAGGGGCAATTTAGCGTGGCCAATCCGCCTACCCTGCACATCTTTGGGTTGTGGGGGCGAAACCCACGCAGACATGGGGAGAATGTGCAAACTCCACACGGACAGTGACCCAGGGCTGGGATCGAACCCGGGTCCTCAGCGCCGTCAGGCAGCCGTGCTAACCACCACGCCACCCTGCCGCTCTGCAAGGGGCAAAGCTTACAGGAGATGTGCGAGGGAAATTTTTTACACAGAGGGGAGTGGGTGCCTGGAACTCGCTGCCGGGGGAGGAGGCGGAAGCAGGGACGATAGTGACGTTTAAGAGGCATCTTGACAGATACATGAATAGGATGGGAATAGAGGGGTACGGAAGTGCAGAAGATTTTAGAAGACAGGCACAGGTATCTCGGAGGTTTGCACAGCTGGAGGAAGGCACAGAGATGGGGTGGGTGAGGTCATGGAGGGGTTTTTGAAAACCAGGGGAGAGAATTTTCAAATTGAGATATTCCCATTGACAAAATTTTGTCAGATATTTAACCTCTTGAGTTCACAGGAGAATGACTAATAATTAGAATGACTAATCGGGGCTGTTTAGCACAGGGCTAAATCGCTGGCTTTGAAAGCAGACCAAGGCAGGCCAGCAGCACGGTCCGATTCCCGTAACAGCCTCCCCGAACAGGCGCCGGAATGTGGCGACTAGGGGCTTTTCACAGTAACTTCATTTGAAGCCTACTTGTGACAATAAGCAATTTTCTAATCTTCCTTTCATATTACAGAATTAAGTGTTGCACCTCAGTCCCATTCACTGGAGATACAAAACTCATTTTAACATCATGCCTTACACCGTGTTTATGTCGTAATTAACGAGTTCAAACTTCCAGTCTGCCAGTTAAAAGTCCATTGCGCTATATTCATTAAGAAGATTAAACCTTCGTCCATTTAAGCAGTCAGCACTGTGGTTAATTACATACACCTCATAATCAATTTCAAACCTATTATACAATGCGTTTTTTTAAAACCCATTTTCCCACTAGTTGATTGGCTCCAAAGCATGTATCATTAATAATACGATACCCGATTGCAAACATATCATTAGAAGGTAAAGATGTATTTTATCACGTTTGTCGAAAAAAAAAATAAACCTGAATCTGAGAACGGGTAATGTATTCCGAGATTGATTTATGAGGGAAGCTCTCGCTGGTTCCTCATCAGCACGAGATTCACTGCGTGTTGTCCCTGTTCCTTCGTTGCACGGGCAAGTGACCGGAGCACCAAGTTGGAAATGTGCAACGATCCCTGAGAGAGGCTATGCAG
Source organism: Scyliorhinus canicula (assembly GCF_902713615.1). Lineage (NCBI taxonomy): Eukaryota > Metazoa > Chordata > Chondrichthyes > Carcharhiniformes > Scyliorhinidae > Scyliorhinus > Scyliorhinus canicula. The sequence goes on from NC_052167.1 coordinate 25,688,319, forward strand.
CAGCAAAGTGCGCTCGCGCAAGAGTGTAAGTGTGTCAATGTCACTAGTGAGGCAGGCTGGAGGTTAGGCGAACGTGGTAGGGGTTGGGGGGGGGGTGGATATTGCAAATTTGGGGTCATGTGGGAAAAGGGAGAACCAGCTTTGGTACCCCGCCTTCTACCGTAACCTCGGAATGTTCCCAAAGTGCTTTAGGATCAGGGAATCATCGAAGGTTTCCGGCACATAATCAGGCCCCTTCGTCCACCTTGGTTCAATTCCGGCCTCGGGTGACTGTCTGTGTGGAGTTGCACGTTCTCCCTGTGCCTGCATGCTTTTCCTCCGGGTGCTCCGGTTTCCTCCCGCAGCCCATTAGGTGGGGTTACGTGGATAGGGCAGGCGTGTGGGCCAGATAAGGTGTTCAGAGGGTCAGTGCAGACTTGATGGGCCAAATGGCCTCCTTCCACACTGTAGCGATTCTGTGATTCCATGATTCTATCTCCTCGCTAATCTTTCTGCCAATCACTTTAAACCTTTGTCCCCGAGACTCTGATAAAGTAAGTAGGCGCTTCCCATCCATTTACAACCAATAAACTCTCTTGATGTGTATTAGCTGCTGCAATACGGTGAATCAAGGCAGACAATTTGCACACAGCAATATCCCACAGACAGCAACTAAACAAACAACCAGGTGTCTGTTTTAGATGTTGGCGAAGGGGCGAATGTTATTGAGGACATCAGAAGGTGGGACACGGTGGCCAGTGGTTAGCACTGCTGCCTCACAGCGCCAGGGACCCGGGTTCGATTCCGGCCTCGGGTGACAGTCTGTGCGGAGTTTGCACTTTCTCTCCGTGTCTGCGTGGGTTTCCTCCAGGTGCTCCGGTTTCCTCCCACAAGTCCAAAAATGTGCAGGTCAGGAGGATTGGCCGTGATCAATGCGCAGGGTTACGGGGATAGGGCGGGGAATGGGCCAAGGTCGGGTGCTCTTTCGGAGGGTAGGTACAGACTCGATGGGCTGAATGGCCTCCTTCTGCACTGTCGGGATTCTATGGGTCTCCCAACGCTTCGTCAATAGCAACATGGGATCTTTTAATTTCAGAGCGAAGACAGTTTAATATCTCACCCAAAAGATGGAATAATCAACTCTGGAGCATTCGTTCATGACTGCGCTGAAGTATTAGCCTGGATAATGTACACAGGTCTCTGGAGTGCCACTTGAACTCACAACCTTCTGACTCAGAGATATGACTACTTATACCTTAAGATAAAAACATTGTTATTCTGAGGCAGATGGTGACCTCTGTATCCTTAAATACAATTGAGGTTACCAGGTAGTTTATCCATGGTGGTTAGCATAAATGCTTCACAGCTCCAGGGTCCCAGGTTCGATTCCCGGCTGGGTCACTGTCTGTGTGAAGTCTGCACGTTCTCCCCCTGTGTGCGTGGGTTTCCTCCGGGTGCTCCGGTTTCCTCCCACAGTCCAAAGATGTGCGGGTTAGGTGGATTGGCCATGCTAAATTGCCCGTAGTGTCCTAATAAAAGTAAGGTTAAGGGGGGGTTGGGTTACGGGTATAGGGTGGATACGTGGGTTTGAGGAGGGTGATCATGGCTCGGCACAACATTGAGGGCCGAAGGGCCTGGTCTGTGCTGTACTGTTCTATGTTCTATGTTCTATGTAGTCACTGGGCTGGTAATCTAGTGACCCAGGGTAATGCTCTCGGGATGGAGGATCAAATCAGACTGCTACCGATGGAATTAAATTGATAAAGTTCTGGAATTATAAGTTATAATAGTCGTTTTATTATTGTCACAAGTAAGCTTACATTAACACTGCAATGAAGTTACTGTGAAAAGCCCCTCGCAGCCACACTTGAGCGCCTGTTCGGGTACACTGAAGGAGAATTCAAAATGTCCAATTCACCTGATTGAATTCTCTGCAGTCGGGATTCTCCGTTTTGCCGGCTGCCCAGGGGGGGTTTTCTGATGGCGTGGGGCTGCCCCACAATGGGAAACCCCATTGACCAGCCTGGAAAAGGGAAAATCCCGACGGACTGCCGCTTCTGGTGCGGCCGGACAGAGAAACCAGCCCCATGTCTTTCGGGACTTGTGGGAGGAAACCGGAGCGCCCGGAGGAAACCCACGCAGGCACGGGGAGAACGTGCAGACTCCGCACCGACAGCGACCCCGAGCCGGGAATCGAATCCCTGGCGCTATGAAGCAACAGTGCTAACCACTACGCCACCGTGCTGCCCTCTAACGAAAGTGGGAGGGACTCTGCAGGCGATGGAATATCAAAGGGCAGGGAAGCCATTCCCTGAGGTAGGCCTGGATGGGGCCAGGCTGGATTAGCTCTGGCCTGGTGTGAGCACTCTGATTTCGGTAATGGAAGCAGACAGCACAGAGGAGGTAATTTGGCCCATCTCACCTGTTCTGTCCCTTTGGTGGGTTCATTCATATCTCTCCACCCTTTCTCGGTGGCACAGTGGTCGGCACTGTTGCCTCAAAGCACCAGAGACCTGGGTTCAAATGCGGCCTTGGGTGACTGTCTGTGCGGAGTCTGCACGTTCTCCCCGTGTCTGCCTGGGTTTCCTCCGGGTGCTCCGGTTTCCTCCTACAGTCCAAAGAAATGCAGGTTAGTTAGATTGGACATGTTAAACTGTCCTTTGGCGTCCAAAGGTGTGCAGGGTAGATGGGATTATGGGGATAGGGGCTGGACTGGGCTTAGGTACGATTTCATTCAGAAGGTCGGTGCATACTTGATGGGCCGAATGGCCGCCTTCTGCACTCGAGAAATTCTCTGATTCTCCCTGTTGTTTTTCTTCACATAGCAGGTGTTTTTTCCCCTGGGACAGGTCGCCAGGACACCACAATGAGCCTGGCTGGACCAGGAATCTCTCCACTTTTACAGGCAGCCATTGGCATATTTACAGGTTGCTGCACTCAACCGTTTTGACCGCGTTATGAACGCACCTTCCTACGCCGTCAAGTTCTGGAGTGGGATTCAAACCTGGAGTTTCTGGAGTTTTCTTCAAGACCTTCTGCTATCCCCATAACCCTGCCATTTTCCCCCTCAAACATTGGCCTGTGTAGATCCTTGCGTCTTAATAAAGCTCGTAGTCTCAAAGTTGGAGTAGATGCTTTATCGTAAGTTTGTTCTGTCTTCAGTGCTTAACTTACAGTTACCTCGATGCTGCTTGCCTGTGTCCCACTACCAATTCCCCCTTCTGTGAAGTGTGTCCTCACTTCCTGTTCCTCTGTATTTATAGCTCTCCGGTGCTCCCTCTAGTGCTTGCTCAGTTGTATTGCATCTACACTGAGTTCCTTTGGAACGTTACGAGGGATTTGGCTTCCACCGTCCTTTCCGACAGACCATCCCGATAACTCACTGGTTCAAAAGTAATTCCCCATATCCCCTCTGGATCTGCCGCCAGTTCCCTCAAATCAATGTCCTTTGGTTGCCACTCCAGAGACTCGGGCGTATAATCCAGATTAACCTTCCCGCATATCGTTCAGGACCCCGTCTGCCAACAACTCCATGGCAATATTTCAAAGAAGGAATTCTCGCTGGTGTCCTGCCCAATATTAATCCCTGAGCCAACGTCATTGAGACGGTTAGCGTGGTCATTGTTGTATTGCTGTTTATGGGATCGTGCTGTGCACTCTTTGGCTGCCACCTCCTACATTGCAACGTGACTGCGCTTCGAAAGGACTTCATTCACTGAAAGGTGCTTGGGATATTGAAGGTTGCAGAAAGGTCGGAACGAATACGAGCCTTTCCCTTCTGTCCCTCTAGAAGGTGCAGAAGAGGCACTGATCCTACCGAGGATGAGTAAGGGTGAAGCACCAGGCCAGTCTTTCAGCCGTGGAGAAGGTGAAAGCTCACCGGGAAGAAAACATAGCAAAGAATCACACAAAAATGCACAGTGGAGGTGGGGGGTTATCAGAGGTTAGAGGAGGTTGGAAATGACCTTGTGGAAGGAAATAGCTGATGGGGTGGCACAATGGCACAGTGGTTAGCACTGCTGCCTCACAACGCCAGGGACCCAGGTTCGATCCCGGCCCCGGGTGACTGCCTGTGTGGTGTTTTCACATTCGCCCTGTGACTGCGTGGGTTTCCTCCCACTGTCCAAATATGTGCAGATTAGGTGGATTGACCATGTTAAATTGTCCCTTATTGTCCAGGGATGGGCAGGTTAGGGGGATTGACCATGCTGAATTGCCCCTCAGTGTCCAGGAATGGGCAGGTTAGGGGGATTGACCATGCTGAATTGCCCCTCAGTGTCCAGGGATGGGCAAGTTAGGTGGATTGACCATGCTGAATTGCCCCTCAGTGTCCAGGGAATGGGGAGGTTAGGGGGATTGACCATGCTGAATTGCCCCTCAGTGTCCAGGAATGGGCAGGTTAGGGGGATTGACCATGCTGAATTGCCCCTCAGTGTCCAGGAATGGGCAGGTTAGGGGGATTGACCATGCTGAATTGCCCCTCATTGTCCAGGGATGGGCAGGTTAGGGGGATTGACCATGCTGAATTGCCCCTCATTGTCCAGGGATGGGCAGGTTAGGGGGATTGACCATGCTGAATTGCCCCTCATTGTCCAGGGATGGGCAGGTTAGGTGGATTGACCATGTTAAATTGTCCCTCAGTGTCCAGGGATGGGCAGGTTGGTGGATTGACCATGTTGAACTGCCCCTCAGTGTCCAGGAATGGGCAGGTTAGGCGGATTGACCATGCTGAACTGCCCCTCAGTGTCCAGGGATGGGCAGGTTAGGGGGATTGACCATGCTGAACTGCCCCTCAGTGTCCAGGGATGGGCAGGTTAGGGGGATTGACCATGCTGAATTGCCCCTCAGTGTCCAGGGATGGGCAGGTTAGGGGGATTGACCATGCTGAATTGCCCCTCAGTGTCCAGGGATGGGCAGGTTAGGGGGATTGACCATGCTGAACTGCCCCTCAGTGTCCAGGGATGGGCAGGTTAGGCGGATTGACCATGCTGAATTGCCCCTCAGTGTCCAGGGATGGGCAGGTTAGGTTACAGGGTTACAGTGATAGGGTGGGGTGGATGGGGCAGTGGACCTCTGTAGACTGCTCTTTTGGAGGGCCAGTGCAGACTCATCGGCCCAAATGGCCTCCTTCCTCACTGTAGCGATTCTCTAATTCTCTGAAGTTTGAGGTGCCTTTTTGTGATCAGAGCGGTGATGATACGAGTTTTGAAGGGCATTGCCCGAGATAACAGAACCATACTCGATGGAGCCATACTTAGCTGGATTGGCCGTGCTAAATTGCCCCTTTGTGTCCAAAGCTTAACTGAGGTTATTGGGATAGAGCAGGGGAGTGGGCCTAAGTAGGGTGTTCTCTTCTAGGGTCGGTGCAGACTTGATGGGCCGAATGGCCTCCTTCTGCACTGTAGGGATTCTATGGTTGTTAATGTCACCTGGCACGGCTGGTAGGGAGCAGGGTGGAATGTGGAGATCAAGGGAGCAGGAAGTTGTTTTCATGAGCGGATTCTGCTCAGAGAGTATGGCTAAGCAAGAACAAAGAAGTAAGGGGGTCCCGCGGACTGGTACTTTGGGATATGAAGAGCACATGGAGGGTATGGGACAGGATGACGACTCCAAGAGGTGTACAGGCCTCAGGTTTGGTGTCAAGTCTTTTGATGGGAAAGCAACATCAGAGCTAAATTACATCGGGCAAAGCAGGCTGATATTGGGGTGAACTTATGTTAATGCGTTCGTTCGACAGACTCGTGACAAGGCAGCGGCACCACATGATCGAGTGCTTCATGTAATACCTGCCTTCTGTCAGTCGGCAGTGGCACTTTTTCATGGCGGCTTCCTCGACGAGTGAGGCTCAGGAACTCTCTCAATGTGTCCATAGACAGTAGAATACACACAGGTGAACGGTGTGGTAGCACAGTGGTTAGCACAGTTGCTTCACAGCTCCAGGGTCCCAGGTTCGATTCCCGGCTGGGTCACTGCCTGCGCGGAGTCTGCACGTCCTCCCCGTGTCTGCGTGGGTTTCCTCCGGGTGCTCCGGTTTCCTCCCACAGTCCAAAGATGTGCAGGTTAGGTGGATTGGCCATGATAAATTGCCCTTCGTGTTCAAGAAGGTGAGCTGGGATTACGGGGATAGGGAATAGTGTAGCGGTGTGGGGTGTTCTTTCCAAGGGTGCAGGCTCGATGGGCCGAATGGCCTCCTTCTACACTGTAAATTCTATGTCTATCGTCTATGAGGGAAAGCAGGATGATACCGAGACAGGGTGATAGCAAATTCGATTATAAGCACGAGTCATGTAAGCCTGGCTTGTATTCTGTTCAATATGGAAGATTGAGGGAATATCTAGGACTGGGTTCTCCGGTTTCCCAAGCCGCATGTTTCTGGGAGGCGCGTCGTTTACTGACAACGGGATTCTCTCTTCCCGCCGCTTGTCAATGGGAATTTCCATTGAAGCCAACCATGCCTCCGGGAAACCCAACCCAAGGGGTGGGGGTGCGCTGCTGGCAGGAACATGGAATCCCAACAGCTGGAGAATTCCCGCACTCGTCCGATAGAGAAGATAAGGAAAAGCTATTTCCTCTGAAGGGGAAATCCAGGAAAAGGGGATACAGTCCTAAAGTCGGAACGAGGCCGTTGAGGAATGAAATCGGGAAATGTTTGAACTTCAGGCAAAGGGGAGTCGAAATCGGAAAAATCTGGAATTCTCCCCCTCAATGATCGTAAGAGTTGAGGGCAAACTGGAGCATTCATTATTGAGATGGATAGATTCTTCCTTGGTCAGAGCGTCGAGGGATTGAGTGTATGTTGGGCATTAGGTTAACTCTCAAACAATAGGAACCAAATGCATTCTAATATGAGGTTTCAAACTGGTGAATCGTGACTAAATACACCCCAATTTGGGGTGTATTTAGTTACGATTTGGGGTGTATTTACCCAATCCATTCAGAGAGAGTAGAACTTCCCAGAATTTAGCCTAATATTTAACATATAGAACCCAGTATGTGAGGTAATGCAATTTGGCAGATCTAATGCAGGTAGGGAATATACAGTGAATGGTAGAACCCTCAAGAGTATTGGATAGTCAGAGAGATCTTGGTATACACGTCCACAGGTCACTGAAAGGGGCAACACAGGTGGAGAAGGTAGTCAAGAAGGCATACGGCATGCTTGCCTTCATTGGCTGGGGCATTGAGTATAAAAATTGGCAAGTCATGTTGCAGCTGTATAGAACCTTAGTTAGGCCACACTTGGAGTATAGTGTTCAATTCTGGTCGCCACACTACCAGAAGGATATGGAGGCTTTAGATAGGGTGCAGAAGGGATTGACCAGGATGTTGCCTGGAATGGAGGGCATTAGCTATGATGAAAGGTTGAATAAACGCGGTTTGTTCTCACTGGAACGACAGAGGTTGAGGTCTGATAGAGGTCTACAAAATTATGAGGGGCAGAGACAGAGTGGATAGGCAGAGGCTTTTTCCCATGGTAAAGAAGTCAATTACTAGGGGGCATAGGTTTAAGGTGTGAGGGGCAAGGTTTAGAGGAGATGTACGAGGCAAGTTCTTTTACACAAACGGTAGTGGGTGTCTGGAACTCGCTGCCGGAGGAGGTGGTGGAAGCAGGGACGATAGTGACATTTAAGGGGCATCTTGACAAATACATGAATAGGATGGGAATAGAAGGATACGGACCCCGAAAGTGTAGAAGATTTTAGTTCAGACGGCCAGCATGGTTGGCGCAGGCTTGGAGGGCCGAAGGGCCTGTTCCTGTGCTGTACTTTTCTTTGTTCTTTGTTGTTCAGTAGGTTAAATGTAGCGATCCTAGCAGTGAACCATATATGGGGTGAGGTAAAATATCACAGTTTCTGTACTTTTGGGTAGAGTAATGGCTGAATTTGTCCCCCTATAAGGGTAGAAGATTTGCTGCAGAAAACACAATGTCCATTGAATGTATAAAGGTGGCTTTGTAAAGGTCAGATGTTAAAGAGTGCAACTGTTATTAATGGGAGTAGTAACCATTTAATCATGAGCTCCAGTCAATTAAAGATTGATTTACTGATCCAACAAAATGTACTTCATAGGATAAAATGTCAGTCTCTTTAATCACTAGAGATTCAATAATGTACCTGCAATATCACTTATACCAGATAAATGCATTTGTAAAGTGATCAAGTCTCACACATCAGTGATCCATTAACAATCAAGTTGCTATTTTAGGACATTCCGAAAACACGTTCCCTTTGCTCCAGAAACTGTGAGGTTTTGTTTGGTCAGGAATCCACTACCTCATCCAGAAAGATCCATCATCTCATTAATAATCACCCAGTACCTCATTCATAATCCTACATTTCCTCATCCATAATCCTCCAACACCTTACCCATAATCCTCCAGCACCTCACCCATAATCCTCCAACACCTCATCCATAATTCCCCAACACCTCATCCATAATCCTCCAACTCCTTATCCATAATCCTCCAACACCTCACCCATAATCCCCCAAGACCTTATCCATAATTCCCCAACACCTCATCCATAATCCTCCAACACCTTATCCATAATTCCCCAGCACCTCACCCATAATTCTCCAGCACCTCGTCCATGATCCTCCATTACCTCATCCATAATCCTCCACTATTTTATCCATAATTCTCCAGCATCTTACCCATAATCCTCCAGCACCTCATCCATAATCCTCCACTACCTCACTTATAACCCTCCCCTACTTCACTCAAAATCATCCAGTTCCTCACTCAGGCATTTTGGAAGATCCAATTCAAGAGCGAACTATACGGTAAATGAAAAAGCCCTGGGGGAAAATTGATGTACAGCGAGACCTGGGTGTTCAGGTCCATTGTACCCTGAAGGTGGCTGCGCAGGTCGATAGAGTGGTCAAGAAGGCATACGGCATGCTTTCCTTCATCGGAAGGGGTATTGAGCACAAGAGTAGGCAGGTCATGTTACAGTTGTATAAGACTTTGGTTCGGCCACATTTGTAATACTGCGTACAATTCTGGTCGCCACATTACCAGAAGGATGTGGATTTTTTGGAGAGGGTGCAGAGGAGGTTCACCAGGATGTTGCCTGGTATGGAGGGCGCTAGCTATGCAGAGAGGTTGAGTAGATTCGGATTATATTAACTAGAAAGACGGAGGTTGAAGGGGGACCTCATTGAGGTCTACAAAATCGTGAGAGGTATAGACAGGGTGGATATCAAGAAGCTTTTCCCCAGAGTGGGGGACTCAATTACTAGGGGTCACAAGTTCAAGGTGAGAGGGGAAAAGTTTAAGGGAGATATGCGTAGAAAGTTCTTTACGCAGAGGGTGGTGGGTGCCTGGAGCGCATTGCCGGCGGAGGTGGTAGAGGCGGGAACGATAGCATCATTTAAGATGTATCTAGACCAGGGGTGGGCAAACTTTTCCGTGCAAGGGCCACATTCAGAAATTCACAATTTTAAAGGGCCGCATAATATATTAAGTAAAATAATTACTTCACCCGGTTATGATTCTGGGCGCCTCATATAGAACATAGAACAGTACAGCACAGAACAGGCCCTTCGGCCCTCGACGTTGTGCCGAGCAATGATCACCCTACTCAAGTCAACCTATCCACCCTATACCAGTAAGTAACCCAACAGCCCCCTCCCCATTAACCTTAAAAAAAAATAAAAAATGTTTGAAAAAAAAATTTTTTTAAACAAATTTTTTTTTTTTTTAATGACTTGGTGGGACGCATAAAGACCTTTGGCGGGCCACATGCGGCTCGCGGGCCGTAGTTTGCCCACCCCTGATCTAGACAGATACATGAATGGGCAGGGAGCAGAGGGATACAGATCCTTAGAAAATAGGCGACAGTTATGGATGGAGGATCTGGATCGGCGCAGGCTGGGAGGGCCGAAGGGCCTGTTCCTGTGCTGTAATTTTTCTTTGTTCTTTGTTCAGGTGTCGCAGCCATATGAGATCAATCTCAACTAAGGAGGCACTGAGTGTTTTCAATAAAGCCATATCCCTGACCGCTTACATAAGCACTGGAAACTCATGATGGGTGTGTGTCTCCTCCTCTAGTTCTGGAGGATTGTATTGAGGAAAGCTCCCTGAATACCATTGCGACCAGGTCCTGTTTGGATTTTGCGGGCTTAGTTTGGGCTCAGGAAAGATGGCTTCAGTAAATGAAGGGAGAGTTGTGCTGTGGCACGTTCTCCACTTCACCAATTTTCAATTAACAGTTCAACAGCAAAAAAATAAATAAAGAAAAGGTCTCTGAGCTTACTTTCCTGCTGTTATGGGCCAGGGTTTAGAGAACCCCAAAGTGTATCATGGAGTTCAACTGACCCACAACTTTTACTAGCTTGTGGTATGGGGAGCACACGGCCCACTCTACAGGTGTGGTGCAGCAGGAATAGAAAAGTATTTTTTAAAGCAAAACAATGTTTATTCTATGAACTCAATGATGTGTTAGGCAGGTTGGTTCGACGTTGACTGGAACTGGATGCAGGGAAGCTAGAAACAAACGTCTAACACCGGAGATGATCCAACACTGTTTTATTTAACTAGTGGACTGCTGTACATGTTCAGCTGTGGGTTTACACTCTACTAATCCTACTGATGACCTCTTACTGGCTCAACAGGACTTACTCGCTGCCGCATGGTGATAGTCCTCACTAACTCGTGCACTCTGACTGTCTCAGTAGCTGGGTCCCAAGAGCGGGAGTCTTAATGCCCTGTGGGCTTTATAGTGGTGGTGTCCTGTCTGGTGATTGGTTGTTCTGTGTTGTGTGTTCATTGGTCATCCTGTGTGTCAATCACTGCCTGTCTGCATCTCATTATATACATGAGTGGATATTATGACATCTCCCCTTTTTAAAAAAATAAGTTTTAGAACGTGAAGGTATATACATGCCTGACTATGTACAAGTGGGGAATGAATGAACATATGTACATGGGAAGGTGTCTATCGTGCAGATACAGAGAAAACTGAACAAAATTTACAAAAGTAAACTCTACAGATTCAGTCTTTGAGGCGGGCGCCGAATTCTGGTCAACCGCCGCAGAGGTGGAGCAGGAGACACCGGCACTTGGACAGGCGGGATTACTGGCATTGCGGCGGTGTTGTGGACATGGTGTGGACTCGCTGGACCAGATTCAGGAGCTTGCAGGCGCGAGCACCGAGCAGGGACGCCCTGTCAGGCCAGACGATCTCGAATCATAAAGTTGCCTTGATTTCCTTGTGAGATACCCCTAGCTGACACGATCCACTGGCAGCTATGGCATTGCCATTGTAGTCGAGGAGTTGGCAGGCTGGTGGAAGAATGGTTGGCTGGTCACAGATGCTGTCGAGATCTGACTGTGATATGAGGTTCGCAGACGCGCCAGTGTCCAGTTTAAATCGGATGCGGACCTGGTTGATTGTGAGGATAGCAGACCACTCGTCGTCAGGATCCACTGTGAGGATCGAAAGTGGCGTTGCAGGTGGTGGAGACCAGATCGTGTGTGATTATGATGCCCACCCGATATGGAGACTCGAGGCAGTCGGCATCGGGATCCGTTGGGCTGTCGGGTTCAGAATCCTGTATGTCTTGTTGTACCAAGCGGACACTTCCGCACCGTATCTGGGATCACTGGCTGATAATCAGTGGAGCGGACCTGCAGAAGGCCGCGTAACAGCCGGGCTTCACACACTGTAGACATCGCCGTCCTTTGGCTGGACATTGCCGCTTTAAATGGGCGGAGCCACAATTCAGACACGTCGTAGCGCTGATGTCAGCATGTTCCGTGTGCCAACGCGCATGCGCAGTGCGGTCGGCCGACGTACACACATGCGCATTAGGGTTTTCAGCCTCGTAGCCCACCCGGTCGTGGCGCGCATGTGTAGGGACTCGGGAAAAGCGCACAAAATGGCCACTCTCCTCGATACTGCGGCCTGGCATTTTTGCGATGGCCTGCACCCATTCTGCCCCATGGGAGGTCAGTTTTGCAGTTTCTGCCACCCTGATGTGGGAGTAACGATTCTTGGCATGCTCATGGACCTCGCAAGTCTCGATAGCGATGGAAAGGGTGCGCAGTTTGATTTTGAGGAGCTGCTGCCGCAGGGAATCGGAGTGGGCCCTGAAAACGATCTGATCCCGGATCATGGAATCAGCTGTCGAGCCATAATTACATGACTGCGCCAGAATGCGGAGATGGGTCAGGAAGGACTGATAAGGTTCATCCTTACCCTGAAGTCTCTGTTGGAAGATGTACCGTTCAAAGCTCTCATTCACCTCAATGTCGCAGTGGCTGTCGAGTTTTAGCAGAACTGTTTTGAACTTCGTATTGTCTTCGCCGTCGGCAAACGTAAGCGAGTTGTAGATATGGATGGCGTGGTCCTCCGCGGTCGAGAGAAATAGCGCAATCTTCCTTGCATCCGATTCTGCCTCGAGGTCAGAGGCCTCGATACACAGGAGGAACTTTTGCTTGAAGAGTTTCCAAATTGCTGCTCTCTGACATCACTGCAGTAATAAACACCCATTTCTTAAAGGTACTCTCATTACAGATATGTATATACACACCCATTTATAAACACCCATTTCTTAAAGGTACTCTCACTACAGATATGTATATACACACCCATTTATAAACACCCATTTCTTAAAGGTACTCTCACATGACACTGCCTATCTCTAAAATTTCAATTAAAACAACACACACAGATCAAATACCACTTATTAATAAAGTTAGCATTCAGTGGCTTACAGATTTATTCACAAAGTCCTTAGAGGCTTTCAGAAGTCAGTGTGAGAAACACACCTCATTTCTTCAGAACCCAGAGTAGAATTCAAAAAATGAAACTAAAAACGACAGACACAGGCGAGGTTACCGGGGATGCGGAGCTGCGGAGGAGGTTGGATGTTTTCCATTTCACTGCATGGACGCTTGCTGGTCATTGCAGATTCACTCGAGGTAGGTTCGGCAGGATTAATAGGACTCTGGTACCATGATGTGTTAGGCAGGTTGGTTCGACGTTGACTGCAACTGGATGCAGGGAAGCTAGAAACAAACGTCTAACACAGGAGATGATCCAACACTGTTTTATTTAACCATGGACTGCTGTACATGTTCAGCTGTGGGTTGACACTCTACTAATCCTACTGATGACCTCTTACTGGCTCGACCAGACTTACTAGCTACCGCATGGTGATAGTGCTCACTGACTTGTGCACTCTGACTGTCTCAGTATCTGGGTCCCGAGAGAACTGGAGTCTTAATGCCCTGTGGGCTTTATAGTGGTGGTTTCCTGTCTGGTGATTGCTTGTTCTGTGTTGTGTGTTCATTTGTCATCCTGTGTGTCAATCACTGCCTGTCTGCATCTCATTATATACATGAGTGGATATTATGACACTCAAGTTAACCTTTTCAAAACATACGGTGAACATCTTAGCAACTATCAATTCAAATACAACCCCCAAAGACTACACCACTAAGTAATCCTTTAAGCTTTCCTTTTAACATCCATAAGACTTAAAAACAAAACCTTTAACAGAAGCACCTCAGGTTTAACTTCACTACTGAGAACAGTTACGTTTGAAATCAGCAAATGGACATTCATAAGTTTTCAGAGATTCACACACATCCTGCTGTGATTGCAGCTTCTCCAACACTAAAATGAAACCAAACCCACCCTGCAGCAAAATGCCTAAAGCGAAAGTAAAAAGCTGACAGACAGCCCAGCTCCACCCACTCTCTGACATTACTGCAGTAATAAACACCCATTTCTTAAAGGTACTCTTACTACAGATATTTATATACACACCCATTTAGAAACACCCATTTCTTAAAGGTACTCTCACATGACACTGCCTACCTCTAAAATTTCAATTAAATCAACACACACAGATCAAATGCCACTTATTAATAAAGTTAGCATTCAGTGGCTTACAGATTTATTCACAAAGTCCTTAGAAGAGAAGCTTTCAGAAGTCAGTGTGAGAAACACACCTTATTTCTTCAGAACCCAGAGTAGAAGTCAAAAAATGAAACTATGAACGACAGACACAGGGTAGGGCTGAAAACAAAACAACGAAACCGACCCAATCCCTCCCTTGTATTTTGGGCAGCACGGTAGCATTGTGGATAGCACAATCGCTTCGCAGCTCCAGGGTCCCAGGTTCGATTCCCGGCTTGGGTCACTGTCTGTGCGGAGTCTGCACGTTCTCCCCGTGTCTGCGTGGGTTTCCTCTGGGTGCCCCGGTTTCCTCCCACAGTCCAAAGATGTGGTTAGGGTGGATTGGCCATGATAAATTGCACTTAGTGTCCAAAATTGCCCCTAGTGTTGGGTGGGGTTACTGGGTTATGGGGATAAGGTGGAGGTGTTGACCTTGGGTCGGGTGCTCTTTCCAGGAGCCGGTGCAGACTCGATGGGCCGAATGGCCTCCTTCTGCACTGTAAATTCTATGATAATCTATGAGTGACATCACAGACTGTCTAGCTGGAAACCCCTTAATCACAGTTTTAGTAGCTGTGTAATCTGGGTACCTTTACCAAAGTTCTTTTAATAACATGACTGCATAACAGACACATAATATAATATGTAATGACATTTCCTACAATCATCACTTCAGGGGTGACACAGTGGTTAGCACTGCTACCTCACAGTGCCAGGGATCCGGCTTCTATCCTGTCGTGATCTCTGCATGTAGTAATACATGATCAGACTATGTTAAGCAAGTGCAGGCAATTGAACACTAGATGGCGCCACTATTAGGACCGAGAAAAAGGTTTTCCCGCTCATTTCTAGAGGAGAGTGCGTCACGAGTGCAGAGAGTACACAGCTAGAGCGAAGAAGGTAATAGATATCAGCATTATCTTATTTAATAGTTTCATCTCCAGTTATCTGTTTGTTTACTAGTTCAGTATTAAGTAAAAAGAACTCACAAGATTATTTTCTATTACTCATTAAATTGCTTTCTCATCACTGGAAGACTACGTCTATATTTCAACAACTCGGCTGGACGAAAATAGTAATGTATATTTTACAATATCGTAAAAATATCCGACCTCAGGTGACTGTCTGTGTGGAGTTTGCATGTTCTCCCCGTGTGTGCGTGGGTTTCCTCCGGGTGCTCCGGTTTCCACCCACAGTTCAAAGATGTGCGGGTCAGGTGGATTGGCCGTGATAAATTGCCCCTTAGTGTCCAAAAGGTTAAGTGGGGTTATGGGTCAAAATCCTGGAACTCCCTTCCTGACAGCACGGTGGGTGTTTCTACACCTCAGGGACTGCAGTGGTTCAAGAAGACAGCTCACCACCACCTTCTCAAGGGCAACTAGGGATGGGCAATAAATGTTGGCCTAGCCACATCCCGTTAATTAATTTAAAAAAAACAACCATTGGAAGGAAGCAAGAAGTAGCCCACGTCCCTCTCCTCTCCCATTCTCTTCATATTCTAACTATCTGCTCAGCAATCCACAAAGCCGATCGACAATAGGCTGGGTTCTCTGCTGGCGGGATTGTCCGTAGGGCCGGCCTTGCACCCACGCCCAGGGATTTCCCGACAGCGTGGGGCTGCCCACAATGGGAAACCCCATTGGCCGGCTGACGGGCCGGAGAATCCCGCCCCATGTTCATCCTACCAACCTCACCATTCAAATCAAGACCAGAGACAAATACGACACCAATCCCTTGAAAAAGAAAACACATTATCCCCACTCTCTGCCTTCTACCAGTCAGCCAGTCCTCTGTCCATCTTATACCCTTAGCACCATGGGCTCTTATCTTATTTAACAGCCTCCTATATGGCACCTTGTCAAATGCCTTCTGGAAATCTAACACATCCACTGGTTTTCCTTTGTCTAACTTTCTTGTTAACGCCTCAAAGAATTCTACCAGATTTAATAACGATAATAATAATCTTCATTAGTGTCAGAAGTAGTCTTACATTAACGTTGCAATGAAGTTACTGTGAAAATCCCCGAGGGAGTGGAACTCCCTCCCTGACAGCACGGTGGGTGTTTCTACACCTCAGGGACTGCAGTGGTTCAAGAAGACAGCTCACCACCACCTTCTCACATTCCGGCGCCTGTTTGGGTACACAGAGGGAGAATTCAAAACGTCAAACTCACCTGACAAGCACGTCTTTCGGGACGTGTGAGAAGAGACCAGGGCAGACGGAGGAAACCCACCCAGACACGGGGAGAACGTGCAGACTCCGCACAGACAGTGACTCAAGCCGGGATTCGAACCCGATCCCTGGCGCTGTGAGGCTGCAGTGCTAACCACTGTGCTACCATTGCAAGTGTTTCCCTCTTTTGTTTCAATATATGTGCTTAAAAATCATAATTTTAATCCTCCAAGTTTGATTAAAGGATCACAGTCCTTCGGGAATTGGCCATTCTGTAGACAAACAATTGCAACTTTCAATAAAAATAAAAGTTACTTCGCAACTGGCTTTCACTCACATTCGATATGTGTTCAGGGCCGGGATTCTCCCCTACCCGGTGGGGCGGGGGGCCCCCGGCGTGATGGAGTGGGGTGAACCACTCCGCCGTCGGGCCACCCCAAAGGTGCGGATGTTTCCGCACCTCTGGGGGCCAAGCCCTCACATTGAGGGGCTAGGCCCGCGCCGGAGTGGTTCCCGTCATGCCGGCTGGCGTGGAAGGCCTTTGGCTCCACGCCGGCCAGGGCCGAAGGGATTTCGCCGGCCGACGGAAGTCCATACGTACGCCGGAGCGTCAGCGGCTGCCGACATCATCCCCGTGCATGCGCAGGGGAGGGGGTCACTTCCGCCTCTGCCATGGTGAAGACTATGGCGAAGGCGGAAGGAAAAGAGTGCCCCCACAGCACAGGCCTGCCCGCCGATCGGTGGGCCCTGATCGCGGGCCAGGCCACCATGGGGGCACCCCCCGGGGCTAGATCGCCCTGCGCCCCCTCCCAGGACCCCGGAGCCCGCCTGTTCCGCCTGCTCCCGCCGGTAAGATAGGTGGTTTGATCCACGCCGGCGGGAGAGGGTTGACAGCGGCGGGACTTCGGCCCATCGCAGGCCGGAGAATCGCCGGGGTGGGCACGCCGACCGGCGAGGAGCGATTCCCGGCCCCGCTGAATCTCCGGTGCCGGAGAATCCGGGACACGGCGGGGGCGGGATTCACGGCGGCCCCCGGCGATTCTCCGACCCGGCGGGGGGGTCGGAGACTCCCGCCCCAGGTCTCTATGCTCATTCTTAATATTTTCAATGTTAGTATTTTACAGCTGCCTTCTGGAAAGCGGCAGGGAGGACAGTTTGTGGAGCTTCCACCATGGGTGACTACACACAAGTTTAAAACTGGTGTGAAAGATTGTGGAAACTCAGTTTGTACTGTGGGGAAATAGAGTTTGAAATTCCTCGATCTTCGAGCTCTGCTTCGGCCGAGTGTGAGCGAATTGTGTTGGAGGTTGGGAGGGGGAATGCAGAGTTTATCAGAAACTCCGCTGTTTGGTGATCAGGACAGTGTTCCCAATCTCCTGCCTGATGTTTGTCCCTCAAGCAGAAGCTGGATGATCTGGTTAAATATCCACCCTGCCGGTTTAACGTTTGCTGTGTGTAAATTAGCCGCTGCATTTGTCCGTTGTCTAACCCTTCACCTCAGGGGAAACAGCTGCTCCCTATCCACCCTGTCCATGCCCCTCATAAACCTGTACACCTCGATCAGATTCAATTATTAACTTACAGCTGACTCCAAATGAAGAAACTGAACTTCTGGGCCACACCTGCGCCTCACCAAGTCAATGAGACTGCCAGAGTTCTGGAGTAGTGTCTCCGAGGAGTATCCAGTGCTGAGTAAAACAAGTATTTTGTTGCCATTTCCCTTCATAACTGCGTGCATGTGTGGGGTCGGATTTTACATCCTCACAAGGATCCTCCCAGGTTCACCGGACAAGAAGGCAATGCACATATTAGGTTCAGGGTTCAGCCGTTCCCTATGTGCTGAATCCTGAACCTAATATGTGCATTGCCTTGTTGTCCGGTGAACCTGATTGGAGTGATATCGTGAGGACCAACCAGGCTTATCTGTCACATTAAAGGTAAGCGTATATGGTGTGTTGCAACGGTCAGTCAGCATGGGTTGCGAAGATCGGCCGGTTGGTAAAAGTGGGTCCGGGAACAAAGTTTGAAAAACACTGGTTTAAATAAATGAAAGAAAATATTAAAATAAAGAAATGCTCTCCAGTCCACAAACTCCCTGTGCCCCAACCATGCAAACCCATGGACTTATCCACCCCACCCCTCCCATGCAACCCCATGGACTTATCCACCCCACCCCTCCCATGCAAACCCATGGACTTATCCACCCCACCCCTCCCATGCAACCCCATGGACTTATCCACCCCACCCCTCCCATGCAAACCCATGGACTTATCCACCCCACCCCTCCCATGCAAACCCATGTCCTGGGGCAGCACGGTAGCATAGTGGTTAGCACTGTTGCTTCACAGCTCCGGGGTCCCGGCTTCAATTCCCCGCTTGGGTCACTGTCTGTGCGAAGTCTGCATCTTCTCCCCGTGTCTGCGTGGGTTTCATCCGGGTGCTCCGGTTTCCTCCCACAGTCCAAAGACGTGCAGGCTAGGTGGATAGGCCATGATAAATTGCTCTAAGTGTTGAAACAGTTTAGGAGGGGTTATTGGGTTCAGGGGATAAGTTGGGAGTGAGGGCTTCAGTGGGTTGGTGCGGACTCGATGGGCTGAATGGCCTCCTTCTGCACTCTATGTTCTATGTTCTTCAACCCTCTGCCCTGTTCCGTTATCCCTTCCATGCCAACTAGCCTAGTATCCTTGGACACTTTCTTGACAGCTTTGAAAGTTCTGTGACAACTGGACAATTCCTTGACAGTTCCTTGACAGCTTGACAATTCGAATGAGTTTGTGCCTAATTTAACATTTTATTTTAACAATCCCAAAGGGTGCTTTGTCTCTCCCGAAGGTGTGCCAGGACCCTATCCAAAGAAAAGTCTTATCTCTCCAGAAGCCTATCCTGGTTATCCAAATGAAACCTCCATGTTCAGACCTATTCTGATCTCCACACTCTGTGTTTTGCAATCTTGGCCGACAAAAAAATTCCACTTCAGCGGAGGAAGCTGTTGACGGAAATGGCCAGCTGCCTCCATGAATCCCACTTGCACGAACTAACCTCCATTCAGTCTCACCCCCGCCCCCTGAACAAATGGCACGCGCCCTGTTTAGAGGCGGGGCTTAGGATTTTCAGCCATTTCCAGGACCTTCACCAAAATGGAAAGGTTTGTGCCGAAGATCCGAGCCTCAGTTTTCATGGTTTGCACAAAAAGGGTCAAATTGTATTCACTGCTTCGGTGAGGCGGGGGTGTGTGGGGGTCGGGGGGGGGGGGGGGGGGGGTCAACTTTGTCAGGACTGGAAAAATCCCATCAGTAGGAAGCACTTTGAGTGATTCGACCAATTGACCTCCTCGCTGCTCCGGAATTTGGGAGTGAGCGAATCGCAGTTGGTGGAGGAAACGTGCGGCGGTGTCCCGGAATGAATTGGAACGTTGGCCGATCAGCTGCGGAGAAGGCTCGGGGTCCCGACAAACCTGCGGGGGGGGGGGCCGCGCCCGCAAAACGCGACACGTTCAACGCGAGAGAGTGGAAGTGCCGGCTGATTTTCATACGAAGTAGTTGGAGGAGCAGATGAATAAATCAATTCCTGCTCCGCTCGCAGGCTGTGGCCGCGCTGCTTAAATGTGGTGTATGTGTTTACATTGCAGAAGGTTTAGCATATCCATCACAGGTGCTAATGGAATGTGAACCTTCTCAGTGCTGAGTGCCCTTTCCATAATGTGCACATTAACCATCCTGTAACATCAGCAAAGATCAGTCATCTGAAAACTTCTAATTCCGAATATTAGAATAATGCTGGAAGATCTGTGAAGACCATCTTAATGTTTCTCAGTTCATGGTCCTGGCTAAATACTTTGAGACGTAATCATTTCATCTCGCTGCATTTAATTTGGTGAGGTTTGGAGCACACTGAATAAAACAGCCTACGGGCGGCAGAGATTGTAAAAGGGGGACACAAAAGGGGGATGGCCAGGGGCTTTGGACGGGGAGGTGGAGGCAGGCGGGCAGCGCGCGGAGGGTGAGTCCCACTGGAGATGCCAGTGCGGCAGGAGCCCTCCTGTTGGGTGGGCCCTGTCAGCTGCTTCTGGGGAAGGCTGCTTTCGTGGGCATCATCGAGAGGGGGGAGAGAGGCAGCGCCAGGAGCTACCGAACTGGTCCCACTGTCAGGTCAAGATGACCGGTTGATGAGGTGCCAAACGGCTCCACTTAACAAACTTGCCCATAGTTCACCAAAGGTCAAAGATCCAACTTCATGATTTGATTTTTGATTTTGATTTTGATTTGATTTATTGTCACATGTACCGAACTACAGTGAAAAGTATTTTTCTGTGGCTGAGGGAACGTGCACAGTATGTACATAGTAGACAAAAAGAGCAATCAACAGAGAACATTGACAAATGGTATTTCGACAAACAGTGATTGGTTACAGTGCGGAACAAGGGGCCAAACAAAGCAAATACATGAGCAAGAGCAGCATAGGGCGTCGTGAATAGTGTTCCTGCAGGGAACAGATCAGTCCCAGGGGGAGTCGTTGAGGAGTCTTGTAGCTGTGGGGAAGAAGCTGATCCTATGTCTGGATGTGCGGGTCTTCAGACTTCTGTACCTTCTGCCTGATGGAAGGATCTGGAAGAAGGCAAAGCCTGGGTGGGAGGGGTCTTGATAATGCTGTCTGCCTCCCTGAGGCAGCGGGACGTGTGTTCAGAATCAATGTGGGGGTAGCAAGCTTGAGCGTTACATAAAGGGGAAGGCATCCAACTTTTCTTCCGTCTTAAATGGCAAACGGGCATCACTTGCATGGCCAATCCCTTATTGCCCTCAAACTGAGCGGCATTTTAAGGGTCAATCACATTGTCGTGGGTCTGGAGTCACTTGTAGTCTAGACCAGGTAAGGACGGCAGATTTCCTTCCCGAAAGGACATTAGTGAACCAGGATTTTGTACGACAATTGGCAATGGTTTCACGGTCCCAGATTTTTATCGAATTCAAATTTTGCCATCTGCCGCGATGGGATTTGAACCCGGGTCCCCAGAGCACCAGCCTGGGTCTATGGATTACTAGTCCAGCGATAATACCACTGAGCCACCGCCTCGCCCAACTTGAAGGTAAGAAGCTCGCTTATTTCAGGGTGTCTGAAAGCATTCTGGGGTTGGTTTTGGAACGGTTGTGATCTATCCCTGGATTTGTTGCGGAGACCTGCCGCGTCCTCACAGGGAGAGGGGGAGGAACAGGCAACCTGTCCAGACAAAGGTTGCAACAGGCGTGGAGTTTGCAACTGTCGGGAGATGTAGCAGATACATTGGATAGGAGATGTCATGTGAAGCTTCACTGGCCTTGACCACGCACATGAGATCACTGGACTTCTTATGGTACCGTTGTCAGTCCCTGTCCAAATGCCAGGAAGTGACCTCCCTGGTCACCTGTGCCCAATCCCTTCTGAGGGCCGCCCATGAAAGCTTCCTGGCACCCTCCCATGGAACCATGACATAGTTCCTCCTGTCCACCTCCAGCACTAAGGCTTCGACCACCACATCCAAAACCCTGTAGAACCCTGTAGGCCTCTGTCTGGCCTAATATCCCATTTTCCTTGTTTCGGATGGAAGCAATAGCATTCAATGAAATGAAATGAAATGAAAATTGCTTATTGTCACAAGTAGGCTTCAATGAAGTTACTGTGAAAAGCCCCTAGTCGCCACATTCCGGCACCTGTCCGGGGAGGCTGGTACGGGAATCGAACCGTGCTGCTGGCCTGCTTGGTCGACAGCGGCCCCCTGTAATTTTGCCCAGATCCCCTTCAAGAGGGGCAGGCTGACTTTAAGAACAGAAGGTTGGCTGTCCCACCTGGTTAGCAGCACACACTTCCTGGCTCTCGGCAAAGGCAGTCAGCAGGATGCCAGTTGTCCAGTCCCATACCACAAACAGGTCAATGAGGTGGCAACATGTTGCCCACGTCCACCAGAAGCACTGTGGACCAGTTCGCAAGTTCCTTGCCTGGAAAATGGCGCTCACCAACTTTTGGTCGAGGGAACCTGAACGTGGCACAGGCAATCCAGGATTCTGGAAAAAGTACAGCGCAAAGTAAAACAAAAAAAAATACTGTGCGCAGGAAATCTGAGCAAACGCTCCATGAGGAGGCCAGACACTGACCGGGGAGTCAAGACACTGACCGGGGAGTCTAGACACTGACCGGGGAGTCTAGACACTGACCGGGGAGTCTAGGCACTGACTGGGGAGCACAGACACTGACTGGGGAGTCTAAACACTGACTGGGGAGTCTAGACACTGACTGGGGCCTCCGGACACTGACTGGGGCCTCCGGACACTGTCTGGGGAGTCTAGACACTGACTGGGGAGCACAGACACTGACTGGGGAGTCTAGACACTGACTGGGGAGTCTAGACACTGACTGGGGAGCACAGACACTGACTGGGGAGTCTAGACACTGACGGGGGCCTCCAAACACTGACTGGGGAGTCTGGACACTGTCTGGGGCCTCCAGACACTGACTGGGGAGCGCAGACACTCCATGTTGAGTTCAGTTACTACACAGGGCATAGCTGCTACTCCATAGAAATAACGTTTATCTCTTCAGACGTTACGCACCCTCTAACCCATCAGCCCCACAATGGCAATCAGGGTCCTGAATATAGTTGATCTGCGCAGAGATTAATCCTCAGGCAGTTGGTGTCAGCGGATGGCACGGTTAGCATCGTTGCTTTACGGCGCCAGGGTCCTGGGTTCGATTCCCGGCTCGGGTCATTGTCTCTGCGGAGTCTGCACGTTCTGCCCCGTGCCCGTGTGGGTTTCCCCCGGGTGCTCCGGTTTCCTCCCACAGTCCAAAGATTGGGAAGGTTAGATGGATTGGCCGCGACAAATTGCCCCTTAGTGTACAAACAAAAACTTAGGTGGGGTTACTGGGTTGTGGCGATAGGGTGGAGGTGTGGGCTTAAGTAGGGATATCTTCCCAAGGGTTGGTGTTGGCTTGATGGGCCGAATGGCCTCCTTCTACACTGTGAAGCAGGGTCTGGACTCCCCGTGTACTTTCCCCCGGTTTTCAAAACCTCAGGGCGTTCCAAAGCCCTTAAATACCCGTGAATCATAGAATCATTGAATTTACAGTGCAGAAGGAGGCCATTCGGCCCATCGAGTGAAGGGGAGTCTCCGTACCAGCGCAGGAAATGTGACTCCGATTTGCACATGCCGATTTGCAGATGCTGCAAATCGACTTGGGATGGCTCGCTGGGCGCTACATGAATGCAACCTTTCTTTCTACTTCCCAGAACCTGGTATCCGTTCAGTGAAAGTCCGAGCAATCTCTTCCTTCCGAGATGTACACTCAGCATTGCAACAGCAAAATTGTGGGCAATTATTGGTTTTAGCAGTGGACAATACTCAACAAGCCAACAGCAATATTTGATCTCTCTCTGTCCAAAACTGGCTACCTCCTGCAACTGTTAAACTCATTGAGTAATCAATTAGCGGGGACAGAACTGTGTTTAGTAGCTCATTAAACTGGCAGAGAATTGCAATCCAGAGTGCACTTGACTCCTTCTTTCTAATGTGGCTTCTTGGATCATTAGCAAAGCACACTGTCCACTCACAGAGCGCGGAGAGGGGAGCACTCCGAGACGTCGCAATTTGATGCCCTCTCTAAAGATTACTATGTAAACACGATGGAGGATAAAAGATCTTTTTGTCTTGAAGGAGAGGCCGAAAACGGATTTCAACTTTGTTGGTCCAACGATGAACTGTTTAGTTTCTGCCTGACAAACCTGCGCCTCATAGTGCACTCCGAACACCCCCCCCCCCCCCCCCACACCCCGGTCAGCCTCCAGTAACACAGGACAGGCCCAAGCTGACCCTCCACACAGAGTGCCCGCTCACCATGCCAACCCAAGCGTGAATGAGGCAAAGGAAATAAAACACAGCCTGGCGTCTGGGGGCGCAGGGAGTTGGGGGGAGGGGGATGTGTATGTGTTTGTGTGTGTGTGTGTGTGTGAGAGAGCGGATGAGTGTGAGAGCTGTGGGGGTGAGTGTGGGTGGGTTGAGGGGGATGAGTTTGGGAGGGGTTGAGGGGATGGGGGGGGGGGTGTGATGGGTGGGCTGGGGTGATGGGCTGGGAGTGAGTGATGGGGTGGGCGGGGGTGATAGGGTGTGTGACGGGGTGTGGATGTGTGTGATGGGGTGGAGGTGGTGGGGTGTGTGATGAGGTGGGGGGGTGACGGGGTGGGGGTGTGTGATGGGGAGGGGGGGGATGGGGTGGGGCTGTGTGACGGGGTGTGGGTGTGTGATGAGGTGGGGTTGTGTGATTGGGTGGGGTCGGGGGGTGTGATCGGGTGGAGTGGGGGTGTGTGATGAGGTGGGGTTGTGTGATTGGGTGGGGTCGGGGGGTGTGATCGGGTGGAGTGGGGGTGTGTGTGATGGGGTGGGGGTGTGTGGGCCATGTGATGGGGTGGGTGGGGTGATGGGGTGGGCGGTGATTGCGTGGGGGGTGTGTGATGGGGTGGGGGGGTGATGTGGTGGGGGGGTGAGTGATGGGGTGGTGAGTGATGGGGTGGGGGGTGATGGGGTGGGGGGGTGATAGGGTGGGGGGGTGATGGAGTGGAGGGTGTGATGGGGTGGGGGTGTGTGGGATGGGGTGGGGGGTTGATGGGGTGGGGGGTGATGGAGTGGAGGGTGTGTGGTGGGATGGGGGGCTGATGGGGTGGGGGGTGTGTGATGGGGTGGGGGTGATGGGGTGTGGGTGAGTTATGGGATGGGATGGGGGTGTAGGATGGGGTAGGGGTGTGTGATGGGGTGGGGGGTTGATGGGGTGGTGGGGTGATGGAGTGGAGGGTGTGATGGGGTGGGGGTGTGTGGGATGGGGTGGGGTGAGTGATGGGGTGGGGGGTGATGGGGTGGGGTTAAGTGATCTGGGGGGTGAGTGATGGGGTGGGGGTTGTGTTATGGGGTGGGGTGAGTGATGGGGTGGGGGGTGATGGGGTGGGGGGTGTGTGATGGGGTGGGGGTGAGTGATGAGGTGGGGGGTGTGTGATGGGGTGTGGGTGAGTGATGGGGTGGGGGGTGTGTGATGGGGTGGGGGGTGATGGGGTGTGGGTGAGTTATGGGATGGGGGTGTAGGATGGGGTGGGGGGGTGTAATGGGGTGTGGGTGAGTTATGGGATGGGATGGGGGTGTAGGATGGGGTGGGGGGGTGTAATGGGGTGTGGGTGAGTTATGGGATGGGATGGGGGTGTAGGATGGGGTGGGGCGTGTGATGGGGTGGAGGGTGTGATGGGGTGGGGGGTGATGGGGTGTGGGTGAGTTATGGGATGGGATGGGGTGTAGGATGGGGTGGGGGTGTGTGATGGGGTGGAGGGTGTGATGGGGTGGGGGGTGATGGGGTGTGGGTGAGTTATGGGATGGGATGGGGGTGTAGGATGGGGTGGGGGTGTGTGATGGGGTGGAGGGTGTGATGGGGTGGGGGGTGATGGGGTGGGGGTGTGTGATGGGGTGTGGGTGAGTTATGGGATGGGGTGTAGGATGGGGTGGGGGGTGATGGGGTGTGGGTGAGTTATGGGATGGGATGGGGGTGTAGGATGGGGTGGGGCGTGTGATGGGGTGGAGGGTGTGATGGGGTGGGGGGTGATGGGGTGTGGGTGAGTTATGGGATGGGATGGGGGTGTAGGATGGGGTGGGGGTGTGTGATGGGGTGGAGGGTGTGATGGGGTGGGGGGTGATGGGGTGGGGGTGTGTGATGGGGTGTGGGTGAGTTATGGGATGGGGTGTAGGATGGGGTGGGGGGTGATGGGGTGTGGGTGAGTTATGGGATGGGATGGGGGTGTAGGATGGGGTGGGGCGTGTGATGGGGTGGAGGGTGTGATGGGGTGGGGGGTGATGGGGTGTGGGTGAGTTATGGGATGGGATGGGGGTGTAGGATGGGGTGGGGGTGTGTGATGGGGTGGAGGGTGTGATGGGGTGGGGGGTGATGGGGTGGGGGTGTGTGATGGGGTGTGGGTGAGTTATGGGATGGGATGGGGGTGTAGGATGGGGTGGGGGGTGATGGGGTGTGGGTGAGTTATGGGATGGAATGGGGGTGTAGGATGGGGTGGGGGTGAGTGATGGGGTCGAGGGTGTGATGGGGTGGGGGCTGATGGGGTGTGGGTGAGTTATGGGATGGGGGTGTAGGATGGGGTGGGGATGTGTGATGGGACGGGACAGGAACATCCACATTGACATCGATCCACAAACGTCCGCAGTGAAACTCCAGCCGCCCAGTTCACCTAAAATTACATAGAATTACATAGAATTTACAGTGCAGAAGGAGGCCATTCGGCCCATCGAGCCTGCACCGGCTCTTGGAAAGAGCACCCTACCCCCTACCCAAGGTCAACACCTCCACCCTATCTCCATAACTCAGTAATCCCACCCAACACTAAGGGCAATTTTAGACACTCAGGGCAATTTATCATGGCCAATCCACCTAACCCGCACATCTTTTGGACTGTGGGAGGAAACCGGAGCACCCGGAGGAAACCCACGCACACACGGGGAGGATGTGCAGACTCCGCACAGACAGTGACCCAAGCCGGAATCGAACCTGGGACCCTGGAGCTGTGAGGCATTTATGCTAATCACCATGCTACCCTGCTGCCCTATTGCGCCGGTCACTTCCTGGGGGACGAGGGAAATGAATGATTGCGGCTGATGGTGTGTTTAGCAGACGGGCGTGTTTGAAGAGGAAAGCATGGGGCCACGGCGGAGGAAAGCAAGGTTAATGAATGGCAGGTGTGGCTATTGTTTAACCGGGGCCGGGGACAAGGCAACTTTTTAACAGAGAGGACAATAGAAGGCCCAGAATTGTCTGGAGCACCGTTTCAGGAGATGGTGTGTGGTGTAGTTTGGAGGTGGGGGGGGGGGGGGGGGCGTGTAAAGATTAAATTATATTTGTTGACACTGTACTCCCTCTTTGTGTTTATTGTACTGACCGTGTTTACAAAACCACCTCCACGGAGCTTGTAGGCCATTAAAATGGAGAATAGAAACCCCCAACATCGATTGAATGAGACACATTAAAACATTCGGCACAATGAGCAAAGACTTGGGCAAAGGATGAGGGTGGCAGAAGGTCTGTGATTCTGACCAGCTCTTTCAATTCCCCCTGTGTGGATCCGTGCTTCAGAGGGGAGCCTTTTGTCGGGGATGAATGGGAAGCTTTAGTCATGTCTGTGCTTTTATTAATTAGGACTCGCTGGTGCTTCCGCTCCCTGCAAGGCTTTTATTTTGATTCTCCTTTGCAGAGAACCAACTCCCCCTCCCCGTCCCCTGCTACCACCCCCCCCTCCGCCTCCCCCCCCCCCCCCCCTCCCCTCCCCGTCCCCAACCCCACCTCCTGCAACATCACACGGACAATATGGAGGAAGCAGGGAACTTTGGAACTTTGGAAACAGTTCAATCCAGCACTGAATCAACTTCAAAGGAACCACGGTGTCAGCCTTTAAACGGGCACTGAATTGTGCTATTTTCTGTTGCTTGACAAAGGGGCCTCTGCTTTCAGGAATAATGCCACCCCCCCCACCACCACCACCACCACCCCCGTCCTCATAGCCTTTGCAAACTCCTGCATTTGGATATGTATCTGAAGGGCTGCAAGGTGACACAGTGGTCGGCACTGCTGCCTCACAGCGGCAAGGGACCCCGGGTTCGATACCGGCCTTGGCTTACTGTCTGTGCGGAGTCTGCATGTTCTCCCCCGTGCCTGCCTGGGTGTCCTCCGGGTGCTCCGGTTTCCTCCCCCCCCCCCAGTCCAAAGATGTGCAGGTTAGGTAGATTGGCCGCGCTAAATTGCCCCTTAGGTGGGGTTGCGCGGATAGGACAGGGGAGTGGGTCTGTGCGGAGAGCTCTTTCAGGGGGTCGGTGCAGACTGGATGGGCTGAATGGTCTCCTTCTCTGCTGTAATCACTCCAACACTCCTGATTCATTTTTTTTCGTGTTCAGAGTACCCAATTATTTTTTTACAATTAAGGGGCAATTTAGCGTGGCCAATCCACCTACCCTGCACATTTTTGGGTCAAGGGGGCGAAACCCACGCAAACACGGGAAGAAGGGGCAGCACGGTAGCATTGTGGACAGCACAATTGCTTCACAGCTCCAGGGTCCCAGGTTCGATTCCGGCTTGGGTCACTGTCTGTGCGGAGTCTGCACATCCTCCGCGTGTCTGCGTGGGTTTCCTCCGGGTGCTCCGGTTTCCTCCCACAGTCCAAAGATGTGCAGGTTAGGTGGATTGGCCATGATAAATTGCCCTTAGTGTCCAAAATTGCCCTTAGTGTTGGGTGGGGTTACTGAGTTATGGGGATAGGGTGGAGGTGTTGACCTTGGGTAGGGTGCTCTTTCCAAGAGCCGGTGCAGACTCGATGGGCCGAATGCCCTCCTTCTGCACTGTAAATTCTATGTAATCTATGTAAAAAGTGCAAACTCCACACGGACAGTGACCCAGAGCCAAGATCGAACCTGGCTAACCCACTGCGCCACAGTGCTGCCCAACAATCTGATTCTTGAGCAGCAAAGGAACCAGGGAAAGAATGATTCGAATGCAGTTCACAGTTAGCAGGTTCTCTCTTCAGGATTCTGTAGACCTGGAAATAAAAGGTTAAAAGGTTAAAAGGGGCTCCATTACTCCGGGTAATCCTGTCAAATGCATCGCTCAGATCCCTCTCCTCGGTGTTTTAAATATCTTCCCATCCGGAAAACCCGAGGGGTGAAATTGAAGAGAGATTTGCATTTATATAGAGCCTTTCCTGACCACAGGACATCCTACATGACTCCACAGGTGATTACTGTTGGAATCTGGCAACCAATCTGCATAGAGTAACCTCGTACAAACCTCCTACATTATTCCGGGTAATAATGAAGACCAGATAGCCTGCTATCATGATGTTGTTTGAGATATGAATAGTCATAGAATCCCTACAGTGCAGAAGGAGGCCATTTGGCCCATTGAGACTGCACCGACCCTCCGAAAGAGCACCCTAATCTCCCCTGCAACCCCACCTAATCTTTAGATACGAAGGGGCAATTTTTAAATAAGAATAATCTTTATTGTCACAAGTTAGGGCAGCACGGTACTATAGTGGTTAGCACAATTGCTTCACAGCTGCAGGGTCCCAGGTTTGATTCCCGGCTTGGGTTACTGTCTGTGTGGAGTCTGCACGTTCTCCCCGCGTCTGCGTGGGTTTCCTCCGGGTGCTCCGGTTTCCTCCCACAGTCCAAAGATGTGCAGGTTAGGTGGATTGGCCGTGCTAAATTGCCCTTAGTGTCCAAAATTGCCTTTAGTGTTGGGTGGGGTTACTGGGTTATGGGGATAGGGTGGAGGTGTGGGCTTGGGTAGGGTGCTCTTTCCAAGAGCCGGTGCAGACTCGATGGGTTGAATGGCCTCCTTCTGCACTGTAAATGCTACGAAAGTAGGCTTACATTAACACTGCAATGAAGTTGCTGTGAAAAGCCCCTAGTCGCCACACTCCGGCACCTGTTCGGGTACACGGAGGGAGAATTCAGCATGTCCAATTCACCTAACAGCACGTCTCTCGCGACTTGTGGGAGGAAACCGGAGCAGCCGGAGGAAACCCACGCAGACTCCACACAGACAGTAACCCAAGCCGGGAATCGAACCTGGGACCCTGGCGCTGTGAGGCAGCAGTGCTAACCCATCGGTACCACTAACCTGCACATCTTCGGAATGTGGGAGGAAACCGGAGCACCCGGAGGAAACCCACGCACACACGGGGAGAACGTGCAGACTCCGCACAGACAATGACCCAAGCCGGGAATCGAACCTGGGACCCTGGAGCTGTGAAGCAACTGTGCTATCTACAGTTAACGACACGGCCCTACAAAATAAATTGTTAGCAGAGGCAGAGGTGACCTTAAAGTTTGCATTAGAGGTCACCCAGGCTGTGGAAAATGCCAAAAGGGGGGGGGGGGGGGGGGTGATGGAGTTGCAGAGAGTGCAAGCAGGTGAGGTCCACCAGGTTTGGCAGTTGTGGAGCTCGAGACAAAGGCACAGAAAGCAATGAGCTCGGAGAAAAAGAGAGTGCAGAGATTAGGGGAATTTGGTCCGCGGGCCAGGAGCTATGAGGAATGCTACCGGAGTGGTGGGGGGTGGGCATCACCTCCAGGAGAGATGTCAATTCAAGGAAGCTACACCTGCAATAGGAGGGAACACATTAGGATGGAGTGCAAGATCAGGCAGAGCACACAGGGCTCCCCGCAAAAACATCTCCAGCAAACAGTGTTGAGAATAACTTGGAAAATGGATCTGAAGGACACAGGTTAAACAACATAAAGATGGGCAAGACGGCCCCGTTATTGTGTTGCTGGTAAATGGTCAGTCACTCAGAATGGATGTGGACACGGGGCCCCACTATAGTTGTAGGTGAACAAACGTACCGTTATTTGCAAGGTGGGGTGCAGCCCCTGAGGTTAAGAAGCACGATGGCCAGGCTAGCCACTGGGAAGGCTTTGAAGATCCTGAATATCGGGAATTGAAGGTCTAACGATGACCATTGTCGATTGTCGTAAAAACCCATCTGGTTCACTAATGTCCTTGAGGGGAAGGAGAATCTGCCGCCTTTACTGGGTCTGGCCTACACGAGACTCCAGACCCACAGCAATGTGGTTGACTCTTAAACGCCCTCTGAAATGGCCACTCAGTTGGATTTCACCGATACGGAAACACAAAAATGGAATGAAATCGGAGCACCCGGTATCGACCCAGGCACCAGAAACGACAAAGGCAAACCCAGCCCTGCTGACCCTGCAAAGTTGTCCTTACTAACTGGGGACTTGTGCCAAAGTTCAGAGAGCAGTCTCATAGACTTTTGGTGATGGACAGTGACATCCCCAGCAGAACATACTCTGCTGGGGACTTCACGGTTCATCACCAAAAGTGGCTCGGTAGTACCACCACAGACCTGACTGGCTATACTTGGACTGCAGCGGGTGGTGAGGGAGCCAACAAGGGGGAAAAACACACTTGACCTCATTCTCACCAATCTGCCTGCTGCAGATGCATCTTGTCCATGACAGGATCAGTAGAAGTGACCACCGCACAGACCTTGTGGAGACAAAATCCCGTCTTCACGCTGAGGACGCACTCCATTGTGTTGTGTGGCACTACCACCGTGCTCAATGGGATAGATTCACAACAAATCTAGCAACTCAAGACTGGGCGTCCATGAGGTGCTGTGGATGCGTCGGGCCTTTTCGTCATGGCTCGGCATTTCCCCCACTCTACCACGACCACTAAGCTGGTTGAAGCCTGGTCCAGCGAAGGGTACAGGAGAGCATGCCAAGTGCAACAACAGGCACACCTAAAAATGAGGTGTCAACCTGGTGAAGCTACAACTCAGGACTAATTGTGGGCCAAACAGCAATGATAGAAAGAGCTAAGCGATTCCACAACCTGCGCATCAGATCTAAGCTCTGCTGTCCTGGCACATCCAACCGTGAATTGCGGTGGACAATTAAACAACTCAGTGGAAATGAAATGAAGATCGCTTATTGTCACGGTAGCATTGTGGATAGCACAATAGCTTCACAGCTCCAGGGTCCCAGGTTCGATTCCGGCTTGGCTCACTGTCTGTGCGGAGTCTGCACATCCTCCCCGTGTGTGCGTGGGTTTCCTCCGGGTGCTCCGGTTTCCTCCCACAGTCCAAAGAAGTGCGGGTTAGGTGGATTGGCCATGATAAATTGCCCTTAGTGTCCAAAATTACCCTTAGTGTTGGGTGGGGTTACTGAGTTATGGGGATAGGGTGGAGGTGTGGGCTTGGGTAGGGTGCTCTTTCCAAGAGCCGGTGCAGACTCGATGGGCCGAATGGCCTCCTTCTGCACTGTAAATTCTATGTAAAAAATTCAAATGAAGTTACTGTGAAAAACCCCTAGCCGCCACATTCCGGCGCCTGTTCGGGGAGGCTGTTACGGGAATCGAACCGTGCTGCTGGCCTGCTTTCAAAGCCAGCGAATTAGCCCTGTGCTAAACAGCCCCATGGAGGAGGAGGCACCACAAATATCCCCAACCTCAATGATGGAGGAGCCCTGCACATCTGTACAAAGGACAAGGCTGAGGCATTCGCAAAAATCTCCAGCCAGAGGTGCCGAGTGGATGATCCATCGCAGTCTCCTCCAGCATCAGACGCAGTCTTCAGCCAATACAATTCACTCCACATGAGATCAGAAAAGGGCTGAAGGAACTGGACACTGCAAGGGCTATTGGCGCTGACTATATCACGGCAATAGTACTGAAGATTTATGCTTCAGAGCTCGCCGCACCCCTAGCCAAGCTGTTCCAGTCCAGCTACAACACTGGCATCTACCCGGCAATGTGGACAATTGCCCAGGTGTGTCCTGGACATAAGAAACAGGACAAATCCAACCCAGCCAATTACCACCCTATCAGTCCACTCTCCATCATCAGCAAAGTGATGGGAAGAGTCATTAACAGGGCTATCCAGTGACACTTACTCAGTAGTAACCTGCTCAACAACATTCAGTTTGGGTTCCGTAAGGGTCACTCAGCTCCTGACCTCATTACAGCCTTGGTTCAAACATGGACAAAAGAACTGAATGCCAGAGGTGAGGTCAGAGTGACTGCCCTCAACATCAAGGCAGCATTTGGCCGAGTTTGGCATCAAGGAGCCCTAGCTAAACTGGAGTCAATTGGAATCAGGGGAAAACTCTCCGCTGGTTAGAGTCATAACAGGAACAAAGGGAAATGGTTGTGGTGGTTGGAGGTCAGTCATCTCAGCTCCAGGACATCACTGCAGGAGTTCCTCAGGGTGGTGTCCCAGCCCCAACTATCTGTAGCTGCTTCATCACTGACCTCGCGTCCATCATAAGTTCAGAAGTGTAGATGTTTGCGGATGAATGTTCAGCACCATTCGCGTCTCTTCAGATAATGAAGCAGTCCGTGTCCAAATGCAGCAAGACCGGGACAATATCCAGGCTCGGGGCTGACAAGTGGCAAGTTATTTTCACACCACACAAGTGCCAGGTAATGACCAAGAAGAGATGATCTAACCATCACCGCTTGACATTCAATGGCATTACCATCGCTGAATTCCCCACAATCAACATCCTGGAGGTTATGACTGATCAGAAACTGAACTAGACTGGTGTTATGGGCCAGGGTTTAGAGAACCCCAAAGTATATCACGGAGTTCACCTGACCCACAACTGTTTATAGATTTTGCTTATGAGGAGCACACGGGCCTACTTTCCAGGTCGTATTCAACAGAAGGCCTCAAGCACTTTAAATCAAAACATAAAGTTTATTCTATGAATTCAGTTAACATTTTATAAACACAAACAGTTAGCATTTTATCAACTGCAAATGTAAATACTCCACACAGCTGCAGTACTCTATATTTCACACTTAATAACCTTCCTTTACTGTTTCACTCAAGTAACAACATCCATAAACCATACAAAAACCCTTTTACCCAAAAACAGTGGGCGCGATTCTCCGCAAATGCGACAGTCGTATAGGCTGCCATGAAACTGGCCGTGTTTCACGGCAGCCTCCGTGCCCCCTCCCTGGACCCAATTCTCCCCCCCCCCGGTCGGGGCTAGCAGCGCGGCCCCGTGAAGAACGGCATCGCGGGCTTAGCGACCGTCGCTAAGCCCGCGCGCCAAGCATCACGGCGGCTGACGTGCACGATGACATCAGCCGCGCATGCGCGGGTTGGACGGCTCCAACCCGCGCAAGCGCGGATGACATCATCACGCATATGCGTCAAACCCGCGCATGCGCGGGCCGTCATGCCCCTCAGCCGCCCCGCGGACTGATCCTGCGGGGCGGCGGAGGAACAAAGAGTGCGCAGGTATTGGACCCGCTGCCCGCGATCGGTGCCCACCGATCGTGGGCCCATGCCACCCACCACGGCCGTGCCAATCGGTGCCATGGTTGTCCGGGACGGCAAATTTGCGGCCATTTTCACGAACGGTGAGAGCAGGTGTGTTTGCATTCATGAAAATGGCCGTAAAGGCCTGGGAACTCGGCCCATCGGCCAGGGGAGAATCGCTGTTCGCCGTAAAAAACGGCGAGCAGCGATTCGTGTCGTGGGGGGCCGTGGGGGGGGGGGGGGGGGAGAATAGCGGGAGGTCGGGAAAAATGTCGGGAAGGCCCTCCTGCTATTCTCCGACCCGTCGTGGGCAGCGGAGAATCGCGCCCAGTAGGTTTGAATTCTTGGCAGATTTTACCATACAGAGAGAGACCAAAATAAACCTTCTCTGTCTGAACGCAACTTCCAACTGTGTAAACCGAAAGTAAATCTCAGAGCCACAGCCAGTTCCCAGCTCAAAACAAAAGTAAAACTACAGCTACAGTCCACACAATGACATCGCTGCAGCCATTTGAGAAGACAAACAGTTCTTAAAGGGTCATTCCCATGACACCTCCCCCCAAGAAAAAATAAATAAACCATTAACTTCAAGTTTGTTTCATTTTTCACCTTTTCACTTCCTTTAAGAAAAATTGACAATAAATATACTTTTTTAAAACAAATAATAATAATACAGTCCATTTTATTTCTTCTTCCTGTAACTGGAATCTCTCTTGATTGCCAGTCTCTTTGGACAAGAAAGTCTCTGCACGACCCAGCCATTTCGCTACACCTCGGCATTTCTCTTTAAGTTGAGATACTTTCGCTCAATCCGATCAAAGCGACTCTTGTAATTCTCCAACACAGGAGCAGTGGTTAACACAGCCTTCAGGCAGTCAAATGCCTGTTGACACTCCGCTGGCCACTGAAAGTTGTTACGTTTCTACAGCAAGTCCATCAGTGGAGCAACCATGCTGCTAAAATTCCGGTAAAATCCACTCATGCCACGAAATTGCATTATTTCTCTTCATGTTGAGGGTATTGGAAACTCCCCAATAGATTTTGTCTTCACATCCCGTGGGACCATTTGACCCTGTCCAAGTGACTTGAGCTTTTCCAAATTCACTTTTGGCTAGGTTTACCACCAAACCCGCCTCCTGAAGTCGATCGAATAACTCCATCAAATGTTCTGTTTCAAATGTTTCAAATGTTCTGTCCATATCTGGCTGAAAATGACCAGATCGTCGATGTATACTGCACTATTGGGTAATCCTGAAACAACTTTGTTAGTTAACTGTTGAAATGTGGCTGGGGTGTTTTTCATGCCAAATAGCATAACTTTGAATTGGTATATACCATCCGGAGGCACAAAAGCTGAAATCTCCTTCGCCCTTTCAGATAAAGGTACCTGCCAGTATCCTTTAAGTAAATCCAGTTTGGAAATAAAAGCTGATTGTCCCACCTTCTCAATGCAGTCCTCCAAGCATGGGATATAGAACATAGAACATAGAACAGTACAGCACAGAACAGGCCCGATAGGTAAGAGTCTGTCCTTGTAACGGCATTAACCTTTCTATAGTCCACTTACAATCGTTGGGTACCGTCCGGTGTCGGTACCATCACTATGGGTGAGCTCCATTGGCTGCAACCCACTTCAATTATGCCATTTTAAAGCATACTTTCAATCTCTTCGTTAACCTGTGCCAATTTTAAAGAGTTAAGTCCATATGGATGTTGTTTAATAGGAACAGCATTTCCCACATCTACATCATGTATAGCCATTTCAGTACTTCCCAACTTATCTCCACAAACTTGCCCATGTCAATAACTCTTTCAGTTCATTTTTCCTCTGTAAGGTAACTCAACAATTTATCCCAATTTTTAAGAACATCCTCATTATCCAATTTAATTTGAGGAATGTAAAATTCAGAGTCATCTGGATTTGGTTCTTCACTTTGCGTTAGAGTCACTAACAGATCCTCCTTTTGCTCTCCTTCCTTTTCAAAGTACCTTTTAAGCATATTCACATGATACACTCGGTGAGTTTTCCTTCCATCTGGTGTTCTTACCACATAATTCACCTGACTTAATTTCCTTTCAATTCAATAATGTTCACAAAACCTTGCTTTTAAAGGCTAACCTACCACTGGTAACAAGACTAAAACTTTATCTCCACTGGCAAAACTACGAACTTTGGATTTCTTGTCCGCTACCCGTTCATCACATGCTGTTCAACTTTTAAATGTTGCCTAGCTAATTCACCAGCTCTATTTAACCCTTCCCTAAAATTTCACATGAAATCCAATAATGTAATTTCAGACTACTCACTCGCCAATTTATCGTTAAACAATTTAAGTGGTCCTCTTACCTCATGACTAAAAATTAATTCAAAAGGACTGAATTTGGTTGATTCATTAGGTGCATCCCTAATTGCAAACAGTACGAATGGAATTCCTTTATCCCAATCCTCTGGATAATCCTGACAATAAGCCCTCAACATTGTCTTTAACGTCTGATGCCACCTTTCTAACGCTCCCTGCGATTCTGGATGGTAAGCAGTTAATTTAAATTGTTTTTTATCATAGAATTTACAGTACAGAAGGAGGCCATTCAGCCCATCGAGTCTGCACTGGCTCCTGAAAGAGCACCCTACCCAAGGTCAACACCTCCACCCTATCCCCATAACCCAGTAACCCCACCCAACACTAAGGGCAATTTTGGACACTAAGGGCAATTTATCATGGCCAATCCACCTAACCTGCGCATCTTTGGACTGTGGGAGGAAACCGGAGCACCCGGAGGAAACCCACGCACACACGGGGAGGATGTGCAGACTCCGCACAGACAGTGACCCAAGCCGGGAATCGAACCTGGGACCCTGGAGCTGTGAAGCAATTATGCTTCCAACCTTACCTTATATAATGGAACACTACTCTTCTCACCCTGAATTCCACATATTACCACCTTTTCTGGCAATATTCCTCCCAAACTACATAACTCCTCATCTCTTACCATCCAAGATTGACTAGCTCCTGTATCTCTTAAAATTCTGACTTCTTTACCTACTCCTCCTGATACACATGAGTGAACTTTACCCACACAAGTAAATTATTTAAAGAGATCTGGCACCTTCTTATCAATCACCTCTTGATCAGGCTGTACAATCCTTTGCACCTCCTTCCCTTCACTTGGGATTTCCTTTACCACTTTAAAAAACCCCACTGGTTTATCCTGTTTTACCACATCAGCCTTCCCAGTGCTGTTCTTCAACCCCCAACAATGTGACTTTACATGGCCTAGTTTATTACAGTAAAAGCATCTGAAACTTTACATTTCTCTTCCACCCTCCTGGATTTCTTTTTTAATCTGAGTTACGCTCTCCTTATTATCTTCCATCACCCCTTTACCTTTACCACGTGAGTATTTCTCTTTTCTCCAGTTTCTATCCCTCACCGGCTGAAACTGATGTTGGAAACCAAGCTTTGATTTATGAACTAATTCATAATCATCTGCCATTTCTGCTGCTAATCTCGCAGTTTTAACCCTCTGCTCTTCCACATGAGTTCTCACTCCTTCAGTAATTGAATTTTTAAACTCCTCCAAAAGTAAAATTTCTCTGAGAGCTTCATACTTTGGGCGGGATTCTCCCGTACCCGGCAGGGTGGGAGTCCTGGCGGGACGGAGTGACGTGAACCACTCCGGCATCGGCCCACCCTAAAGGTGCGGAATCCTCCTCACATTGAGGGGCTAGGACGGCACCAGAGTGGTTCACGGCCCGCCGGCTGCCGTGGAAGGCCTTTGGCGCCATGCCAGCCGGGGCCGAAGTGACTCCGCAGGCTGGCGAGAGTCTGCATGTGTGGGAGCATCAGCGCCTGCTGCCGTCATCCCCGCGCATGCGCGGGGGGGGGGGTCACCTACGCGTTGGCCATCGTGGATTCTGACACGGCCGGCGCGCAGGAAAAGAGTACCCCCACGGCACAGGCCCACCCGCGGATCGGTGGGCACCCCCCAGTGCCAGATCGCCCCACGCACCCCCCCCCCATGACCCCGGAGCCCGCCCACACCGCCAGGCCCCGCCGGTAAGGGACCTAGTCTAATTTACGCCGGCAGGACTGGCAAAAACCGGGCAGGACTTCGGCCCATCGCGGGCCGGAGAATTCGGGCAGCTCCGGGGCCCATTGAGTCGCACCAGGACCCGCCATTCTCCGAGGCGGGCGGCGCGATTCACGCCGGGCCGATTTTTGGGGAGCCGGAGAATTTGGAGGGCAGTCGGGGAGGGATTCACGTCGACCCCCGGCGATTCTCCAACCCGGTGGGGGGTCGGAGAATCCCGCCCTTTGTCTATTTTCAAAGCCCAGATCCACCAATCATAATTACTTTGTTTGATTCTTTCAAACTCCATGTACGTTTTGACCAAGTTCTTTTCTAAAATTTCTAAACCTTTGTCTGTTGGCTTCAGACACTAGTTCATATGCACCTGAGATGGATTTTTTTCACCTCCTCATACATCCCAGATATGTGTTCTAATAGTGATACAAATACTGCACTAGCTCTACCTACCAACTTTGTTTGAATCAGTAATACCCACATGTCCTGTGGTCATTTCATTTGTTTAGCTACCTTCTCAAATGAAATGAAAAAGGCTTCTACATCCTTCTCATCAAATATTGGTAATGCTTGAACATATTTAAATAGATCCCCACCAAGCCTTCGACTATGCTGCTCATACTCACTCTCTACTGTACATTTCTTTTTACATCCGCCAATTTTAACTGACTGTCATGTTTCATGGCCACGTTCTCAAATTCAAACACTCTCTCTTTTTCCTTTTCTTCACTCTCGTTTTCTTTTTCCTCTTCATCTCTTTCTCTCTCTTTTCCCTTTTCCTCTCTATCTTTTTCTCTCTCTTTTTCTTTTTCCCTGATCTGTAACTCCCTTCCTATCTCTTTTTGTTCTGCTCGGGCTGTTCTTTATTTTCCCCTCATTTTGTATTCAAGCTGCTTTAATCCTTTTTTATGTTCAAGTTGCTTGATCTGTAACTGAATGTTTGCCATTTCCAATGAGTCTGACTGTGTCCCAACCAATTTTAAATGCTCAGCTACCAGTGCAATTGCCTCTTCTTTTCGTATATTTCAGGTAATGTTAACTGCAATGTTTTTGCCAAATCAAAAGTACTTTTTTTTAGTCTCTGTTCCTAAGGTACTGCGTGTGACCTTCTCCACCCCCAAAAACGTCTGAGCCTCTGAAAGAGCCATTGTCGATAACACACTCCCTACTTAAAGGGAAATACCACACCTGAATATCAAATACAAATCTGGTCAACACCACTGTCTTTGAGTTCACTAAGCCAACCCAATCACAGAAGATAGGCTTTTATCCCGGACGAGCCCCCAATTTGTTATGGGCCAGGGTTTAGAGAATCCCAAAGTGTATCATGGAGTTCACCTGACCCACAACTATTTCTAAATTTTGGTTATGAGGAACACACGGGCCAAATTTCCAGGTCGCATTCAACAGAAGCCTGAAGCACTTTAATTCAAAACACAAAGTTTATTCTACAAATTCAGTTAACATATTATAAACACAGACAGTTAGCATAAATAATCCACACAGCTGCAGTACTCTATATTTAACCCTGAATAACTTTCTTTTACTGTTTCACTCAAGAAACAACATCCATTAACCAGAGAATAATACACTGTCTCACTGACAGTCTCTCACTGTATATATTTTAATACACTGTGTCTCACTGACAGTCTCTCACTGTATATATTATAATACACCGTGTCTCACTGACAGTCTCTCTGTATATTGGATTGGATTGGATTTGTTTATTGTCACGTGTACCGAGGTACAGTGAAAAGTATTTTTCTGCAAGCAGCTCAACAGATCATTCAATACATGGGAAGAAAAGGGAATTGAACAGAATTCAAGAAAATACATGAGAATACATAATAGGGCAACACAATATATACAATGTACTACATAAGCATTGGCATTGGATGAAGCATACAGGGTGTAGTGTTAATGAGGACAGTCCATAAAAGGGTCATTTAGGAGTCTGGTGACAGTGGGGAAGAAGCTGTTTTTGAGTCTGTTCGTCCGTGTTCTCAGACTTCTGAATCTCCTGCCCGATGGAAGAAGTTGGAAAAGTGAGTAAGCCGGGTGGGAGGGATCCTTGATTATGCTGCCTGCTTTCCCCCGGCAGCGGGAGGTGTAGATGGAATCAATGGATGGGAGGCAGGTTCGTGTGATGGACTGGGCGGTATTCACGACTCTCTGAAGTTCCTTGCGGTCCTGGGCCGAGCAGTTGCCATACCAGGCTGTGATGCAGCCCGATAGGGTGCTCTCTATAATGCATCTGTAAAAGTTGGTAAGGGTTAATGTGGACATGCCAAATTTCCTTAGTTTCCTGAGGAAGTAAAGGCGCTGTTGTGCTTTCTTGGTGATAGCGTCGACATGAGTGGACCAGGATAGATTTTTGGTGATGTGCACCCCTAGGAATTTGAAACTGCTCACCATCTCTACCTCGGCTCCGTTGATGCTGACAGGGGTGTGTACAGTACTATGCTTCCTGAAGTCGATGACTAGCTCTTTAGTTTTGCTGGCATTAAGGGAGAGATTGTTGTCGTTGCACCACTCCACTAGGTTCTCTATCTCCATCCTGTATTCAGACTTGTCGTTATTCGAGATCCAGCCCACTATGGTCGTATCGTCAGCAAACTTGTAGATGGAGTTGGAACCAAGTTTTGCCATGCAGTCGTGTGTGTACAGGGAGTAGAGTAGGGGGCTAAGGACGCAGCCTTGCGGGGCACCGGTATTGAGGACTATTGTGGAGGAGGTGTTGGTGTTCATTCTTACTGACTGTGGTCTGTTGGTCAGAAAGTCAAGGATCCAGTTGCAGAGTGGAGAGCCAAGTCCTAGGTTTTGGAGCTTTGATATGAGCTTGGCTGGGATTATGGTGTTGAAGGCGGAGCTGTAGTCAATAAATAGGAGTCTGATGTAGGAGTCCTTGTTTTCGAGATGCTCTAGGGATGAGTGTAGGGCCAGGGAAATGGCGTCTGATGTAGACCGGTTGCGACGGTATGCGAATTGAAGTGGGTCAAGGCGTTCCGGGAGTATGGAGGTGATGCGCTTCATGATCAGCTTCTCGAAGCACTTCATTACAACTGATGTCAGGGCCACCGGGCGGTAGTCATTGAGGCACGTTGCCTGGTTCTTCTTTGGTACCGGTATGATGGTGGTCTTCTTGAAGCAGGTGGGGACCTCGGAGTGGAGTAGGGATAGGTTAAAGATGTCTGTGAAAACCTCTGACAGTCTCTGTATATATTATAATACACTGTGTTTCACTGACAGTCTCTCTGTATATATTATAGTACACTGTGTTTCACTGACAGTCTCTCTCTGTATATATTATAATACAATGGGCGAGATTCTCCCAAAACGGGAGAAATCGTAAAGCTGCCGTAAAACCCGGGCGGGTTATACGGCAGCGCGCCCCTTCCCGACGGGGGACTGATTCTGGTCCCCGGTCGGGGCTAGCAGCCCGGGGACCAGAATCAGTCCCCCATCGGGAAGGGGCGCGCTGCCGTATAACCCGCCCGGGTTTTACGGCAGCTTTACGCGTCATATGACGTCAGCCGCGCATGCGCAGTTTGGAAGACTCCAACCCGCGCATGCGCGGGTGACGTCATCGCGTTTTTGCGCAAAACCCGCGCATGCGCGGGCCGGGTTGCCCCTCAGCCGCCCCGCAAATGGATACTGCGGGGCGGCGGAAGGACAAGTAGTGCGCGGGCATCGGGCCCGCTGCCCGCGATCGGTGCCCACCGATCGCGGGCCCATGGCACCCTTGGCACGGCCGTGGTACTGCCGTGCCAATCGGTGCCATGGTTATAAAAAGCGAGTTAGTGACGCCGTTTTTACGAACGGCAAGACCAGGTGTGTTTGCCGTTCATGAAAACGGCGTAAAGGGCTGGGACTTCGGCCCATCTAACAGCTGAGAATCGCTGCCGGCCGTAAAAAAACGGCGGCAGCGATTCGGGTCGGGACTTCGGCGGGGGGGTGGGAGAATAGCGGGAGGGCGGGAAAAATGTCGGGAAGGCCCTCCCGCTATT
Organism: Scyliorhinus canicula; assembly: GCF_902713615.1. Lineage (NCBI taxonomy): Eukaryota > Metazoa > Chordata > Chondrichthyes > Carcharhiniformes > Scyliorhinidae > Scyliorhinus > Scyliorhinus canicula. The sequence goes on from NC_052167.1 coordinate 25,730,325, forward strand.
CTCCCACCCGTCGTGGGGGGCGGAGAATTTCGCCCACTGTATTTCACTGACAGGCTCTCTGTATATATTATAATACACTGTTTCACTGACAGTCTCTCTCTGTATATAATACACTGTGTCTCACTGACAGTCTCTGTATATATTATAATACACTGTCTCACTGACAGTCTCTCTCTGTATATATTATAATACACTGTGTTTCACTGACAGTCTCTCTGTATATATTATAATACACTGTGTCTCACTGACAGTCTCTCTGTATATATTATAATACACTGTGTTTCACTGACAGTCTCTCTGTATATATTATAATACACTGTGTTTCACTGACAGTCTCTCTGTATATATTATAATACACTGTGTCTCACTGACAGTCTCTCTGTATATATTATAATACACTGTGTTTCACTGACAGTCTCTCTCTGTATATATTATAATACACTGTGTTTCACTGACAGTCTCTGTATATATTATAATACACTGTGTCTCACTGACAATCTCTCTGTATATATTATAATACTGTTTCACTGACAGTCTCTCTGTATATATTATAATACACTGTGTGTCACTGACAGTCTCTCTCTCTGTATATATTATAATACACTGTGTTTCACTGAAAATCTCTCACTGTATATATTATAATACACTGTGTCTCACTGAAAATCTCTCACTGTATATATTATAATACACTGTGTTTCACTGACAGTCTCTCTCTGTATATATTATAATACACTGTGTTTCACTGACAGTCTCTCTGTATATATTATAACACACTGTGTTTCAATGATAGTCTCTCTGTATATATTATAATACACTGTGTTTCACTGACAGTCTCTCTGTATATATTATAAATACACCGTGTTTCACTGACAGTCTCACTGTATATATTATAATACACTGTGTCTCACTGACAGTCTCTCTCTGTATATATTATAATACACTGTGTTTCACTGACAGTCTCTCTCTGTATATATTATAATACACTGTTTCACTGACAGTCTCTCTGTATATATTATAATACACTGTGTTTCACTGACAGTCTCTCTGTATATATTATTATACAGTGTTTCACTGACAGTCTCTCTGTATATATTATAATACACTGTGTTTCACTGACAGTCTCTCTGTATATATTATAATACACTGTGTTTCACTGACAGTCTCTCTCTGTATATATTATAATACACTGTGTTTCACTGACAGTCTCTCTCTGTTATATTATGATATACTGTGTTTTACTCACTGTCTCTCTTAACATATGATAATACACTTTATTTCGCTTACAGTCTGTACCTCCCTTTACTTGTGATTACACATTGTTGTGCTGATGAATGCCTCTATCCTTCTTAATTTATGAATCACCGGTGTAGTGTTGTTTGATATTGACCCGATTGGCAGAATTGCTGCTTTTTATTCAAATGACCGAAAAATTCCTGGATTTACTTCAAGGGCAGTCGATGTACTCTGCCTGTCTGAGGCCTGGGTGATTCCTTGGAAACCTGCTCCTCTGTCTTTTGCCTTCACTGCCCTGCCGAGCCATTGTGATCTAGTGACCTTTACTGATGTTAGTTAATCGCCCAGTAAAACTGTTGTCAAACTTGTTTGAACACTAGCTCTGCTGACAGAGTCTGCATGTAGCAATTGCGCCAGTGCAGCATATCTCGTGACTGGCCGTGGCTCGTGCATTATCGATAATTTCATGGAAATCTGTATGTGGCTGTTTCCAGATTTACAGAATTTACAGTGGAGAAGGAGGCCATTCAGCCCATCGAGAAGGAACCGGCTCTTTGAAAGAGCACCCTACCCAAGCCCACACCCCCACCCTATCCCCATAACCCAGTAACCCCACCCTATCCCCATAACCCAGTAACCCCACCCAACACTGAGGGCAATTTTGGACACCGATGCAACCCCTCCCCTCCCGTATCCCCCTCCTGGGGTAGTTGTCTTTGTCCCCGTGTTGAACGACGCGGTTCCGCCGCGAAACGCCACCCTCACGGTCCGTGACCGTGAATGTCATCTCACCACCATGTGGGTTGTATGTATCTTCGACAGGTTGAAGAAGAGAGAGCCAACACTTGAAATTCAAAGCAGCATTATAATTACAGAGTTTTAACGAGCGCATCGGGCGCCGAGCTTTCCTCTTATGATTTATGACGTAATCAGTACCCCTCGGTAATGCCGCAGTTTTGTATCACACTCGGAGCCAGGTAGTTATTCAACATATAAATCTTCTCTGCTCAATGATTTTCCTTACATAGTAAAAGATCTGAGAGCTGAGATGCAAGACTCAGTTTATATCTACAGGCAAGCATTAACCCAGCCTTTTCTAATTCTTTGCTAAGTGCCTTGTGTGCTTTAAGATTCAGTCTGGCTCATTAGTTAACACACTTTCTTAGTTTTTAACAATGCCGAGCTTGAGTTCCCCCAGTAGAATCCAAATTCGATATTCCCAACCATACACAGCGCAGTTTCAGTTTGAGGGTTTTTTTTTCACTAACTGGTTTCGAGGTTGTAATTATCACTTGCTGGGGAAGTGCAAATTAGATTAGACCATACAGTTGCAATTGAACGATCCACCTCTATCACCCCAGTTGGAGGAACACTCGGGCGCGAAGCAGCATACAGACAGATTTCGCCACGGCCTCAATAGGCATGACTTCCTTCTGGAGAAGATGAATTTTATGTCGCAGGCTCTGGTATCTCTCTTCGATGGGCATCGCCTGTTACTGCGTCGCTGCCAACCATTTCCCCAGTTCTGGAAGTCAAAGACGTCCCAGTAAACCCCCTCCCTGCCCTGAGATACTGTCTCACCTAGGGATTAAACCCTTGTATTTTGCCCACTCCCCTGTTCACAGGAGACCTTGGTCCACGAGCAATTAACTAGGGCAGCACGGTAGCATGGTGGTTAGCATAAATGCTTCACAGCTCCAGGGTCCCAGGTTCGATTCCCGGCTGGGTCACTATCTGTGCGGAGTCTGCACGTCCTCCCCTTGTGTGCGTGGGTTTCCTCCGGGTGCTCCGGGACTTCCTCCCACAGTCCAAAGAAGTGCGGGTTAGGTGGATTGGCCATGCTAAATTGCCCATAGTGTCCTAAAAAGTAAGGTTAAGGGGGCGGGGGGTTGTTGGGTTACGGGTATAGGGTGGATACATGGGTTTGAGTAGGGTGATCATGGCTCGGCACAACATCGAGGGCCGAAGGGCCTGTTCTGTGCTGTACTGTTCTATGTTCTAACTACAATTTACAGCAAAGAAATAGGCCATTCAGCCCACCAGGAGCCTCCTCCTAACCTACTCCATCTCACCCCATCAGCCTACCCCGTCTGTTCCTTTCCCCTTTCATACACTTACCCAACTACCTGGGAATTGCATCTAAAGTGGCCTCAAACACGCCATCTGGCAGCGAGTTACTTTGGGAGCGAACAAGAGAAGGCAGACTATTATCTGAATGGCCATAAATTAGGAGAGGAGATTGTGCAAAGAGACCAGGATGTCCTCGTACACGTTACTGAAGGTAAGCATGCAGCTTCAGCAGGCGGAAAAGAAGGCAAATGGTATGTTGGCCTTCATTGCGAGAGGAATCGAGTATAGAAGCAGGGATCCTTCCTGCAATTGTATAGGGCATTGGTGAGGCCACACCTGGGGTATTGTGTGCCATTTTGGTGTCCTTACCTGATGATGGATGTTCTTGCTATGGGGGGAGTGCAGCAAAGGTTTACCAGACTGAATCCTAGGATGACGGGGCTGAAGTATAAGGCGAGATTGAGTCAGTTGAGATTGTATTCGCTGGAATTCAGATAGTGGGTGGGATCTCATAGAAACCTATAAAAATCTAACAGGACTGGACAGGCAAGATGCTAGAATGATGTTTCCGATGGTGGAGGAGTCCAGAACCAGGGGGTCACAGTCTGAGGATACAGGGCCCTTTAGGACAGAAATGAGGAGACATTCCTTCACCCGGAGAGGGGCGAGGCTGTGGAATTCGTTACCACAGGAAGTAGTTAAGGGCAAAACATTATGGCCGGTATTGTCCAGTCCACCAGCCCCGTTTTCCTGCATTGCGTGCCCCCTGCCGGCGCCAGGATTGTCCGTTCCCGCAGCCGGCCAATTGGGTTGACCATCGGGAAATGTGTAGGCGTGGATGTGTGGCCGGCGGACCGGAGGATCTGGCCAACGGGAAATTCCGCTGTCTATATATTCAAGAAGCATTTTTATAAAATTGTTTATGGGATGTGCCAGCCAGACAAACATTTATTGTTCATCCCTGAGAGCATTTAAGAGTCGACCACATTGCTGTGGGTCTGGAGTCACGTGTAGGCCAGACCGGGTAAGGACGGCAGATTTCCTTCCCTGAAGGACATTAGTGAACCAGATGGGTTTTTCCAACAATCTACAATGGCTTCATGGTCATCGTTTAGACTTTCAATTCCAGATTTTTATTGAATTCAAATTTCATCATCTGCCCTGGTGGGATTTGAACCCAGGCCCCCAGAGAATGACTGTGGGTCTCTGGATTACTAGTCCAGTGACAAGTCCATTAGGCCACTGACTCCCCATTTAGATATAGCCCTTGGGGTGAAGGGGATTTAAGGGGGAAGTTGGGATCAGGCTATTGAGAGAGATGATCAGCCATGATCAAAATAACAGGCTAGAAGGGCCGAATGGCCTCCTTTTGCTCCTATCCTCTATGCCTCTATGAGTCCCACACGCTCACCACTCTCTGAGATCAGGGGCAGGATTCTCCCCCACTTGGCACGATGGCCCAACGCCGGCTCAAGAGCGGCGCGATCCACTCCGGCGTTGGGCCACCCGGAAGTTGCGGAATCCTCCGCACTTCCCGGGGCTAGGCCAGCGCCGGCGAGGTTGGCTCCGGGCCAACCGGCGCCGAAGGGCTGCCCATGGGCTGGCGCGAGTTCGCGCATGCGCAGAACCGCCGGCGTGTTCTGGCGCATGTGCAGAACCGCCGGAGTATTTCCTGCACATGCGCAGCGGGTTTCTCCTCCGCGCCAGCCATGCCTTACAGAGGCCGGCGCGGAGGGAAAGAGTGCCCCCACGGCACAGATCTGCCCGCAGATCAGTGAGCCCCGATCGCGGGCCAGGCCACCGTGGGGGCCCCCCTCGGGGCCGGATCACCCAACGCCCCCACTGAGGACCCCGCTAGACGGCCGACAAGCAGGGATGGACCACGACCATTTCACGCCGGCGGGACTAGCCGAAAATGGGCACCCGCTTGGCCAATCGGTGCCCGGAGAATTGCCGGGGGGCTGCTGCCAACAGACCCCGACCGGCGCGGCATGATCCCCGACTCCGCCCGAAAACCGGTGCCGGAGAATTCGGGGGTTCGGAGAATCCCGCCCCAGATGTATCTGTTAAAATTCATACTGGATTTGTGGGTGGCCAATTATTTTTTTCCAATTAAGGGGCAATTTAGCATGGCCAATCCACCTAACCAGCACATCTTTGGGTTGTGCAGGTGAAACCCACGCAGGCACGGGGAGAATGTGCAAACTCCACATGGACAGTGACTCAGGGCCTTGATTCAAACCCAGGTCCCAGTGCTAACCACTGCGCTACATGCCTACTTTTAGCTACATCTCCTCTTTCAAACACCTTTGTAAGATTCAAAACCTCTCAGTCTTTCCTGATAGTTTTCCTCTTATTTTTGCTGTCATTCATTTGTTCATGGGATATTCGTGTCGCCAGCTGGGCCAGCATTTATCAGGTGGGTTTTTACGGCAATTGTTTCATGGTCATCATTAGACTTTCAATGACAGAGTTTTATTGAATTCAAATTTCACCATCGGCCCTCGTGAGATTTGAACCCGGGTCCCCAGGTCTTGCTCTCGGTCTCTGGATTAGTTATCCAGTGACAATGCCATTACACCACTGCCTCCCCTGTAGCTATTCCTCAATATTGTTATTGTTAAATGTACACAGTCTTCGAAATGTGATCTAGCTAAGGATTGTGACAATTTAACTTATCTTCTCTTATTTTCAATTGTAACCTACAATAATGAGCCTCAATACATAGAACATAGAACAGTACAGCTCAGAACAGGCCCTTCGGCCCTCGATGTTGTGCCGAGCAATGATCACCCTACCCAAACCCACGTATCCACCCTCTACCCGTAACCCAACAACCCCCCCCTTAACCTTACTTTTTAGGACACTACAGGCAATGTAGCATGGCCAATCCACCTAACCCGCACATCTTTGGACTGTGGGAGGAAACCGGAGCACCCGGAGGAAACCCACGCACACACGGGGAGGACATGCAGACTCCGCACAGACAGTGACCCAGCCGGGAATCGAACCTGGGACCCTGGAGCTGTAAAGCATTTATGCTAACCACCATGCTACCGTGTTAATCTATGCCACGATGTGGCAATCTCTACCCCATACCCATTTGTTGAGGAAAGATGGTCGACATCTTTTCCCAAAGGAGTCTAGAACTAGAGGGCATAGGTTTATGGTGAGAGGGGAGAGATACAAAAGAAATTTCTCCACACAGAGGGTGGTGAGCGTCTGGAACGGGCTGCCAGAGGCAGTGGTAGAGACGGGTATGATTTTTGTCTTTTAAAAAGCAGTTAGACAGTTACATGGGCAGGGTGGGTATAGAGGGATATGGGCCAAATGTGGACAAGTGGGACTAGCTTGGTGATAGAAACTGGGGCAGCATGGATCAGCTGGGCCGAAGGGCCTGTTTCCATGCTGTAAACATCTATGACTATGACCCCATTTAAACCCTACTTTCCATAGAGTTGATGGGCCCCAGTGATCCAAGACGGAGGCTGGACGATTGATTATCCCAGGACAGATCTCCATCCCTCTCAAAAAACAAAGAAAAGTACAGCACAGTCCCTTCGGCCCTCCAAATCTGCACCGACCATGCTGCCCGTCTACCCAAAACCTTCTATACTTCCGGGGTCCATATCCCTCTGTTCCAATCCTATTCATGCATTTGTGAAGATGCCCCTTAAATGTCACTATCGTCCCTGCTTCCACCACCTCCTCCGGCAGCGAGTTCCAGGAACCCACTACCCTCTGTGTAAAAAATTCCCTCGCACATCTCCTCGAAACTTTGCCCCTCGCATCTTAAACCGATGCCCCCTAGTAATTGACCCTTCCACCTTGGGAAAAGCCTCTGACTCTCCACTCTGTCTATGCCCCTCATAATTTGGTAGACCTCTATCAAATCGCCCCTCAAACTCCGTTGTTCCAGTGAGAAAAAACTGAGTTTATCCAATCTCTCATCATAGCTAATGCCCTCCATAACGGGCAACACCATGGCAAACCTCTTCTGCACCCTCTCCAAAGCCTCCACATCCTTCTGGTAGTGTGGCGACCAGAATTGAAAACTATTCCAAGTGTGGCCTAACTAAGGTTCTATACAGCTGCAGCATGACTTGCCAATTTTTACACTCAATTCCCCGGCCAATGAAGACAAGCATTCCGTATGCCTTCTTGACAACTTCTCCACCTGCATTGCCACCTTCAGTGACCTGTGGACCTGAACACCCAGATCCCTCTGCCTGTCAATACTCTGAAGGGTTCTGCTATTCACACTGTATATTTCCCGCGTGTATTAGATCTTCCAAAAAGCATTACCTCACATTTCTCCTCATCAACGTTCCCAGCAGGAATGAGGAACAGTGGCTGACTGTCCCCTTCCCACCCTGGTCAATTCAACAACCTGCGGGGCTCCTCCCTGCGATTAACTTAAAAAAAAAACACAAGTCAAACCTTTGATGCGGCCGACATTTTTCCAACCAAACGCAGAGGGATTTCTAACCCCCCCCGCATAACCCTTTCGAACTGTTGCTTTGAGTTTGATTAATTACTATTTTAATGGTGATAAAATAACGAACAAGTAGTGGCATTGTGACTGATCAGATCTGCCACATGACTCAGGCTGGGTGAGGGATTGATATTCCTTTATCTTTGTTGAATTGTTGCGAGGAGATGGGATTTGATGCTGTGTTCTGTCGTGGTTCACAGATACATTCACTACGATCCTCCAAATGCCCTGATTGCTCAACGATGCACTAACTTATTACGCAAAGAATAGCGAAACAATTCCACTGTCAGGTTTTTAATAACTCTGGTCTTTGAAAGTCGTATTTTCTTTTTTGTTTCGAGTGCAAAGCCTGGAAACAGAATTAATCATCTTTTTAAATTATGGTTTCAATTTTAAAGACTTTTTGTCCCCACTACGTACCCACACGTAAGCCGGAGTACGGGCACATAGTACGGGCACATAGTCACAGAGACACTCAGATGCACAGATTTCTGGAGCAGGCTCACTAAATCTACCTTTACACAGGCAACAGTCAGAGAGGTTAATCCACATACCAAGGGTTTAGCTCAGTCGGCTGGACGCCTGGTTCATGATGCGGAGCGAGGCCAGCAGCGCGGGTTCAATTCCCGTACCGGCGGAGGCGTGGCGACCTTCAGGTTAAATCACCACCGGTCAGCTCCCCCCCTCAAAGGGGAAAGCAGCCTATGGTCATCTGGGACTGCGGCCACTTTACTTTACCAACATACTGACCAATACCAGAAACAGAAATTTAAACGTACATAAATACATGGATCCACACATACATACAGAAGATGTGTTCACCAAATACAAAGGGGACACAATCATGCTTCGCTCACACACAGTGACATACACGCACGCACTCTCTTGCACACATGGACACAATCTCACACACAGGAACATACACATGCATGCATGACAAGCACATACACACACACATGGCAATCACGCACGCACAGGAAACAAATAAGTACATGCATAGACACACAATCACACACACAGGATCTTGCAAGCACACACATGGCAATCAAACACATGTATTTACAAGCACACACACACACAGTAATCAAACACACAGGAACATACAAGCACACACACATGTCAATCAAACACACATGTACATACATGCACACACACATGGCAATCAAGCACACTGGTACATAAAAGCACGCACATGTGGCAATAAAATATATAGGAACATGGAAGCAGACACCTGGCAATCAAACACAGAACATACAAGCACAGACATGGCAATCAAATGCACAGGAACATACAAACACACATACACACACATGGAAATCAAACACACAGGAACATTCAAATACATACACACACATGACAATTAAACACACAGGAACATACAGGCACACACATGTGACAATCAAACACACAGGAACATACAAGCACACACACATGTGACAATCAAACACACAGGAACATACAGACACACACATGGCAATCAAACACACAGGAACATACAAACACACACACACACATGGCAATCAAACAGACAGGAACATATAAGCACACACACACACACGGCAATCAAACACACAGGAACATTTAAAAAATAATTTAGAGTACCCAATTATCTTTTTTTTCCAATTAAGGGGCAATTTCCAATTAAGTGTCCAATCCACCTAACCTGCTATTCTTTGAATTTTGGGGGTGAAACCCACGCAGACATGGGGAGAATGTGCAAACTCCACACGGACGTTAACCCAGGGCCGGGATTCAAACCCGGGTCCTCAGCGCCGTAGTCTCGGTGCTAACCACTGTGCCACGTGCTGCCCTCAACACACAGGAACATACAAGCACACATATGTCAATCAAGTGCACAGTAAAATACACGCACACCCACACACACGTCAATCAAACACACAAGCGCACAACCACAGACTCCTATTTATTGACTACAGCTCCGCCTTCAACACCATAATCCCAGCCAAGCTCATATCAAAGCTCCAAAACCTAGGACTTGGCTCCTCACTCTGCAACTGGATCCTCGATTTTCTGACCCACAGACCACAATCAGAAAGAATAAACAACAACACCTCCGCCACAATAGTCCTCAATACCGGTGCCCCGCAAGGCTGCGTACCTAGCCCCCTACTCTACTCCCTGTACACTTGGTTCCAACTCCATGTTTGCTGATGATACGACCATAGTGGGCCGGATCTTGAATAATGTCGAGTCAGAATACAGGAGGGAGATAGAGAACCTAGTGGAGTGGTGCAGCGACAACAATCTCTCCCTCAATACCAGCAGAACTAAAGAGCTGGTCATTGACTTCAGGAAGCAAAGTACTGTACACACCCCTGTCAGCATCAACGGGGCCGAGGTGGAGATGGTTAGCAGTTTCAAATTCCGAGGGGTGCATATCTCCAAAAATCTGTCCTGGTCCATCCACGTCGACGCTACCACCAGGAAAGCACAACAGCGCCTATACTTCCCCAGGAAACTAAGGTAATTCGGCATGTCCCCATTAACTTTTACCAACTTTTACAGATGCACCATAGAAAGCATCCTATCTGTCTGCATCACAGCCTGGCATGGCAACTGCTCGGTCCAAGAGCGCAAGAAACTTCAGAGAGTCGTGAACGCAGCCCAGTCCGTCACACAAACCTGCCTCCCATCCATTGACTCTATCTACACCTCCCGCTGCTCGGAGAAAGCGGGCAGCATAATCAAAGACCCCTCCCACCCAGCTTACTCACTCTTCCAACTTCTTCCATTGGGCAGGAGATACAGAAGTCTGAGAACACGCACTAACAGACTCAAAAACAGCTTCTTCCCCGCTGTTACCAGACTCATAAATTGCCCTCTTATGGACTGACCTCATTAACACTACACCCCTGTATGCTTCACCCGATGCCAGTGTTATGTAGTTACATTGTATACCTTGTGCTGCCCTATTATGTATTTTTTTTTCTTTCCTTTTATTTTCATGTACTGAATGATCTGTTGAGCTGCTCGCAGAAAAATACTTTTCACTGTACCTCGGTACACGTGACAATAAATAAAATCCAATCCACACACACATGACAATCAAATACACAGGAACATACAAACGCACACACATGGCAATCAAACACACAGGAACACAGAAGCACACACACATGGCAATCAAACGCACAGGAGCATACAAGCACACACTTGGAGACACAATCAAACACACAGGAACATATTGAAGTGTTGGCTAGTGTAGACTTGAGAGATGAACAGACACTTCCAACACTGATGAAGGTTCAACTCAATTTTATTAACTAACTTCTAACTAACTAACACACGGTGACTGTGGGTCTAAATGATGCTAACTTAAACTAGAGACCTAAGCCTTGTCCAAACCAGTTGATTCTCTCAGCGCGTGGTGTGAGTCTGTGCTGGGCTGGATGAGTTCTTGTTACACTGAGAGGCATCATCCAGAATGAGCGGGAACCGTGGTGCCCTCTGCCTTTATAGTGTGTGTATTCTAACTGGTGATTGGCTGCAGTGTTTGTACATGTTAATTGGTCCCTGTGTGTGTCCATCAGTGTGTGTCTGCACCATGATATACTGGTGTATATTATGACACATACAAGCACACACATGGAAACACGATCACACATACAGGAACATACCAACATCTGGCAGACACACAATCCCCGCCTGATTTAGTTGCAGAGCAGATCCTCCATCCTGCACTCCTGACCCCCAGGTTATTTCGGACAGAATGAAAAAATTCTGAGAAAACTCAGCCGGACAGGCAGCGTCTGCGGGAAAGTTTGTGCTTCACGTTGACGTCCCTTCATCAGAACTGGAGTCAGTTGGAGGAGTAATAAGCTTTTCGCAAGGAAAGGCAAAAGTGCAGGAAAGAGCCAAAGTCTGTGACATGGTGGAAGGCAGGAGTGATTCAATGACAAAAGGAGAGATAGTGCAAGTCAAAAGGAAAGGGTAATGGGAACATTAACTGCAGTGGCTATTTGGGGGGTGTCGGGCAGTTAGTCGGGATTGGGGGGGGTGGGGGGGGAGGGATTTGGCGGGATGGGGTCCATCATGGGGTCGGCACCATAGTAACCCAGTGGTTGGAAGCGGGTTTAACCCTTTAAACGTTTCCTAGGTAACTACTCTGCCAAGGAAGTCTGAAATATCTGAAGCCGTCAATTTAAGTCGGAATTTGAAATGAAAATCGCTTATTGTCACGAGTAGGCTTCAATGAAGTTACTGTGAAAAGCCCCTAGTCGCCACATTCCGGCGCCTGTCCGGGGAGGCTGGTACGGGAATCGAACCGTGCTGCTGGCCTGCTTGGTCTGCTTTCAAAGCCAGCGATTTAGCCTGGTGAGCTAAACCAGCCCCTATTTCGGATGGCTCCTGGTGTAAGGTCCATTGTCGCAATTTTAAACTTCCCGAGGAATCCCCATGCAAGCCCCTTGCGTGAGATCCTCTGGGAGAGTCCACCGGATCATCTTTTGGGGTAACTCCTGGTTAATCCCCAGCCCCCAGCTCCGCTTCCTAACCTCCACCCCCCCCCCCCCCCCCCCCCCTCACCCCCCTCCACCCATTGTAGTTTCAAGGCTGAGATCTCTCTCCTTGCCCTTCTATTTTTTTTTTTGCAATTAAGGTGGGGGTAATTTAGCGTGGACAATCCACCTACCCTGCACATCTTTGGGTCGTGGGGGTAGAGACCCCCAAACTCCACACGGCCAGTGACCCAGGGCCGGGATCGAACCCGGGTCCACGGCGCCGCGACTCCTTGAGCTGCTGCTGAGCTTCAATAGAGCAGGGACGGTGGCTGAGAGCAGGCAGGTCAGGCTGCGAGAGCGATGGAAAATTAAAATGACAAGCGGCGTGGAGACGAGGGTCACGCTTGCGGACGGAGCGGAGGCGTTCCGCAAAGTGATTACCCAGTCCCCGCAACATCGAGGGAACGGCTAATGACCATAGATTGCGCATTAAGCCTCTTGGTCTCTCTGCTTCAAATAGGTCACGGAGCCATTTTAGAAACAACACTTATATATTCATGAAAAGATGTGGAAAAAATCAAACTGAAAACTAGAGACAAATAGCTGAAAGGACGTGTGCAGGGACTGCAAAATATTCACAAGATAATTATTTTATGGCCACGTAAACAGAAAAGGGAATTTGAAATATGTTGCGAGAGAGAGTGTTTAACCTTTTACTGCTTGATTATTATTTAAGAGTTCGCCTTGGCCGTGCTCGGTCCTCAAAGGCAGGCATTCAAGTAACATTCAGGGAAGCCCTTCTGGGGACTAAGTCCCCACACCAGTGGGAAAGCCGGCGCCAATCATTCCGGCGTCAACGGCCCCCGAAAGTGAGGAATTCTCCGAATTTTCAGGAGCTAGCTGGATGGTGGAGGGGTTAGCGCCTCTCCAGCAATGTCGAAGGGCCGGAACGAGTTCGCGCATGCGCAGAATGGCCGGCATGATCACGCGCATGCTCGGACCAGCCGACGTATTTCCGTGCATTCGCGGGGGTTCTCTTCTCCACGCTGGCCCCCGGCAATATGGCGGAGCCCTACAGGGGCCTGGCGCGGAGGAGTACGTGCATGCTCGGACCGGCTGCCGTATTTACGCACATTCGCCGGCGTTCTCTTCTCCGCGCCGGCCCCCGGCAATATGGCGGAGCCCTACAGGAAAGAAGGCCCCCCCCCCCACGGAACCAGCCCGCCCGCCGATCGGTAGGCCGCGACGTAGGCCAGGCCACTATGGGAACCCCCCGGGGTCGGACCCCCCGCGTTCCCCCCCCCCCCTCCCTCCACCCATGAGGACCGCCCCCGCACACTTACCTCACCTCACGCTGGCGGGACTGGCCAAAACTGGACGGGCACTCGGCCTATCGGGACCCAGAGAATCGCCGGGGGGGGGGGGGGGGGGGGGGGGGCGCTGTCTACGGTCCCCGACCAGCGTGGCCGAGATCCCGCCGCCGCCCGGAAAACGGCGCCGGAGAATAGGACAGCCGGCGCCGGAGCAGCGGGACAGGATCCGTGCTTCCCCCTGGGGATTCCTGGACCCGGTGGGGGGTCGGAGAATCCCAGCCTTGTGTCCATTACCATTCCCGTACCAGCCTCCCCGAACAGGCGCCGGAATGTGGCGACTAGGGGCTTTTTACAGTGACTTCATTTGAAGCCTACTCGTGACAATAAATGATATTCATTTCATTTCTTTTCATTTTCATTGAGGGTCAACTCAATTCTGAAACACATGTTGCCCGGCGGCCGGCGTGGAGAAGGCAACCCGCTCGCATGCGTGGACCCGCGCCGGCCGTGGCGTGCATGCGTAGACCCGCGCCGGCCGTGGCGTGCATGCGCAGACCCGGGCCGCCCGTGCTGGCACCCGTATCGGCAGCTGGAGCTGCGTGAAGCACTCCAGTGCCATGCTGGCCC